>NC_072408.2:37652500-38277500 GCF_028858775.2 Pan troglodytes | reverse complement strand
ACCTTCCATGCTCACCCGCTCATCCCCCACTCCCAGACACACACCTAGTCAACTCGTGTGCACACTCCCCTTCCTTGGCCACTCCCCTTCCTCCACCCTCCTCGGGCTCCCACACTTGCCCCCGCCCCTGGGGACACCTGCTCGTGCGGGGCAGGGCGGGGATGCGCAGCCGCGGCCCCTTCTCCTCTCCCCCTCCCCGCCCCGCCCCTCCCTCCATCCTTCACCCGCTCCCCGGCGCCCGCCCCGCCCGCCCGCCACTCCGGGGGGGTCTCCGCCGCCGCCGCCGCCGGAAGGAGCCGCCATTTGCCACCGCCGAGCGCACGGGCCGAGCCAAGCCTGATCCCGGAGCCGGAGGGGGACAGGGACCGAGAGAACGGCGATGGGGGGCGGCCCCGCCGCAGGAGGACCCGGGCGCGTAACCCCGGGGGCCCGGCCCGCTCCAGACCCAGACCCGCGGGGTGCGGCACCCTGAGCCCCCCTCCCCGCCCCCTGCCCTGGCCATGGCCGCCCACCCCGCCGCCCCCGGGCCGCCAGCCCGCTCGGCCCCGCAAGCACCGGAGCCCCGGCGGTGGCAGCAGTGAACGGCTGTCGCAGGCCCCGAAGACCCCGGCCCGGCTCGGCTCTCTAGCGCGCGCCCCCTTCCCGGCCTTGTCCTCTCCCCTCCCCCTGCCGCTAGCGAGCCCCCCTTGCACGCTGCCCCCCGCCCCCGGTGTCCGGACGATGCTCAAGTCTCGGCTCCGCATGTTTCTGAACGAGCTGAAGCTGCTGGTGCTGACAGGCGGGGGGCGGCCCCGGGCCGAGCCGCAACCCCGGGGGGGCCGGGGAGGCGGCTGCGGCTGGGCGCCCTTCGCTGGCTGCTCCACCCGGGACGGCGACGGCGACGAGGAGGAGTACTACGGGTCGGAGCCGCGGGCCCGGGGCCTGGCCGGCGACAAGGAGCCGCGGGCCGGACCCCTGCCGCCGCCCGCGCCGCCGCTGCCGCCCCCGGGCGCGCTGGACGCCCTGTCGCTCAGCAGTAGCCTGGACAGCGGACTCCGAACCCCTCAGTGCCGGATCTGCTTCCAGGGCCCGGAGCAGGTCAGGCCTGGGCACCTGGCCGGGCGCGGAGGGTGGGGGCGCGCACCTGGGGTGTCAGCGGAGACCGCGAGCAGGCGCGGCGCCTAAGGAGGCTGGGCGGGCCCCAGGACACGGAGTGGGAATGGGGTGAGGCCGAGGGGCTGGCAGGGGACTCCTGGAGCGCTTGTTTGTGTCGGAGGGTCAAGGGTCCCCAGGAAGGGGTGGGGCTTTCTCCCCGGAGAGCGCAAAATCCCTCTCACCCATTAACAGGGACTGCTGTTCTCTCCTATTTCCCTCGCCCCAGGGTCTCCGTAAGCTAAGGGGACCTGTTCTCTTGCAGGTGGGCAGAAAGGAGAGTGCTTCTGTGCCCCCCTTGAAGGGAGGGGCCCAGCCAGCGCCCTTGCTTAGCTCAGTATTTCTCCCCGTGGGGCACTTTTTTTCACTTCCCATTCTGCAACTTTCTATCTCATTCTAAAGAGTATTCTTTGTTAAAATTTTATGGGCAAAGTTGTCCCAGAATAGTGCCAGGGGGTGTCTCTGTGTAGTGAGAATTGATTCCATGATTAAAGGGAAACACCCTTCACTCCCACCTCCGCGATTTCTCCCCTTTTTAGTACGTGGAAACCGAGGACCATAACCCATCCCAGTTTGCGCCAGATCTGTGAAGTCACTTTACAATGATGGGGTGGGGGAAGGAAAGCATGGCTCAGAAGCTCTAACACTCCCCTCCCTCCAGATCCTAAGAGGAAGCCTTTCTTTTGAGAAGTCTTAAAGACTACCCATCCCAAATTCTAGGAAAAGAGAAGACCCAGTCCTTCTCCCCTCTAATCCCCCCATCCCTTTCCATCTTTCATCTCTTTGGTATGGGAAGTTTCCCTTGATCCCCAAGGGAAGCTTCTTTTCTGTTGCAGCCTTACTTAGCCTCTTGCCCTGTCTTGGGTGAAAGGCCTGAGTTATTTAAGGTGGGAAAGTGACCTGAAGAGGAGGTTTCCCTGTCGGAGAGCGCGGCTGAGTGGGGTCGGGGTGGTGATGGCTGACAGGGCCCCTCCTCACTCTTCCTCCAGGGGGAGCTCTTGAGCCCCTGCCGCTGCGACGGCTCAGTGCGCTGCACGCATCAGCCCTGCCTCATCCGCTGGATCAGCGAGAGGGGCTCCTGGAGCTGTGAGCTCTGCTACTTCAAGTACCAGGTCCTGGCGATCAGCACCAAGAACCCACTGCAGGTGAGGTGCAAGGAGAGGACTCGGAGATTGGGCGAGGACCTTTTAGCTATTGGACTCAGGGACCCTCCAGGAAGCCTATTTCATTTACTCTTTTCCCAAAGCCACCCTTCCCCGCCAGTTACCACAGTCTCCTGTGTGTCTGTATATCCTTCCTAAGCCCTTAATTTATTCACAGAGATATTTATTGGGTGCCACTTATATTCCAGGCACTGTTCTAGGCACTGGGACAATCACCACTCCCCACCCGCCACAAAAAAAAGAAAAACGAAAGAAAAGAAAAGAAAAAAAAATGCTGGGCGCGGTGGCTCACGCCTGTAATCCCAGCACTTTGGGAGGCCGAGGCGGGCGGATCACGAGGTCAAGAGTTTGAGACCAGCCTGGCCAACATGGTGAAACCCCGTCTCTACTAAGAATACAAAAATTAGCCAGGCGTGGTGGCTCGTGCCTGTAAGCTACTCGCGAAGCTGAGGCGGGAGAATCCTTGAACCCGGGAGGCAGAAGTTGCAGTGAGCCGAGATCACAGCCACTGCACTCCAGCCTGGGCAACAGAGCAAGACTCCGTCTCGAAGGAAAAAAAAAAAAAAAAAAAAGAAAAGAAAAAATGATGTTGATGATGATAGCAAATATGTAGTGTTTTCTGTGTCAAGTTTTGGTGTGTATTAACTCTTAATCTTCACAATAATCTTATTAGATACTATTATTATCCCCTTTTACAAACGAGGACACTGATGCACAAAGATTTGAAAACTTACCCAAGGTTACTTAGCCAGTAAGTGATGGAGTCAAGATTTAGGATTCAAATCTAGACGTTTTGGTTTCAGAGCACTTGCCCAATCCTGCCTTTCTAAAGTAAGACAGACAAATGGTGTCAGACAAGTGCCACATTCTAGATTTAATCAAGGCACAGAGAAGACAGATGTTGATCCTGCCTGAAAGTTTTAGGGAAGGTTCCTGGAGCACCCTGCTCTTCAGGGCCACCCATCACCTGGCCCTCCATCCCTTTCTGGGACTCTTTGGAGCCCTTTCTCCCACACAGTGGCAGGCCATCTCCCTGACGGTCATCGAGAAGGTCCAGATTGCTGCCATAGTCCTGGGCTCGCTCTTCCTGGTTGCCAGCATCTCCTGGCTCATCTGGTCCTCACTCAGCCCTTCAGCCAAGTGGCAACGACAGGATCTGCTCTTTCAGATCTGCTACGGCATGTATGGCTTCATGGATGTCGTCTGCAT
This sequence comes from Pan troglodytes, assembly GCF_028858775.2. Lineage (NCBI taxonomy): Eukaryota > Metazoa > Chordata > Mammalia > Primates > Hominidae > Pan > Pan troglodytes. Next base: position 38,273,997 of record NC_072408.2, on the reverse strand, counting down.
AGGTGAGGGCACCTCTCTCTCCTTTATCTGCTCTGTATCTTCCTCTTACACACCTAACTCCCCTGCCCATCCCCTCAGTTTCCTGGCTTTATTTTCTGCCACTGTAGCCTTTAGTGCTATCCTGGTGCCCCCTCAACCCACTTCCCTGCTTCTCCAGGGCCCTTTGCAACTGTATCTTCTCACTCTGAAGAAATGCTTGCTTAAGTACCTCTGGCCTAGATCTAGGCCACAGTTAACCCTGGATTTCTTATCCCTATTGCTCAGGCCTCATCATCCATGAAGGCTCCTCTGTCTACCGCATCTTCAAGCGCTGGCAGGCAGTGAACCAGCAGTGGAAGGTCCTAAATTATGACAAGACCAAGGACATAGGAGGAGATGCAGGGGGAGGGACGGCAGGGAAGCCAGGCCCCAGGACCTCACGGACGGGCCCCACCTCTGGGGCCACGAGCCGCCCCCCAGCTGCCCAGCGCATGCGGACGCTCTTGCCTCAGCGCTGCGGTTATACAATCTTGCACCTCCTTGGGCAGCTGCGGCCACCAGATGCCCGTTCCAGCTCCCATTCTGGCCGAGAGGTTGTCATGAGGGTCACTACAGTCTGAACTGGACTCCAGGAGCAGGGATCTTGAGTCAATGCATCAGTCAGAGAAGAGCTCTCATGGCTGCTGGAGATACCAGCTGGACAAGGTGTTTGGGGCATGCTGCCCCCGTCACCGAGGATCTGTGTGGGTAGCCTCAAGCTGGAGACATTGTCCGGCCTCACTGCCCACTGGGTAGAGACACCTGGATGACATTTCAGTACCCGCTGGCAGCTCCTCACACTCATCCAGAGACGGCCGGTGGGCAGGCAGGGAGAGCAGCTTTCCTTCCCTGGAGAGAACCGTCTTTACCTCAGCTCCTAGGGCCTCCAGCCCCCCAGCTCCACCACGGTGACTTGGTGAAGGGGGACCAATGCCAGAAGAAAGGGGCTGTAGACCCCTATTCCCCACCCCATGGCCACAGGGCATCTGGCAATAAGACTAGTATACATTGACCTCCCGTTCCCTGCATGAGGGCGGGGACTTCCCCCTGCTCCATCCCCCATTGCATGGGGGAAGGGCATAAAGAATCATTTATATGCACGTGGAGACTCCTTTCTCATCTGGGGCTTTTCTGGAGGGTTGGGAGATGTGGGGAGGTTTCTCTGCACAGGTTGCAAATCCCAAATGCAGCAGTGGGTTCTGAGTTGTAGGTGTGACTCCCACTTGCTGGTGAATAATTCATGTTGGCTGCTAGGTGGCAGCACTCCGAGGTATCTAAAGGGTAGACCTGGACCTGCCACCTATGAGTTGTGTGATATAGAAAAAAATCTCTTAGCTATGGTTTTCCTGTCTACTTCATAGGGTTGGAATAAGGATAAATGAGGGACAGGTTGGATGCCGTTGCGAAGAAAATCAGCAATGACATAAAGAGATTTCTAGAATAGTTGATGGTCCATTTATTTCAAATAGTAGCTGGTGTAACAAATTCTAAAATGTGTTTTTCATCTGGAGTTGCACAGAATCGTGGAATTTTGTGTTGAGTGACATAATAGGTATGGAAATATGAGGGGAAATAGACATTGCAAATGTGAAGCATGGTGGTTATTTGTTAAGAATGAGAATTCCTCTGACTCTAATATTTGGGCCTGTAGGCTGGGGAAGGCTGGAGCCATCTGCCTTGTTCTGGAGATCATCTGGGTTCTATCAGTCCTTCTCAAGTACTGTGCTCACCCAGAAAAGCAGTGTGAAGTGAATTTGGACTCATTTGGGGTGAGATGGAGGGAATCCCCCCACTCAGTGTTATGAGTCTCCAACCCCAGCTTAAGCTATTTCTATGGCAGTTTAGGGTCACAGGTTTGATCCCTGTGTGCCCAACCAGTGGTATTAATGGATGGCATTATGTTTGGAGGCAGCAGCATAGAGGACTGTTGTTTATAGAGAAAAGATTTGGGAAGGACTGGTTACAATGTGGGTCAGCCTGAAGCCCGGGCACTTTCTTCTGTGACCTTGGGGTTGTGTATTATATGAATGATGCTGTTTTTTAAGTAAACCATTCAACAGCAATTAAATAATTCCTTCATTCACGGCTAAAGTCAGATCTGGAGGCCTTTCTTATTATTGATCCTTCTATCAGGGAAGGTTCTGCTTTGCCTCCTTCCTCCCTGGGGATGTTTTGGAGAAAATGCTTCCCTTGTAAAGGCCCACACACATCCTTGCCCAAGAAACCTTGTCCCCTCCCCTCTCCCAAAAGTGGGGGGGGGGGTTCTTGGTTGCTGTCCATGGTGCTGGCATCCAGACCAGCCTCAGGATGTAGGAACAAAAGCTGGACTGCGGTTCAAGTAATTTCAAAGTGTGGAAGTATATAACTTCCAATTTCTGAGGGAGTAGAGTGGATAGGGAACTGAGACTGAACCCTCCGTCTGCTCAGTAGGAAACTGTTTCCCCAGAGAGAGAACCCTCTATATCCCCCATCTTGGGAGACAGAAAGGCCAGACTTTACTGATTTGCCATTCTCAGAAGAGCTGGTGGGGACCAAATGGGGGATTGCAAATCAGAGTGACTACTAATATCTATACCGGCAGATAGGGCTCAGGTAGATAGGACACATGTGGAGCTTCCTGTGCCAAGCCTGAGCTGTCCTCTGTGATGGCTCTGCAGGGAAGGTTAGACATACCAAAGAAAATAGACATACTCACACACAAACACACTGTATCCATTTACACTCTGGGTCCTAAAATGAGGCCAAGTGGGACACTTTCCCCTCTCCTTCAGCACTAATGGAAGTCTTGGTATGGGAGTTGGGGCCAGCAATCAGTATGGTCTCCTCTTCTTCCTTTTTCCAACTTAAAAAGATCATTGTCCAGGAAAGGGTCATGGGAACTGCTGCCCTCTTCAAGTTGGCATTCCTACTTGCCCAGTGGAAAATAGGGAGTACGGATGGGCAGAATTCTCATCACTGATTCCAGGGGAAAGGGTCTGACAAACTGGGCTTTATTCTCCCTCAAAGATCAAATCTGCTGAAAATTTGGTCATTTAGGTTCAAATTGAGTTCAGTGATAGAGGAATAGGGGTGGAGACTGAGTATACAGTAGGGAAGGAGTTGAGAAGGGCAGAAAATGCACAGAAACCTTGATCTTTGTACGAGGCTTTGGGTCTGCCCTGCCCCTCTGTAGATCTTGCATAATTAGATGCCCCTGCAGAAGGCCTGGTGGCTACTGCAGTTTCTGCGGTCAGGGAGCCATGTCTAGGCCAGGAGGCCAAGGTGTGGAGGAGGAAGAAGTGTGAAGTGAAATCTCCATCTACACCCAGCTAATTGGAATAGGGTGAGCGGTAGGGGAAGGGGGGCAAGTCCTGACATGGGAAGGGTAATCTGGGATGCAGAAGGAACTGTGCAGTGTGCTGAGAGATTTATTTGGATGGAAGATGAGTTAATCTGTATACATCACAAGAGGAGAGCTGTGCCCAGCCTCTGGGGGGCCAGAGAATGCTGACTTAGGGAAACAGGCTCCCTCTGCCCACCGCCCTTATCCTGCCTCAGTGCCCCAGGGCTTCTCGCCACCCCCACACTCAGCTTTCATTCTGTCTGTCTGATTCCACTTCTCTGCTTGTATCCCTTCCTCTGAAGGAAATTATCTTGGAACAACTTTTCCAGAGAGGGCAAAGTGACCAATCTAGGACTTCCTTCAATCCTGGCAGTCCAAAAGCACTTTCCTTACCAGAGTCAGCAACCTCTGCCCATGTCTGCAAATCCCTAGCTCCGGGCCCATTTTACAGCTTAGCCCCTGCAGTTACTTTTCACCCCCCACCCCCTTAATCTCTTACAGGAAGCCAGACTAGACTTGGATGTTCCCACTACAGACAGAAACATGTCTGGGTTTGTGTTACAAACTACTCTTCCAGGCGTCCAGACCTCCCATTGTTATGGGGGTCACCCCCAGGACCTGAAAAACCAAGGTGGGAGATGGGAGGGTTAGGGTCTTGCCTCCAGGTCTTGTAGGAAGTGGGAATATGAGAGAAATAAGTCAAAATCAAGAATGGAATATTTGATTTATTCTAAAATTTATGAATATTTTAAAATTTTCAATATAAAAAGCCAGAGGCCTGGGCAGGGACAGGCCCAAAGATGTCTCTGCCTGAGAACTAAGTGATGGGGCAAACCCACTTAATAGTGGCCAGAGAGCAAAGGAGAGTTATAAGAAACCGTAAACCAGGCTAGGGCAGATTCACCTTCCTAGGGGCAAGACAAAGAAGGAAGGGGGTAGACAAAGCCTTATCCCTTCTGCCACATGGTTCAGATTCAATCTAAGAATGTGTATGGTGACACCTAGTCAGAGACAGGCCCTGGCAGGGGACATAAAAAACAAATAAGGCTTCACCCTTCCTCTCAAAGAGCTTACATGCAAAGACAAAGGACCAACCAGGTACAGACCAGATGCACAGTTACTGAGCTTATGCTTTGATAAATGCTTAGCCAGCAGCATCAATGAACACTATGAAAGCCCAAAAAGAGAGGCAGTTGAATCTTTCCTCAGGCCATCCAGCATTATTAGTTAAAATCTGATTTCATCCTTGGGGGATGCATATATGATCAGAAGGGCCAAGCAAGCAGAGAGACCATGGTTTTCTCACCTGGCTTCCTGAGTCAGGCCAAGTGCATACTTCACACATTGGTCAGGGCCGCCTCACACTTCACTATGGTGGTTCTATCCAGTTTGGTCAGATAGGCATTAGGGGAAGATGTATACCTTGGTCTTGTGCCTACAAAAAATCTTATCCTTATGATGAATGAAAGGGTGATGATGACAGTCTCTTTCCATGGGGCTATCTGTCCAAAAACTGTAGGTTGATGCTCCTTTCAGGTACCAGGACAGTCCGGGTCTTGGGTCTAACTGGGGCCGCACCTGGCTCAGGCTGCACCTCAAAATGTGTTAGGATCTGGAAAGGGAAGAAGGTGAGCATTACTATGAAAGATATCTATAATGGGGGGATTCATTGGTAACCCAATTGGTAAAGGGCATGCATTATTAGTGTTAGAATGGTCAATGATTGGGTGGCACCTGTGGCCAGTAGGGGACTTCTTGGTTAATAAGGGTGAGGGATTATGGTAGGGAAAAAATAGTTTGAATACCCTCACTTACACTCCAGGCCTATAATGGGCTTATCATATTTCAGAAGATTCATTCTACCAGGTCTTATATGATTTCCTATGCTTGTCAGGGGAAAGAGCTCACAACTTTAGAGGGTTAGGGTCTCTCCAGTCTGGGGAAGGTATAAAATCTAGAGCACTCACCTGGGCCAAAGCCATTTGCAATTCAAGCTCTGCCAGGCGTCTCCCCATACAGCTGCGCTTGCCAAAGCCAAAGGGAAGAGATGCAAATGGGTGGGGGGTGGGACCCTCCCCCAGCCAGCGAGCTGGACGAAAAGAATTTGGCTCTGGGAACTGGGCAGGGTCCCTTGAAGTGGCATAGTGACACAGAGTGACCAGCGTCTGGTGCGAAGGAAAACAAACTTGTCAGTTTGGGCTCAGAATAGGGCAGGCATGAAGAAGAGGATATTCAGACAGGGACAAAGGCAGGTCCTGGTGGGTGATGGGGAAGTTTTCTGGGGCTACTTTTGGAAGGATCTCCCCACTGTTCCATTACATCCTAGAAAGGCATATCCTAGAGAGGGGTCAAGGGGAGTGTTTGAAGGGCTTTTAGGAGAGTGTTTGAGAACAGGGTTGGGGCCCAAGATAGTGAGGAATGGCTCAGTAGAAAGGGTGCATAGGCTTTACTCACATTTTTGGGGATAATATAGTCACCCACATGAATGTCTTTGTCTGGGACACGAGAATTTCCAGGTACCACAGGGTACAGTCTAGGTTGCAAAGCACAAAATGGAGACAGCAAGATGAGGCTAGGGGCTGCAGCCCCCTTCTCATTGTTTCCAACTTCCAAACCCTTTTTGGCCAGGAGTAGAGGGCCATTTTTCTCTGCTCTCTCCCTGCTTCCATCCACTATTTGCTTCCCCAGCCGTTCCTTGGCATTTCCTCTTGTTCCTCCTCTCCTTCCCCCTCACCTTAGCACTTCCTTGACCACCGCCTTCAGCAGGGGCAGCTGGGACAGAACAGTGGCTGGGGGGTAGGCACTGGAGCCAGGGCTCAGGGCAGCTGTGATCTCTGAGTGGAGTGCTGTCTGGACTTCGGGGTGCCGGGAGAGCTCATACAGAGCCCAGGAGAGCGTGTTGGACACCTGAAAAACATGTGAAAGCAAGAGAGGTGTTGGGTGTGAGAACCCAGCAGAGGGTGCAGATTATGGAAGAGTCTGGGGCTACAGGGTGCTAAGCCAAGCTGGCCTACGTGGCCATAATGGATCGCCTGCAACAGAAAAATGGCCCCGGAGTCTGCGGAGGCTAAGCCCTGGAACCGGCTCACAGCACGGAGGGAGAACCTCACCGTGTCCACTCCCGCCAATAGCAACTCTGTTACATTTCCCAGGATGGACTGGGCAGGCAACTCTTCCCGGAACAGGAAGTGGGTCAGGTGCGCCCCAGACTCCAGGTCCTTCTCGGGCTGTCCTCCGTTCCTCATGGCTGCCTCTGCCTCTCGCCGCTCCACGTGCCTCTGAGCTGCGTGGGTAGAAGGCACGTGAATACCTCGCTACCCCTGGACAGCTTTACATTCCCCCATTTCCACCTCGACCTGTGCCTTACCAAATGCAAACATCTGGTCCCAGTCTCGGCAGAGGCGGCCCCAGGGCCCAGGCACAAGGTGACGCAGCCAGTGGGGCATCGCCATGGTCAACAGCGTGGACACAAACACCGAGCCCACAGCGCGGATGAAGGTCTCCGTGTCGGGCGGCACTTGAGCCTCCAGGCAGCCCAAGCGCGAGCCGAGCAGAACCGCGGCGATGCCTTGCCGGGAGGGGGCGCCGTCAGGGTTCCGGGAGGCTCTGGTAGGGCGCCCCCGACGCCTGCCCAGCTCTGTCCTGGGACTCACCTTCCAGTCCGAACTTGTAAAATTCCCCCGCCACGTCCCGAACCAGGGCGGGCGGCCCCGTGCCACGTCCCCGCTGGCGCCTCAGACGCCGCACAAGGTCGCAAACTACGTTGTTCAGGGTTCCGGCGTATCGGGCGGCCGCTTGAGGCCGGAGGAGGAGCGGGGCCAGGAGACTGCGGAGCCTTTGCCATTCTTCGCCTTCCCTGCAGGGTTGAGGAGAGAGTGCGCATCGGGAAGGTGGGGACGGCTCGACGGGACTGGCTGCAGTGAAGGAGCGCGTTCGGCTGCGGTGGCCAGGAGAGGGATTGCGTCTGCCCCCTTGGGGTACGGAAACCTGCACCAGCCTGCGCCTGTCTTCCAGCCCCCTTCCTCTTTACTCATTTCCTGCCCGCAGGGGCCGGGGTTCCCGGGTAACTTGAGTCACAGAACCTTACATTCATTCCATCCAGATCCTTGTACCCTAGCCCAATTCCTCCGGTTCCCCCAGTTCCCAGGATTCGGGCCTCAAAGGATAAGGAGGTAGGCGGGGAGTGAGGTTGGGGCTCAACCTGAGTGTGGGTGAAGCAGACTGGGATGGGAACCCCAAGATGCCCAATGGTAGAGTGGGACAGCCGACCTCCCACCATGCCCCCAGATTGATAGTTTCGGGACCCGCAGCAGGAGAGGGCCGCTGCAGGGCGTCTGGGCTTCTAGGGGCAGAGAAGACTCACGCAGTGAGCAGTCCGCAAGCCCGCTGGCGGCAGCGGCGGTGCTCCGTCCAGGGCGAGAAGCTGCAGCGCTCGGGCCGGGGTCCCTCCTGTCGCAGCAGCTCCTCGACGAGTGCAGGGGCAGCCACGTACACGGTGCGCACTGTCCCAAAGCTGGCTAGCCACACCGGCCCGAAGCGCGCGGCACCCTGCACCTGGGGGAGCGGACACAGCGGACACTTGGATACCTGGGCGGGGACTTTCAGCTTGACCTGTGCCCACGCCAAGGGCGTTGACTGGGCTTGGGAAGAGGGAGCTTCTGCTCCTTCTCGGGTGCCCAACTAGTGTATGCCTTTGATACTGCAAACTCCTCCTCTCTCATTTCCCATCCCTAGAAAGTTTGAGTGTGATGGGCAAAACAGGAACTTTGTGCAAGGCAGACATTCAGGACCTCTCTGATCATCTCGGTCGAGGAGAAATCTCTAAAAGTTCTATGTCTGGACTGTCCATCTCAGGACGAGTCCTCAGTGAATGAAAAGGAACCCATGTAGCTTTAAGCCGCACGCAGGCGGAGGGTACTGCCCACTCCGGCCTCCCGCGCACTTGTACTATATCTGCAGGATCTCCACACCTCAGGGCAGCGCCCTCTGCTAAGAGTCCGGACGGGCTCTGCCCGAGTGTAGCCATACCGCCCCCAGCCTCAACTCGCCTTTTCCTTATTTCATGGGCATCCGTTCTCTCTGGCTGTCCCACATTTGCTCTGCACTAGTCAGTCCTTTCTGACGCTGTCAAAACCAGTTTCCCCAGCACTCCGTCTCGGGAAAGGCGTCCCTTCCTACCTGCAGCTCGTGTAGCCTCGACAGCCCCCCCTTGCAGAAAAGTTCGGCCAGAAAGCTGGGCGTAGAGGGGCCTGGGATGTCTGCCAAGCTCCGGCGTGCTGAGTGGTACTCTCGGTAGCCTAGGGAGGCGCCCAACTCGGGCGCCCAGCGGACGCGATGGAACACTCTGGAGGCGTACTTGAGGGTCTGGGTCATGGTCTGGTTCAGGGTGCTCGCAAAAGAAAGCGCTTCTCCTGCGCATCATATCTCAACCCCTATTTAACCTTTGGGTGAGGTGATGACACCCCCTCTCCAAGCTCCTCAGCCAATCCCTCCTCCTGAGTGGTCTGTGCTGTGGATTAGCACCCAGGAACAGTAGGCGGGGCTGGGGCTGACTTCACAACTCCCTTGGGTCTCATGTTGCAATGACCCTCATGGGAGGGAGGGCCTAAGATTTTCCTCCTGGGAGAGTGCCTTTGTCTAGGAGCCTCAAAGTCTCATCCTAGGAAAGGCTATAAGGCTTTTTAGTAGGGACTAGGTGACCAAGCTACACTAGTCAGTCTCTGATATTCCCACCACTTCTACCAGTGAGCCCAGCCCCTTTAGGCCCATCCTCAGGAATTCCCCATCTTTCAGCTCCTCCGGGAAGGGAAGCAGGGGAGGCACAGCTGTAACTGTCCCCACATTCTTGGCTTAGTGGGTTGTATCTTCTCTGCATTATTTTCCTGCACTAGCCACACCTCCCCCTCCTCCTGTACCTAACATATACTGGGCAGATGGCAGGTGGGTTAATGGGCTAAAATGGCTCCTAGAACCTCCATCTTTCTTTCTTGAGGATAAGGGTGTCTCTTGGGTATACAAGCCCCCTCCTTCCAGACATGGGAATTTGGGGCTTGAGAAGCAGAAATGAAGAAACTTTTTGTACATTAGTTAAGTTCAAAGATTGTCTGTGGGGTGTTAGAGGAGCTAAATGGATGTGGATGTTCTAATTCCCCAGCTGACTTGGTCTCCTCTGGGGGGCTTTCTGGTTAGCAGCTCCTTTCTACTTTTAGCCTCAGAATCCTGTGGTGGCTCATGCCTATAATCCCAGCACTTTGGGAGGCTGAGGCAGGAGGATGGCATGAGGCCAGGAGGTTGAGACAAGCTTGAGCAACATAGCAAGACTGTCTCTACAGAAGAAGTTTAAAAATTAGGCTGGGCACGGCAGCTCATGACTGTAATCCCAACACTTTGGGAGGCTAAGGTGGGCAGACTGCTTGAGCTCAGGAGTCTGAGACCAGCCTGGGCAACATAGTGGAACTCTGTCTCTACAAAAAATACAAAAATTAGCCAGGCATGGTGGCATATGCCTGTAGTGCCTTGAGAGGCTGAGGTGGATTACATGAGCCCGGGAGGTCAAGGCTGCAGTGAGTTATGATTGTACCACTGCACTCCAGCCTAGGCAACAGAGAGAGGGCCTGTCTCTAAAAAAAATTAAAATAAAGAATCTCCCACAGTTTACCTCTCTGCTCCTTACTCCCTCATTCCCCACTGCAACTCTATCAGGCTCTGTGCCAGTCAGCCAGCTCTGAAGTTCTGGAATTGAAGGTCAATGTGAAAAAGGAGAGGGTCTCCACCCCCACACCTTCCCAAGGACTCTCTAGAGACAACATTTAGGGAACACAGATTCCCCAGGTCAAGTCTTACGCAGGGAGAGGACAGGAGGATGGTAGAAGGCATATGATACATACTCCACCCTTTCCTGAGAAATGGCAGAATAGGCATGTGTACACATACACATGTTATCCCAGGATCCATAAAGCAAACAGAAGTGGTAATTGAGCCTAGCAAGCAGTTTAGATGGACTACATTCCTCATTCCAGCTGAGGAGAGATCTCACAAGGAGAAAGGAGTGCTAAGGCAGAGCAAGACCCCACAGCCTTCCAAAGATCCCCTATGGTCCAAAGTCCTTTGACCATCTCAGTCAGCTGCTTTGTTTTCTGTTGGCAGTAGAGGGACAAGGTGAGAGGAGCCAGGGGTAGTCATGAACACCAGTGGGTTCTGCCCTGGGCAGCTCCCCACCTTCTTTAAGAGAGTACTGTGTCTCAGCTCCAGCAGTCTCAACTGGGAAGACCCAGGACTCCTGCTCTTTTCTCTAGTCCTTGGGAGACGAGGTCCAGCTAAGGTAGAGTAAGCAGTCAGTGACCAGGCAGGCTGGTTTGGGAGGTCACTGCCTGGAGGACGGGATCTTGTATTCTTCGGAAGATGGCTGGGAAATTCTTCCCTCCATTACGTAGAACTTTCTTCCCCTCCTCAGTTGAGGTGCCTAGATGTCCCACAATGGGGTCTTCACTCTGGGAGAAGGAAGGGTCCAATAAGTCCTTGCCCACTGTTCAGACTGCCCCTGGCCCTTAGACACCTATCCCATCCTCCTGGCACTGAGTTAAGTCCAAATACAGAACCACTCTGGAAAGGGCCTCCACCTCCTCTAGGTCCCCTACTCACCAGGTCCTCCAGAGGCACACGCTCAAACAGTGGGTGCTCTTCGAAATGAGTGCACATCCAGTCGTGTAGCTCCAGCACATCGGTTATGGTATACACCAGCCCCTGCATAGGCAAAATCACCCTAGACAGGAGGCTGCATGCAACGTCAGCAGCCAGATGAAGGGAGTGGTGGTGTGAGTCCCTAAATGCACCCCCACTGAATTCTTAGTGAAGGGCCCCTGAGTAGGCCACTCACCCCATCATCCCTCCGATCCCAACTCACCCCAACTCTTAGCACGTAGGCATATTCTGCTAGCAGGGTGGGACTGATGATTCGCCACTTGTGCTTTGTCCGCTTGAAATGTGGGTCAGGGAAGAGGAAGAACATCTTTGTCAGCTGTGAGACAGACACACACCAACAGGGTTGTGAGAGCCCGGCCTCCATGCCCCCACCTGCCTACCAGCCTAACCCACCAGGGCCCCTCCCCACCTGGCCTTTGTAGAAGAAGTTAGGAAGGTGCTTCATGGCATTGCTACGGAGACAGGCGATGTTCTGGAAGCCACCTGCAGGAGCTGCGCGTAGGGCCCGAATCCGGTCTTGTACATAGTCTGAGACCTTCACCCGGATCTCCAGACCCAGAATAAGTGTGTCTGGAAACAGCGGTGACAGTTCCACTGCACACAGAAATAGCAATGGAATCATCAACCATATACTTGTAGGAAGTGCAAAGGGGTCAACCCAGGAAAGGAAGCCTCAACCTGCAACTACCAAAGTCCAGAACGGCAAGAGAGGACAGAGACACATATATGGATAGTTTTATGCTCAAGAGGCGGGGGGAGAAATGAAAATTGTCACCAAGACCAGAATGGGAGGGCTGAGGATACATGTATATTTGCCATTGCTTTAGAGTTTTCCACAGTGTTTTCACACATTGTGTTATTTCATCCTTATAACACTCTGTGGTAAATTGTGAAGATAAGGAAACTGAGGGTCAGATATGCCGAAGATCATAGAGTTAAGAAGGGGCAGAACTGGAACTTATTTATTTGAGATGGAGTCTTGCTCTGTCACCCAGGCTGGAGTGCAGTGGTACAATCTTGGCTCACTGCAATCTCTGCCTCCCAGATTCAAGCAATTCTCCTGCCTCAGCCTCCTGAGTAGCTGGTCTTGAACTCCTGGCCTCAAGTGGTCCACCTGCCTCAGCCTCCCAAAGTGTTGGGATTACAGGTGTGAGCCACTGTGCCCGGGTAGAACTGGACCTTAAACCAAGGTTTTCTGCCTCTATGTACCATGCTCTTCTTCTCTATCAGGCTGTTATCTGTTTGGGAAGATCTAAAAATAGGGAGTGGCTTGGCATGCATGGGTGGGACAATACAGACAATACAAGAGGAACCCAAAAAACAGGAGAGTGGGGCAGAAGGAATGAGATCTGGCGAGGGAGGGGCAAAGGGGAGGGGAGATGGTAGAATCTCTGAGAAAAGACAGTTCAGGATCACTGGCCACAACGGCTAATCTCTGATGCTTGTGCTGACCAGCTCACTGACCCAGAACCTGGCAGATGAAATGGCTCATGTAGGGATTGACGCCAGAAAGGACAACCCAGGTTTTAAGAAGCATTTGAGGCAGCCCCCTTCACTCTCCAGGGCAAAGGTCACAGACCCAGAGTAGAGGGTAGGTGGAGCCTCTCCATGCTGATGTCACCAGTGTCTGGACGAAAGGGGAAAGGCCAATTATGACCCCCCACAAAAGTTGCTGAGGCAGCAGAAGCTATTAGGCCTCTTCTCACCCCAGAAAGAGGGCCTGAGTGTTACCTAACAGGCCACCATAGCCACAGCCTATGTCTGCAAACTCCACTTGGGCCTGAGCTCTCTTTTCTTTCTTATCCTTTGGGTCATCGTGGCTCTGATTTTGAGTGAGTGGAGCGAAGAACTCTGGGTATAGCTCAGACCAGTCCATCTCCTCTGGCTTCACAGGGCTATTGGAAAGAAGACATAAGAAGCATGAGAAGGTTGGTCACACTATTGCAGAAGTGGTACTGTGAGAGTGTGTGGGTGGGTGTGGGTGGGAGGTAAAAGGGAGGAGGGTTTCTCAAAAATTCTGTAACACTGGGCCCTGTGGCCTCTAAGAGGGACAATGGAAACCACCCTTAACTCCCAGTGTGAATCATAGGACCATCATGAGGCCCATAAACGCTGACCTGCCCAACTCCACTTCTGGCGGTTGATGTGACCCTGGCCGGGTAGCTGCCCTTTCTGGGGCACAAGTTCCCCTTCTCCCGAGACTGGCTGCCTAATGCACTGGGATCCTACTTTGTGTTTGTGCTCTGTGGGGAGGGAAGGTAAGGTAAGGTGCGGGCAGGATTGTGTATATGTTTGCCTTTTTATTAAATCCAACAAACAAAAGCAAAAGATGGAAACGACATTCTGCCTCTATCACTTCAGTCTCAGTAACAATTTATTTCTCTTCCCAAACTTAGCACCGCTACCCAGACTTAGGCCCGAACGCCACGCCCACTCTCAACCCGCCAACTCCTCTCTCTGTCGAATCTCCCGGTCCCACCCCCAAAACTGACGTCACCCATCTGATCCACCCGGGTCTACCCCAAATCCTCCCAGCAGTTGCAGCACAACCGCTCTCCCGGCTGCTTTGAGAATCCCGCCCTCCTCTCTCTCCCTCTGCCCACTCCTCACTAGCGCAGCGTGTGGTCCGCTATGGGGTTGGAGTGAGCACGTTGCCGGTAGTAGCGCTTCTGGGGCGGTGGGGCCTCTGCTCCGGCCACGTTCCAAGTCTCGGCTGCCATGATCCCAGTCCGGGGTTTCTCTACCAAATCCACGTGGAGGCGCAGGCCAGAGGCGCAAGTTAATGACGCAGCCATGCGCGTTGGTGGCAGTTCCCGCCCCTTAAAGACCCAAGAGCAAATTCAGCTGGGCTGAGCTGGGCTGGGCTGGGCTAGGTGGGGAGGGCTGTAAGGAGCGAGTGCTGGAGGGAACCTCCGCACCGTTAGCCTCCAGCTGGGAGGGCGAGGCCAGGCCCAGGGACCCAACGTTTTCTCTTAGCTTGCTTCTGCCTGGTCTGGGTTACCATCCTGGTTGCAGGCACCTGTGAACCCCACAGGTGAGAGGGGTCTAGAGACCTCGCCTTCTACAGTGGCATCAGTCCTCGCTCCTCTCCCCTTACTCCTGGTCTCGGACCAGTCCGCCCGGTCTGACTCTTGTGGTCTCGTGTGGGTTTCGTCGAGTGTGCGCTCGGGGCCGGGGCGGGAGGGGCAGCTCCTCATTCCACCTCCAGGAAATCGAACTGGAGGAAGGAGGGCAAACTCAGGGAGGCGGGGCTCGTGCCACCGGGACACCACGACGGCTCGCGGCCCCCAGCCTCTACCCCGCTCCGGATCCGGGATCTGAGCGCCGGCCGCGGTGCCCGGGCACTTCCTTGGCGGGCCGGATGGCGGACCCCGGCCCAGATCCCGAATCTGAGTCGGAATCGGTGTTCCCGCGGGAGGTTGGGCTCTTTGCAGACTCTTACTCGGAGAAGAGCCAGTTCTGTTTCTGTGGGCATGTGCTGACCATCACGCAGAACTTTGGGTCCCGCCTCGGGGTGGCGGCGCGCGTGTGGGACGCGGTGAGGAATGGGCTGCGCCGGGTGAGGGTCCGTGGGAGGTCCAGATCCCGGACTCCGCCTCTCCCATATGGAGCCATCCTCACGACTGTCTTTTTCTCTGTCTTTTCTCCCGTAGGCCCTGAGCCTGTGCAATTATTTCGAGAGTCAAAATGTGGATTTCCGAGGCAAGAAGGTGATCGAACTGGGTGCGGGGACAGGCATCGTGGGAATCTTGGCAGCGCTGCAGGGTGCGTGAGCTGGCTTTTTACGGGAGAGCGTGGGGACCCAGGGGCGCGGAGAAATGGTCACTTCCTGGATCTTTGGGGGAGAGGGGAGAACTTTGGGCCCAGTCCAACCCCTTCTTTTTAACAAATTTTTTTTTTAAATTTGTTTTTGTTTTTATTTTGGCGTCTGCTTCTGCGTGCCAGACAGCGCGAATTGCCTGTCAAAGCACCTAGGGTGGGTGATTGGGGGAGGGCAGGAAATAAAACTCAGGCAGGCCTATAAGAAGGAGTTGTTTCTATGGTGTTGCTCTTTTTTTTTTTTAATTTTTTATTTTTTTGAGACGGAGTCTCACTGTGTGGCCCAGGCTGGAGTGCAGTGGCTGCTATCCCCACTAACTGCAACCGCCGCCTCCCGGGTTCAAGCAATTCTCATGCCTCAGCCTCCGAAGTAGCTGGAATTACAGGCTTGCGCTACCATACCCGGCTACTTTTTGTATTTTTAGTAGAAGACGTTTCACCATGTTGGCCAGGCTGGTCTCGAACTCCTGACCTCAGGTGATCCATCTGCCTCGCGAGGCGCCTGGGATTACAGGCGTGAGCCACGACACCCAGCCTTGTGTTACTCTTTGTGATTTTATGGAGAATGCTGTCACTTAAAAGCGCCTTGGCTTTGGACATGGTCTTCTGTCAAGATGCACATATGGGGGTACTCTGTAGGGAGACTTGCAGACATTAAACTTCGTGAGTGCTTTATAACTTTATTATGAATATGTTTCAGATTCCTTAGGTTTTTATTGCTAAGAGAAACAAGCTTATGAGTTTCCAAGGGTTAGGATGTGTTTTGTAGGAAGTGGGGGTAGGAATTAGACACTGCAGACTTGGAAAAGGAAAAGGTAAGGAAAAATTTGCTTCTCTTTTGTCAAGAAGCAAAAACTACAGAGGAAACAGTTTCACAAATTATAATCTAATGGGCAGAAAAAACCTCAAACTGAAAGCACTCGTTTAAAAATTCTTACAATGTCATCTCCCTAGGAATGTAAATTAACATGTCTTTGTTCATAGGGACAGAACTAGGTCATATTAAGGGAAGCCTAGCCGGGCGCGGTGGCTCACACCTGTAATCCCAGCCCTTTGGGAGGCCAAGGTGGGTGGATCACCTGAGGTCAGGAGTTTGAGACCAGCCTGACCAACATGGTGAAACCCCATCTCTACTAAAAATACAAAATTAGCCGAGCATGATGGCTTATGCCTGTAATCTCAGCTACTTGGGAGGCTGAGACAGGAGAATCGCTTGAACCCGGGAGGCGAAGGTTGCAGTGAACTGAGATCGCACCATTGCACTCCAGCCTGGGCAACAAGAGTGAAACTCTGTCTCAAAAATAAAAAAAGGGAAATCTTCCCAGAGGCAGGCATTCATTCTTCTATTCATTCAACCAAAATGTGTTTCAAGTCCCCTATGTACCAAGAATCATGCTAGGTATTGGGGATTCAACAATAAATAAGACAGATTTTCTCTCCCCAAGGAGCTTATGGTTTAGTGAGGGAGACAGAGGACGATGTCATAGAACAAGAACTCTGGCGAGGTATGCGTGGAGCCTGTGGACATGCTCTATCCATGTCTACCATGACTCCCTGGGAATCCATCAAGGGAAGCTCTGTCAGGTGAGGAGGAGGTGAACAGTGTGAACACAGCAGGCTCAGAAACACTGGAGGGTGCCGGCCGGGCTCGGTGGCTCATGCCTATAATCCCGGCACTTTGGGAGGCCGAGGCAGGCGGATTACCTGAGGTCAGGAGTTTGAGACCAGCCTGCCCAACATGGAGAAACCCCATCTCTACTAAAAATACAACATTAGCCGGGTGTGGTGGTGCATGCCTGTAATCCCAGCTACTTGGGGGGCTGAGACAGGAGAATTGCTTGAACCCAGGAGGCGGAGGTTGCAGTGAGCCAAGATTGCACCGTTGTACTCCAGCCTGAGCAACAAGAGTGAAACTCCATCTCAAAAAAAAAAAAAAAAAGAAACAGTGGAGAGTGCCAACAGCAGTTTTTGCATGAAGCATGGGTGGATGCAGGCAGTTATGCTAAAAAGGGGAGAAAAGGCATGCGGTATGGATGGGAACACCTAGCTTCACTTGCTCCCAGACTGGCTTCTCCTTCTTTGCCTCCTATTTAGCTGTCAAGTCAGAAAGCTGGATGTCATCTTGTCCCTCACTTTCTCCCCTCACATTCCAGCAATCACCCAGTCCTCTGAGTTAAATGTTCTTTTTTTTTTTTTTTTTCCTTTTTGAGACAGAGTCTCACTCTGTCACCCAAGCTGCAATGCAGTGGCATGATCTCGGCTCACCGCAACATCCGCCTCCCGGGTTCAAGCGATTCTCCTGCCTCAGCCTCCCGAGTAGCTGGGATTACAGATGTGTGCCACCATGCCTCACTAATTTTTGTATTTTTAGTAGAGACAGAGTTTCGCCATGTTGGCCAGGCTGGTTGTGAACTCCTGGCCTCAAGTGATCTGGCCACAACTTCCAGTTGTCTGGGGAAGTATTATCTTTTCATCATCTCTAGTTCAGGCCACTGGCATCTCTTGCCTGGATTTTCACAAGGGCCTTCAAGCTTCTTCTGGGGAAGTGTGACATACCCAACTAGATCTTGTGACCTTCCTCCACCAAACACATTTCTCCCTCAGACTTCCCTATCTCAGTGAATCAAATCACTGTGCACCCAGTGGGAAACCTAGACATCACCTTTGACACGACCCTCTTTCTCACCTACATGTCCATTATTCAGTTTATCTCCTAAAAATCTCTTAAATCTTCTCATGTTTTTCCATCTCCACTGACAGCTCCCCAGTCCAAACCACCACGATCACTTGCCTGGACTACTACAACAGCCACACTTGTCTTCCTGCTTTGACTCCTTGTCCTCACCTAGACCTCTGCCCTTCCACCTAGTGGTCAGAGTGATCTTTTCAAAATAAAACTGTAATCATGTATTCCCACCCCAAGTCTTTCAGTGGCCTCTTGTTGCTTTCAGGATAGAACCAACACCTATGGCATGGCCCCCAAGGTCCTGCCTCCCTCTTTCTGTGCCTCTTTCTCTCTTGTTTTTCTTGGGCTGCCTATTGCCTGTCCATCAGTTCCTCAAACCTACTCTGATGTTCCCTTCCTTGGGGACTTCACTCAGGCTTACTTTCTCTCTGAAACTTTTTACCATCTGCTTAATGCATATGCATCCCTCCTTCCTCAGCTCAAACATCACTTCGAAGGGAAGGCCTCCTTGGCACTCCCACTCCTAGGCTAACTTAGACCCTCCCAGTACATACACAACTGTGCTAACTGGGCTAATTTTAACTTTGTTACCATTGGCCTTAGGTGGGTCCTAAGTGCTTCCCAGCTAGCTTGGTACATTCTCTTGTCCACTTTTTCTGCCACTCTCCTGAACAACTGTTTCTTACCTTCTTATTCCTCAAACCTCCACATGCCTCTTCTGCCATCTTCACCCGCACCTGATGACTTTGTTTCCTATCTCTTTATTTTATTTTATTTTATTTTTTGAGATGGAGTCTCACTCTGTTGCCCAGGCTGGACTGCAGTAGTGCGACCTTGGTTCACTGCAACCTCTGCTTCCCAGGTTCAAGCGATTCTCCTGTCTCAGCCTCCCAAGTAGCTGGGATTACAGGCACGCACCACCATGCCTGGCTAATTTTTGTATTTTTAGTAGAGATGGGGTTTCACCATGTTGGCCAGGCTGGTCACAAACTCCTGACCTCAGGTGATCCACCTGCCTTGGCCTCCCAAGGTGCTGGGATTACAAATGTGAGCCACCGCGCCTGGGCTGTTTCTTATCTCTAATGATTGCCTCTGTTTTCTCAGAAAATGTCCATATATTTCTATCACAACATCTACTTATGTAACTGCATCTGCATCTGTGTGCAGTGCCTTCTCTCCTGTTACCATGGATGAACACATTGTGCTAGCTAAGGTCAAGCCCCCAACTTGTCACAAGACCCCAAATCTTTCTGCCTACTCAAAGACATTGTTCCAGCAACACCCACCCCCATCTCTCCTGCATTCTCAGTTTTTCCTTTTCTTTGGATCATTCCATATATAGTAATATATGGAATATAAAATGCATATAAATATGCTATGATTTCTCCTATTTCAGAAAAAAACTCTTGATCCTACATCTCCCTCCAGCTATCACTCCATTTCTATGCTCCACTTTAAAACAAAACTCAAAAGAGTTAATATTCAGTGTCTAGTTCCTCTCCTCCTATTCTTTCCTTCAATCCAATTGTTCTAGTTAAGGTCGTGAGCTTCATTTCCAACTCCAGGTTGTTAAACGCAGGAGTCAGTTATCAGCCTACCTTTGATAACTTTGCATTTGATGCTGACACTCCCTCCTCCTTGGAACAATTTCTTTGGTTTCCAGGGGACCACACTTCTGGTTTCTGCTTACCGGCAGGAACTCCTTTTCCATGCTCTCTTGTTGGTTCTTTTTCATCTTCACAACTGAAAATGTGAGTGCCCCAGGGCTCAGGGGCAGTCCTTTGATCCCCTCCTTTTCTTGTCTACCTCACTCCTGAGCAGCCCATCACCTCATGCCTTTAAATGTCCTGTTGAAGCCGGACGCAGTGGCTTACGCCTGTAATCCGAGCACTTTGGGAGGCTAAGGTGGGTGGATCACCTGAGGTCAGGAGTTTGAGACTAGCCTGACCAACATGGTGAAACCCCATCTCTACTAAAAATACAAAATTAGCCGGGCGTGGTGGCAGGTGCCTGTAATCCCAGCTACTTGCGAGGCTGAGGCAGGAGAATCGCTTAAACCCGGGAGGCGGAGGTTGCAATGAGCCGAGATCGTGCCATTGCCCTCCAGCCTGGGCAACAAGTGCGAGACTCCATCTCAAAAAAAAAAAAAAAAAAAAATGCCCCGTTGGTGATTATGACTCTAAGACTATCCCATTTCTATCTCCAGACTTGCTTGCATAACCTAGTGCCTACTCAGTATCTTCATGTGATTGTCTGATGTGATATAGATGTCCATGTCAAACTTAACGTGCTCAGAAAATGAACTCATGATCTTCCTGTCCAAATTGCACCTCCTGCAACCTTTCTCATCTAAATGAGTGGCAATTTGGTCTTCTAGTTGGTCAGGCCAAACACCCAGAAACCACCCTGAGCTTTTTTTTTTTTTTTTTGAGACAGGTTCTCACTCTGTTGCCCAGGCTGGAGTGAAAGTAGCACAATCATGGCTCACTAAAGCCCTGAACTTTCAACCTCTCGAGGCTCAAGCAATCCTCTGACCTCAGCCTCCCGAGTAGCTGGGACTACAGGATGTGCCACCACACCCAGCTAATTTTTGTATTTTTTATAGAGACGAGGTTTTGCTATGTTGTCCAGACTGGTCTCAAACTCCTGGACTCAAGCAGTCATCCCGCATTGGCCTCCCAAAGTGTAATCCAAAGGGATTACAGGCGTGAGCCACTGTGCCTAGCCCATCCCAAGCTTTTCTCTCTCTCTCATATTTTATATCCAATCTATTGGTAAATCCTGTTGACTCTACCTTCAAAATATATTCAGGATCTGACCATTTCTTAGCCATTGCTACTGCCCTGGTTTAAACCATCATCATCTCTCACCTGAGTCATTGCCATCACCTCCTAACTGGTCTCCTAGCTTCTGACCTTGCCCTCCTGTACTCTTCTCATCATAGCAGCCAGCATGCTCCTCCTAAAGCATGCCAGCGTGTGCCATTCTTTTTTTTTTGAGACAGAGTCTTGCACTTGTTGCCCAGGTTGGAGTGCAATGGCACGATCTCGGCTCATTGCAACCTTCGCCTCCCAGGTTCAAGCGATTCTCCTGCCTCAGCCTCCCGAGTAGCTGGGATTACAGGCGCCCGCCACCACACCCAGCTAATTTTTTTTGTATTTTTAGTAGATACGGGGTTTCACCATTTTGGTCAGGCTGGTCTGACCACTCAATTTAAAATTTCATTCTCCAGCCACTCAATTTAAAATTACATTCAGGCTGCCAAGACTTTGTCCTCTATGCCCTGAGGTCTCTGGACCTTCCAGGTAGGAGCCGAGAACCCTTGGTTGGTCCCTCTAACTTGCATTTCTCCCCATCCCTCAAGCAATTCTTATCCCCCTTCCCTGCTTGGGGCTTCACCATGGCATATATTACCATCTGATGTACAGTGTATTTTATTTTATTTATTTTGTTTGTTGTTATCATCTGTTTCTTGCCACTGGACCATAAGCTCTGTGAGGGGGGATTCTTATCTTCTTAGTTCATCATTATGTTCTCAGCACTTGGCATATAGGCACATAATAAATATGAATGAATGAATGGATTCCTAGTACTTCTTGCTTCTCTTTCTATCATAGTCATCATGATTATGATGCAGTACCTAGCGTGTCTCTACCTCTAGAATGAAACAAAGAAAGCTGTGTTTTTGTTTTGCTCACCTTATATACCCAGCACTTAGAAGGTTCTCCAAATTATATCTACTGCATGAATGAAGGTTTCTGAGATGCTAATCTGACCATCTTCACCCCTGTTTCTGCCCTTAAACCTACTGCCCTCAGTATCGAACCTGAATCTCCTTAGCATGTCATAATCACTTTCCCTTTGTCTCATGTCTTGACACTTTTCTGCCCCTTCCACATCCTCTAAGATCCAGCCTTTCCTGAATATGCCATGCTCTTTTACTCCCAGGCCTTTGTACTCACTGTTCTCTTCTTGGAAAGCTCCACCTGACTAACTCCTACTTGTCCTTTAGGGCTCAGCTGAGGTCACATTTTCTGGGAAGCTTTCCAGACCCTTAAGGCGAGCTTGTGTCAGTGGGGGTGGGTACAGAACCCATCTCCAGCTTAGTCCTGCCCAGGCTTCTGCTGACATCTGATTGTTGTGTGTTGGCCAGAGAGGTTGAAGATTAACTCAGAGAGAATGTTGATGTTGTAGAATGTAGAGTAATGAGAATAGCAGTGGGTGAAATGGAGGTTGAGGCAACTAAAAGCCAGTGTGGGCTCTGGGCTGTCAAGACATTGTCCTCTATGCTCTGAGGTCTCTGGACCTTCCAGGCAGGAGCCAAGAACCCTTGGTTGGTATCCTCTGACTTGCATTTTTCCTCCTTCCTCTCTCTCAGGGGGGGATGTTACCATCACTGACCTGCCCCTGGCCCTAGAACAGATCCAGGGCAACGTCCAGGCCAATGTGCCAGCTGGAGGCCAGGCCCAGGTGCGTGCCTTGTCCTGGGGGATTGACCATCATGTCTTCCCTGCAAACTATGACCTGGTGCTGGGGGCTGATATCGTGTACCTGGAACCCACCTTCCCTCTGCTGCTGGGGACCCTCCAACACCTGTGCAGGCCCCATGGCACCATCTATCTGGCCTCCAAGATGAGAAAGGAGCATGGGACAGAGAGCTTCTTTCAGCACCTCCTGCCCCAGCATTTCCAACTGGAGCTGGCTCAGCGGGATGAGGATGAAAATGTCAACATCTATAGGCCAGGCACAGGGAACCAAGACCTGCTTGACATCACCCTTGCTGTTCTTCTCAATCTCTTGCTCTAATGAAGGAACTGTGTATCTCAAAAACCATATTTCCAGAGCCACAAACATGAGGACCAAAAAAGGATGGATTTCCCTGGCCTCTCTCACTTTCCTCCTTCCCTCTTTGTTACCCCAGATACTCTTGGGCAGGTGCAGTGAGGTGCCTGCTTACAAGGAATCCCAGAGCTCTGGCAGCACTAGTGTTAGAACACCAAGGAGGTTCCTGGCTCCTGTTCTCAGAGAAGGAGGATGGTAAGGTATCCAGGATTTTTAGAGGGTAAGGGAGATATATGGGATGTGAGAGCAGTGATTGTAGACAGACTGTCACTGATCACTTCCATTCCTGTTGCTGTTTACACAGAATGGACTTTAAAAAAATTCTGTGGGATTTTTTTTTCTTTTTTTTTTTTGAGACAGTGTCTCACTCTGTCATCCAGGCTGGAGTGCAGTGGTGTGATCACAGCTCACTGCAGCCTCAACCTCCGAAGGCCCAGATGATCTTCCTGCCTCAGCTCCCCAAGTAACTGGGACTAGAGGCATGCGCCACCACACCCGGCTAATTTTTGTATTTTCAGTAGAGACAGGGTTTTGCCATGTTGCCCAGGGTGGTCTCAAACTCCTGGGCTCAAGTGATCCACCTGCCTTGCCTCCCAAAGTGCTGGGATTACAGGCATGGCCCACTGCGCTAGCCTAGGATTTTTTTTTTTTTAAATAAAGAATTAAGCCTTAAAAATCTATTGTGCAAGAACTCAACTTTTACTCAGGAGCTGAGAAGGAAGAAGCCTCAAACCACCCATTTCCTGCTTTTTAGAGATAGAGTCTAGTGGAACCATGGCTCTAACTGGGTCAAGTCCTCCCAGCTCTGAAGCTAAGGCTGCAGAGCTGTCCTTTGGACTGTAGTTTCTTCATGCTTTCCAGAGTTAGAGCCTTGATCACAGAACATCATTGTGTGCAGAAGAATACTGTACTTAGTACTAAGTTCTTTTCATCTTTGATTTTTCTTTAGCTTCATCAGTCCTTCCTTCCTAATCTCTAATCCCCTGAAGCCTAACACAGTTCCTAATGTGTTTTGCCTTCACCTCTTTTCTCTTCCCACATTGGTACTTCTGGTTGGGGCTCTCTTTACTTACTGCTTAGGCATATAGTCACCTTCTCTGGACTCCCTGCTTCCATGCTTTCTCCTTCAGTCCATTCCGCAAACTCTTGTGATCTTCCAAAATTAGCTCTGATTAGCTTTCACTGCCTGTAGAAGCAAGAACAAGCTCCTCTGCTTGGTACTTAGTCTGTGTCCATGTGATCCCAAATTACCTTCCTATTGCATTTCCTACTCCTTTGCTACGTGTATTGGACCTCTGGCCAAATTACAAAAGATGTACTCTTTGTTCTCTAAAACCACACTAAAGTTTTCTGACTTCTTTCACACTCTTTATGATAATCCTCTGCCTGAAAGGCTATTGCCACCTGTCAAAATCTTCATTATTCTTTGCCTCTTTCCTCAGCCTCTTGCTTGAATGTGATTTCTTTCTCCCTGAGACCCTTTAACTATTTGTTCATCTTATGGGACCTTAATTTGTCTTGCATGGACATTTGTGATTCTCATTTTCTCACCATTAAATTACCTTGGAGGGTAGGGCTGTGGTTTACTCCTGTCTAAACCCCTGAAGCCTAACACAGTTCCTGGCACACAACAGGTGTTCAACAGATATTGTGCTCATTCAATAAATATTTACTCGCTTTGTTAAATGGATTCCACCCCTGCCTTCCTAGGTGACCTTGGACAAATTCTCAAACCCATTCACCAACCACACAAGTTTGTTGTGAGTCATAAATGGATAATGAATATAAATGCGCATTGAAAATAAACATAAAATGTTACCCACATTTCTTGTGTTGTTGTTTTGTGACAACTTTATTTCTTGGTTTCTGTTATTTTACCTGGGGTGGGATGTGGGGGGTAATTCCTGTAAGAAATGTGTCGTCTCAAGAAATCAAGTAGAGGCGAGGACTGTGTTCCTCCGGCCAGCAGGTGGCACCATACTCGTTTGGTGCGTTCCGCTGGAGAATTCTGGCCCTTCCGCCGCGCCGTAGGTTTGTTGCCTCACCAGTGCGCCCGCCGGAGGGAGTTTATCGCGGCCAGGGAGATGTCGCTGCTGCGGTCGCTGCGCGTGTTCCTGGTCGCGCGGACCGGGAGCCACCCGGTGAGAAGTCCTGGTGCTGGTACCGACCTGCTGTCCCTGCAGCTCTCCTGTGCGCCTGTACCTTTCCCTTCCTCCCAACCTCGTTTGACTCCATCTCACCTTCCCCGACAGCATTGCCTCTGCCCAGTCCAGCCCCGGTGCACCCCCCTTTGCACACTGTCCGCTCCCTAAGGTCGCTTCCCTGCCCGTGTACCCTCCACCCTCTGGAGTTTGCTGCTTCCTGCTCCTCATCCCTTTCTTATCCCATCTAGGCTGGGTCTCTTCTGCGTCAGTCGCCCCAGCCAAGGCACACATTTCATGCTGGGCCCCGTCTGTCTGCCTCGGCCTCCAGCAAGGAGCTTCTCATGAAGCTGCGGCGGAAAACAGGCTACTCCTTTGTAAATTGCAAGAAAGCTCTGGAGACTTGTGGCGGGGACCTCAAACAGGTGTGTGTGTGGAGGGGTGCAGGGCGGAGTACTAGAGCTCGACCTCAGACTCTTGGGGCGGTCACGCTGGGGAGCATAAAGTTAGACTGCTCTTCAGTGACCATAATGGCACAGGCGTAAGTGGAAATCTGGCTTAAATGACAACCTTGGCCTTGACTTTGTCTTATTTGAAAGCAGTTGAGTATCCCAGGATTAACAAACCAGACTGTTACGGTGTTTCTTGTTCCCTGGAGCTGAAAGGGTTTGTGTGAGCTTTGGAGTCAGATTGTTCAGGAGTCAAATTGTGGGGCCCCCACACTGTCTGACTTTAGACTTTTTTTTTTTTTTTTTCAGACGGAGTCTTGCTCTGTGGCCCAGGCCGGCGTGCAATGGCACGATGTTGGCTCACTGCAATCTCCGCCTCCCGGGTTCAAGCGATTCTCCTGCCTCAGCCTCCTGAGTAGTTGGGATTACAGGCGTGCGCCACCACACCCGGCTATTTTATTTTTTATTTTTTTTGTATTTTTAGTAGAGATGGGGTTTCGCCGTGTTGGCCAGGCTGGTCTCGAACTCCTGGCCTCAGGTGATCCGCCCGCCTCGGCTTCCCAGAGTGATGGGATTACAGGAGTGAGCCACTGCGCCCGGCTTACTTTAGACATCTTAATCTTTCAGAGTTGTGTAGTTTTTGTCTGTACGGTCATGCGTCTCTTAACTAGGAAGATACATTCTGAGAAATGGCATCGTTAGGAGATTTTGGCTTATGCACATCATAGAGTACCTACACAAACCTAGATGGTAGATTGTACTACAACCTGGGCTATATGGAATTGCCAGCTGCTCCTAGGCTACAAACCGTTACAGAATGTTACTGGACTGAATACTGTAGGCAGTTGTAACACAGTGGTAAGTATTGTGTATCTAAACATAGAAAAAGTACAGTAAATAGGCATAAAAGATAAAAAACGATATATCTCCATAGCGAACTTATGTATGGAGCTTGCAGGACTGGAAGTTGCTCTGGGTGAGTCAGTGAGTGGTGAGTGAATATGAAGGCCTGCCTTAGGACACTACGGTGCACTATAGTAGACGTTAAAACACAGTACACATAGGCTACATTACATTTATAAGAAATTTTTTTCTCTGATAATAAGTTAACCTTAGTTTAATGTAACATTTTTATTTTATAAACTTTTAACATGTTTTAAACTTTTGGACTCTTTTGTAATAACAGCATAAAACACATATTGTACAGCTGTACCAAAATATTTTTCTTTATGCACTTTTTCTATGAGCTTTTTTCTGTTTTTAAAATTTTAAACTTTTTTTGGCTGGGCGTGGTGGCTCATGCCTGTAATCTCAGAACTTTGGGAGGCTGAGGCAAGTGGATCACCTGAGGTTGCGAGTTCGAGACTAGCCTGACCAACACGGAGAAACCTCGTCTCTACTAAAAAAAAATAAAATTAGCCAGATGTGGTGGCAAGGGCCTGTAATCCCAGCTACTCGGGAGGCTGAGGTAGGATAATCTCTTGAACCCAGAAGGCGGAGGTTGTGGTGTGCCGAGATCGTGCCATTACACTCCAGCCTGGGCAACAAGAGTGAAACTCTGTCTCAAAAAAAAAAAAAAAATTAAACTTTTTTTATTGAAATATCTTTTTTTTTTTTTTTTTTTTTTTTTGAGACAGAGTTTTGCTCTGTTCCCCAGGCTGGACTGCAGTGGCACAATCTTGGCTCACTGCAAGCTCCACCTCCCAGGTTCACACCATTCTCCTGCCTCAGCCTCCTGAGTAGCTGGGACTACAGGTGCCCGCCACCACGCCCGGCTAATTTTTTGTATTTTTAATAGAGACAGGGTTTCACCGTGTTAGCCAGGATGGTCTCGATCTCCTGACCTTGTGATCCGCCCACCTCAGCCTCCCAAAGTGCCGGGATTACAGGCGTGAGCCACCGCGCCTGGCCAAAACTTTTTTTAACTTAAAAAATTGTTTTGTTAAAAACGGAGACACAAACACATACATTAGCCTAGGCCTACACAGGAGTGGCATCATCATTAACACTGTGTTCCACTTTCACATCTTGTCCTGCTGGAAGGTCTTCAGGGGCAGTAACGGGCATGGACCTGTCATCTCCTATGATAACAATTTTTTTTGTGGAATACCTCTCGAAGGACCTGCCTGAAGCTGTTTTACTGTTAAATTTTTTTATTTTTTATTTTTTTGAGACAGAGTCTCACTTTGTCACCCAGGCTGGAGTGCAGTGGCGCGACTGATCTTGGTTCACTGCAACCTCCGCCTCCCGGGTTCAAGAGATTCAGCCACCCGAGTAGTTTATAAGTTGGAGTACACTCTAAAATAACAATAAAGTATATGTATTGTAGTAAATACATAAGCCAGTAACATAGTTACTCATTATTGTTTCAAGTGTCATGTACTATATGTAATTGTATGTGCTATACTTTAATAGGACTGGCAGCACAGACGTTTTCTTTACACTAGCATTGCCACAAACATGTAGGTAATATGTTGCCCTACAATGTTAGGAGGACTACCGTGTCACTAGACAATAGGAATTTTTCAGCTCCATTATAATCTTAGGGACCATCATCATATATGCAGTCCGTCATTGTCCGAAATATCGTTATGTGGTGCGTAACTGTATAAAGAAAATACAGCTGTGTGCCCCATAGGGTTGTTGTGAAGATTAGATTCATCCAAGGCACCAGTTATAATAATACCTGGTATTTGGCATTTAGTGGTAGACTGCTAGTAAATGATAGATTACTTTAGTTTCTGTTAGAGAATTTAGAGAATCAGGAAACCTGAGTATATCTTAGAACTACATTTAGTTCTAAATTCTGTGGCTTTGTTGTCTGCTCTTTTTCCTCTCAATTTACAGGCAGAGATCTGGCTCCACAAGGAGGCCCAGAAGGAGGGCTGGAGCAAAGCTGCCAAGCTCCAAGGGAGGAAGACCAAAGAAGGCCTGATTGGGCTGTTGCAGGAAGGAAACACAACTGTATTAGTAGAGGTGAGTTGTTGGAAATTCCAGATACCAAGAACAGCTGTCCCTTGGGTGTAAAGCTTGTAGTAGGCCCTAAAGGGGCCTGTTCTTGAACAAGAGATCTGTTTAAGAACCATAAAGGGGAGTTGAAGTTAAACTCATGAAACCTTGGGTATTAGTTACGAATTTGTTTAAGTATAGAAATGTACTGGTGTGTTGATGAGAAATGGCCTGGCAGTCTAGAATATTACTCCTGAATGTGAGTCTGGCATAGGCTTACACCTTGTCACTGATTGTTTCCTGGAACAGTTAGATTATAAGTTAATGATATTAATTGTTACTGAATAGAGAGTAGGTATTTTAGAGGAGGTTTGGGGGCCATAATTGGTGAAGAGTCAGATGTGGATTAGTTTAGAGTGAGAGATGGGGATAAACAAGATAATAGCATAAGTGGTTTGGAGTTGGGATGGCTGGAGAATGAGGTGATGATGGTGTGCAGACATAGGTAAGTGGTGAACTTGTGGTGAGTCCTTCAGGACATTATTGAACCATCTTCTGAATATACAGGCTATTGCTAACTCACTGGCCCAACATAAATCACTTCATTCTGTTCCAGGCTAGGAGAGGAAGCGTAGCTTTAAAATTTTGGAGTCTTTTTTTTTCCGTTGAGTCTGTAGCTTGTTCTATCAGTATCTTGATTTACTCTCCAGCCTTAAGGTACTTTTGGAAATGATCATTAAACAGCTTATACAGCTGTATCAATTTGTTCCCACAGGTAAACTGTGAGACAGATTTTGTTTCTAGAAATTTAAAATTTCAACTGTTGGTCCAGCAAGTAGCCCTTGGAACCATGATGCATTGTCAGACCCTAAAGGATCAACCCTCTACATACAGTAAAGTAAGTTTGGGGTTTGTCTCCAGTGTGCTGAATTTGCTGTCCTCATTGGGTCTTTTGCTGTTCCTATTGTAGACATTCTCATGTCTCATTCCGTTACTTCACATCTCTGCTTAAATGCTATCTCTTTGCATAGAATTACCCTTCCCCCGTTGCTATATCCCCGTGTCATGCTGCATTTAAAATTTTTTATTATGGTGCTTATATATTACATTTTAATTTATCTGTGTGTTGTCTATCTTCCCCAGCAGAATGTAAGCTTTATGAGGCAGGGAATTTGTCTTTTCACTGTTGTATCTCTGGTGAAAGAGAATTGGGCCCACTACTTATTTGGAGCTCAATAAATCTTTGTCAGATGAATGAATGAATGATTGAATGCATGCATGCCAGTGAAATGGAGTTAGCCAGATCAAGTGAAGCCATCTGAGGCTTTGTGTTCAGAAATTTGGAATGGTCTTAGGAAAGAATTTCTAAATAAAGAGATTGGAGCCAGGTGTGATGGCTCACCCCTGTAATCCCAGCACTTTGGGAGGCTGAGGCAGGCAGATCACCTGAAGTCGAGAGTTCAAGACCAGCCTGACCAACATGGAGAAACCCGTCTCTACTAAAAATACAAAATTAGCTGGGCGTGGTGGCGCTTGCCTGTAATCCCAGCTACTTGGGAAGTTGAAGCAGGAGAATCGCTTGAACCCGGGAGGTAGAGGTTGCAGTGAGCCGTTGTACTCCCCGCTGGGCAATAAGAGCAAAACTCCGTCTCAGAAAAAAAAGAGAGAGAGAGATTGGAAAAGACATGGTTTAGGAAAATAAGCATATTCTTATCCATAGAGGGATCAAGGAAAGGAATTATGTCATTCTGCCTTTGACTCAGCCTTATTGCCAAGGCAAAAATGAACCAACCACTCACAGTAATTTTTTTGAGTTTATTACCAACTTTTTTTATCTTCTTTATCCTTCTCTTGAGATGTCTTGGTAAATGTTAATTATTATTGGCATTACATAGTCATATGGAAAACAATGTTGAGATTATTTTTTTAAATTGTATTGAGTAGGTAAGTCACTTGAACTAGAAATTTTAGCTCTGATTTTGCCAGTAAACACCAGTGTACCCTTTTGTTTTGTTTTTGTTTTTGTTTTTTGAGATGAAGTCTTGCTCTGTCACTCAGGCTGGAGTGCAGTGGTGCAATCTTGGCTCACTGCAACCTCCACCTCCTGGGTTCAAGCAATTCTGCATCAGACTCCCGAGTAGCTGGGACTACAGGCGCCCGCCACCACACACGCCTAGTATTTGTATTTTTTGTAAAGACAGAGTTTCACCATGTTGGCCAGGCTGGTCTTGAACTCCTGACCTCAAGTGATTCGCCCGCCTCCGCCTCCCAAAGTGCTGGGATTACAGGCGTGAGCCACCATGCCTGGCCCCAGTGTACTCTTTTTCCAGATTCGCCATTTATTAACATTTTGCTGTATTTGCTTTATCACTTCTTTTTTTCTTTTAGAGACAGATCTGGCTTTCTTGCCCAGCCTGGAGTGCAGTTGCACAATCATTGTTCACTGCTGCCTCAAATTCCTGGGCTCAAGTGGTCTTCCCACCTCAGACTCCTGAGTAGCTGGGACTACATGTGCACACCACTATGCTAGGCTCATTTTTAAGTTTTTTGTAGAGACAGTCTTGCCATCTTGCCCAGGCTGGTCTCAAACCTCTGGGCTCAAGAAATCCACCTGCTTTGGCCTCCCAAAGTGTTGGGATTATAGGCTTGGGTCACTACAGCTGGCCCTATCACTTTTTATATACATGTTATCATTACCCTTTTTTTTTTTTTTTTTGAGATGGAGTCTCTCTGTCACCCAGGCTGGAGTGCAATGGTGCCATCTCGCTCACTGCAACCTCTCCCTCCCAGTTCAAGCGATTCTTCCACCTCAGCCTCCCAAGTAGCTGGGATTACAGGCACCTGCCATCATGCCCGGCTAATTTTTTTTGTATTTTTGTAGAGACGGGAGTTTCACCATGTTGGCCAGGCTGGTCTTGAACTCCTGACCTCAGGTGATCTGCCCACCTGGGCCTCCCAAAGTGCTGGGATTACAGGCGTGAGCCACTGCACCCGGTCATCATCACTGTTTAAAAAAAATCTTTTTGTAAGTATGTTACAGACATCAGGATCCTTTATTCCTTCAGCATGTATCTTGTAAAAACAAGGACATTCTTATATAACCACAGGACAGTGATCACATTTAGGATTTTTTTTTTCTTTGAGACAGAGTACAGTGTTGTGATCTCAGCTCACTGCAACCTTCACCTCCTGGGTTCGAGCAATTCTTATGCTTCAGCCTCCTGAGTAGCTACGATTACAGGCATGCATTACTACTTCCAGCTAATTTTTTTTGTGCTTTTAGTAGAAATGGGGTTTTGCCATGTTGGTCAGGCTGGTCTCGCACTCCTGACCTCAGGTGATCTGCCCGCCTCGGCCTCCCAGAGTGCTGGGATTACAGGCGTGAGCCACCGCACCCGGCCAAAATGTGTTAGTTTTAATAGTTGTCATTCTACTGTTAGAAATAAATTTCCCTTCTCCTTTTTATTTAGTGATTTATTCAGCACTAACATTGACTCGTGGGTTCTTATTTTATACAATAAGTTATAACTCATTATTCGTTTTGATGCTCAAATTATCTGCGGATTTGACCAATGCAAGCTGACTGTAATGTCCTTTGATATGTCCTTATTATTTTCTGAGTATTTTCTTACTTTTTGGCTTTTTTGTTTATTCTTATCTTTTGGGTTTATGTCATACTTTCCTTTCCCCAACTGTGGAATGGGCCACTTCTTCAAGGAGTCCTGGTCCTTTTTAGTTGGGGAATGGTTTTTAGAAACCAAGATTTGAATGTTAGGTGTGCTGATTTCTTTTCTTTTCTTTTTTTTTTTGAGACAGAGTGTTGCTCTGTAGCCCAGGCTGGAGTGCAGTGGCGCGATCTTGGCTCGCTGCTACCTCTGCCTCCTGGGTCCCGGTTCAAGCAGTTCTCCTGCCTCAGCCTCCCGAGTAGCTGGGATTACAGGCACGTGCCACCATACACAGCTAATTTTTGTATTTTCAGTAGAGACAGGGTTTCACCATGTTGGGCAGGCTGGCCTTGAACTCCTGACCTCGTGATCCACCCATCTTGGCCTCCCAAAGTGCTGGGATTGCAGGCATGAGCCACTGCGCCTGGCCAGGTGTGCTGATTTCTACTGAGATGTCATTTGTTCTTTGAGCAGACAGTGCAGGTGTATGTGCTGTGTGGGTGTGGTTCAATCCTTCCTTTTTCATAGCAACTTCAATATGTTTACTGTTTTTACTTATGTACTCATATGTACTAAGTGTTACAATATATATACAAAATTGTTTCAGAATTGCTACCCCTGACCACTGCAAATAACAAAACTACTAAGGAGTTCAAGATTTATTTGTAGTTCTTTTTGTCTTTACATTGAAGTTAGGTGGTCAAATGACTCCGTTTAGTTATTTGGATTTTTTTTTTCCTTCTGTGAGCTTATGTTACTCATTTGAAATATAGTTTTATATTTCTTTGTAGTCAGTATTTATTTTCACCCCAATATGTGTTGATTTAATTTTATTTTAATTTTATTTTTTAAATGTGTGTTTTTTTTTTTTTGGCTGGGCACAGTGGCTCATGCCTGTAATCCCAGCACTTTGGGGTTTTTGGTTTGTTTTTTTAAATCTTTTTTATATTAATAGAGATGAGGTTTCACCATATTGGCCATGCTGGTCTCAAACTCCTGGCTTCATTTCAAGTGATCTGCCTGACTTGGCCTCCCCAAAGTGCTGGGATTATTGGCATGAGCCATGGCACTGGGCCAGATTTTTTTTTTTTTTTTTAAGATGGAGTTTCACTCTCATTAGCCAGGCTGGAGTGCAATGGCGTGATCTCAGCTCACTATAGCCACCGCCTCCTGGGTTCAAGTGATTCTCCTGCCTCAGCCTCCTGAGTAGCTGAGATTATAGGTGCCCGCCACCACACCTGGCTAATTTTTGTATTTTTAGTAGAGATGGGGTTTCACCATGTTGGCCAGGCTGGTCTCGAACTCCTGACCTTAGGTGATCCACCCGCCTCAGCCTCCCAAAGTGCTGAGATTACAGGCATGGGCCACCGTGCCCGGCCGGCCAGGTTCAGTTTTATTTTTGAATACATAAGATACATTAAGAAAGTCCTCAAAGTTAAAACTGTCAAAAAAAAAAAGTATGCTCAGAGGAGTCTTACTGCTTCTCTCCCTTCTACCCCGTTCCTATCCATCCCTTTATTTAGATAACCAGTGTCATTGGATTGTGGTTATCCTTTCAGTATTTCTTTTTGCAAAAATAAGCATATTTATACAAATAGTTCTTTGTTGCACAGATAGTAGTATAATATGCATATACACTTATAATCTGCTTTTTTCACTTAATAATATGTCCTGGAAATACTCCATAGCAATTCATGAAGGTCATCCTTTTTATTTTTTCCAACTACATAGTATTCTGTTGTGTGGATGTGCTATAGTTTAATCTCCTGCTATGTTTGGGCATTTAGGCTGTTTTTAAAATTTTCTGATTAGAAATAATTGTTCAATGAATAATCTTGTGCAGTATTATTGGAAGTATATCATCAAGGTGAATTCATAGAAATAGGATTTCAGGGTCAAAGGATAAATGCATATGTAGTTTTATTAGATACTACAACTTCACACCATTGGATTTGTACCATTTTGCATTCCCATCAAAAATGTGCAAATCTAGCTCTAACATTTTATGATTTTATGAAAATGTTGTTCTTGGCCAGGTGCAGTGGCTCACGCCTGTAAACCTAGCACTTTGGGAGGCTGAAGCAGGTGGATCACTTGAGGTCAGGAGTTCAAGACCAGCCTGGCCAACATGGTGAAACCCTGTCTCCACTAAAAAAGATATAAAAATTTGCCAGGCATGGTGGCGCATGCCTGTAGTCCCATCTACTCGGGAGGCTGAGGCAGGAGGATCGCTTGAACCCGGGAGGCGGAGGTTGCAGTAAGCTGAAATCATGCCACCGCACTCCAGCCTGGGCGGCAGAGTGAGACTCCATCTCAAAAAAAAAGAAAATACTGTTCTTGGCCAGGTGCAGTGGCTTATGCCTGTAATCCCAACCCTTTGGGAGACTGAAGCAGGAGGATCTCTTAAGCTAAGAGTTCAAGACCAGCCTGAGCAACATAGGGAAACCCCATCTCTATATTTAAAAGAAAAAGAAAATAATTGTTCTTGATTTCTAGGAAATTACATTCTAGGAAGTTAGGCTGGAGGATGAGAGTGGAATATAATTGGGGGTGGTGCAGTGATAGAATAAAATGTTTATAAAGATGGAACTGTTACCAATTTTTAACATTCTTGCCTTAATGAAAATATTGTCTACACTTAGTTGTCTTAAATAATGTTTTCTTTCTTTCTTTCTTTCTTTTTTTTTTTTTTTGAGATGGAGTCTCAATTCTGTTTCCCATGCTGGAGTGCGCTGGCATAATCTGAGCTCAGTGCAACCTCCGCCTCCCAGGTTCAAGGGATTCTCGTGTCTCAGGCTCCCCAGTAGCTGGGATTACAGGCATGTGCCACCATGCCCAGCTAATTTTTGTATTTTGTTAGAGACGGGGTTTCACCATATTTGCCAGGCTGGTCTCGAACTCCTGACCTCAGGTGATCCACCCGCCTCGGCTTCCCAAAGTGTTGGGATTACAGGCATGAGCCACCACGCCTGGCCAATACTTTTCTTAGAGATAGACTATTTTTGCCTATTCTTTTGATAATTTGAATAGTACAGAATCAGTTCATGTTTGTTTTCTTTGTGCACTTAGGGTTTCTTGAATTCCTCTGAGCTTTCTGGACTTCCAGCTGGGCCTGACAGAGAAGGCTCACTCAAGGATCAGTTGGCTTTAGCAATTGGTGAGTATTTGTAAAGGTTCTGGAAACTGGAATTTAGGGACTGGATCTCTTGTTATCTTGTTCCTCCAAATCTAGGTCAAGAATCATGTGCCTACAAGGGTCAGATGATACGAACGTGAGAAGTGGTGTGTGTGTTAGATGTTAGGGAACATTAGGCATCTTTTTTTTTTTCGAGACGGAGTCTTGCTCTGTTGCCCAGGCTGGAGTGCAGTGGCGCAATCTCGGCTCACTGCAAGCTCCGCCTCCCAGGTTCCTGCCTCAGCCTCAGCCTCCCAAGTAGCTGGGACTACAGGTGCCTGCCACCACGCCCGGCTAATTTTTTGTATTTTTAGTAGAGACAGGGTTTCACCGTGTTAGCCAGGATGGTCTTGATCTCTTGACCTCGTGATCTGCCCGCCTTGGCCTCCCAAAGTGCTGGGATTACAGGCGTGAGCCACCGCGCCCGGCCACATTAGGCATCTTAAAGAGCTCATACGCTGCTGGAGGAAGTCCCATTGCCAAGCTCTAACCAATTGTTATATCTAGGGAAACGGAGTCCTGGGGTCATCAGAATTTCTAAATTCCTTTAAAGAATTTAGATTTATATCCAAAATCTCACGGGTTTTGGCTGTTTGCAACTAATTAAAATTATTTTCATCACTGTGCCAACAAAACAAAGCATGTCTTTAGGCAGAGATGGCCTTTTGACTTCCAGCTGAGTACTTTAGTATATGCTGTAGGGAAAATAGTACATTAAAGATTATTTCCTCTTCTTTATAAAAGGTGGCAGGACAATTGAGGAGCATTGTTTTTAGGAATTTGATCTTTCTTTTCAAAAAATCTGGTTGTGAATTTGTAAAGATACATTCTTTTAGAGCCTGTTGGCTATAGGAACCACATCTGGATCATTGTGGTCGGACTAGCGAGGATCTTGCTTTCTTCCTAAGTATCCTTGATGGAGGGTGGGTGGTAGGGAAGGGTTGGAGCTTGCTGGGAATTTACTAATCTGAAGTTTCCAGTCAAGGCATCAATTCCGTTTTTATCAGGTCATCTTGTATTATCTATGATGTTTCAATGAGTCATGGGTGAGAAACCAGGCAGACAGCTATGTATGAGGCTTATTAAGAAATTCTGGAAGAGCTGGGTGTTTCAGCCTTGTCAGTTTCTGGGAATTAACTATTGGGTATATGCTTTGAGCTATTTTAAAATTTGTTTTGGTTTCTGGATTCTCCTTTTTCATGACTTTTAGATATGACTATGGCTAATCCAGGCATACTTATACAGACCCTTTTGTTTATTCTCCTACCCCTTTCTACCTTTTGGCTTATTTGGACTTCTGTTAGAAGAGAATAACATCCTGAGAGAAAGGGGAAAAATAAGTTACAATCTGTTTATGGTTCTCATAAATAACTCTTGACAATGTTATCTTTTCTGTTTTTGATGAGAGGAAATTGAAACTATCCGATGACATGGAGCTTTGAGCTGTGGACTTTTTCCGGATAGAAGGGATGATCAGGAGTTGTCTCTGTCGGTTATGGAGTATTCAGGATGGTGGGAAAAAGCACTTAATTGCTTTGGAGTCAGATCTGAGTTTTAATTCTAACTCTGCCTTGTGTTACTAGGTGGGTTACCTAAGTTCTCTAAGCCTAAGCTTATTGTAATAGTAGCTAGCATTTGAGTGCTATGTGCTAGATACTATAGTTAATGCTTTATTTATTTATTTATTTTTGAGACGGAGTCTTGCTCTGTTGCCCAGGCTAGAGTGCAGTGGCACAATCTCGGCTCACTGCAAGCTCTGCCTCCCGGGCTCACGCCATTCTCCTGCCTTAGCCTCCTGAGTAGCTGGGACTGTAGGTGCCTGCCACCACGCCCAGCTAATTTTTTGTATTTTTAGTAGAGACAGGGTTTCACTGTGTTAGCCAGGATGGTATCGATCTCCTGATCTTGTGATCCGCCCACCTCGGCCTCCCAAAGTGCTGGGATTACAGGCGTGAGCCACTGCACCCGGCCCTAGTTAATGCTCCATATATATATATGTGTGTGTGTGTATACATATACGTGTATATATATACACGTATATATATATATACACGTATATATATACACACACATAAATTTTTTTTTTTTTTTTGAGATGGAGTTTTGCTCTTGTTGCCCAGGCTGGAGTGCAATGGCATGATCTCGCTCGCTGTAATCTCTGCTGCCCAGGTTCAAGCAATTCCCCTGCCTCAGCCTCCCGAGTGGCTGGGATTACAGGCATGTGCCACCATGCCTGGCTAATTTTTTGTATTTTTAGTAGAGACGGGGTTTCTCCATGTTGGTCAGGCTGGTCTCAAACTCACGACCTCAGGTGATCTGCCTGCCTCGGCCTTCCAAAGTGCTGGGATTACAGGCGTGAGCCACCACGCCTGGCTGCTTTTACATATATTATTTATTTCTCCCCAAAACCCTGAAAGGTAGGTGGTCTCGTCTCTATTTTAAAGGTGAGGAAACAAAGGCTTGATAGATTTAGTAAATGAGATTATGTCATTGAGTCACTTGCCCGAGGTCATATAGTCAGTAAATAGGCAGAACTGAGACCTGAGTCACACATACTTGTGTCACCACAACCTATGTTTGTTTGTTTGTTTTTTTTTTTGGAGAGAGTCTTGTTCCCAGGATGGACTGCAATGGTACGATCTCGGCTCACTGCAACCTTCGCTTCCTGGGTTCAAGTGATTCTCCTGGTTAGTTGGGATTACAGGTGCATACCACCACGCCCAGCTGATTTTTGTATTTTTAGTAGAAACAGGGTTTCATCCATGTTGGCCAGGCTGGTCTTGAACTCCTGACCTCAGATGATCCACCCGCTTCAGCCTCCCAAAGTGCTGGGATTACAGACGTGAGCCAATACACCCAGCCTGTTTTTAAGTACCAGAGTGCCTGGCACATAGTTGGTGCTTCATAAAGGTATTCTTCACTTCCGCCACTCCCGCTCTCCTGCCCCATACCCCTTTTCCTCTTTCTACAAAAACTGAAAATGGTATCTCTTCATCTTACTGCATATCCTGTGTAAATGCAAAGGGACTGTCTTCCAAACTGGGCCTCTTCTGTGCATATTTTGGTACCATCACAGACATCACAATTTGTTGGTGTGTTGGTTTTTTGTTTTTGCTTTTCTTAATAGGAAAACTGGGAGAAAACATGATTCTTAAACGAGCTGCATGGGTGAAGGTGCCATCTGGGTTCTACGTTGGCTCTTATGTCCACGGAGCAATGCAGAGTCCCTCACTTCACAAGCTGGTGCTGGGGAAGTATGGGGCCCTGGTCATCTGTGAGACGTCTGAACAGAAAACAAACCTTGAAGATGTTGGCCGCCGCCTTGGGCAGCATGTGGTGGGCATGGCCCCCCTCACTGTTGGCTCCCTGGACGATGAGCCTGGGGGAGAGGCAGAGACTAAGATGCTGTCCCAGCCATATTTGCTGGATCCCTCCATTACCTTGGGGCAGTATGTGCAGCCTCAGGGGGTGTCGGTAGTAGACTTTGTGCGGTTTGAATGTGGAGAAGGTGAAGAGGCAGCAGAAACTGAATAGGTTCCAGAGACTTTTGGCCCAGGAGGAATATTTACTTTTAGCTCTGGACATCATTACAAAAAAGGAATATTTCCCAAACCTCTTCAGACCGAGAATGCATGGGTAAAATTATTAAATAGTTGTATAATAAAAATAATTTTTTCCTTGTTTGCGTAATACTGGATTTAGCTTTTCTGTGCCTTTCAAAAACAACAGGTGGGCCTTATTGACGTGATAGTGTCTTGGAGAACAGGCATCAACAATACTGCTGCTCCCTTCAACATAGATTTATTATGGTATTTCTGAAATTTCTAACTTACAAGTTCTGTCTTACACCTTTTATGACATAGAACTCTTTTGTTCTGTTTTTGCTTTGCGACACTGTGAACCGTGCTTCTGCCTCGGAACCTCCCTAGTTATATTACTTGTGCCACATGGATTTCTTTGGGATTATTGATTCAAACCTAGAGTTGTCTGGAAAATGTGGGTTCTCTTCTTTGTGATTGTCTGTAGTATGCTTTGAAGGTGCTCTGCAGTGGTAGACACACTGGTTCTGGCCTCGTTTAATGAAATTAATAACACATGCCCCTATTTCTCTTTTGGATGATGTGTGGGTGGGTGGGTACTGAGGTTTCCTGGCCAGCTGTAAGGCAGATTTTGACATTCTTGTGCCAGAAACAGAAATTAGAGTAGTCCAGTTACCCAGAGAGCTCACTTAACATTGCCTCTTTACTTCCCCAGTACTGAAACATTTCTTCCAGTATAACATAAAATTACCATAACAAGCAGACCCAGAATACTGAAAATAACTCCATTTGTTCATTATAGGTATCTTTATTTGAAAAGTTAAAAATGCTTTGACACATTACAGATCTGGGCATTTGGATTTTGCCTATGGAGTGTATATATGATTTCAATGATTTACAGGTTAAATAGATTTTAGAAATAATCATCTTAAAATTGAAAACAAAGGTAGGTCCTGGTATAATATTAAACATAAAGTTATTAAACATTTTAAGCATTGTTTTTTGGTTCTCTTTCTTTTGATTTCTCCAGATTTATGCAGTTTTAGTGCTTTCTGCTGAGGCTTTAGCTAGAGGGCCACAAAACCCAAAAACTATATGGTTAACATTTTAGGTATATAACAAGCAAGGAATGCAAGGATGAGAAAAAATGGAGAACATGCTGTGATGTGCAGACTCTATTATATCTAAATTAAGTAGCTGAAAGGCAGAAATTGGTGGATAAATTATTTCCTGATATTGGCACTATCTGCTCTTTTCTGTGGCCTTGCAATAGGTATAGGCCTTCTTGCTTTAGAAAAGCCCCTTTTCTTTCTTCATTTGGAGCTGTTTCCAGCCAGGCAGAGCTGCAAATTGCCCTCTTGTGATGCCAAACACAGACACAAAGTCCTGTTCAGAGAGGTAATTCTAAGAGAGAAAACAAAGTTTCTAGTTAGAAGGAAGACATGACATCATTGCCAACAGAAGTTGAGGAAGTCGGAGCAAGAGGGAGTTCTAGGTGGATCCTTGAAGAGGGAAGTAGAATGAATTTCTCAGAAAGGCTGTTAAAGATTTAAATTATTCATTGGAGAGGTGTTCTTCAGGTCAGGGAGTCCCATTTTGGCCTGTGGCAGAAGCTTACTGGATTCACTGCTCTCACGGTGCCAGCAAGCACCAGTTTCTTGCCAGAAGGCAATAATGGGTTATGTATTAAGGATGAATTACAGACATCAAATTTTGGCAGAATGAAGAACTAAATTGAGCCATGGTTTTCCTTGTTTTCTGCCCGTAACTAGCATTTTTACCCATAAATTTTCAAATGCATGATCGGGTGGATCTTATTGAGCATAAAATTCTTCTAAACATTTACTTAATGATTTATTGAATATTTATATACAAGTAAAGATTATTAATATATGGGCTTTGCTTTCAAGAAAATTGTAGTCCAGATACTTGAGTTGACTAGATAAGACATTGTGGGAAATCCAGAGTCCAGAGTCTGTTCCCAAATCAACTTCTTCAAGGGGAAAAGAAATTTATTCTTTCTTTCTTTTTTTTTTTTGAGACAGATTCTTGCTTTGTGGCCCAGGCTGGAGTACAGTGGCGCAATCTCAGCTCACTGCAACCTCTGCCTCCCGGGTTCAAGCAGTTCTCCTCCCTCAGCCTCCCAAGTAGCTGGGACTGTAGGCACCCACCACCACGCCCGGCTAATTTTTGTATTTTTAGTAGAGACGGGGTTTCACCGTATTGGCCAGGCCAGTCTCGAACTCCTGACCTCGTGATCCACCCACCTCAGCCTCCCAAAGTGCTGGGATTACAGGTGTGAGCCACCGTGCCCAGCCAGGAAATTTATTCTTTTAACTCAAATATGTTAATTCATTCATGCAAAACTTAAGAATACTTGCTATCTGCTAGGCACTGTTGTAGGTGCAGAGAAGCTGAGAATATGATGGTGAGCAAGACAAACAAAGGTCCTTCCTTTTAAGGATATTACTAGAGGGGGAAATAGGCAATGAACAAGTATAAAGGGACTGGAGCAGGTATGGGAAGCAGTATTAGGGTGGTCAGGAAATGCCTCCCTGGGGAGGTGATATTAGAGCTGAGACCTACATGATGAGAAGGTGCTGGTGCTGTGATGATTTGGGAGAAGGATGTTTTTTCAGGCACGAACACTAGCAAGTGTAAAGGCTCAAAGGCTGGAATAAGCATGTTTTAAGGAACAGCAAAGCAGCCGCTGTACTGGCTGAAGGGTGGTGAGTGATGAGGGTATTGGTATATGAAATGAAATCAGAGAGCTAGGCAGGGGCCAGATTGTATAGGCCTTCACATTCTTTTTTTAAATGTAGTGGGAAGCTATTCCAGGTGTTTTAAACAGGGCCGTGCCATATATTTTAAAGATCTCTTTGGCTGTTGTGTGGGGAACGGATTGTAGGAACAGGTGGAAACCAGTTGGATTGTAGTAAGTAGTCCATGATAGCTGGACTAGATTAGTAGCAGAGAGATGGAGAGGAGTGAACAGAAGCTAGCTGATAGACTGATGTAGGTGGAGAGAAAATAATCAAGAAAGAACCCTGGTTTTTTTTGGTTTGAGCTCCTGGTTAGCTCAGATGTCCATTGAGCGGCTACAATGTGCCGGAACTGTCCTAGGCCATTTGCTGAGCTGAGTTTTTTACTCACGGAGAGCTCCACTTCCAACAGACACAGTTCCTTCAGCCACTCACCTCCTTTTTGGCAGGGTTTACATCCTCAGGCAGCTCCTGATTCTGGTTTTTCAACAGAACTGCTATAGGGTAATATTTTGGCTCACTGTCATTAGAATTCAGGGAGAGGGTTGCATTCTTCATGTCCTAGGTAAGATAAGAATGTAGGCACAGGGAAAAGACTCCTCAGTGTCTGTGTGGTTACAGTTCTGAATGTGTATAATATTTAACATTTTGACTTATGCCACTTCACCCTCTGTAATCATCTTTGATAACGATGCTCCCCAAACCTGGCTGCATGTCAGAATCATCTGGGAATAGAAAATATTCAGATTTTGGGGTTGTTCTTGGGAAAGCTGATTCAGTAAGTCCAAGGCAAGTCCTGTATAGCTAGTTTGGCATACATGTTGTGCCTGAATCTCATTTGAATATTGGGATCACATACCTTCTCTTGGT
Source organism: Pan troglodytes (assembly GCF_028858775.2). Taxonomy (NCBI): domain Eukaryota; kingdom Metazoa; phylum Chordata; class Mammalia; order Primates; family Hominidae; genus Pan; species Pan troglodytes. The sequence goes on along the minus strand of NC_072408.2, from coordinate 38,232,059 downwards.
ACTTTTATTTAGCCCTGCATTTCCAGCCTTTAAATGACTTTAGGTTGTAGTCCTACTTAAATACAATTTAAAGATACTACATCAACATTAGCTTTGGAATCTGAGTTTGTAGAGCACAAAGGACAGAATTGCCAGATGGTTTGAACACCTGGTGCCATGCACTCCTCCTGAGGTTAAAGAACTGCTGGATTCCTGGCTAGAGGCTCCACTTCTTTTAACCATTAAAATAGGTGTAAATGGCCTAAGTTTCTGTGGACTTCACTGTCAGAAATGAATAAAAATGTCATTTGGGTTAGAAGCTTATTTCTGAAAAATACTGCCAATGACTTTAATCTCTCCTTAAATGGCAGAGTTGAATAATAAAACAAATTTTCATTTTTTTTTTGTTGTTTTTTTGAGACGGACTCTCACTCTGTTGCCCAGGCTGGAGTGCAGTGGCGCCATCTCAGCTCACAGCAACTTCCGCCTCCTGGGTTCAAGCAATTCTCCTGTCTCAGCCTCCCGAGTAGCTGGGACTACAGGCGCATGCCACCACGCCCGGCTAATTTTCATATTTTTAGTAGAGACGGGGTTTCACCATATTAGTCAGGCTGGTCTCAAACTCCTGACCTTAGGTGATCCACCCGCCTTGGCCTCCCAAAGTGCTGGGATTACAGGCATGAGCCACCGCGCCCGGCCCCATTTTTGTTGTTTTTACACAGCAAGTCTGTTTGAAAATCTGGAAGTCAGGAAAATAAGGAACTTGGCTCTGAGACCTGCTTTTCTATTGATTACAAAAAGTCTTTACATCAAAACAGACAACTATGGTAATACTAAGGACATGAGTTTTGCCTATGAGCATCTGTAGCATTTGTGGGTTCTCTGGCTCTGGTTGCCCATGTGGCTGGCTTCTCCCAAGAGCAAACCCGACTCACAGCAGTGATTCGCATGATAGCAGCAGCATCTCCCAGCTCTTCTTTTAATTGTTCATATGTTTTTCCTGCCTGAGAAGAAGAGAGAGAAAACACAGGATGAGGTCTTTCTTATAGGGGAGGGACATCTTAGGTCTGGTCTGTGTCTTCAGGAAAAGCAAAAGAGCCAGGGAGTCAGAAGACATTTCAAGGATAAGTAAAAATGAAAATCCCCCCTTTTGGGTCCATGCAGGCTTGAAAGGTGCTTAAACATAATGCACATTCTTTGATGGTAACCCCTCAGTCCTCCCTATAAGATTTAAGAAAGAGCAGTTGAAGGCCAGGCACGGTGGCTCATGCCTGTAATCCCAGCACTTTGGGAGGCCGAGGCGGGTGGGTCACCTGAGGTCAGGGGTTCAAGACTAGCCTGACTAACATGGTGAAACCCCATCTCTACTAAAAATAGAAAAATTAGCTGGGCATGGTGGTGCATGCCTATAATCCCAGCTACTTGGGAGGCTGAGGCAGGAGAATTGCTTGAACCCAGGAGGTAGAGGTTGCAGTGAGCCGAGATTGTGCCATTACACTCCAGCCTGGGCAACAAGAGCGAAATTCTGTCTCAAAAAAAGAAAAAAAAAAAAAAGTTGATTAGGAGTCAGGAAACCTGGCTTTCTGTTGATTAACTGTGACTTTAGACAAATGACTTATCCTCTTAGCTTCCTTATCAATAAAATAGGGAGCAATACTTCTACTGGCTATCAGGATTGTTGTAAAGATCAAAAAGATGATGTGTATGGATATACTTTATAAACTGTTTATACTTCACACTGCTTATTGCTGACACCTGCTGTGAATTGTCTACCTGGACTTACTGCTGTGGCAGGTGAAAAAGAGGAGAAAAGTAAAAGGCAGGGAGTGGGATGGGAGTAGGGAAATGAGGTCCTGGTTTCACTGAGCCGTGAATCAGTGCTCCACCTTCCTGCCCACTGAGCTGTTCTGAGCTACCTGGCAGGAAGTTAGAGCTTCCCTACTCTCTTTTCTTACACTCCAAATGTTAGGGTCCCAGGCTAGGAACCAGCCTGTGAAGATGGGAGGCTCAAACCCCTGCTTAATGATCAGGATTGGTGTGTCGGGATCTCGGCCGCTGGGGTGAGTGTGCAGGTACTGCTGCGCTGTGGCAAGGGCACTCTCCTTCTCCATGGCATTGGCCTCAGCCCCAATCCACAAGAACACCTGTTACGGTGGAGATTTAATATATGTTACTGTGTTCATACCAAGGACTAAGTACTGGATCATACACATTACCCTATCTTTCCCCTTTCTTTCGTGAGCAATTCACAGCCTCAGAAAACTTTCTCAGCCTAATTTGTTCAGCAGAGAAAGGTTTTCCCAGAATCAGCTTGATGTTTATCATTTTAATTGCTATGTGTATCTTCCAGGTCTGCCTTTCCAAATTGGAGCTGTCTCTGAACTTCAGCTTCCTGAATCCAACTTCTTGCAGAACACTTCCTCTTGACTGCTCTAAGCACCTTAAAAATAACACCTTCAAGATGTAGCTCTTCTTTACTAAACTTGTATCTGAGTCTCCACTTTTGATAGGTGGTATCTATCTAGTCACCTAAGGCAGAAACCTGGGAGTTTCCTAGAAACCCCCCATATCCAATGAGTCACCAGGGCTGACCAACTTTACCTCCTAAGCTTTTGTCAAATCTGTCACCATCCCTCCATCCCTACTCCACTGCCCTTATGTGGGCCCACAGTAGCTCTTACTTGACCATGACAATAGTCTACTGACTGCCTTTGTTCCCCCAAAGGCCCATATCCTCTGCATGTGGAGTCCGTCGCTATTGATCCTAAGATTAAAATGATGTTAGGATGATGATAGGATGGCTGGAGTTTTCCAAAGCAAGGTGGGAAAATGCCCAGGATGGTGAGTTTCAAACATCATTCTCAAACATCACCCCTGGAAAAAAAACCCGGGCTTTCTTTTGGTCACTGCTGACAAAGGTTTGATTGAGCTGGGGATGGTCCAGGGCTACCCTGGGTTTATTCTAGGGTGGGGATACTACACAAAAACAACCCTTACTGTGGGAGTCTTTCTCATGTTCTGACTTCTGCAGCTGTGTCTTACCTGGTCCCAGGTATCTAGGAGCATCACGTCACTAGGGTTCAGGTCATCCTGGGTGAAGTCTGTGATCTCAGTGACAATGAATTGGCCGGTCTTATTGGAACATTCAAAGAGACGAGACTGGACATCTAGGATTTCCTGCTGAAGTCTGCAATATAGTCCATTTAAGGGCATCAAGCTGCTTAGAAATGTTTTTAAAACTGAGGTTTTAGCCTTTGTGCAATTCACAAGCCTGGCAGGCAGGGGGAGCCCAGAAGAGGGGGAGGCTGTGTTCCCATACCTTTTATCATTGGCATAGGGAGTTTTCCCTCCCAGTAGGTCCCAGAACTCGGCTGGCTCCTGGCCCTCGGCCACAGTGTTCTCGCTGCCATCACAGAGAAGGCTGGCCAGCTCCTTAGCCATTGCCCGCTCATCCCCACTAGACCCCTGAGAGTGGGGCGAGGAGAGCACAGGTGTTAGTTGCACAGGGGAACTTCGATGTGGAAAGAAAAGCATCTGAGACTAACTCAGTGTGCCAGGATCAGCTACCAAACCACAGTCCCTCAGCCTGGGAAGACAGACAAGTTTGTTCTAGTGCTGGGGAGTGGGGAGGAAAACAGTGTGGGGCAAAGAACAGGACTAGGCTTTGAAACCCACAGTGGGTGTTGGCAAAAGTCACCTTTGTTTCAGCTTCAGTTTGAATTTAGGCACCTACTTTTGATTTTTATTTTAGAGAAAAAATTTAAATTTATTTTTAAAAGTACATACAGTAAAATATACTCTTTTGACATACAATTCTAAGAATTTTCACAAGCAGAATCATGTTACTACCACCACAATAAAGGCACAGAACAGTTTCTTCCTCAGTCCGTCCCAAAATTATCTGGGGCGCGACCCCTTTGGAGTCAAAGCCTCCCTGAATCCTTAACCTCTGGTAACCATGAATCTATTCTCCATCACTATAGTTTTGCCTTTTCCAGAATGCTGTAAGTGGAGTCATACAATATTTAGCCTCTCAGTCTGGCTTCTTGCTCTTAGCAGAATGCATATGAGATCTCTGTTGGGTTTACCAGCGGCTCATCCCTTTTTATTGCTGAGAAGTATTCCATCATGTGGATGTACTACTGTTTGTTTATCCATTTTCCAGTGGGGTTGTTTCTGATTATGAATAAAGGTGCTATAAACATTTGTGCACAGGTTTTTGTGTGAAGATAGTTTTTTGTTTTACTTGAGTAAATACCCAGGAGTAGGATTGCTGGATCATACGGTAAGTGTATGTTTAACTTTGTAAGAAACTGTCAGCTGGGCGTGGTGGCTCCCTACTGTAATCCCAGCACTTTGGGAGGCTGAGGCAGGTGGATCACCTGAGGTCAGGAGTTCGAGAGCAGCCTGGGCAACATGGCGAAACGTCGTCTCTACTGAAGATACAATTAGCTGGGTGTGGCGGCACATGCCTGTAATCCCAGCTACTTGGGAGGCTGAGGCAGGAGAATCACTTGAACCCAGGAGGCAGAGGTTGCAGTGAGCCAAGATCGCGCCACTGCACTCCAGCCTGGGCGACAGAATGAGACTCTGTCTCAAAAAAAAAAAAAAAAAACTGAAACTGTCGAAATGTTTTCCAGAAGCTGTACCATTTGCAATCCTGCCAGCAATGCATGAAAATTCCTGTTGCTCTGCATCCTTGCTCATATTTTATGTTGTCAATTTTTTTAACCATTCTAATAGATGTGTAGTGGTTATCTCATTGATTTTGATTTGCATCTCCCTAGTGACTAATGATGTTAAGCATCTTTTCCTGTTCTTTTTTGTAAAATAATTTTAGTGCATTTTATTTTATTTTGAGAGGGAATCTTGCTCTGTTAGCCAGGCTGGAGTACAGTGGCGCAATCTTGGCTCACTGCAACCTCCACCTGCCAGGTTCAAGCAATTCTCCTGCCTCAGCCTCCGGAGTAGCTGGGACTACAGGCGTGCACCACCATGCCCAGCTAATTTTTTGTATTTTTAGTAGAGGCGGGGTTTCACCATGCTGGCCGGGCTGGTCTCAAACTCCTGACCTCAGGTGATCTGCCTGCCTCAGCCTCCCAAAGTGCTGGGATTACAGGCGTGAGCCACCGCGCCCAGCCTTAGTGCATTTTAATCCACTATTGCAATATGAATTGACATCATATTTTGTGTTTTTGTTCTGTATTAGTGCCTGTCTGTTAGAGTCCACCAAATTCACATGGGAAGATTGACTTATCCAGCCTCCATCTGCATAGAAATTTATGAGATTTCTGCTAGGTGTAAGCAGGGCTTTCAGTGAGTTTTTTCTTTTTGAGATGGAGTTTCACTCTTGTTGCCCAGGCTGGAGTGCCATGGCGTGATCTCGGCTCACCGCAACTGGGTGAGCGTCTACTGGGTTCAAGCGATTCTCCTGCCTCAGCCTCCCGAGTAGCTGGGACTACAGGCGCATGCTGCCACACCTGGCTAATTTTTTTTTGTATTTTTAGTAGAGATGGGGTTTCACTGTGTTAGCCAGGATGGTCTCGTTCTCCTGACCTTGTGATCCTCCTGCCTCGGCCTCCCAAAGTGCTGGGATTACAAGTGTGAGCCACTGCGCCTGGCTTTTTTTTTTTTTTTTTTTGAGACGGAGTCTCACTCTGTCGCCCAGGCTGGAGTACAGTGGTACAATCTCGGCTCACTGCAACCTCCGCCCCCTGGTTCAAGAGATGCTTCTGTCTCAGCCTCCTGAGTAGCTGGGACTATGGGCGTGTGCCACCATGCCCAGCTAATTTTTGTATTTTTAGTAGAGATGGGGTTTCACCATGTTGGCCAGGCTGGTCTCGAACTCCTGACCTCGTGATTTGCCTGCCTCAGCCTCCCAAAGTGCTAGGATTACAGGGATGAGCCACCGTGCCCAGCTTTTTTTTTAATTTTTTTTTTTTTAATATCGAACGCTTCATGAATTTGCATGCCATCCTTGCACAGGGACCATGCTAATCTTCTCTGTATCATTCCAGTTTTAGTATATGTGCTGCCAAAGCAAGCACTCCAGCCTACTCTAGGTCCTTTGACCTTGCTGACAGGAGGAGGGGAGTGCAGGTCTGGGCTCCGAGGGGCTGGTCTGACCCGGGGCCCAGCCATCCTACCTTGCCATACCACAGGTAGTGCTCTGCCTGAGTTCGCAGCAGAAAGACATCACTGGAGTTTAGGGAGGAGGCAAAGGCTGGAACTTCCACTGCTTTGGTGTTAGATTTGTCATTTCCATGAATTTGGAAGAGTCTTACTGGAGGGTCAGGCTCGGCATTTCCCTTCCTGGAAGTCCCACCCTAGAGAGAAGAAAAGCAGAGTCCAGATCTAAGGAGCACCATGTGAGCAGAGTGCTAGAGGAGCTGTTGTGGGAAACGTGAATGTTGTAGTATTATGTTTGCCCTTGAGGAGCTTCTAGACTCACTGGAAAGGGTCAGGGTAAGCTGGAGTTATGGCACCGATAACAACAGCTTTCATCCTGAGAACTTTATCATATGCCAGGCTCCGTGACTGGTGCTTACCTACATCATTTCATTGATCCTCATTATAACTCTTATGAAGTAGATGTTATTATTCCGCAGTACAGATGAGGAAACTGAGACTTGGAAACTTGACTAGTAAATGACAAGGCTAGGACTTGACCCCAGACTTGTGTGATATCAAGCATGTGCCATTACACATTGCTTGGTAGTGCTTCAGCCAGGGCTTCATGGAAGAAGTGGGACTTGAATTTGAAAGAGCACATCTGAAGCAGGAGGGGTATGGTATGGTACACGTGAGGTCTAATGAAGAGACCCACCTGACTGGAGTGGAGGGTGCAGGTTAGGGAGCTGAGGGTGGTGCACCTGCATAGGTAATATGGGTCAGGTTATGAAAGACCTTGAACATAATTTAGATAGTGGTTCAGACTTGAAGCCCTAGGCAGTTGGGATTCACTTGACTGTCTTAGAGGGATTAACCCCCTTCTTCCTCTGTCTAATCCAAGCCTGACTCCCTACCCCACCCCTCCTCTGCTCTCCAATAGTCCTGTGCTGGTTTGTTAGTTTGGAACGTTCCAGCTCATGGTGTAATTTTATCAGAGCATCCTCACCTCAAAGATAACTAGCTTCCCTTTGAAGATGGCCATGAAGTGGCGTGGCTCCATTCCCATCCTGACTCGAACCTGCACAGCGGCCCCATCAAACTGCCGATCCACCTCCACTGCCTGGTATGCTGAGGCTGCCAGCTCATCCTGTGAGGCATGGCGGCCCTGCAATGGTGAGAGGCCATGAAGGACCCATGCTCCCCGCCCCAGCCCAGTGGCCAGAGGACACATCAGGATCCAAAGCTGAAGCCTGTGCCAGGCCTACCTGCCAGATGTACAAGATGTGATGTGGCTTCCCGTTTACCTCGTATGTGTAGAGGACCAGATAACAGTCTCCCCCATAAAAGAAGCCATACCATTGATACTCCACAGGGACCAGCTCCAGGTTCTCAATTCTCCAGACCTGGGCATAGAAGGAGACACCGTTTTTCAGAGATGGGGGTGCTGGGAGGGGCTAGGCCACACTAAAGAGAGAATCCAGGTGGGGAAGGTGCTGACGTTTACTCCATGTTCCCTTTCTCCCTCTGGTTCTCTCCCAGTGCTGAGGACTCATCACATTTGCATGATTTGAATTGTGAGATGAACTGGGCCATCCTGTTCAGGAGCATCCCATCATGGCTCTGTCTTTGCAAGGCTGAGCAATGATTTGAATATATCTTCCAGGTGAGATATTGATAGCACATTTCAGGGGAGTGATGTGCCTTTCAGTCCCCTGAAAACTCTACAGACTCACAAGACTCTTAAAGAAGACTCCTGAGGTGCCGGAGGGGAAAGGGAAAGCAAAGCAGACACAGAATCACCTGCACCCCTGCCCCCAGCAGGACAGCCATGAAGGCCAGTGCTGCCTGCCCTGACATTTGAATCATTGGGCTTACCTCAACTTTTCCGTTGCCATCATCGACCATTCTTTCCTGGGCAGCTACCTCTGGCTTGGTGTGTAACAGAGTCACATCAAATTTATCCTGGAAAACTTTAGCTGTGGAGAAAGGGTTGGGAAAAGCCGAGTGAGTAAGAAGCATCTGTGCCTGCTTTTCTAGAGTCTTAGCAATGAGAAGATGATCTGGGGGCAGTCTCACCAATTTTACCAATGCTGAATGTTTTCCCCAGGCCCATGGTCTGGTCCTTTACTGACCACTTCTGGAACAGCTGCTTGAACATGGCCGACTCAGCACCATCGTTGACGGTCTCCACATTGGTGCTGCTGGGGTAGCTCTTCATCTTGATGAAGCCCTGCAGAGCCACCCATTCCCAAAGGCAGGTCAGTGGTGGAATACACTGAGTTCTTTGCTTGTCTGGTAATTCACCTCTATGAAGCCACATGATATAAGCGTCTCCCCTCTGGGAGTCAGAGTCAAATTCTAACTCACTTTTGTCTAAGGACCAAGGTACCTGCCTAAAAAAAAAAATGACTGAGTGGAACATTTTTGGATCTCTTTATTGGCTTGCGGTGATTATGGTTGTTAATTTTTAGGATGATTATGCTGTGTTCTTTCAGTACTTTTGTCCTTACTGACTTTGCATCACATTTGTTTGCTCATTTATTGCTTCTGGCTTGGTTCATCTGCATGGATCTGCACAAATATAAGCTCCTTGAGGACAGGGCCATTAACCTTGATATGTGATATCCCCTTCAATAATAACAGCCACCTTTTATTCAGCAGGTACTGTGTGCCAAGAACTGTTCTGAGTGCTTTTTTTATAGACAGAGTCTCGCTCTCACCTAGGCTGGAGTGCAGTGGCGTGATCTCGGCTCACTGCAACCTCCCGGGTTCAAGTGATTTTCCTATCTCAGTGCCCTGCCAGGTAGCCTGGACTACCGGCATGCGCCACCATGCCTGGATAATTTTTTTTGTATCTTTAGTAGAGACAGGGTTTCACTATGTTGGCCAGGCTGGTCTTGAACTCCTTACCTCAGGTGATCCACCTGCCTCGGCCTCCCAAAGTGCTGGGATTACAGGCGTGAGCCACTGCGCCCAGCCCTGAGTGCTTTACAAATGATATTTAATCCTCACAATAACCCTAGGAGATGGGTATGACCCCCATGTTAGATATGGGGAAACTGAGGCCCACAGGTGTTAAGTATGTCTTCCCCAGAGCACACAGCTGGAAAAGACAAAACCTGGATTTGAATCCCAGTTTGTCTGCCTGACTTTGCAGTCCATGTGTGTAAGCACAATGTTATATGCTCAAATACCTATCATGGCTCTGTGGAGTGACACACCTGAAGTGCTCTTAGCAGAATTATTTGAACAGTATTGCACATCTGTAGCTCCTACCAGCGCTTTAGACATGGCTGCCTGTTTTTCAGCCTTTGTGGCTCCTTTTCCTTTCCACACGTAGATTTTGGTTCCACTTTGGTCCAGGATGTAGCAGTCCTAAAGCAGCCAGAGATAGGTATGGTTGCTCAAGACCAGAAGGAAGATTTTGCACAGGGTCTGCTTCTGAAGCATGTCTGGCTACCCAAAGCTAAGTCCACCCAAACTCTACTTACATCATGGTTCAGTAAGTCCTGGACCAGAGGCCTTGTTGCTACCTCTGTGACTGCCAGCTGCCCAGCTGAATCTGAGATACTGGAGAAGGGGAGAGGTTAGCCTGTGCCTTTTCCTCTGTAAAGCATCTTGTAGTCAACTAGATGTTGTTCTGGTTTGGTTTTAGTTTGGAGTTTCTAGGTAGAGTGTGACTGCCTAAGACAGCCATGGCTTGAGTGAGGACAGGAATGTGCAGACTCTTTTCTTTGGTGGAGACTTTTGTTCATCTCTCTCCCAAACATTATCCCTTCCACATCCCTGGGCATGTGTAGGCTAGAGTAAAGGAAAGGTCTCCTCAAGAGATCAGGAGAGTTGCTAACAAGAACTGCCTCCTTGAGTGGGGGATCTCCAAGCTTTCTAGGAGCTGCATTTGAAAAGGACTAAGAAGAAAACCAGATGGCTACACCCAAAACAAGGAGCCAAGCAGAGGTGGCTGGTGTTCTAGGGGACACCTTTCCCCCAACCCCAGCTTCCAGCTAAAACCAGGTTTAGCTACTCACTGATACAACATGATAGTTGATTTCTGCTTCTGATCTATGATCTCATCAGGGACTGCAGGCTTGATAATGGAGCGTCGGCCAAAGGTGTCCTGAAGGACCTTCATCAGCTCTGAGCTGGCTGCCTCCTTGTCTCCCTCGATCACTCCTATTTCAGCACGGCCCCCTCGCTCCCTGTCTCGAATATCCTTTGCCAGAAGCATAGCCTGTCAAAGAAGCCCAAGGAAGCCCTCAACTCCTCTGGGACCCCTTTCTGCCTGATGTCTTTGGGGAGAGCAGCCTAGATCCCAGACACAGGAGTTACTCGGATGCTGAGGAGTCCAGGGTGAGTCACAAACTCACACACTTGGCCTGTCTCCAAGACGGATTCTACTCAAAGGCAGGGCTCCACCTTGATTCTTGGGGAAGAGCCAGCATGGAGGGAAGAAGAAAGAGGAACTTGAGAGAGTGCTAAGGCTAGGAAGCCATACCTTCAGGCGCTCCCCACTGTTGCTCTCTGGGCCATTCCATTGGATGATGACTTTCCCAAGGTCCAGCAAGAAGACATCACCTCGGTTGAAACTGTCCCAGCTCATTTCCACCTGTCGATGAGAGGTAAACGTTGTTCAGGAGGAATTCTTAGGTGCCAGGTGGAGAAGCCCCGGGCCCGGGGCAGAGAGTGTGCAGGACTAACCTCGGTAGCCCTGATGTTTCTTTTCCCTTTCACATGTAGCAGCCGCTTCACGTCGTAGGTATTGGTCTCCACGTGCTTCATCCCAGAGGCGACACCCCCCTGCTTGTAGCTAAGGGAACATCCATTCAGTTATTTGAGTGCCTGCTATGTGCTAGGTTCTGGGGAGACAGTGGTGAATTACACAGATGCAGCCTCACTCATGTGATGATGACAGTACATCAGCAAGGTAAATACAGATGGTGGCAGCTGCTGCCCCACAAGTAGACTGGGTGAGTGACTTTCTGGTAGCGAGTTGGGGCAGTCTTCTCTGAAGAAATGACATTTGAACTGAGATACTACAAGGAAAACGAACCAATACCCAGAGGAATAGTGCTCCAGGCACTATAACAGTGTCCAGGAGACATCAGTGACAAAGACCCCTGCAGCACAGAGGGCTTGTTTTGTTCCAGGAACTGTCTGAATGCCAGTGTGTTACTGGGAGAGGGATACAAGTTGTGCCGCAGCAGAAGCATTAATGACTCCACGGCCTTAAGACCACCTACCCTAGGAATCAGCTCGCCCGCCCTGCACTCAGCCCAGCCCAGCCTCCGAGCCAGGGGTCCTGCACTTTAAGGGAATGCGGAAGGTAGCCCCGGAGCAGAGGGGCTCTGTCATTGGGTTCCCCAGTGGCTCAGTGTGCTCCTCTGTGCCCAGAAGGGCCTCAGTCAGTGGAGACTGCTGACCTGCAAGAAGCTGATCTTGGCCTAGCCTCACAATTCTCAAGCTCATTGGAATTCCTCTTTTTGTTTTAATATCAGGCAAGGTTTTCAGTTAAACTTCTCAGTTGATGGAACATTATCATCGGCCTTCGCTCCCTCTCTAGTGTTACGTGTCTTTGCATTCCCTTTATCTGCCTGTCCTACTCCCATTCCTCTCCCCCATACGCTTCCATTCTAACTGTTGACCTTTTTATTTTCATTCTAGTAAACTGTGCCCCCCACCTTTTTTTTTAAAGACAGGGTCTCACTCTGTCACTCAGGCTAGAGTTCAATAGTGCAATCATGGCTCATTGCAGCCTTGACCTCCCGGGCTCAAGTGATCCTCATCAGGGACTGCAGGCTCGATAATTGAGGGCTCAATACCCTCAGCCCATGGAGTAGCTAGGACTATAGGAGTGCACCGCCATGCCTGGCTAGCTTTTTTACAAAATATTTTTTGTAGAGATGAGGGTCTTACTGTGTTGCCTAGGCTGATCTTGAACTCTTGGGCTCAAGCTATCCTCCTGCCTCAGCCTCCCAAAGTGCTGGGATTACAGGTGTGAGCCACCACGCCCAACCCATCCTGTTGTTTTGTGTGCATGTTTTTGTTTTGTTTTGTTTTGTTTGAGATGGTGTCTTGCTCTGTTGCAGGGCTGGAGGGCAGTGGCATGATCTCAGCTCAGTGCAACCTTCGCCTCCTGGGTTCAAATGATTCTCCTGCCTCAGCCTCCCGAGTAGCTGGGATTACAGGTGTGCACCAGCATGCCCAGCTAATTTTTGTATTATTAGTAGAGACGGGGTTTCACCATGTTGATCAGGCTGGTCTTGAACTCCTGACCTCGTGATCCAACTGCCTCGGCCTCCCAAAGTGCTGGGATTACAGGCGTGAGCCACCATGCCCGGCCATGCGTGTGCTTTTTAAAACAGAAATTGGCATTCTGTTATATGTCTTAGTCTGTTTCTTACTTTGTGTGCTAAGCACCATGTTTGTGAGCTCTGTCCTTGTGTTAGGTGTGTATCTAATCTGTTGCTTCTGGCTACTGCATAATACTCCGTGGTGTGCATGTCCAGTCTCCGAGTGATGGACACTTACGTTGCCTGCAGCTTCCTAACATCATTAATGAGGCTACTATGAACAGTCTGGTCCACGTGCCCTCATGGACCTGGATACGTGAGGATTTCTGTGAGTTACACATGCAGAAGTGGGATTTGCAAGTGGCACTGACTACTCTCCAGGATGCTGCGCTAGTCCACATTTCCATCAGCAGGGCACAAGGGCTCCTATTTCCCCATAGCCTTGCCAACACTTGGCACCTCCCAGCTGTTTAATCTGCTGCTCTAGTGGGTGGAAGTGACAGCTTTGTTTTGATTTGCATTTCTCTGATTACTTTCTTGATAATGCATGTTGGCCTTTTGGGTTTCCTCCTCTGTAAACTGCTGTTTCTGTCCTTGCTCTGTGCACCCCACTCACATGATGCCCTGCTTGAAGTAGCCACGGAAAGTGTCTGACTCATGGTACTGGACCTCTCGGTGCTGCACAGGGCTGCCTCCCAGGTAGTCGTCCAGCTGTGTGGTATAGATGGCTGCGCAGCTTTGCTCATCCTGGGAGGAGTCCTTCCCGATCCAGAAGTGGATGTCCTGGGATAGGAGACTGGCCACTCTCCGGGTCTGGGAGGTAGTCAGAGAGATCAGGTCAGGGGCCAGCTCACCTCCCCTTTGCTGCTGGCCCCTGTTATGGGGAGAATGCAGCACATGTGCCTGCCCTTGGCAGACTGAGGGCCCTCTCTCCTGCAGTGGATGTGGGAGCTGCCCTGGCCCCCGAGCAGACCTGCGATCATGGCATAAGCTTTGGCAGCCCAAATTCCTCCCCGCATCTGGGGAAAGTTGACAGCTTGTTGTTCCCCAAATAAATAGATACCAACAGGGATCTTTTCCCAGCCGGGTTGCAGGCTTACCTCACAGGTCCCCTTGGTCCCTTGCACTCACACAGCTGGCACAGTGCTCATCTGTACACCTGCACAACGCTGTCAGCACCGTTCATGTGAGTCTCCTCCATGAGAATAGCACTTTGAGGCTAGAGACAGGCCTTGCATTTATCAGGCCTTCTTCCACACCACTTTAATGTGGGGCCTAGGCCCGGGAGAAGTGCTGCTTGTGGGTGGCTCACTGAGGTTCAGACTGAGGGTCCTACCCCCATCTTATGCAGCATTAAAAACCCAGGCTTAATGATGGCCTTTGATAGTCAGACTGGAGGTCTGCTCTGCATAGCACTGAGGAACCATTGAGACCGATACCAGGGACTGACTACCTTCCCTCACCAGCACATCTCCCAGTAGAGCCCAAGAACTGGCCCCAGGGGAGAGGCTCACAGGAGTGGGGAGGAGGGTGCTCACCGAGAGGATGACGTAGCAGTCCCCCTCATAGAAGTTGCCGTGGGCGCTCACAGGCACCAGCGCCAGCTCCATTTTCTGGAAGGACAAGGGGTGGGTATAGGCTACATCCCCTCCCGCCTCCCTTCCCCACGAGCCTCCCTCTCCTCTCTGTCATTCGGTGCAGGTGGTGGGGAGAAGGAGGGGAGATGTTCTCGATGACCTTACAGGATGTGAGGCAGCCAGCCACAGGGTTAACGTGGCCATCTCTCTGGCTTCTGTGAGCTCTGCTTGCATCACCCCGGATCTGAACCTTGGTCCCTATCCTGCTTTCCCTTGCCCTATTCTCCACTCTACTTCCCACCCGATCTCATCTCGCACTATTGTGGGAAGCCTGTGAACCACCTCCAGCCCTTTGCTGGATATAAACGACCAAGTACAAACCCTTCTCTGAGCCGTTGTGCCAGCACCTCCAACGCTCTTCCCAACGCTGACCACTGGGTGCTGGCCCAGGTCCATGTAGGAAAGAACACTTGGATTCTGTGGGGCCGTGGGAGGTGGAGGATAACATTTGGAGAGTGCCAGCGGTCAGCAGGGCTCTGTGCCAAGTGTCTTATATTTGGAGTCTCGGTCAGGGCCCTGATTTATCACTGCATGTATGGCTTGGCCCTGGAGGACTGTTCACACAGCCTTGATGTAGATTTTCATCACACTCCCCAAGTGAGGGAAACTTGCGGCCATACTTGTGTGTGTTCTATGTAAAATGTGATAAATGTTAAATATACTGCAAATCTGGTAACCGTGTTTTAGTACTTGTTTTTTGTTTTTGTTTTTGTTTTTTTGAGAGGGAGTCTCACTGTGTCTCCCAGGCTGGAGTGGGGTGGCGCGATCTCGGCTCACTGCAAGCTCCGCCTCCCAGGTTCACGCCATTCTCCTGCCTCAGCCTCCCAAGTAGCTGGGACTATAGGCACCCACCACCATGCCCAGCTAATTTTTTGTATTTTTAGTAGAGGTGGGGTTTCACTGTGTTAGCCAGGATGGTCTCGATCTCCTGACTTCGTGATCCACCCGCCTCAGCCTCCCAGAGTGCTGGGATTACAGGCGTGAGCCACCGCACCCCGCCAGTACCTGTTAGTTTTTAAGGAAACTGGAAGCCTTCAAACAATGGAAGTGACCTGGGACTCACAATCTCTGCGAGGCTTGCTGGAGAGCTGACTCCCCCTCCTGGTTGAGGATAGTGAAGTGAGGCATCACCACTGGGTTTTAGGCAGCAGCAACTAACTGGGCTCAGGGCAGGGGTTGGGGGGAATCCTCGTATCTGGCAGGTGGAGCTACCCAGGCCAGGGTGGTTCCCAGCTATGGATTGCTGGAGCTCACAGCCGCACAGAGGGTCCCAAGCCCAAGAGGAGATGGGCTGAACAGCTCCTCATCTCTGCAGTGCCCCCTCACCTCTCCCCATATTTTGTAGGAGCCAGGGTGCCCTGTGGAAGACATGTTCCATTTCTCTGATGGAAGCTGCCAGGAGTCTGCTGAGTAGGTCCCACCTGTCTTTCCAGGGTGTTTCCTGCAAGTGCAGACTCACTGAGCAGGTGGCTGGCTAAAGGACAAGCTTGTTTTTGTCTGGAGCCCTGTTCTTCGGGGCTGAACATTTCCTCCACCTGCCAACCACCTGCTTTGAGCACCCAGGAGAGGTGAAGGATGGGAAATAGGTACTTTGATGCTGCCTCTCATTCTCCTCAAACCATAGGCTAAGGGGTGCTGGCGGGCTGTTGCCTAGCAGCCCCAGGCAGCCAGACTCTGCTTCCAGATGCCAGTGGTCACAAGTAAGGTGCCTCCAGCCCAGCTCACCTCTATTCTCCAGACAATGATCCCAGGGTCGTTGTCCACAGCCCTGAAGGCACTGGTCAGAGGCATGATGCTTGTCTTTCCAGGACTGAAACATCACAGAACAAGAGGGGAGATGATATCTCTTGCCATAGTGGGCATCAATCCAGTTTTTCTGCCGAGCTGCTTCCCAGTCTGTTGTCAGCCATCCTGCCACACCCTCATGGTGCATCCCTGCACCATTTCACAATGATGGGGGCAAGGACTTGTCCAAGTGCACATGGTGAGCCTGGCTGGCCTGGGGATTACCACCCATGAGTTCTGCTTCCCACCTGCCATTGCCCTTAAGAGCTCTGGTAATCGTCATGGTTATTTACCAAAGGGGTGATAAATATGTTAAGCCCTGTATTGATTCACTTTGCATATGTTATCTCTAATTTTCAGAAGGTGAGTTTCTTCATCTTACATTGTGTGAATTTGAGGTTTACAAAGGCTGAATAACTTGCACAAGATCACACTCTAGAATGAAATCCTTATCTGATCCCCAAACCTGTGCTTCTAGCAACTTTGATGTACTACAACCCTTCCTAAACCAGTCTAAGTTCAGTGGCATTTGGAAAGAAAAGCTAGTCAGAAAAAATATTTCCAAACTCAGTTGCCTTCTCTCACTCTCATTCCAATTCTTCCCAAGTTCCCTGCTTGCAAGGCCTTCTCCACAGTCAACTTTGACCTTCTCTTTGGCTTTTGTCCTTTTTTTTTTTTTTTAAGAGTAAACTATTCTTAAACTCAAACAACCCTTCCTTCTTTTGTCACTACTATATTCCCTGTGCTTTCCAGATGCAACGAAAGTAAAATGGCAGGGCTGGGCCTGGGACAAAGGGTTCTGGGTGCCAGCAGGGTGTGGCCTGGTCTGGCCTGCGGACAGATGGCTTCCTTTCTCCCTCCCACACAGACCCAAGCTTCTGTGTGGAAGCGTGAACCTCAGACACTTAGACGTCTCCAGTTCCTTCAGGATTGAGCAAGTCAGGGTGGGGAGAGGGGGGAAGTGGTAAAGATCTAAGTCTGTGTAGGTCGTGTACCATCTGTATTCAGGGAGCATCTTGGGTAATTAAGCACCTACCCATGTCCAAGGCCACGTAGAGCCTTTATAGAATTAAAATACCTGCTCTCAAGGAGCTTGAAATCTGATAACATGCATAATTAATGTAAAGCTAGATTAATTTCTCCCGAGAGGCAAAGAAAAAAGGATGGGGTTGATGGATTTATGTAAGATTTAAAAATTCACCCAGAAAGGACTGTATGGATTTTTGCTGTTTGGGGACATACTGTGTTTGTTAAGAGGAACATGTCTGACCATTGTTTTCTTGAACCTTGATGGACAAAGCCAAGTTTGGAGAGCATGCGCCATCTAGTATGGACTTTGGCAAAAAACCATAAAGCACAAAGCAAACTCGCTTTGTCTACTCCTGTAGCAGGACTAAAGCAAGGCAATGGTGCGGAGCAGCCAGTGTTTGAGAATTTAATTTGATAACTTGTGCTGCCCCACCCTGTGCTGCTCAGAATTGCCAGGAAATATGGTGTTTGGGTTTTCTTCAGACTCTACGTAGCAGTCATTAAAGGCAAAAGCCATGAGCCAACTAGGGGAAGGGGACAAGGGCCACTGAATTCATTCCTTGGAGACAAGAGAACCGTCACCCTGGTAAAAAGCCAAACCAGCCGGCAGCAATTAGGACTGTGAGCCTCAGAGGCTGAAACCTGTCCCGTTTCCCAGCAGGAATTTAGGTAATCAAGGAGCTCCCTGGGCCAGGCACCCCGAATGCGAGAGGATAAGCTCCAGGAAGGGACTTCCTGTCACACTGGAACACACAGAAAACACAGTTCTGACATCAAATCTCCCAAAGCTGGATCTCTCCTTCTCCCTAAATCCTAATTCAGTATCCTTTGAGAGGACTGCAGAAACCCCTTGGGTGTGGGGCACAGTTTTGAAATGTCAGGTTAAAAGCCAGTGGCCTGTAATTCTCAGAGATGCCCTTTTGGACGGACCCTGAGCAGAGGAAGCTGTTTTTTGTTGTTGTTGTTTTTGAGACAGGGTCTTGCTCTGTCACCCAGGCTGGAGTGCAGTGGTACAATCACGGCTCACTGCAACCGCCACCTCCTGGGCTCAAGTGATCCTTCTGCCTCAGCCTCCTGAGAAGCTGAGACCACAGGTGTGCACCACCATGCTTGGCTTTTTTTTTTTTTTTCTTTGTAGAGACAGGGTCTCACTATGCTGCGCAGGATGGTCACAAGTTACAAACTCCTGGGCTCAAACAATCCTCATGCCCCGGCTTCCCAAAGTGTTGGGATTACAGGTGTAAGCCACCTCTCTGGGCCAGGAAGCTGGTTTTAACTCCTCCTGCCTTGCTCCATACCATTTTTCTCTAAGGATAGGTGAAAGGGGTCTGTCTTTCCCAGCTTTTGAAAATGTGCCCTATATGTTCAGCTGCCTCTAAGGGGTTCTTCTGAACAAGAAGTTTGCAAAACTGGCCAGCCAGACTCCTGGTTCATTTTAAAAGCCTCATCTCAGAAGACAAAGCCAAGGGACTCTCAAACTCCTCTTCATTTCTTCCTCATTCAGGAGGATTAACTGGCATGCCCCCGTAAATCAGAGACCTTACCTTGCCTTCTCGCTCACCAGCCTTCCCAGTTTCCCGGCGCGTAAGCAGCAGCAGTATTGAAGAACCACTCCAAAGCAGGAGGCTCCAGGTCCTGCTGCCTTAGCTTAGTAATGGCTGCAGAGATACTGGGTTATATTTGCTTGTGTTTGCATCTTAACCGCATTTTCCTAGTCCTGGCCAATCAGAGCCAACCTAGCACTGAGCTTGACTTATTCAAACCAGAGGGAAAGCTTTATCTGTGCCTATTCAAAACAGCAAAACAAGAAGAGCAGACTTTTAAAGGCTTCTTTGAACTCCAGCTCCACGCCCTGATCTAATTGATTTTTTAAAAAGTGCACACAGCCCATCAATAATGCAGGAAAGAGGTTGGAAGGATATGAAATTTGCCATATTGTAGATATGGATGCATTATGGTGATGACAGGAGGCAGAGGCTGGAGCTGCCCCATGAGTGCCTGTGATGTCTAGGTTGGCAAGAGCCTCCCTAAGAAGCTTCTGGCATTTCTCAAAGGGAGGGGAAGTCTGGGAGAGGAGCCAGAATTTTATTAGGCCACAGTTTTGCTCGTTGGGGTCTCTACTAGTCATACAGTAAACCAATCAATATTTGAGTGCCTACTGTTTGCCAGGAACCATGCTGGGCTCTCAGCTTCAGGGTTTCCAGTTTGGAAGAATCAGTGAGGGGCAGAGAAGAATCAAGACTCCATTCCCAGGGCTGGGTGTGGTGGTGGCTCACGCCTGTAATCCCAGCACTTTGGGAGGCTGAGGTGGGTGGATCACAATGTCAGGAGTTTGAAAACAGCCTGGCCAAGATGGTGAAACCCCATCTCTACTAAAAATACAAAAATGAGCCAGGCGTGCTAGCGGGCGCCTGTAATCCCAGCTACTCAGGAGACTGAGGCAGGAGAATCGCTTGAACCTGGGAGGTGGAGGTTGCAGTGAGCCGAGATCATGCCACTGCCTCTAGCCTGGGCAACAGAGCAAGACTCCATTTCAAAAAAAAAAAAAAAAAAAAAAAAAGACTCCGTTCCCTTAGGGCTTCTGGTTCATGCCCAGAAGTCAACAGGACATCAAGCATATACACGTGCTAAGCACCTGACTGCAATGGGGTTGATCACAGCAGAACTTGTGTAACCTTGAGCGGAAGCCCTGTGTGGCATCTGCAGCTGGCCTCCCGGTGGGTGCAACACCCCACTCAGCCCGGGGGTGCAGCTGCTTCATGATGGAAGGGGTTGCGAGAAGAAAGGCGGTGCTTGCTATGGGCCCAGTGAACACTTAAGGGCCAATGAAGGTTGGTGGCAGCTCACATTCCTGGAAAGGTTTTTTAAACCCACTTTTATTAATTAATTGTAAGTAATACAAATATTCCAAAAATATAAACAGACACTTAATGGCGTCCTGCATTTCAAGTTTTTGAATACAACAAATTTATCAAACCATGAATCTGTAAGCAAGGTAGTCAGAATCCCATAGCCCAGTCACAGTGGGAAGCAGATCCCCTACCCTCCAAATGGCATCTTGAAGGGGCAAAGCGGCACGAAATGGAACATGATAAGCAAAAAAGCTCACGAGGCCCAAAGAGGAGGGTCCGCTCCATGGGCAGGCCCTACAACGTTAAAAGAATGGGGCAGCTGGCCCGACCTCTGGCCTCCTCTTCCCTGGCTGAATGTAGATATTTACCAGCATTTAGAAAAAAGGAGAAAAAGACAGAACTAAACCCGTTTAGGAAAAAGGGACCGAGGGACAGCAGTGGTTAAGTAATCCACTGAGGACCTGAAGGGGAAAATGGACTTACCTTTCTCATATACTTGGCCTGGCTAGGACACTGGGTGCCAGACAGCCTTCTGAGGGGATTTTCTTTCTAAATGAGGCCTCAGGAACAGGTAGGGGCAGCAGAATAGAATAGCATCCATTTCCCAGGGAAAGACTGCCTTTACATTTCCCATGCTTTTAGCACAAAGCAGCGTCTGGGCCACTGTTACCAGAGGTGAGTTTATACATTTACAAAATGCTTAAAATCTTTGGGAAGCAGGAGGAAGCTAAACAGAAGGTCCCATGTTAACTGAAGGCAAATTCACTCAACCTCTCTAGTAAGGGACCCATGGGCCTACAGAGTGTCCCCTCTACAATGTGCAGAGTGGAAACCCTTACCTGACCCTTTTCCAAACTGGTCCTGTGTCCAAAGCTCCCCCTATGAGAGGGACACGAACATCAGGCTTTTGATTTAGAAGCCCAATCAGAGAGACACACTGTGTCCCTGAAGAGGCACCTTAAAAGAACTGAACCTGGCAGGTAGGCAGATTCCTGGCATGGCTTGAATTGGTGCTGACCAGGCATGGTGGCCTATTGCCTCCCAAAGACCAGTCTCAAGTGGGAGGGGCTGATGGTGGGAAGCCCTAGAAGAGAGTCTGGGATGAAGCGGCCTCCTCCCTGTCTTGCCCTCCAAAATTGAGTCTGGCCTGATTCCTTTGAGGAGCAAATTTTACAATCATCCCTCGCCCTAACACACGGTGAAACTGGAAACCCGACAGCAAATAATGACTAGGCTGGCTCTCGTCCACAAGAACAGACCCTGGCTAGGTTTGGCCGAGTAGCTTCTCTGGGGCAAGTGGGAATGGCATTGCTGTGGGGGAGTTGCAGGTGGGCAGGCAGGGTTCTGATGGGAGTGAGGCCTAAAAAGCAGGGGCTTCATGCAGATGCAGCAGGGACACTCCCACCAAGCCATCCTGGGCTTTGGTCATGGGTCCCACACCAAGCACTTGGACAAGCCTGTTAGGAAAGGGGGTGGCACATGCTCTTCCGCCATCTGGAAAAACATGGAGATCCAAGGGAGGGCGGAAAGGGTCCTTGCAACTCAGTCAGCTTAGAGCCTCTTATTGCTTATTTAGTCAGAAAAGCCTGGCTGGGCCTAGACGGCAAAAGATTTGGCCAAGGGCTAACCCTTAGGGTGGGGCTTGGAAGAGAGGCCCCTCCTGCAATATTAGGATAGCAGCCTAGGTCAGGCCTTGGGTCCGAAGCCACAGCTGGCTCTAAGAGTCTGAGCTCCTGCTTTCCTTCAAGAGACAGTATATTTCTGGCTAGCACATGGGGTCCTTCTCCCTTTAGGTACACCGGGACCCCACAGGCACCAGGGAGTGATGCTGGCGGAAATGGCCACATGAGTTCTGGGGACTCTGTTCCACTTTATGATTCCAAAGAGAAAGACAAGGCCTTATAACCTTGGGACAAGGAGGGAAGGTGGCACCACAACGCTAGAGAAAAATGCCAGCCAGCCACCGCTGAGAGCACCAAGCTGCTGCTCTACCACCTGCTTTTCTCAAAACTTGTTAGTTCCTGAGGCTGGATCTAGGGTGTGGCAATGGAAGGGATGATGGGGAGGAGTCCTGAGTGGGTGGTGTCCCTGCACCTAAAGCAATTCACAAATGCTTTGTGATACCTGCCTCCAGGGAACACAGAGATGGGAATAGGAGCGCCCTCCCACCCCAGGAGGAGGGAGGGAGGGAGGAGAGAACCCCACCCACCCCAGGGAGGCCACGATTAAGGCAGTGATGCTGAGGTGGGGCTCCTTTTTGGGAGGCCCCTTGTGCTCCCAATTACAGCAGCACTTCCTCTTGTTTTCCACCCTGGGAAAACTTCCATTTCATGATGACTTTAATTTTAAAGCATTCACTATTAAGAACCTTTGAAAGCAGGAGACACCCAGAGTGCAGGTCTGAGGGGCTCACTCACTCCTGTTACCAGAGGCAGAAAGCATGCGCATTAGGCTGGCAAATGGCAAGAACACTCATTCCCCCTCAGCCCAGGAAGAGCAAGAGTTCTGAGGCCCTTAAGAGGAAAAGCAACAGCCAGGAAGGATGAAGGCTGGAACAGACAGAGCTCGGTACAGGACAGGCCCTGGGGGAAGACACAACAGGAAAAGAGCCCTGCCCAAGAAATGGGAGGGGCTGGGGCAGCTTAGTTCTTCCCAGCCTTTGGAACAGAAGTCCTTGCACCAGCACCAGCAGAGAATCCCTGAAGAGCAGACTTATGGAAATGATCCCGAGCTTAGCTGATCCACAAGCCATGGGGACACACGTCCACGCTTTGAGGATTTGTCTTTTCCCTGCAACCCCAGCGCCGCCGACATTCATTACAGGCCCAGGACTGTAACTTTGTCAGAAACAAACCAGGCCCAACACTCTGTGTTTAGAAAGAGAATTTTAAAACACAGTCAAAAGAACGGAAATCAGTTATCTGTCCTCTTCCCGGGCAGGGAGAAAACCTCCTTCCCCACAGGTTTGAGACTATGGCTAGGTGGTGAGGAAGGCAGGCTCAGCACCCCAGCCTTGGGGAGACATAGAAAAGGCCCATCCCAGGCACTCAGCCGGAGGGAAGCATAGCCTTTGGGCCACAAGACCTGATGGCCACTGGGTGCTGGTCTGGAAACAAGTTCTCATCTTCCCAGAAATGTGATCTTTTGTCTGCAGCAGCTGGCTGGAGAAGGATTTCAGAAAGGTGTGTGCCTGGAGTACCCAAAGGCATACCCTTCCTTTATCCTTGGCATAGGCCTTACAACACTGAGGAAAGGCCATGGTTTGGCAATGGAGTCTTCAATAGTCTTCATCCCTATACAACTCAGTGGCTCTTAGGGTGACAGGAGAGGAGACAAGCTAACTTGGGAAGAGTCTTGGTCTTTCAGCTTCTCCCCCACTGAAACACTATACACTGGGGCCACAGTTCATGGCAAAACACACACACAAACACACTCTCTCTCACAGTCAAACACACATCTCAACAAGTTGGCGGCAGGTAGCTCTGGGTATCGTTGGTCTAGCATTCGCCCACTCGGCATCTAAGCTGTCCTAAAGCTCTTTCCAGTTACTTCTCACTGTTTCCGGGCCATGTGGTGAGGCACTCCAGCTTCTACTCTGTCACGCTGATCGTAAAGGCACAGTGTGGGAAAGTCCCCTACTGGGATGGCCGTCGCTTGGAAGCAGGGCAGGCTAAGGGGCCCGCAGCTGCCCAAGGCTGGTGTAGACGTCCTCTGCTCCGCTCAGCTCCTCAAAGATTGGGATCAGGTTCAGCAACTCGGTGTCTGCCATGTCATCAAACCAGGACTGCACAGGCACCTGGTGGGGGGAAGATGTGGTGTCAATCTCCCGACTGCTGCTTCCCCCTCCCTCGCCCCAGAGCCCTAGAGGGTGGCTGGGTCTTCCTGGAGGGGTGTACTTCTCTGGTGGAGCCCACAGTTCCAGTCTGCTTCCTCTCCCAATCCCTACCGTGGAGACGCATCAGGAGCACTCACTGCATTCTCGGGGTGGAATATGTAAGAAGCAGGCGAGTTGTCCAGGATGAGGGTCTTCCTCAGGTCCCTCCCCAGGCGGCTGAGGTCCTTGACGTAGCAGCCCTGGTGGAACACGCAAGACTCACGGAATAGGCGGGCCCGGAACACCCCACACCGGTCCAGCAGGTCTGTCACAGGGTCGGCATACTAGGAGGAGAGAAGATGCCTTAGTTTGGATACACTCCTGGTCCTCCTGTATAACCCTAGGGACCAAAAGGGAGCTGCTGGACCACCCCTGTGGCCACCACACCCACTCCTGGTTCTTCCCTCTCACCCCTAGGTACCTTGGCCAGGCTGGCAGTGAAGAGAACACATTCAAAGAGTTCCCCCATGCGTCTCAGGAACTCATCCACATAAGGCCTCTTGAGCACATACACCTGAGGAAGAGCAGAGCAGCCTGTTGGAGGCATCGCTGTGATGAAGGTTTGCAGCACTGGGTACCTTCACCAGTTACACAGCAGCAAGGAGCTCTCAACCCCTGCAGCCCAGCCTCCTGGGCTACCTGGCTGGAAGCCTGCGGCCCCCTGAGACCCCACAGACCCGGAGAACTGGCTGTACCCCCTCACCAGGCTTCCAATGGATCAGTGGTCCCAACCTCAACCTGGCTCAGGAAGAAGCGCACACACCATGTCCCAGGAGCCATCTCTGTTTCCGGCGGCGGACCATCAGCTGCCTCCAGAAACAAGTAATCAAGAATAGGCCTCACAGATGGAAACAGCCTATCCTGGATTACTTGAATCCAGCCACAGCCTCTATGGGAGCTTTCTGTCCTTGGCTCCGACAGGACAGTCTGTCCAGGTCATGATTAGGTAATGAATTGCACCAGGGAGAAGTGACTTTTTCCCCTCAATGACAATAGACTAGACAGACACCCTGCCGAGTCTTGCTCTGCACCCGATCTTGTGCTTGCTTCTGCCAGCCACCACTAACACCTTTGTCCACCGTTACGATCTTGCACATTTTGGCAAGTCCTTTGGCCACCTGACCCCCCATCGGTCTGCATTCTATTGCTTCCATGACTCTAGCCTACACAGCTGCTACTAGAACCATTTCCAAAAAGGTCCTTTTTCTTTTCTTTATTTACTTATTTTTTTTTAGAGATGGGGGTCTTGCTATGTGAGGCCAGGCTGGTTGTGAACTTGTGGGCTCAGGCATTCCTCCTGCCTTGGCCTCCCAGAGTGTTGGGATGACAGGTGTAAGCCACGGCACCTGACTCCCAAAGCTCCTTTACCTGCATTACTCCCAAGCTCAAAGAGAGTCGGCCTGCTGTGACTCTCCCTCCTAGAGTAGGCCTGAACTGGCCACCAACTCACCAGACCACTCAGAGCTCTGCAGGAACCCTCTGTTCTAGGCAGCCACAACTTAACTTCTGTTAGCCTGCCATTCCTTCGACCTCCAACAAGCCCCTTCCTCATCCCAGCTTTCATCAAGTCTGGCATCCTTTCACCCACCTTGGGCAGGTAGTGCTCCCTCATTTTAATCTCATCCTTTTAAAAATTATTCATACCCTTCCTTGTTAGCCAGGAGTTCACAGTGTATATCTGTTTGAAACTATGCCTTCATCTTTTCTACAAGGGTTTAGCACATCCCTATACCCTCAGCTAGACTGTCAAAGGGCTGCTGGACCAAGCCTAGTCCTGACCGGGGCCTGGCGCTGGGCATGGCAGGCCTTCTGGGCAAGCAAGCTGAGTAAATGGTCTTTCACTAGCAGTGTCACATGATCCTTAACCTGGGACTGCCTGGGCTGCAGGCTGGAGCCTGGTCTGTTTAGATTTGAGTGCTCTTTACATTGACAGACACACACTGAGCACTTCCTCAGGCAGAATCCAATGGAGGGCCCCAGGGAAGGCAGTCAGAGAAGGCTTCACAGAGCAGGAGATGTCTGGGCTGGGGAGGAAGAAAGTCACTAGCTATTCACAGTGGGGGTGGCAGGGGGAGCATGGGCAAGAGGGCATTCCAGGCAGAGAAAATGGTTACTACTGATTTCCCTGCCTGTTACAGGCAAAGAGATACCTGGTTAAGGTATCTTAACAGGTATAGATACCTTTCTTAAGGAACAGAGAAATGTAATAAATCATTTAACAGTGCTGGCCACGTGAGGGGATGGTGGTTAACAAACGATAGCTATTATTATTATTAAATAAAATGTAAACTATTCTTTTAAACAGCTTGGTTGCAAAGAGAAAACAAGGGAGACAGCTGGGTGGGATATGGGGCTGAAACTCTTTTTTTAAGGTGAGAAAGCCTTGAGTGAAAGATACCAATAAAAAGGGGAGGCTGGAGTTATAGAAAAGGGATCAACTGACAGAACCCAAGCCCTGAGACGGGTGGAGGACCCCAGTACAGGTGAGGCAGAAGGCAGACCCCCCACCCTCTGGGCTGGGTGTGGTCTGGCTGGCAGCTCACCTGGTGAGTGGTCCCCTCAATCTCTATAGGCACTATGAAGTCAGCATTGTTGATTGGCTGGAAGGCAGAAAAGTTAATGCTGTCAGCATGGTGGCAAAGAAACATGAGGCCCCCACCGTACCCCTAGGTGGGTGGGGAGAAACAGGTCTTAGAGACTCCTGGAAGTGCCTCTGGCCACCTCATTAAGGGGTTCTCACCCTAGTTCAAGATGTGATACCCCATTCTGGTTTTCCCTACTCCTTAGCACCTCCACTCTGACAAATTCTACCTGGGCTGAGAGTTTTGGGGCCTGAGTTTCCTGAGGAGACAAGCAGGGGCAAGGGCCAAAGGTGATCCAACCACTCTTTTAGGCCTGCCCTGTACAGAGCCCTCGTGGCTGGCTTTCTGTGCTATGTGGCTCGGGGGCAGATGCAGCCTGTTGGGAGTGACTGGAGATAGCAGCCCTGGTGGAACACACAGGGTTCCTACTCAACATTCTTCAGTGGGGCCTCTAGATACCTGTGACACCAGGGTGGCCAAAATGCCAGAGGCCTGGCCTTTTCCCTTCTAATCACTCTTCTTTCCTCACCTTTAGGCTGCCTTACACATCTGTTGTCAGATTCACAAGAAGGCCCAAGATAAAGGTAGGAAGGGTTCCAGACATTGAGTTACCTTAAAGGAGCTATGCACAAGGGTTTCATCGAGGTCAATGACCACACAGATCCTTCCTTGATCTTCCTCTGTCACCTCTGGGAGCAGGCAGGTCCCTGGGATCTAAAACCAAGCCAGGTTGCTGAGATCTGCCTACCAAGAAAGCCCAATTGTACCCCTTGGCATAATTATGGGAAGAGCTGGGTTGTTTGTGGAGACACAATCACCAACCCAGGATAGGCACCACTTAAAGGCCAGGAAGAAAGGAGTTGTTTCCTTGGTTTCAGCCTCCCAGTGGGACTATTAAGTGATCTGGACATTGGAGGTGGTGGCCAGGGCAGGTGTGGGATGGACAGCAGCTGTGGGAAGAGGGCATGGAGCACCAGCTGTCCCCTAAAATCTAATGCCTTGCACATAGCAGGCCCTCAACAAGTATGGGGAACAAATGGCTTCCCAGGTCAGGGAGGTGGCTGGCCAGGCACCAAGGACTATGCACATCACCCTGCCCGTGGAGCTGGCAGGGATCACAGGGTCCTGGCTTCTGAGTACTTACCAGGCCAGAGTCACATACCTGGTAGAACTGGTACTGGAGACACTGGAGCAGATCCGACTGAGGACGAGAAGGAGGTGGTCAGCGCCATCTCACCGCCTTTCCCACCCCATCCAAACCCACTGCTTCTGTCTTTAAGCCTGGAGGGCAACTTTCTCCCCCA
Source organism: Pan troglodytes (assembly GCF_028858775.2). NCBI lineage: Eukaryota > Metazoa > Chordata > Mammalia > Primates > Hominidae > Pan > Pan troglodytes. The sequence continues at coordinate 38,204,616 of NC_072408.2, read as the reverse complement.
GACCCAGCCACCTGGAAGCTCCTACCATGTCAAAAGTGACTTTTCCTAGGAGTGGGGCAGGAAAAGGGAAAGGCTAGAGCTTCCTTTCCACATTAGGCCTGATGAAGGATGGAGAAGACAAGTGTCCCTGTTCTCGGCTGCCACTGCCTCTCAACTGGACAAAGTGAGGAACAGGGAACTCAAGTAACTGATTCAGGGACACAGAGTCAGAGGCAGAACCAAAGTCTGAATTCCTCACAGTGGCAAACTCTCGCTAAGTCCTTAAACTCAGGCTTCTCCTTGAGAACATGTTGTTTTCCATGCCCTCCTTAGGGGTTATGTGGGGGAACAAGCCCTATAAAACATCAAGTAAGCCACATTGTGGGTACCCAAAATGTGAGGGGAGGGAGTGCAGAGAGATCAGCAAGCCCCCCACCCCAATTTTTGCTAATACAAATGTTATGACCGCCGGGCGCAGTGGCTCACGCCTGTAATCCCAGCACTTTGGGAGGCCGAGGCGCGCGGATCACCTGAGGTCAGGAGTTCGAGACCAGCCTGATCAACATGGAGAAACTCCGTCTCTACTAAAAATACAAAATTAGCCGGTCGTGGTGGCACATGCCTGTAATCCCAGCTACTCGGGAGACTGAGGCAGGAGAATCGCTTGAACCCGGGAGGCGGAGGTTGCGGTGAGCCAAGATCGCACGCCATTGCACTCCAGCCTGAGCAACAAGAGCGAAACTCCATCTCAAAAAAAAAAAAAAAAAAAAAAAGTTATGGTTTTAAGTGTTCTTAATGAAAACTTTGAAGAAAAATTAAAATCCTAGCACTTAAACAATGTGGCATTCAGTGTACTGCCTTCAAATCCGTGTCAGCAGACTTTTTCCAGAATGCTATATAATTACACACTCTGCCTTTTTACTTAATGTTGCAACTCAATACTTCTCCATGTTATTGAGAACTCTGTAAAAGCTAATCACTCAGTAATACTGTCATGTTGTATTTTATTTAACCATTTCCCCTACTGCAAAATGCAGTGATTTTTCACACTGATGTATGTCTTCAGCCTGGTCTTGAGAAAAAGGAAGGACAACCAGACCTCAGTGTTTCAGAGAAGTACCACTGGCTTTTGGGGCAGAATAATTTTTGTTGGTTGGGGCTGGCCCCACCTGTGAAATACTAGACATATAAAAAATACCCACAAAATCCCAAATGCCTTGCATGAGTACAGGAGAGAACTGCTGACAGGAGTTATTAACAGCATGGTAGAGTTTCAATTCCTTGGTTCCCTGTAACTCAGGTAACTTGGAAGTTAGCTTTGCATAATTGAGAACAACAACACAGGCTTTAGAGCCAGAGAAATCTAAGTTCAAATCCTGACACTACTATTTATTAACCATGAACTCTTCAGGTGCTACATAAACCCTCTACATAAATCCATATCTGCAAAGTGTGAATCCTATGATCTCCTTACAGGGCTGCTGGCTGGATCACATGAGACAATATATGCAAAGCACCTTGCCTAGTTCCTGGAACCTGGAAGGATCAGGATCACAGGGGCCCTCAGAAACCACAGTGACATGTGAATGGCCCACACCGCAAAAGGGAAGGAACAGAAAGGAAATACACTACTTATGGAAGGATGGAGGAAGGGCCCCCTCTCAGCCAGAAATCTTTGCAACTTCAGGCAAAGCTTCCTTGTCCGGTTGCCATTGTCTTCAGGGATCTCCCATTAACAGTCCCTTCATTGCTGGCATCTTACCACCCCAACCCACCTACCTTAGCAATGGTGTTTGCTTCCTCCTTATATGCAGCGAGCTCAGTGGAGGAACTTGACTGGCCAACATGCTGGGCGCGAAAACAGCAGAAAAGGGCCTTGAAGATGTTACGTCCACGAGGCTTCTTAGGAGAGGACTTGGAGACCAGGCCTAGGGTGGAGAGAATGACAGAGGCTTTAGCTCTAGGGACATTAGTTTCTGTCCACAGATACTACCATGCCCATAGCTCTTCTAGTTTGTAAGCTCTACTAGGGCACACAGTATACAGCTGGTGAACAACCACATACAGTTAACAGTCAAACATACATGTTTATTCCAGCCTTTTCTCTTTAAAGCAGGAATGTCAGGAATCCCCACTCTCTGGCTTGGGAGACCTGAGCTACAGAGCATTTGTTTTTCATTCCATCGGGGAAGATGGGGCCAGGCATAGAATCAAGGTGTTCTGCTGCTCCAGCTGCAGCACACTCAAAATTAATTCACGAAGATAAAAATCCTCCCTAACGTCAATTCCCAGGAAGACCATCGGTTCCAGACAACGGAGAAACCTGGTCCCCTTTGAGTTAGTGGAGCTGTAGTTCTGTTCAGCATCAGCTTCCCTAGATACTGGGTTAGTGGAGGCAGAACTGAGCCCAATTTGCCTAAAAACTTCAGGCTAGAGGCCAGGTGCGGTGGCTAACGCCTGTAATTCCAGCACTTTGGGAGGCCAAGGTGGGTGGAGCACGAGGTCAGAAGATTGAGACCAACCTGGCTAACACGGTGAAACCCTGTCTCTACTAAAAATACAAAAAATTAGCCAGGTGAGGTGGCGGGCACCTGTAGTCCCAGCTACTTGGGAGGCTGAGGCAGGAGAATGGCGTGAACCCAGGAGGTGGAGCTTGCAGTGAGCCGAGATCGCGCCACTGCACTCCAGCCTGGACGACAGAGTGAGACTCTGTCTCAAAAAAACAACAACAAAAAAACAAACAAAAAAACAAAACAACAACAAAAAACCACTTCAGGCTAGAAACAAGAGACTAGGAACTCCAGAGCAGCCCCAGCCCCAAGGAAGAAACTACACTTTTTGTTCACAGCCTTGCCTCCCCTCCTCCACTCCAGCAGCTCTCTTTAAGGCCCCCTCCCCTCAAGGATGGACAGCCTAATTGGTAAAACACAGATACCATGGATTAGCCCCTTAGAACACACATTCGCAGCCTCAGGTTCTAGGCTGATAGCCTTGCTTCTGCACTGCAGCTGCTTAGTCCTACCTTGATAATTTGGGCGGTGGAAACAAAGTCATTTTATTTTTATTGATTTTATTTATTTATTTTTTTGAGATGGAGTTTTGCTCTTGTTGCCCAGGCTGGAGTGCAATGGAGCGATCTCGGCTCACCACAACCTCCACCTCCTGGGTTCAAGCGATTCTCCTGCCTCAGCCTCCTGAGTAGCTGGGGTTACAGCCATGCGCCACCACGCCCAGCTAATTTTGTACTTTCAGTAGAGATGGGGTTTCTCCACGTTGGTCAGGCTGGTCTTGAACTCCTGACCTCAGGTGATCCGCCCACCTCGGCCTTCCAAAGTGCTGGGATTACAGGCGTGAGCCACTGCGCCTGGCCACAAAGTCATTTTAATAGAAGACTTGGCAAGACATCCCCAGAAAGGCCAAGCAGATACAAAAAAAAAAAAAAAAAAAAAATTATGAGCATTACAGGATCAACTAGAAATGGACTTAAGAATATCTTTTGTGCTGGGTGTGGTGGCTCACGCCTGTAATCCCAGCACTTTGGGAGGCCGAGGCAGGTGGATCACTTGAGGTCAGGAGTTTGAAACCAGCCTGGCCCACATGGTGAAACCCTGTCTCTACTAAAAATACAAAACAGCCGTGCATGTGGCACGCGCTTGTAATCCCAGCCACTTGGGAGGCTGAGGCAGGAGAACTGCTTGAACCCGGGAGGTGGAGGTCGCAGTGAGCCGAGATCATGCCACTGCACTCTAGCCTGGCCGACACAGCAAGACTCGTCTCAAAAAAAAAAAAAGATTATCTTTTGCAAGTTCCTTTTGCTATAGATGAAATTTTCTGATGACTGTTGAGCAAGAGTGGAAAGATACAATGGGCACTGTGGCCAGGAGGTGGCGCTGCACAACCACTCACAGAATGGTCCTTGGTCCCAGTTCTCTTCTCCAGAGGGTCTTGAGTTTCCTAGAGCCTGAGCAGGAGATGGGCCCAATGATTAAACCCAAGCCATTCCAGTTTAAAGCACAGGGCAAACTACTGTGCAGGAAAATGGATGCCGGAAATGCCTCTGTCTTTGTGGGGAAAAGAAACGAAAGCAGAATGTACCACGAAGGACAAACTGCCCTGTGTTGTTCCTTGGGACAGAGATAAAGGGAAGAGGAAGACAATGTGGTAGGGGCTACCTAGGAGCAACACACCCAGAAAATGTACCAAGGTGGCCCTTGCAGAAGTGGGTAATGGAAGAGCCATTTAACATCCAGTTACTGGGCTGCCAGTACCCCCTGGAGAGGAGCAGGGAAAGATCAAACTATTCCCCAGGACCAAGGGTGAGAAAATGGCCTTTACACAGCAGTTGGACAAGTACAGTCAGCATCACTCCTAGGATAAGGGACTCAGCTCTGCCTCAACAGAAAGGCAGAGGACTTCCTGCAGGTGCAGGCTCAGCCTCCCCAGTTGGCCGGTACAGAGCTTGCGCGCGTGCTCTCTCTCTCTCTCTCCTCCCTGGGTTAGGCCAGATTCCTTAACATTGGTATGGCCATTGGAAACTTTTTAGAAAATGACTGGGGCTTTCCAGCAATTGGCCTGAAAGCCTGGACATCACTTTCAAGCTCCTGGCTCTGGAAGAGGAACCAAAATTTCCAGGGACAAGGATTTTGTCATGAAGTTGTGCTGGGGACATCCCCCAGAGCCCTTTATCAAGGAGAAAAAATTCAGCAGAGCCCAGCACTCAAAGAGACCAGGATAAGCTGAGCACGGTGGCTCACATAGGAGGACTGCTCAAGCTCAGAAGTTCAAGACCAGCCTGGGCAACATAGCAAGACCTCATCTCAAATTTAAAAAGAAAAGACAGGGCGGTCGTGGTGGCTCACACCTGATATCCCAGCACCTTGGAAGGCCGAGGTGGGCGGATTGCCTGAGGTCAGGAGTTCGAGACCAGCCTGGCCAACATGGTGAAACACCGTCTCTACTAAAAATACAAAAAGTAGCCGGGCGTAGTGGCACACACCTGTAGTCCCAGCTACCTGGGAAGCTGAGGCAGGAGAATCACTTGAATCCGGGAGGCAGAGGTTGCACTGAGCTGAGATCGGGCCACTGCACTCTAGCCTGGGCAACAGAGCGAGACTCTGGCTAAAAAAAAAAAAAAAAAAAAAAAAAAGAAAAAGAAAAAACCAAAAGACAGCAAGACAGAGGTTCCTTGGACTTTCCCTATTTCTATGCTGAAATTGGAGGGAAAGGACAGCTTCCCCACCTTGCCTGTATGGCTCACATTAAATTCTAAGCTCAGGGACTCAGGACAGACGCTGACACAAAGCTCCAAGACCAAAGCTGAACCATCGCTTTCCCTTTGGTTTATGGTTTCTTCATGCAGAACCACAATCAGAGGCTTAACCCGGGCACAGAGTCTTTTTTAAAAGGCCACACAGCCTGGGCTTTTCCTGAAGAGAGGCCGTCAGGAATGCACTCAGCATCTTAGTGACAGACGCTGTGAAGGCTGAGTAATCCTGAGAGGTTGGGGGGGTGAAAGGGGCAGCTGGCTGGGGGCATGGAAAGGCCTGGCTTGCGCCCGCTGCAGGGAGCCCAACAGGCAGAAGCGCCTCAGTCCTAGACGGGGAGGGAGCTTGGACTCTGCAGGGGATGAGGGTCTTCTCAAAAACCCAATGTGGCCGGCAGCCCCTGGGCCTCTGAGACCACAAATGCCTTGACCTTGGGGGCAGGAGCTTGAAGCAGAGTACCTCAGACCCACAACAGCAAGGTCAATACCTCAGGCATCCCTCATTCCCCACTCCCTTGATGGGGCCCTGCTTCCCTCCATCCTTTTCCAGGCTGGCTGTCCTCCCTTCCTTTCTAAATACTACTCCAGAGAATTCATCAGAATGCATCAGCCTCTCCCAGCATGACTGCCTCCCTGCAAGGCCTACAATGGCCCCAACCCAGTGCATTCATCAGCCTCCGTGACCCTCTGCGTACCAGGTGCTCAGTAACTTTGCCTGGCTGAGTGAATGACTCCAGGGGCCTCCAGGGCCTGTCACGTCTACAGAGCTAGGACCTGGGGAAGCCTCCACTAGTTTGCAACAGCCCAGAAGAGTTAGATAGAGAAGCCTCCTTTATGTGAGGAGAGGAAGGTGAGCACTGAGGGAGCTGGGCCCCTGAGGCAAACCACTGAGTCTTTCTAGGCCACCGCCATGTTTACTGAGCATCAAGGATGTGCCAGGTCTGCGTTAGACACTTGACATCATTACCTCATTTAATCCTTACTATTAACACTTTGGTAGGCACTAGTTCCCCACTTTACAGAAGGGAAACTAAAGCACAGAGAGGTTAAGTAACCTGGCTCACGGTCATGCAGGTAGTATGACAGCAGAGCCAGGATTTGAACTCAGATCTGCCTGAACCCAGAGCCCAGGCTCTTAACCATTACCCTGTATAGGGTCTCATACACATTTACTCATGCAACAAATGGGAGGTGTAGGGGCACTCTCAAGGTCTCTTCTGGAAAACTTTTTTTTTTTTTTCTCTAAGACAAGAGTCTCATTCTGTTGCCCAAGCCGAAGTGCAGTGGTACAATCATGGGTCACTGCAGCCTTGATGTCCCAGGCTCAAGCAATCCTCCTACCTCAGCCTCCCAAGTAGCTAGGACTACAGTCTTCTTGGGAACTTTTGCTCTCCGCCTCTCTAGGATGAGCTGGTAAAGGACCAGTCTGGGGTCTAGCCCCTACCCCTTGCCCCAGGTTTTCTTGGGCAGGATGTCAAAGTTGGAAGGGGTAAAACAGCACAAGGCTCTGGGATTCCACTCCAGGGAATCCACCCCCACCCCTGCCTGCACCTGCTCTGACCAGCAGATACCTCTGGGGGATCAAGATGACAATGGGGCAGAGGAGGAAGGAGGGGTTGGAGCCAGGAGCTTTGGTCCAAGACCTGCATTGTTCCTTGGGTTTAAGGGTGAGGGAACCACAGAGTTCAGAGAGGGATCTGAAACTTGTGTCAAAGAGCCTTTCAATGGCTCCTTTCAGCCAGCACTCAGCATTGTGTCCTTGACAGCCAGGTGCAGGCCATCCCCTACCCATCTGTGTGTGATGGGGAGGGGCACAGCCTGCCTTTCCAGGAGAGGAACACTGGGCACAAGAGGATTTACAGGCCCACAGGGATTTCCTTCTTTAAAAACAGAACAAAAAAACAGAGGCCGGGCATGGTGGCTCATGCCTGTAATCCCAGCACTTTGGGAGGCCGAGGTGGGCGGATCACCTGAGGTTGGCAGTTTGAAACCAGCCTGACCAACATGGAGAAACCCTGTCTCAGCCGGGAGTGGTGGCTCACGCCTGTAATCCCAGCACTTTGGGAGGCCGAGGCGGGCGGATCATCTGAGATTGGGAGTTCGAGACCACCCTGACCAACATGGAGAAACCCCGTCTCTACTAAAAATACAAAATTAGCCAGGTATGGTGGCACATGCCTATAATCCCAGCTACTCGGGAGGCTGAGGCAGGAGAATCGCTTGAACCCAGGAGGCAGAGGTTATGGTGAGCTAGAGATCATGCCATTGCACTCCAGCCTGGGCAACAAAAGCAGAACTCCGTCTCAAAAAAAAAAAAGGAAAAAGAAAGAAACCCTGTCTCTACTAAAAATACAAAATTAGCCAGGCGTGGTGGTGCATGCCTATAATCCCTGCTACTTGGGAGGCTGAGGCAGGAGAATTGCTTGAACCCAGAAGGCGGAGGCTGCGGTGAGCCAAGATCACACCATTGCACTCCAGCCTGGGCAACAAGAGCGAAAATCCGTCTCAAAAAAAAAAAAGGGATGAGGTCTCACTATGTTGCCCAGGCTGGCCTTGAACTCCTGGGCTCAAGCAATCCTCCTGCCTCATCCTCCCAAAGTGCTAGGATTACAGGCGTGAGCCACCATGCCTGGCCCCCGTAGGAAATTCATTGTACATGGTTTCCCCAACCAGGGAGGGCAGGACTCCAGCGGATGCCATGTAGCCCCACTACGAGCTGCTCTCCCTCCTTCATTCCCTGCTACCCTCTGCGGACACCCAGCCCTCCTCTCCTGCCCAGATGCAGATGTGCTTCTGCTTTCTCTGCCCCAAACATTTGGTTTGGGGCTAGATGTCTGAGAGGACTAGCACAGACCCAATGAGGGAAGCAGCTCTGGCTTAAGAAGAAAGTGAGCTGGTGGCTGAAGACAGGGAAACCAGGCCAGCCATCCAGCTCACTGCTGCGAGGCTTCCTACTGAGGCGGGGTGTGAGGAGAAGAGGGGATGTGAGGAGTATGCCCCCACTGAGGATCATCAGGGCTGGGGTCCAGGCTCTGCCAGTTACTGACTCAGCCACACAGCCTTTTGGAGCCTTAGTTTCCTCATCCATAAACTGGGATAACAGCAAGCCCTCACTCAGGACTGAAAGGATAAACGAAGTTAGAGAGTAAGGCACTGTGCTAACTCTAAAGCTAAATGCTGCGCTTGTTTTAATTAATTATCCAAGGGGAGATGACCACTAAATGGCAACATCATGGGCCTCATTCCAGGAGGCCAGCAACAGACCAGGAGCCCTCCCACCATCATCACGTGGATGAAGCCCAAGAAGATGAGGGAAAGGTGCCTGAGAGCTCTGATCATGAGCAGGTTTCAGAAAGTCAAAACAGCCCCTATACCTTCTCCCCAGTCCACAACAAAATTTGTTTTCCAGCTCACAAACTCCCTGACTGGGTATTCTGTGAAAAACAAAAGCAAGTAAGACTGTTTCACTTGAGACAAAAATCGCTGTCTCCCCTGGTATTCATCCCCACTACTCTCAAGAAGTATCAGGTAAGGACACTATTTGCCCCTATGCATGGGCCGGGGTAGGTGGCTCAAGCCTGTAATCCCAGCACTTTGGGAAGCTGGGCCGGTTGGATCACTGCAGCTCAGGAGTTCAAGACCAGCCTGAGCAACATGGCAAAATCCTGTTCTACCAAAAAAAAATTAGCCAGGTGCACCTGCAGTCCCAGCTTGGCAGGCTGAAGTGGGAGAATCACCGGAGCCCAGGAGTTTGAGGCTGCGGTAAGCCGTGATTGCACCACTGCACTCCAGCCTGGGTGACAGAGTGAGATTTTGTCTTTAAAAAAAAAAAAAAAAAAAGTGTACATGTACAAACACGTGAACACGTGCACACATACACACAAATGAAGACCAGAGTGACCAGGGCAACACTGTTTTTAATCTTCTCCTGAAAGTCAGGTCCAGATACCACTTTTGTCAACAACACAGCTTTGTGTCCCAGCAAAGGAACTCCTCACACATCTGCCTGCGATTCAGCAGAAGGTAACCTCTGAGGCAATCAGATTTTAACAAGCCCATTCAGGTAGAAAGTTGCTTTCTTTTTTGGTTCATCCCCAGAAGTACTTCCTTCCCCACCACCTCCCATCCCCCACAGCAAAGGACTTAGCCTTAGCCTGGCTATCACTATAAAATGGCCCCTCTGAGGGGCCTCCTTCCTCTCAGCTATTGGAGGAAGGAGAGTATTTGGAGCATTTCCGGCCCTTCTTGGACGGCTGCCTGAACCCTGCAGCCAAGACACATTTGACTGGGACTCCCCCATGGAGAGAAGTCCTCCCAGGTCCTCTGCAAGGGGCATCTGTTCCTTGGCTATGGACATGCCCTAAAGTGCCAGGTGGACGGAAGAGCTCCTGGGACCAGCAGGTGAGTCGGCAGGGAACAAAAGAGGGTGAGATGCCTAGACAGCCCCCACACACAAAAGACTGCAAACAATGGGGAGGGTGTACTGCTTTCATGCCTGGCCACTGACACTGTTCTCTACAGCTAACAAGCAAGGCAGGACCGGACCCAGCTTAGCACCGGCTCCCGAAGTTCCAAAAAGTAGCTGTGAATCTAACTGCATGGGCATTTTTTGAAAAAAGCAGTTTTACACTTTGGGGGGCAAAGACGGTGGGGATCACTTAAGGTCAGAAGTTCGAGACCAGCATGACCAATATGGTGAAACCCCATCTTTACTAAAAATGCAAAAATTAGCAGGGTATGGTAGTGAGCTCCTGTAATCCCAGCTACTCCGGAGGCTGAGGCACGAGAATCACTTGAATCCAAGAGGCGGAGGTTGCAGTGAGCCGAGATCACACCATTGCACTCCAGCCTGGGGGACAGAGCAAAACTCTGTCTCAAAATAAATAAATAAATAAATAAATAAAATTAAAAAAATTAAAAAGCAGTTTTAGCCACGCTGTTTGGCCCATACCAGCATGTTGTATGCTGGTGCCCTCTCTGCACCAGCAACTGGGGCAGCTCTACCTAAGCCAGTGTCTCCATTAGTTCCCTTTCCCTGGGCAGGAGAGCTCCCTATATGGCTGTCTCTTCTTTCAGACCTGAGTCCTTAATGCCACCTGTGGGGCGAGGGTCACAGGTCACACACTTTCTTGTCTCTGCCCCTTCAGCAATCTGTTCTCTGACCTCAGCTAGAGAGGTAAGAGGACTCAGTTTTGGGAGCAGGGGATTTCTGGCAAGTTCTAAAGCACGCTGATTTCAGAATCAGCCTCTAAAGGAGGTATTGCCAAAACACCCTCCTGGGCAGCTCCAACGTACTTTAAAAACGTGCTGGGTTGGGGTGGGCCTCCAGAAGTAGCAGATCCTGGACCAGAGACAGAGGAGGCGTTTCCTCATGGACAAGTCAGCTGCAGGCTCAGCCCTGCAAGCCCCACTCCAGAGGACTCTTGGGGGATGTCAGGAAGTGATCTAATAGCCCACAGGGCAGCAGGGACAAGCCTGAGATGCCATCCAAGAAAACTCAACGGACTGGATCCTGCCCCTGCCTCAGCAGGAGACCCTGCCCTATGTAGCACCAGCCAGAGCAAAGGTATCATTGTGAGGGACTGGAAACCACACTTGCCTACCTGGAGTTACCCCTCCTTCCCCCTAAGGAGGTGTATAACAAGCCCCTGTGGGAGGGGCTACACACAGACAACCTCTCAGTGAGTGTTTCAAGTTCCTGCCTTGGTGCTGTGCCCTGGACTCCTGGAATGCTTAGATATAGTTGAAGCCTAGGAAGAATCCACTGCTTCTTTCCCTTCCAGGTATGTAGGCCTGCTTTAGGTTGATACAAACGTGAGCTGGAGAAAGCAGTGAGGACACAGGACAAAGCAAGGGTATCTGTTCTGACCAGGGAAAAATACAGTGGTGACACAAGGCACCCAGACTTGAGTTCGAATCTAGGCTCTGCCATGTGTAAGGTATGCAGCCATGGGCCTCAGTTTCTTCATCTGCAAAATGGGAAGACTACCTATTTCTCAGTGTCAGAATTGCAGGGAGCTCAGGGAGTGTCCTGGTCCTAACAAAAGCTTTGTAAGTGTCAACTGCTACTCATTAAGTGCAAAGTACTTTCATACTCTTACCTCAGTCTCCATCTCAAAATGTTCACATTAAAGGGACCATAGAGATTTCTTCTAACTCATTTCAGAGGTAGTAACAGGGCCAAACCGGAAATGATGTTTTCCGGGACTCCACAAAAACCAGTCGCACACATATATACACACTCATTGAGGCTGGCCAACCAGTTCCTCCTTCATATGGCTGGCCTCTGCAGAAGGAATGGAAGGAGTCTGCCAGGGAGGCACCCATCTCCAGGGACATTCTCCTGCTCCCCCCACACCCCTCAGCTTCACCTATGACCAGCCAAGCCATATAGGTGAGTCCACTTGAGAAAGCACTGATCTAGAAGTCAGGAAACCCAGCTCTTGCTCCAGTTCAGCTTTTCAACAGTTCCGTGGCCTTGCTAGGGCACAATTCTCTGGGGTTCAGTTTCCTCATAAGCCAATCTGGAAAGGTTTCCCCTGCATGGTCCCTTAAAAGGTGGCTTCACCTGAAGCATGCACCTGAATCATGAACTCAAAAGCACTCTAAAAGGTGAAATGTTAGGCCGGGCACGGTGGCTCAAGCCTGTAATCCCAGCACTTTGGGAGGCCAAGGCGGGCGGATCATGAGGTCAGGAGATCAAGACCATCCTGGCTAACACAGTGAAACCGCGTCTCTACTAAAAATACAAAAAATTAGCCGGGCGTGGTGGCGGGCGCCTGTAGTCCCAGCTACTCAGGAGGCTGAGCCAGGAGAATGGCATAGACCCAGGAGGTGGAGCTTGCAGTGAGCTGAGATCGAGATCGCGCCGCTGCACTCCAGCCTGGGCGACAGAGCAAGACTCTGTCTCAAAAAAAAAAAAAAAAAAAAAAAAAAAAAAGTGAAATGCCAGACAATGCAAATGTCTGGCTGACACTAGCCATGTACCCTTGGGCAAAGTCCTTCCCTCTCCCTGTGAAAGTTTTCCTTACCTGTAAAGTGAGGTTAATTCCTCTTATTGGAAAGGAAAAGTTGTCAGGAGAACTAAGTGAGATACGAGATATAAAATGCTAGGAATAGTACCTTGCCTATGGCAAGTACTCTATAAATATTGGCTGTAACCATTACTGGGTAAACAAGGATGGATCATTACTCTGTCCATTTACTCTGAAAACTTTAGGACTCCCCTTGAAGAGCCACAGATCTTTAACATACAGTAAAACGGGACCACCAAGAGGAATTTTCCTGCTCGGGGCAAAACAGGCAGTTGGGGCCACTGCTGTGCCTACCTGGCTCTTCTCCAGGGGCACCTGTCAGAGCCACAAGGAGCATTTGGAACACATGCATGCCTGACCCACCTGCCCATGCGCTGATTCAGTAGATCCCAGGTGGGGGGTCTGTATTTTTAGCAAGTGTCACAGGAGACTCTGATGTGTGTCCCTGGCTGAGAGCCAATATCTAAAGGTTGCCAGGGTCTCTGACTAACCCAGGGCTAGAAGGCAATTCAGCCAAAGTCCCCTTGGCCCCTCTCCCCACCATACCTGACTGGCTCAGTGTTTCTGCAAGCCTTAGAGGACTCATGCCTAGGATCCAGTTTTCTTCTCTAGGGGTAGTTCTATGTGACGTGAGTCAGAAAACCTGGGTCTGCTGTCTCTACCTGCAGGCCCCTGTTCCTGTGAAAGAGGGGTCCTAGCTCTATTCTGCTGCGGGAACAGAAAAGCTGGGATCTACTATCCAGGAAGCCTTCTGCAGGCAATTTGAGCCTTTCCATGAGTCTGCTTGGCTCTCACTGGGATTGGGGCCATATTTGTTCCCTGGGAACAATGCAGGTGGGAAAGTGCAAATTCAAGAGGATGGAAAAAGCTGTGGCAAGAAATAAAAGAAGGTATAGAATAAAAAGAGAGTAAGAGCAAAGTCTGATTTGGGGGGATGGGGGTGGGGGAAGGACTAGAGCACCTAGGAGGGAAATGGAAATGTCAGATCCATTCAGAGATCAGGTTCAAGGCTAACTCCTAGAATAGCTAACATAAAACAGGGCATACACACTTTTGCCTAGAGGGAGGCTGTGGCGCTCACTGGAGTACCCTGTGATAACAGATCCTGGTGCAGGCATACTCAGACCTGAAGGGCTGGGCATCTTGCCAGACAAAGAAACTCCATTCTATTTGGTCTCTGGTCCAGAAATGCTTCCAGTTTTAAGTCGTCAACTTATCCACTTTAATTTCTAGTACTTTCTTTGTAAGATTTGCGTGTTAATGTGCTCATCTGCATCCCAGTTCAGAACTACTACTCCATTTCAGAAAAGTGAGGGAAATATGTCAGGGCCACACCCAATCCCACGTCCCAAAGACAAGCGAGTTAATTCCATGCTTCCCAGAGCTGGCCAGACTAAGACAAGATGAAAAGCAGATCAATGCTGCTTTTGTACTTTCTCAATGTTGTACCCCAAAACCACAGCAGCAAACAAATAGCTTAAGAACATCTATTTCTCTTCAAACCCCATTTTCTTTTTCCCCTCTTATTAAAATTACCTAAAAGAAACCTCAATCTCTCTGAATTCATTAACTCTCAAAGCAGACAGTGAGAGAATGTAGCATACAGTTGTCTTGAATATTCGTTATATCCATATTTGAGAACCTCTAAGGAAGTTTAGACTTTAGAGACTCACAGGGGGCACATGCCTGGCCTTCTCCCACCTCCAGATGCCCAGGCACCAGACAGAATGGCCAAAGTCCCACAGCCCAGCCAGATAACAAATCACATCCCAAGTCACATGACACAAAGGGGTCTGTGCAGCAAGGCTGTTTGTAAGCCTAAGAGGTTGATCCTTCCAGAAGGCCCAAGCCCCCACAATCAGTGTCCCCTCTGACCCCCGGCCACCTGTCTTGAAAAATAAAACCCACAAGACTACGTGCTGTTTACACTGTGTCCTTGGGGGAATGGAGGAGGGCGAACAGAGTAGTCTAACTATGTAAAAAAGGAGGACATTAATATTTATCAAGCACCTACTAAGTACCAAGTATAATAGAAGGGTAGATATCATTATTACTACTTTATAGATAAGTTACTCAGAATACTAAAGTGATTTATCAAGTCTCATTGCAAATAGGAAAAGAAGGTATTTGAACCCAGGCCTGAAGCAATTTTGCTTCAGAAACAATGCTTTGAAGTAACAATGAAAACTTTAACCACCATCCCTGACCCTGGTCCCCACTCTATCCAATCTAAGAACCAAACTTACCATGATGGGAATAAAAGACAATACCCCAAATTACCCAAAAGCTAGCAGAAAAAAAAAATTGTAGGAGGAATTGGAAGGGAAGCTATGTATTGATATGTACACACATACACACAATCCCATATATATTTACATATTGTCTTTCTTTTCCATGCTTATTTACAAACACTTTAATTCTTCACAGGTTGGGAGCATCAATTCACGTTGGCTAGAAATGTGACTTCTTTAGTATTTACCATTTTAACAAAATCCATGATAAGGGATTTGGAAGGTCCCATGGAGAGGATGAAATGACACCTCTCTGCTACCCAGTTTCTTACAGACCTCTACGGTTGAGAAGAGAGGACAAAGGAACACCCCCACCTCTGCCATCCTCCGAGGGATTTTTCACAGCAATTCCAGTGCTGCTCAGTGGAAAGCTCTGCAAGTCAACTGCAAACCCCCAGCCCCAGATGTTAGGCATTTACAAACTTTGTTGCTGATTTATCAGCGCTCCTCTGCAATTTTGGGGGCAGGAGCAAACACAAGCTTAAGTCACCACGCAGGCTCCAACCCTTACCCAAAGATGGGGGAAAAACTCCAAAGGAGATGCAGGAGGGAGCCTCGGCAGTCACTGTGAGAGCACAAAGAGGCCAAGACCCAGGGTAGGCAAAGGAAGGTGAGAGGCACCAGCAGGGCAGGAGGAGGAGCCAGCTATAAACATGCAGGCTTCCCGCCCCCTGCATAGCAAGCTATGGAAGGAAGCTCCAGCAAGATTCATGTCTAAGCTTTTCAAGTTAAAGGCTTGGCTACATCTACAGTGAACGGTGTCTGAACAACTTCTTGAGGGAATAAGGCAGAATTTCTCCCTTATGCGGATAACAAAAGAGCTAGCCATCCTGAAAACTTGCCACATCGTAATTTTCAGGGATGGTCAGTCTCTCAGAAGAATCCCTGCGATTAGCTATCAGAACCTGTCCAGTTCAGCATGTGAGAAGGTAATCCAAGGCATCATCGAGAGGAAGGGGCATCAGGATTCATGGACAACAAAAAAATCTCTGATTCCTCCAAAAGGCGTGTGGGTCACTGAGCTCCGGAAGAGGCTGCCTCCACCAGGTCTCATTTCACGTTGGGAGGTTACAGCGTGGGTCTTGTTTCCTTGGCTTTTCCCCATCTAATCCCAAAGCCAAGGTCACAACCTCTTAGCAATGGGGTGACAATCTCATATAGAGCTGCAATAAACAGCCATTCCTGCCAAGCTGATATTAACATTTCTTTTTTCTTTTTGATGTTACACACAATCCTGTCCTTGCTGTACCAGAAAGCCATTTCACCCATCTGTCTGGGAAGATGATCCAATTTTGGTGCTTTTATCATCAATGCTTTCAGCAACTTTGTTCTACTTCCCCTACTGTAATTACTTTTGAATCATCAACGCACCCAGACAGCCTTAAACCTCAGAGAACAGAATGCTAAAAAAGAAAAAAAAAAAAAACCTGCAATGGCAAGTAACTTCACTAAATAGCCACCCAAGCTAGGAGCAATTTGTTTCTTTCCAGAAATTTGCTTATTAATAATAAGTACCTCACACTCCTTCTTCCCCCTTTTTCCAAAGGCAGGCAAGGCATGGAGATGGGATGTTGTGGAGAGGACGGAGTGGGGAGAAGGAGGAACTCCAAAAGGAGCTAATGAAAACGTCTGCTTCCCCCGTCCCCCAGCTTTTGTTTTTTGTTTTGTTTTGAAGACGTAGGTTTTGTTTGTAAATGATGTGGGACTCAGAAAGTTGGTTTAGTGGTTGCTGGGTGCCTAAGCAGCCCAGGAAGAAAGTATGTCTTCTCCGGAATGCAATCAAATTACGTGGGGAGGGGCCGGGCGCGGTGGCTCACGCCTGTAATCCCAGCACTTTGGGAGGCCGAAGGGGGCTGATCACCTCAGGAGTCGAGACCAGCCTGGGCAACTGGCGAAACCCCTGTCTCTACTAAAAATACAAAAAAATTAGCCACGCGTGATGGCGCGCGCCTGTAATCCCAGCTACTTGGGAGGCTGAGGCAGGAGAATTGCTTGAATTTAGGAGGCGGAGGTTGCAGTGAGCTGAGATTGCGCCACTGCACTCTAGCCTGGGCAACAGAGTAAGACTCCATCTCAATTAAAATAAAAAATTACATGGGGAGGGAGAGACCCAGTGGCTGCTGGCTTAAACCACACACACAAAAAAGGAGAAACATTAACTCCAAGAAAAGCCAACACCAGCAACTTAACACTGTCAAACCAGTTGCTTTGCTTTCTGCTGTTATCTATTCTGTAGCCTGCCATTCACCCTGGTGGATGAAACTTCCAGCTCTGATTTCTAAGACGCCCCGGCGCAGTCCAGCTTTCCCTTACTCCTCGCGTGGCCCCACGATGCCCAAGGCACACTCCCTGCAAGAGAGTCCCTGCAAGAGAGGAAGACCTAGTGGGGAAGCACAGGGCTCCTCCCCCTACTCATCACCACTGCCCCCTCTTGAATCCCCCCACATCTAGGTTTCTTCCCCTCTGGCTAGCTCTTAGGGTCTTTTCCTGGGATAAAAAGGGAGTGGGAGGAGTCAGGAGTGAGCTATAAACACACGCAGGCTCCCTTTCTTTTTCAGCCATCAGCACAGTTGAGCAGCCAGCAGAGGCGGTGAAGTTGCTGCCTGGGTCACAGCCTGGTTAGTGATGCAGCCAGGAGAGCAGAAATCATGGCAACACCGAGGTCAGGGAGGCCGGAGCCTTCTCGGGGGTTGGGATCTGAGTAGGCAAGGCTCATCCCTTCTCAGGGCAGGCTTATTTAAAGTCCGGCCAGTGATGCAAGAGGAACACACTGCCTCCCTCCCCCCACCCTTCCCCCCTCCCAGCTCCTCTCGTTCCACTGAGGGAATTTGGGAGAGGCTGACACCACCAACTCAGCGGCTTTGCCCCTAGGGAAGTTGGGAGAGCTCCTTGGAACGTGAACCCCAGGAATTAGTGACCTGCTGACTAATGTTGCCAAACGGGGAGACGTGGGGCGCACGAGGCCCCGAAGCTGGCCGCCCACCAGGCTCTAGGCCTCAGTGTGTTCAACTGCAGCACTGGCCCTTCGCGCTCGGTGGAGAAGGGGAGGGAGCGCTCCGGATTCGGCCCCAGGAGCCAGCTCCCGCCCCAGCCTCCGGGGCCAGGTGGCCCCGGTCGGGGGGCTCTCCAGAGAAACGCCACACTCGTCCTTACACCCCGCGGAAAATCTGCCGCTATTTTGGACACATTCCTCAAGGCCAAAAGAAGAACGTGGCGGAGGGGGAAAGAGTTTCGAGTCTCCCACTGTGACCAAACTAAGAGGTTCCACCCTCGGGCCCCAGCTTTCTCCCGCCCCGGGAGAGGCCTCGGCCTCCGCCTCACCCCCGCGAGGGCCTGCGGGCCCCCTCGCGCCTCCACCTGACGCTCTGGAAGGCGGGGGCCGCCAGCCGCTGCCCACAGAGAACTCGCACTTTTTCGCTGCGCGATTCAGAACCACGCCGGGTCTGATGCCATCCGGCGAATTATGTAACCAGGGACACCGCTCCCGGGCTAAACAAACGCGGCTCTGTGTGTGCAGCGGCGGCCCCGGGGGAGCGCACCGGGCAGGGAGGGGCTCTGGCCGGGCCTCCGGGTCGGGCTTGTTTGCTCAGCGAAACTGGCCAGAGGCAGCCGGGCGGGAGCCCGACGCCGCCAAGGTCCCGGGGCCCGCGCTGAGCCGGGAACCCGCCACGTCTGGTGTGCCAGGGCCCGGGCCCCTCCCCCACCGCGACCGCCCCCGCCTCCAAGAGGTGAACTTGGTCCCAAGTCCCGCCGGACGCCGTCACCGCCAGCTAGCTGCCGGAACGACCTCGGGCTTGGGGGGGCCTGCAAGTGCTGGACTCCAGTCCCGGTTCCGTTCCACCTGGGGCTCCCTCCGTCACCTTCCTAACCCCTCCCCGCGATCCCGGGGCAGCCGCGCGCGGCGGTGAAGGAAAGTGACGACCCCACCCCCAACTCCGGAGGCGGTGGACGCGGAGTGGCCCAGTGCTTCGAGAGCGACCCCTCCGTTTCTCAGCCCCGGGGGGGAGGGGTTGCGGGACAGGGTGACAGCTGCGCCGAAGACGCCCTTTCCGCTCGGGCGCCGGGATCCCCGTGCAACCCCCACGGAGGTCTGAGTGCCAGCCGGGATGCGGGGGCGGATGGACCGGAGGGGTCCAGTCGGGATCGCTGGCTCTAAGCCCTGGAGGTCAAGGGCCGAGACCTGGGTTCGGGGCTGTGCTAGCCCCCTCCGCGCCCGGGGGCGACGCAAAGTTTTGGGAAGTTGCTGCCCCTACCTTGCTTAGTGAGCACCAGGGCGTCTTCCCTCCGCGCCTGGGTGATGATGGAGCCGTGTTCCATCTAACAATCCCGCGGGCCCGGGCTGGCTGGGCGGGAGGACGGGCGGGCGCGCGGGCTGGGCTGGGCTGGGGGGCCTGGGCGGGGGCCCGCTCCGGCTCCCGAGACTCCGACTTCCACAGCTGTTCACATCCCCCCTCTCGTTTCCTCCCCGGACCGGGAAGGGAGGCGGCCTGTACAAAGGGCGGGCGGCCCGGGCAGCGGCTCCCCCGGGTGCCCCCGGCCCCGATCCCCCAGCGGCAGCTCCGGGCTCCTCAGTTTGGGTCCAACATGGAGAATCCGGAGCGAAAACAAGAGGAGGAAATGGGACACGGGGCGGTTTCCAGGCTCCCCCCTCCCCTCCGTACTCCAGATAAACAACCCGCGGCTGCAGCGCCCACCCCCGCGCGCCTCCCGGCTCTCGACTCGGCCTCTTCACGGCCAGCTGGAGCTTCCCGCTGGGGGCTGCGTCCTAGGCCCTGGGACCCTCCATCTGTGAGCGGCCGGGGCTGCGGACAGTCGGGAGCTTTGCTATTTTGTTACGGAAAAAGCGAATCCTCAAGGGGGGTGGGGTGGCGGGCGGGCAGGCTGGCGGGGGAGACTTGAAACCGTTCCGGTGCTCCGATTGGCTCTCTTGGAGAAAAGGGGCGTGGCCCCTCCTTACTATGCGGTGAGAGGACCTAACAACATTCCAGGCGCCACGGCCACGCCCCTGGGCCACTCCCCCCGCGCCAGACTGCGGCCTCCCAGTCTCCTCGGCCACACCCCCTTCCCAACTATTTAAAAGGCCACTCCGAAGCTCACGTTCTGGTGCTCTGTGCTGGGGTGTTCTTGTCTTGGAGGGCGCACTCGGGGAAGGTGGAATGGTTTCGCCCTTCAGGGGTGACCAAGACAAGCCGCTAAGCCTAACCTGACTCCAGCAGGGGATGGGGCGGATCGGAAGTTACCTGCTTAGCCCTAGAATCAAGGACGTACCAAGTCACGTAAAAGTACAACCGTCGAGGCCGGGCGCGGTGGCTCACGCCTGTAATCCCAGCACTTTGGAAGGCCGAGGTGGGTGGATCACGAGGTCAGGAGTTCAAGACCAGCCTGGCCAAGATGGTGAAACCCCGTCTCTACTAAAAATACAAAAAAATTAGCCGGGTGTGGTGGCGGGCGCCTGTAATCGCAGCTACTCGGGAGGCTGAGGCAAAGACTTGCTTGAACCCGGGAGGCGGAGATTGCAGGTAGCCGAGATCGCGCCACTGCACTCCAGCCTGGGCGACAGAGCGAGACTCTGTCTCAAAAAAAAAAAAAAAAAGTACAACCTTCGAATCCCGAAAGGGGTGTGTGCGTGTGGGCGGACCTAGGACTCCAGAGTATAAGAGCTGGAACTGACCTCGGGACTGTGTCCCCCCAAACACTGAAAATGAGACCTGAGGTGCTGGGCTTTCCTCACAGCCACCGACTTACTCCCATTTAGGCGGCCCCGACTCCGCCCCTCCTCCCTACCTCCCTCATCCTACCCCTCTCTTTTTGCCCCCACAGTCCCAGCTTCCTTTAGATGGATGGAGGTCTCTCGGAGGAGCTTCAGCTTTGTGGACTCAGGCTGCCTTCCCCACTTGCTCTTTAGGCCTCGGGGCACGCTCCGCTGGCTACGGCTCCTGGAGTCTCTGCTCAAGGTTGTGGGTGCTTTTGTTCCCCAGGGGTGGTAGCTCCAGAAAGGCTGGTTTCAGCTCAATATCAGGTCTTTTCCAGTGATCTACATCTGTCCTGACATGGGCTGCCTTGGGACAATGGTAGCTGTTCAAGTCAAGGCCGGCAAGAGTGGTGTAGAGTGAGATTGCACTGGGTGACTTCTGAGCTAAATCCAACCCCAATATTCTGTGATTCAGTGGCACTCACCCTGCCAAGGAAGGGTCTTCCTTCCTGCTGCAGTTCCCATTGCCCAACATGCATCAGGTCTTACTGATGATTAGAGGACAACTAGGTCACAGCTAAACTTGCCAGGTACTATCAGACACCTGCTTCCTATGGTCCCTTCCTCATGAGGACAGGTGAGGTCATGATCTGCATATGCCTGTGTGCCATACAGTGATCATGTGTGCCTGTTTCTGCTGTTCCTACGCACGTATACAAAACCTTTTTATATAACATCATTTTAATGGAAATGCTGTTTTTCCAAAATGAAAGTGGCTGTTACAGATCTGAATGATGCTTATGTAACTTTAAACACTGAATTTGGGTAGATCTTAATTCATTAACAGAAAGGGAAACGGAGGAGTTCTGACATACCCACCTCCCATCATTAAAACAGTAGGATCTTTAAGGTAAATCTTCAATAGTCAGGTTGCTAGGGGGGCCTTTTTAGACCCTTCCCCTGCCCTCTTCTAAGGTAGATTAGTTGCAGTGGGAGGAATGCAGGCAGGAGCTGAGGACTGAGGATTTAGGGGGGCCTGCTACCCACAGCACTGTAGGGCAGGACACTTGACTTCGTTATGCTTCCATTTCCTCATCCATAGAGACAGTACCTCCCCTTTTGTAATTTACAAAGTACTTTCACATATATTATCTATTTCATTTGATCTCTCACTTCTTTGAGGTTGATAGAGCAGATATTATGCCCATTTTTATAGATGCCTGTTTTGTAAATGAGGAATCAGTCTGGGAAGGTTAATTGACTCACCTGAGACCTCACAGCTTGTTAAGAAGAGGAGACAGGATGTCTTTGGACTTTAAGACTAGAACCCTTGACACTTTAACATAGTTCCCTTCTTATCTATAGGATGGAGGAGACACTAGAACCTAACGCTCAATTTTCCTGCTGTGAACTCCAATTGCATCACCTCTCCTGGAAGCCCTCCCAGATGCCCGCCCTCATGTCAGGGTTTTATAGCCTCATACATACTCTCTCAGACCACTTGGCACCCTATCTTGCAACTGTGTGCTTATTGGCTTCCCAACCAGAAGGTGGATTGAGACTAGGGGATGTCTTATTCTTTACTGGATTTCTTGTGCCTAGCAGAGTGCCTAACACAGAACAGGTGACTTGTACATGTTGAGATGAAGTCTCACTCTGTTGCCCCAGCTGGAGTGATGTGGCGTGATCTTGGCTCACTGCAACCTCCGCCTCCCCGGTTCAAGCAATTCTCCTGCCTCAGCCTCTTGAGTAGCTGGGATTACAGGCACCTGCCACCATGCCCAGCTAATTTTTCTATTTTTAGTAGAGATGGGGTTTCACCATGTTGGCCAGGCTGGTCTCAAACTCCTGACCTCAGGTGATCCACCTGCCTTGGCCTCCCAAAGTGCTAGGATTACCAGTGGGAGCCACCATGCCTGGCCTTGACTTTATGTCTGAACCAGTGTTCTTTTGTCCAGGGATTTGTTCAGTGACCTACAGCAAGAAACACATTTTATGTTGTGAGATAAATGATACAAAAGTTTCATGGACAATACTTACCCTGGCTATGTGTGCACACTCATATTTTCTATTGCACGTATTGTGTTCTATTTGATGGTTTTAAGGTGCCAGCCATGACCTTCTAAATTGAATTCACAAACCACCACCGGATTGTGACCCAGTGTTAAAACAATGCTACTTTCACTCCTGGATGCAGTAGATGCCTTCATGTGTGTCTCAGGGCTCTGGCTGTCCCTGAAAGATGCAGAGGAGATGGTCCTCAAGCATTTCTTGCTCTGAGGTCAAAGAAAAATTTATGTATAACAGATAGAACCCCTTCCAAGGCCAGAGGCACAGGGGTACAAATAGAACCCAGCAAGGAGGGGTAAATGAGGGAGGAGGGGCAGTTCCCAAGAGGCCTGGTGAGGACCCCTGTGCTTCCAGAGACTACAAAAGCAGTGGAGGCGCTCCTGGAGCCTGGAACCCCAAACATAGGTGGGGCTTGCTCTCTTGATGCCACAGGCTTCTCACTGCTCTGTCCACAGATGACTAGGAAAAGGTCTGCACTCTGGAAAGCTCTGTAGGGTCATGGTGGGCCTCTTTCCTGTAGTTGAAGTGGTGAGGGTGGTGGGAGGCAAGTGGACCTTCTAACTTCTGCCTAAAATAGCCTCAAAAATAACATCCTGCCTACGGGGCCTGGGCCAGTTGCTGGTTGTGTAACTTTAGGTGGTTCATTTTAGGTGGTTCAAGGGAGATAGCTGAAGCCAGGTCTAACAACTCTCCCAGGAGAAAGCCCACTGACTCTCACTTGGTTCCCTACCTGCTGTATCCCCTTTCCTCTGGCCTCTCTGACTGCATGGTTGGTAAGAGGCAATTTGGAAACAACAGCAGTGTCCCCATTACCCCCAAATGCTAGAATGGGGGGCTATGTGGGGCAAACATGGAGTGGCTGTCCCTCTCTGTCTCCTGCTGTGGCTACTGAAGTCGGACTGGGTGTCCCGAGCCAAGGCTGGCGAAAGGGAAACAGCTGGAGGAGCTTCCTCCATGGGAGATGCCTAATTGCCCTTTTCCCCACAGAAAATAAGTACAAGGTTGGGCTACCGACCTTTCATGATTATCTCTGATGTCACTGAAATATTACTTTTTTTCTTAAAACCTTTTTTTTTTTAAAAAAAGGAACACACTGATTTTCTTGGTTTTTCTGATTGTCCCTGCAGTCTCAGTTCTGCTTTGTATTGTTCATGAGTAGGTGGATGTCAATGCCAAGATTCCAGAGCTTGGTGCCCTCCTGTCACAAGGCTTGTATGGTATGGTCCTGTCCTGGCTTCCCAGGGCAGAGTATCGGGGCTGAGATGGGGTGGGGTGAGGGAGAGAGACCCAGTGGCTAATGACTGAACTGCTGTGAGGGTGCCAGATGCTGAGGGCTGCAGAGGGAGGGAGGAGCTAGTGGTAGCGGGGATAGCTCCTCTGTGCAACAGCGTGGGAAACCTCACTGCCTGCAAGGTGCAGGCATGCTCATCACTCCAACACCACCGCTTAATTACTTAACCTCTTGACTCAGTTTTCCCTTAAGATGGAGAGAACAATAGTACCTACTCTGTAAGTTATTGTGAGGATTAAATGAGATGATGTATGAAGTGTTTATGCCTGAAACACTGAGTGCTTAATAGATACTATGCTCATCATCATCATTCTCCTTTCCTCCAAAGCTGTTCCTTCTGCATCCATCATCTGCCCAGTTCCCCAAGCCGGAAACCTGAGGTCACCCAATTCTCTCCCACCTAACTCATGCCTACCCCCTATCAGTCCTGAAAACCAATGGCTCCTCCACTCCCAAAGGTTTGTCAGGCCTTTTCCTTCTTTCCATTCGAATGCATGACTGGCTGCTGTCTCAGGGGAGGTTGGCAACAGGCTTCTCATCAACCTTTTTCATTCTCTACATCCCAAATTCAAATCCATTCCCAGCTCTCCTAGAAAATGCAAATCTGACTCTGTCTTGTCCTGATCCTGTCTGTATGGAATGATTCAGCAGTTCCCTGAGACTTCCAGAAGGAAGCTTAGATGCCTAACTGGGCACCCATGGTCCCCAAGATCTGTCTTCTGTCAGCCTGCCCACCCCATCTCCAGCACTTTCCCCCACAGCCCCCTGTGCTCCTGTCAGGAGGAACTAAATGCCTGGGATCCTGTTACTGACCTCCTATGCCTCCCTACCTTTGCACAGGCAGTTCTCTCTGCCTGGATGCCCTTTCCCCCTCCTCTGTGAGCTAACTCCTTATCCTTGAAGATATAATTCAAGTGCCACCTCTTCCTCAAATCCTCCCAGGTCCCAGTCTGACTTAGAAGCTTCTCGGAGCTCCTGTATTTTCATTCTGGTTTACTTGTCTGTTCCCCCACTGCAGTGTAAGCTCCTTCAGGGCAGGCGCTGTCTCTTTCTGCACACCCCTAATGCCTCTCACAGAGCCTGGCACACAGTGCTCTGTTGGAAACCAGTTCCAGCGGGCACCTTCCTTTCTGGGCACTGCTGATCTCCCTGGGGCACTGAGCCTGGGAGGCGGGATGCCAGCCTCCTAGGCACTTTCTCCACAAGCCAGTCAGTGATGGAGTTTCAATTCAGGGCACAGCCTGCCAGCACCCTGCCCATCACCCCAGGCAGCAGCAAGCCGCCCAGGAGTCAGATGAAACAAGACCGAGGCCAACTGAGGCTTGGAGAAACCCACAGGCACACCTTGCCTTAGCATTCAGAAAGCGCCTGGGGCGGATGAATCCGGAGCAGCGCAGCCCCCCGACCTTCCCACCCCCACAGTCAGTGTTGGGGAAGTGTGCCATAAGGACAAAAATAACTACTCGGGGCCAGAGCCGGCGAGGTTGGCCGGGATTCCTGCCTCCCCTCTACCCACATCGGGAGCAGCCCCCTAGCCTCGCCCCACCCTCCGGTCCTGGGCGGCCACGTGACCTGCGCCCCAAGCAGCCACTGAAAGCCTAGCTCCAGCCCTTCTCCTAAATTGGGAAGCGACGAGACCCGATCGAGTTTCCCGGCCGGTATTTACATGTTCCCTATTTACAGACCAAACCTCCCTCTTCCCACGCTCCTCCCTGCTCCGGCAGTGGGCAAAGGAAAGAAGGGGCCTCTCCTGTGCCCCACCCCCACCTCTCCAATCCTCTAGCCCGGGTGCTCTCCGCCCTTCCCTCCCTCCCTTCCCCGCCGCCTGCTGGCCCCTTTGGGGGCACAGCTTAGGTCGCTGTATTCCAAAGCCCGGGTGGCTCTTTGAGGTCAAGTGGCGTGGTGGGGGTGGGGAGGGGACCGCCCTGACCGGGGCGGGCGGCCTTGAGGCCTTTCAGTGATCAACAGATTGGGGGCCCTTCTCCCGAGACCTCCCGGGGGCCAGCTTCGTTCTGGCCTCAAGAACTCAGTGGGGAGGCAAGGCAGGTTTTCACCCTCCAGCGCCTGCGGTGCTAAGCGGTCCTCCAGTCCTCCCTGTACCCCTAGCCCAGACTGCATACCCATCCTACTCGAAGACACTGGCTGGGAGTCACCGGGGCACGTGAACTTGAAGGACTAGAATCTCAACTCTTGGCCTGCAAAATGGATGGGAAAGTGAGAAGACTGGGAAGGGCCAGCCACTTAGTTTAGGCCAAGATCTATCCTTGTCAAGCAGGCCAAAGTCCAGAGCTAACTGGGTACCCTCTGTCGAGCCTGGGTCCTAGACCTCTGAGAGCTGTACTTTGGGCCTAGGGAAAGGGAAACTGAGAGAGGATTGATTTCCTTCAGAACTGGGTAGACAGATATTCCCTAAGCAGCTCATTCCAGTATAGTACAAACTCAGATAGCTAGCAAAGCCCTGGAAAAGCCAGCCACCATAGCTAAGGCAGGAGGATTGCTGGAGCCCAGGAATTTGAGGCTGCAGTGTGCCATGATGGGGCAACTGCACTCCAGCCCATGGGACAGAGCAAGACCCATCTCTTAAAAAAAAATTAAGCCCTGTACTGGAGCTGACCCTGGTCACATGAAGGGGCCCTGGCTTCTTTATTGGGTTGAGGCAGGAGTAAATGAATTGGAAGTGGAGCACTGGCCACAGCCAACTTATTTGAGAGGGTGTGACCTTGTAGGAAAGAGGGAGAGTAGATGGTAGAATGGAGATGGCAGAGAGAGGCAGACTTTAAATATTGAGGGGGAGCGTGCATTTTTTGTGACTAATTAATTCACTCAAATCCTTTTTGAGCCCTTACTAAAAGTGAGTCATGCATTCATCTATTTGCATAATTACTGACTCCTTAACCGTGCACCAGGCCCTGTCCTGAACCTACAGTGAATAAGACAGAGTTTCTGGCCTCATGGAACTTACAGTCTAACAGTGAGGGGCAGTTATGGTACAAAGTGCTAAAGGCTCCAGCAGGGAAAACAGAGGAGGAGGGGGCGGGGAGGATCAGAGGGAAGGGGAAGAAGGGGAGGAAGGAGGAAGAAGGGGAGGAGTGCGAGGAGGGAGAGGGGGAGGGCAAAGTGGGGATAGCTCAGATGAGTGGGGAGAGCAACAGCTATGGAGGAAATGTTATCTGAAGTATAAACTAGAGTTCAGCATTTGGAAGGGAGAAGAGGAGGGAAAGCTAGCCTTCCAGGTAAGGGACACTGTGAGTACCTGTAAAGCCTTACAGGCATGTTGTAGACACTTACTTTTAATTAATTTAAAAATTATTTTAAATTAAATAATATTTAAATTAAAAATATTTAAATTAAAAATTTTAATTTAAATATTTAAATTAAAAATATCTCTACAAAAAAAAAAATTAAATTTTTTTGTAGAGACAGGGTCTCTCTGTGTTGCCCAGGCTGGTCTTGAACTCCTGAGCTCAAGCAATCCTCCCACCTTGGCCTCCCAAAGTGTTGGGATTACAGGTGTGAACCACTGTGCCTGACCTCTAGAAACTTATAGTTCAGTACAGCTACCCAGTTGATGGCTGCTACAGGAACAGGAGGAGATGGAGAAATTGCGTTTGTGAGTGGAAGAGGGTTAAGCTGATGATGAATAATACCTGTCCAGACAGGGTGAGGGTGGAGGAATTCCTGCTCCTTTGGGTCCACACAGTCCTGCAGGTGTGCTGTAGTGGAGATTGTGGCACCAGAGTTATAGTTGCTTTAGAAAATCAGTATTTATTTTATCAGGATAATACATACACATAGCTGAAAAATCAAATAGTGCTAAAAGGCTTGTAACGCAAACAGAAGTCCCCCCGGCTTTTCTCCCAGCCCTTATCCTAGTCCCTAGGGTCAACTGCTTTCAAGTCTCAGCTGTTTTTTTTCTGGTATTTCCTTCCTTATTTCTACTTTTTTTTTTTTTTTGAGACGGAGCCTTGCTCTGTTACCCAGGCTGGAGTGCAGTGGTGCTATCTCGGCTCACTGCAACCTCCGCCTCCCAGGTTCAAGTAATTCCCCCTGCCTCAGCCTCCCAAGTAGCTGGGATTCTAGGCGCACACCACCATACCTGGCTAATTTTTGTAATTTTAGTAGAAACGGGGTTTCGCCACGTTGGCCAGGCTGGTCTCAAACCCAAGACCTCTGGTGACCCACCCGCCTCAGCCTCCAAATGTGCTGAGATTACAGGCATAAGCCACCATTCTTGGCCTCTTATTTCTAAATAGTATATGTACTGCCATTCTGGATTCATCTAATTTGTTGACTTCTTGTCTTGGTAGTGGAGGATTTTGATTCTCTACTCGCGTCTTCACCTCCCCCACTTGTCAGGCCTCTGAGCCCAAGCTAAGCCATCATATCCCCTGTGACCTGCACGTATACATCCAGATGGCCTGAAGCAACTGAAGATCCACAAAAGAAGTGAAAATAGCCTTAACTGATGACATTCCACCACTGTGATTGAGTTCTGTCCCAACCTAACTGATCAGTGTACTTTGTAATCTCCCGTACCCTTAAGAAGGTTCTTTGTAATTTTCCCCACCCTTGAGAATGTACTTTGAGAGATCCACCCCCTGCCCGCAAAACAGTGCTCCTAACTCCACCACCTATCCCAGAACCTGTAAGAACTAGTGATAATCCACCACCCTTTGCTGACTCTCTTTTTGGACTCAGCCCGCCTGCACCCAGGTGAAATAAACAGCCTTGTTGCTCACACAAAGCCTGTTTGGTGGTCTCTTCATACGGACACGTGAGACACCACTCACATTATGTTTATATCATAATCTATAGTTAAATCCATATTCAGTGATTTCATTATTGAATTTGTAAATATTGTTTATTCTCGAGGCAAGTATTCTGGTTACATTTCCTTTTCTAAATAACTTTGTCATATACTCTGTTTATATTTCCTTCCTTGTACAACCTTTTTGTTTTTTCTGGAATTAATTGCCTCATTTTTAATTTACTTGGTTTTTTCTTTGAATCTCTGGCTCTGTCTTCCCACACCCTTCAACAGTTCTGTAAAACGCCCTCTCAGTACAATTTTGCATATGGCCAAACCTGTCATATAATCTTACTGGTTCTCTTCTTCCCTTGGAGACTTTTGTCCTGGGGTGCCCCATCCTTGCACTTTCCTCCGGACGTGTTGCCCTCTGGGCTGTGGTACACCTGTCATCCTGGGTTTCTCATCACCTTTGCCCTTGTCCTCTTTCCTGGACTCAGTGTTTTCTTCTTTCTTGGTTTACTCCCTTGTTTTGGTGAAGCACATCCTCCAGTAGCTTCCTGAGAAAGAGTGCCTGGGAGGTAACATTTTAGACTTTCGTGTTACTTAAAATGGCTTTATTCCATCCTCACACTTGATTGATAGTTTTGGCTGGGTATGGAATTTTAAGTTGAAAATAATTTTCCTTCAGAATTTTGAAGACATTGTTCCTTTATTTTTCAGCTTCTAATTTTGCAGTTCAGAAGTTCTTGCCATTTTGATTTCTGAGACTTTGAATTCACCTCCGCCCTTCTCCCCAACCCCCACTTTTAGGATTGTTTTCTTTTATCTTGGCTATCTTGAAATGTCACAGTATATTGCTGTGGGTTGCTTTTCATTCATTTTTCTGGGTACTTGTCAGGTTCTTTAAATCTAATACGGTGGTTCTTAAAGTGTAGTCCCCAGTCCAGCAGCATCAGTATCACCTGTGGGAACATGTCAGCAATGCAAACTTGGGGCCCCACCTCACACCTACTGAATCAGAAACTCCGGTGATAGGGCCCAGCCATCCGTGCTTTAACTAGCCTACCAGGTATTCTGATGCATGCTAAAGCTTAAGAACCTCTGTCCCAAAACAATTTATGTACTTTAGTTCTGGGAATTGCTTTATAATTTCTTTGACATTTCTTCCTCCATTTTTCCTGTTCATTCCTTCTGCATCGCTGATTACTTGGATGCTAGGCTCCTTGGATTGATCCTCTAATTTTCGTATTATTTCTCTCTTATTAACCATCCCTTTGTTCTGTTTTCTGGGAGGTATCCTCTATGTTATATCCTAATCTATTTGCTAAGTATATTGTTATTACTCTTTTTATTTTTTCTTCATATAATTTTCAAGAGTGCTTTCATGTTCTCTACCTTTTCTTTCTTTTAAGATAATTTTTTTTAAAGAGAAAGGGTCTCACTACGTTGCCCAGGCTAGAGTGCAGTGGCTATTCACAGGTATGATCACACTATTGGTCAGCATGGGAGTTTTTGGTTTTTTTTTCCCAGGACAGTCTTGCTCTGTCGCCCAGGCTGGAGTGCAGTGGCGCGATCTCGGCTCACTGCAATCCTGGGTTCAAGCAATTCTCCTGCCTCAGCCTCCCAAGTAGCTGGGACTACAGGTGTGCACCACCATGGCTGGCTAATTTTTTTATTTTTAGTAGAGATGAGGGTTCATTCTGTTGCCCAGGCTGGTCTCGAACTCCTGACCTCAAGTGATTTGCCCGCCTTGGTCTCCCAAAGTGCTGGGATTATAGGCATGAGCCACCGAACCCAGCCAGCATGGGAGTTTTGACCTGCTCTATTTTTGACCTGAACTGGTTCCTTCTACCCTCTTAGGCAAGCTGGTGATTCCCTGATCCTAGCATAGCACACTACAGCCCAGAGCTGGGCTCAAGTGATGTTTTCATGTCAGCCTCTGAAGTCGCTGGGACTACAGGCATGTACCACCATGCCCAGCATTTCTTTTTCTTTCCTTTTCTTTTTTTTTTTTTGAGATGCAGTCTCACTCTGTCGTCCAGGCTGTAGTGCAATGGCATGATCTCGGCTCATGGCAATTTTCGCTTCCCGGGTTCAAGCGATTCTCCTGCTTCAGCTTCCTGAGTAGCTGGGATTACAAGTGCCCGCCACCACACCCGGCTAATTTT
Source organism: Pan troglodytes (assembly GCF_028858775.2). Lineage (NCBI taxonomy): Eukaryota > Metazoa > Chordata > Mammalia > Primates > Hominidae > Pan > Pan troglodytes. The sequence continues at coordinate 38,174,078 of NC_072408.2, read as the reverse complement.
TGTATTTTTATTAGAGCCACAGTTTCACCATGTTGGCCAGGCTGGTCTTGAGCTCCTGACTTCAGGTGATCTGCCCACCTCGGCCTCCCAAAGTGCTGGAATTACAGGTGTGAGTCACGGCGCCTGCCCTCTTTTCCTTTCTTTCTTTTTCTTTTTTTTTTGAGACTGAGTCTTGCTGTGTCACCCAGGTTGGAGTGCAGTGGTGTGATTCGGCTCACTGCAACCTCCACCTCCCGGGTTCAAGCGATTCTCCTGCTTCAGCCTCCTGAGTAGCTGGGGTTACAGGTGCCCACCACCACGCCTGGCTAATTTTTTTTTTTTTTTTGATTTTTAGTAGAGACAGGGTTTCACCATGATGGCCAGGCAGGTCTCCAACTCCTGACCTCAAGTGATCCGCCAGCCTTGGCCTCCCAAAGTGCTGGGATTACAGATGTGAGCCACCACACCTGGCCTCTTACTTTTTTTTTTTTTTTTAAAGAAATAGTTTCACGTCCTTTGGACACATGAATTATCTCTCTGAGGTTATTAACTTGAATTTTTCTTCCCCCTGTGTTTTGATTTGCATCATGCTGGAGGCTTTCTTCAGAGGTCTGGTGTTCCTTGGCTGTCCACTCCTGTTGAGAGGGAGGCTTTAGAGATCCAGTTGGAAGCTCTCCCTGTGGGCTCACAGTAGGGCAATCAAGTGGCTGGCTGGACTCCTTCATTGGAGGGTATCAATTGTCAGTGTTAATAGGCTTTTTCTCTGTCACATTTTCTTTTTTTCCAGAAAAGAATGATCTAGTTTCGTCTCCTGCTTGAAGGTTACAAGCCCCTCACCCAGAGTTCTAGAGCCAGCTATAGTGTGGGAGTTAGAGAGGTGTGTGGCAGGGAGACCGGGTGTTATTGTTCAGATGCCGACTGTATTAGTCTGTTCTCACACTGCTAATAAAGACATACCCAAGATTGGGTAATTTATAAAGGAAAGAGGTTTAATGGACTTACAGTTCCACATGGCTGGGGAGACCTCACAATCATGGCAGAAGATGAAGGAATAGCAAAGGGACTTCTTACATGGTGGCCGGCAAGAGAGAGGAGAATCAAGCGAAAGCGGAAACCCCTTATCAAACCATCCCATCTCGTGAGACTTATTCACTACCATGAGAACAGTATGGGGGAAGCTGCACCCATGATTCATTTATCTCCCACTGGGTCCTTCCCACAACACATGGGAATTATGGGAACTACAATTGAAGATGAGATTTGGGTGGGGATACAGCCAAACCATGTCACCGACTTTCCCTCAGTCTTTGATCCCACTCTTTTTCCTGCACCTCCCCAACCCCTAAGTCCAGAATCTTTCTGTTTCAATATCTCCAGAATACATCTTCCTATCTCCTACAGGAATCGGGAGGGGACACATTAAGTTACCTGATTGTGCTGGGGATGGCTGGGGTTCCTGACAGTCTAATTGCTCTTTAAACAGATCTTCAAGTAATCCCTGGAGTTTTAGACCTTGCCTCAGTTTTAGACCCCTGCTTATCCTTCTGTCTTACTTGCTACTTCCAAGTCCTGAGCTTTCCTGGGTTTCCAAGGGAAGAATCAGGTTGCTTCTCGTGGGTCTGTGCCTCCAAATGTTTTTGGTCTGCCCTTCTTGGACTCTGTGGGGTCGTTTACCATTCTTCTGTCCATTTTCTGTTTTCATATGATGGGGGCCAGGATTCTAAATCCTTGTTTCATTGAAGATGGACTTTGGGTTCCTGTTTCTTATTTTCCTTATCATCTTGGGGGTGATTTTTGAGAGGAGAAGGGGGCTTTACTCCACTATCTTGTGACCTGAAGGCAGAGATGTCTTCTTGAGGTGGAAGTGGTGGTGCTTGTGCCAGACACTCTTGCTGACAAAGTGGCTGAAAGTGGGCCATATGTTAGGAGGAAGGTGAGGAGGGGAGGAGAGAAGCTTCCGGAACTTAGAAAAGCTGCTGTGGGAACTTGATTTGGAACCCCTGCCCCCCGTCCTCCCAAGAGGGCCCAAGAGGAAAAGGATTACTGGGCCCCAGTGAGGCCTGGTTGAGGTGAGACCATGAGAATCAGTGGTAGGTTCAGCAGGGAACAGGGATGGAGACAGTGAGCAGTGGGCAGCAGCTTCTAGCTCAGAGGAGGACATGAGGGGATGGGGGCATTCTAGAGCCAGAAGGAGGGCAGTGAAGTGGCTTTGAGGCAGGCCATTGGCCAGGGAGCAGAAGAGGACAAGACAGTATTGACAGCCACTGATTAGATGTTGGTGATGTGCCAGGGACTGGGCCAGGTTCTTCAAAGCAGGCTTAGTGGGAGTGGGCAGCCAGGAGGAGAAAGGAAAGGCGGTCTAGGTCAGTGAAGGAAGGGCTGAGTCTCAGAGGTGGGAGTGGGGCAGGTCTGAGTGATGATGGAGTCTCCTGCTCCAGAGGTGAGAGACTGCTCATGTGCAGACCCATGAAGCAGGGTGTCCCTGAGGAGGGCAAGAGGTGGGGTGGGAAGAAGCAGTGGTATAATGGTTCAAGTCTTCAGAAAGAATGGCAGCAGGTGGGAGAGGCCAGTTGTTTAGATGGGTGGCCTCTTGGGAACCAAGGAAAGATACTGTTTTATTTTATTTATTTTTTAGAGATGAGGTCTCACTATGTTGCCTAGGCTGGAGTGCAGTGGCTATTCACGGGCACGATCATAGAGCACTGCAGCCTTGAACTCCAGGGCTCAAGTGATCTTTTTTTTTTTTTTTTTTTTTTTTTTTTTTGAGACAGGGTCTGGCTCTATTGCCTAGGCTGGAGTGCAGTGGTACAATCTCACTGTAGCCTCTGCCTCCTGGATTCAAGCCGTTCTCCCACCTCAGCCTCCTGAATAGCTGGGACTACAGGCACATGCCACCATACCCAGCTAATTTTTTTGTATTTTTAGTACAGATGGGGTCTTGCTATGTCGCCCAGACTGGTCTCAAACTCCTGGACTCAAAACAATTCACCCACCATGGCCTCCCAAAGTGTTCAGATTACAGGTGTGAGCCACAGCACTCGGCCTTCAAATGATCCTTCTGCCTCAGCCTCCCGAGTTGCGGGAACAAGAGGTTCTGACTACCACGCCTGGCTTAAAATTTTAAACAGGAAGGGTGATCACTTCGGTTCACTTTTTTTTATTTACTTATATTTTGAGACTGGGTCTCGCTCTGTCACCCAGACTGGAGAGCAGTGGCACGATCACGGCTCACTGCAGCCTTGACTTCCTGGGCTCCAGGGATCCTCCCACCTCAGCCTCCTGAGTAGCTGGGACCACAGGTGCACACCACCAAGCCTGGCTAATTTTTGTATTTTTGGTAGAGACAGGGTTTTTCCCCTTGCTGCCCAGGCTGGTCTCAAACTCCTGAGCTCAAGCAATCTGCCCACCTTGGCCTCCCAAAGTGCTGGGATTACAGGCGTGAGCCACCAAAAGGGGCCTTCAGTTCAATTTAATACTTACTGAACATTTATGTAATGCACCTGCCCCAGGTTACATAGCCTGGGGGTATAGTCGCAACGAGTCACCTAAAATACATAGCCTCTGACTCTAAGCTGTAATAACTCAGCTCTCATGCATGACTCCACAGTCTTTTCCTGACGTCCTGGGACTATTTTCCGTGTGCTTCTATATGGTCATTCTATGCCGCCTCACAGATGTTGCTGATAGCACTCCTCCTGTCTGAGAAGGCTGCTCCTGTCATCTCATCAGGCAGCCCCTGAGTGTAGCTCGGCCAGGCTTCTGTGATTACAAGCCACAGAAACCAACTCTGGCTAACTTAAGCAGAAAAACAATTTATTGGAAGGTTATTGGGCAGCTCATAGATTCAACAGCTACACTCTACCCTTCTTCTGTGCTGGTAAAGGCTTGATTTTGTCCTGAAATTTACGTGCCCTGTACCCAAGGAAGGAGACCCCCTCCTCAGCCACAGGGGATAATGTTGATGAGTCTCAGCCAACCAGGGCACTTCCTGCCTCTGTGCCAGTGATTGGTTTAGGTTTAGGCATGCGAGGCAGCGCTGGCCAAGGACACACAAGGGGAAGCCCGCTAGGCCAGGGCTTTCGGAAAGAATCACAGAGAAGCTGACTTTATTAAAGGTGGAATTAATGCTCTCTGCCTCTAAAAAATAATATACTTGCCCATTGTGTAAGGTGCTTTTAGTTGGTCTTCTGTGCTTTCAGTTGAAAGGTTCTGACACATGAAGGCTAGCTATTTTTCCTGGGTAGCAGGTGGGGTGAAAGATGGGAAAATAAGCTGATGGCTAAAGGGTGAAATAAAAAGAGTTTGCAAAATAAAGGAGCTGATGCATTTTTGAAGGCAGAAGAATTACCTAATAGAAAAGAACTGATTGAAAATGCTAGAGAGAAGGGGACTAACTCAGGGAGAAGGAGGCCACCACTCATCAAGCAGACACTTGCCATATGCCAGGCACTGTGAAAGGGGGTGGGATACAGTGATGGACAGAAATACGAGGTCCCTGCTCTTAGGGAAACTTTCAGTCTGGGTGGGGTAGAGAGACAATGAACATGTAAGTAACAAAATAAACAGGATAAGATAATGGGAAGTAATTTGGCAGGGCGGGGGGCAGTTAATTTTGATAGAAGGTGGTCAAGAAAGTCTCCTCTGAAGAAGAGGAGATCCGCCCACCTCGGCCTCCCAAAGTGCTGGGATTACAGGCGTGAGCCACCGAGGGGGGGCCTTCAGTTCGCTTTAATATTTACTGAACATTCATGTAATGCACCTGCCGCAGGTTACATAGCCTGGGGGTACAGGGATGGGCCAGCCATATGAAGAAACTTAGGAGGACTCCAGAAGACATCTCAGGGCAACTGTGGGCTCTGTCCTGACTACAGCAATGGAAGTCCAATGTCCATTCAGAAAAGGGAAAGAAATGGCAGCAAAGTTTGCCTTGGAGGCTCCTGCAGGCCAGGAATGACAGAGCAGCTGGAGAGATATATTTTCCCAGGGCTGGCATGGATATCACCTCCCCTGTGGCAGGACAGGTTGGGAACCCTGGTGTTGCTGACTTTCTGGAAGCTGGAGAGGTTTGAGTGGAATATTTGGAGTGCATTATATACCATAGGTGGCTTGTGCTGGCCACCTATGGTCTATGATTCGGTTGGATGTCCTTGATTTTCTACTGATAAATAGATCTGCTACTTGATTTTCTACTGTGGGTTTGAGGGAGGATACTTGGGGCCAGCAGATGAGTCACACCTCTGATCCTTACATGCCCAGCTGCCTCTGTCTCCCCTTGTCCATGCAGTCTGGAATTCCAATCTGCTCCCCTGTTTAACATCTCATCCAGTCAATAAGCGCCTCTGAAGTCTTAACTTTGTGAGTAGCATCTTTGACATGTTTGTGTCGGGTGGATACCATGACAGAAAGACAAGACTTGGCCTCAAGGAGTTTGCTGGTCAAATTCGAGAACACTGCATCTGAAACAATTTATCAGTAGAAAAATCAAGGACATTCAACAGAGGTATAGACCATGGGTGGCCATCACAAGCCACCTATGGTATACAGTGCACTGGTTTATATACCATCTACTGCATTAGTCCCAGCCTCCCAAACTGGCACCAACAGTCCTCTTCTCCTTGCCCACTACTCCCTTCTTCCCTCCAAGATCCCTTTGGAGGTGATCCATCAAGTTGGAGCCTGACACATAATTTCTGCTCATCGTGTGTGGCCTTCCTCCAGTTTCCTGGGGATGTGAAGGAGGAGGGAGGGACCTGTCAGCTGGATGGAGACTTCTTTGCCCAAAGTTGATAGTACCACAGTGAGGCTCTTCACAGGCAGCCATTTTGAGACCTGTCCAGCACAAGGTTCTAGTTTTGGGGGTCCTGTCACTTAAATAAGAAAATATTGAGTGCTTGCCTTGTGCCAGTGTCTGTTTGAAGAGGCAGACCACTGGCACTTTTCTTGTATTATCTAATTCAGTCCACACAACAATTGCCTTTGGTGGGAATTTTAATTATTCCATTTTACAGTTGGAGAAACTAAGGTACAGAAAGATAAAGTCACTTATCCTTATCAAACAACTAGTAAGTAGTGGAGCCACGATTTGAACCCAAGCAGACTGCCTGCAGCATCCCTGGTCGGCACCCCTGTGCACACTGCCAAATTGTCTTATTCTAGGAATTTCCCTTCCCTGCGCCATGACATATTAAAAACTCAGCTAGAGGTCATTTTGAGCAAGGAACCCTTCTCCACCCTGCCTTTCCATGAGAGGGAGTTGGGATCCCAGAGAAGAGGAATTCCAGAAGAGGCACTGCCACTTTGGCTATTTTTCCTGAATGTTCCCCAGGCAGGGAGCGCCAGCTTTTGATTTGCCAGGTGTCTCTCTGTTCTTCTAATTAACACCAGACCCAGCCTTTAGCCAGAGCCCTGCCTATAGCTAGAATCCACCACCATGCGGCTCAGGGGCCAGTTCGCTGTGACTGCCACAGAGGACAAAGCAAGTGCTAACTCGGGGTGGAGTCTTCTGTAATGATGCTCCCTTTGCCTCATCCATAAAAAGCTCCACTCAGATCTACCTCGTTTATGGTGGAGGCCAGGGTGGCAGAGTGTGCAGGAGGAGGCAGAATCAGGCTGAAACAGCTCCTCTTTGCCTCCCTGGATTCTTTTCCAAAATGCTGTCAGCACTGCCAGTTGGAAAATATTTTTCTCCCTCCCTTTGTCTTCTTTCTTATTAAGAAAAAAAAAAAAAAGCCATCTGGTGTCAAATTCACTCCTGGCACATCATAAAGGGTAGCACTAAAAATGTCCCCGAAAAACTAAAAGCAAAACCACAGCAGTACACATGGGATTTAATCTCAGCATCCTAGAATTTCAGAGTTGATAGGGCCCTCCGAGATCAAACCCTTCCTGTAGACGGGAGGAAACTGAGGCCAGGAGGGATTATGTTATTCTTTCAAAAATGTTTACTGAGCGCCTACTATGTTCAAGACACTCTTCAGGCGCCGCAGATGAATCACGAACACAACAGTGAGGCAGAAATCCCCGCCTCCTTGGAGCTTTCCGTGGGAGGTTCTTGCCTCGGCCCTCGGGCCTGCGTCTGCCGCCGTTTTTAAACGGCCCCGAAGTTGGGAGCTCTGTCTGGGCCACCTCCGGGCTGGGGGCCCGGCCTGGGGCCGCCCCTCTTTTCCCGCCCGGAGCCGCAGTGTCCAGAGGGGCGAAGTTTGCGGCCCCGCCGGCCGTGCAGTCTCCCGCGCTTCCCCCGCCGGAGCGCCGGCCCCGCATTCCTCCGGGTTGAGCAACAGCTTTTCCTCCGAGGGCGGCTGGCCGGGCAAGGCGGGGCCGCTAGCGCTGGGGCCCTCGCGGGGCGCGGCCCGAGTGTCCGGGGCCTCTGGCAGCGCCCCGGGTTTAAGTGGAGCGCGGCCGCCAGACCCTCCCCGGGGAGCCGAGCTCGGAGAGGGGGGCCGCAGAGCCCAGGCCCCAGCCTGCCCTTCCTGCAGCGCCGGCGGGATTGCCCAAAGACCAAGCGGGTGCCAGGCCTCACCCGACCTTGATGTTGGCCTTAGTCCGGGTTGACCGCCCACTCTGACGCTCTATACAGAGAGCTCCTTTGCTTCCATTTTTACTCCAATCCTGGAAATTCTTTGTCGATGAAAAGAGGACAGTTTATAGTGAACTCCAAAAGAGGGGTCCTAACCTAACCCAGCTCTTTGAATTTAAACACTTACAATAATCATGTGTGTGTGTATATATACATACGTATACATACATACGTACGTATACACACGTATACATACATACGTATACATACGTATACACATATGCACGCATACACATATGCACGCATACACATATGCACGCATACATATACATGCGTACATACATATACATGCGTACATACATATACATGCGTACATACATATATGCGTACATAAATATACATGCGTACATACATATATGCGTACATACATATACATGCGTACATACATATATATGCGTACATATATGTGCATACATATATGCGTACATATATGCGTACATACATATATGCATACATACATATGTGCATACATACATGTGTACATACATGCATGTACACATACATGTATATATACACACATATATACATACATATTTGAGACAGAGTCTTGTTCTGTCCCCCAGCCTGGAGTGCAGTGGCACGATCTCGGCTCACTGCAACCTCCGACTCCCGGGTTCAAGCAATTCTCCCACCTTAGTCTTTGAGTAGATGGGACTACAGGTGCGTGCCATGCCAGGCTAATTTTTTTTATTTTTAGTAGAAACAGGGTTTCACCATGCTGGCCAGGCTGGTATTGAACTCCTGGACTCAAGTGATCTGCCTGCCTCGGCCTCCCAAAGCGCTGGGATTACAGGCGTGCACCACCATGCCCCACCCTTCATATTTTTCTTTTCCTGCCTCTTAAATCTTGAGCTTAGGTCTTGAATTTTTTAGCTTTATTTTATTTTAGTATACTTTTTATTTTGGAAAATTGTTAGATGTACATAAAAGTTGCAACAATAGTGTAGAGAATTCCCATGTACTCTTCACCCCGCTTTCCCCAAAATTAGTATCTTACCTAACCATGGTACGTTTGTCAAAATGAAGAATTCACATAGGAACAATGCTATTAACCAAACTACAGACTTTATTTGGATTTCACATGTTTCCACTCCTGTCCTTTTTGTGTTTCAGGATTCAGTCTGGGCCATCATCTTGCATTTAGGGGTTTGAAGCCTTTTAGTATGTAATCCAGATTTCATTGTGTAGAGTCTCTCCCCTTGGCAATGAGGCAGGAGGCAGAGTCCCTGGCACTGGATTGACCTCCCTGTCCTTGTCCTGATGGCCCAGGAAACACCTCGAGCCCTGGATATCCTGAGAATGCTATTAAGGGATTCCTGCTGGGTCTGCCTGCTGGCTCTGGTAGCACCTGGTATAAGTCCGGATCCCAAGGCCTGCACCTGGTCCTACTGGATGGAGACAAGGAAGTCCATGGGGTTCTTTAGAGAACACTCAGAGCTAAGGAGGTAAGCAGGTGCATGACCTCCCTGTCTTTTTTTTTACTTTTTATTTTTAAATTGAGATAGGTCTTACCCTGTCACCCAGGCTGGAGTACAGTGGTGTAATCATGGCTCACTGCGGCCTCAACCTCCTGAGCTCAAGTGATCCTCCCACCTCAGCTTCCTGAGAAGCTAGGACTATAGGCATGTGCCACCATGCCTAGCTAATTTTCTTTCTTTCTTTTTTTTGTTTGTTTGTTTGGAAGAGACAGGGTCTCCCTATTTTGTCCAGGCTAGTCTTGAACTCCTGGGCTCAAGTGATCCTCCTATCTTGGCCTCTCAAAGTGCTGGAATTATAGGTGTGAGCCACTGTGCCTGGCCGACTCCTACTGTCTTTAGGCATTTTGAGACCTGCTATAATTTTGGAAGTGGCTAGAGTTTTACCTGAAGGTACTCCCTTCTGTTTGGTTGTGGGAGGGGTCCAGATACCTGGAAACACCTGTATGGCCAACTCAAGTAGCTGGGAAGAAGCCTATGGTAGATTTCTAGTAACTACTCCTGCAGAAACCCCGATTCTTAGCTGAACACTGTCAGGAACTGTAAAGGGTCTGAGATTTTATCCTACTTACAAGCTAACAAATTAGCCCACCAGTGTCATAGCTTGTGATAGAAGCCCAGACTCCTAGGTCAGAGATGAAGGACAGTTTATTATTCACAGCAACAGCAGTAGCAAGAGTATCAGCCCTAATTCCCACAGGATTTTGCAGAAAGGGCCTGGTGGTGCCTGCACACACAGTGGATTGCATTTCAAGACAGGAACCCTGAACTTAGGGAACCCAGATCTTTTAGAATGGTCCGTGTATATATATATACTTTTTTTTTTTTTTTGAGACGGAGTCTCGTTTTGTCGCCCAGGCTGGAGTGCAGTGGCGCGATCTCGGCTCACTGCAAACTCCGCCTCCCGGGTTCACGCCATTCTCCTGCCTCAGCCTCCCGAGTAGCTGGGACTACAGGCGCCTGCCACCATGCCCGGCTATTTTTTTGTCTTTTTAGTAGAGACAGGGTTTCACCGTGTTATCCAGGATGGTCTCGATCTCCTGACCTCGTGATCCGCCGGCCTCGGCCTCCCAAAGTGCTGGGATTACAGGCGTCAGCCTCCGCGCCCGGCCGGTCCATGTATATTTTATAAGGGGCAGCATGCCTGCCCCTTTGGGAGGGAGACATTGTAGATCTTCCAAGGCTGTCCACTATATCCTGAAAATGGTAATCTGGAACAAAGGACAGTCAATGCCTCACTTGCAAGATGTGTAGAAATGGAATAGAATCATGGAGCATTGTCTCCCAACAAACAAACGGCCATATAAGACAAGCATACATTTCCCAACCTCTCCTGCAGCTAAGTGTAGCCATGTAACTAAATTGTTATCTATTGCGTGTGTGGCAGCTTCTGGGAAATTTCAATGACTAGCATGCACCCTGGGAGGCTTCTTCCCATCTTCTTTTCCTAATGGCTGGAATGTGGACATGATGTTGGAGCTTGAGCAGTCACGTGGGACCAGGACTAGCATGCTGAGGACTGAGGATGGCAGGGCAGGTGAGGGGAAAGGGGCCTAGGTCTCTGATGGTGGTGGAGCTCACAAACTAGGTCTGTACTAGTTATCTTTGGATTTGTTTACATGAGAGAAAAAGACACTCCCATCTAGTTTTAACTTTTTGTTTTTGTTTTTTGGTATATGCGCCTGAACGTAATTCTCACTGATGCAGGGTTAGAGCAGAGAAGGACCAATGGAGGGTTAAGCCCGTCAGCAGAGAGAAGGGGTCAGGGGCCCTGCTCCCCTTTCCCTCCATCTCAGCTTCAGCAATGACAGTCGAGGGGAGCGGGGAGTCATCTCTGGCTTGTTCACCACCCACTGGCGATGCCCCATTCACAAGGGGGCCCGGCTGGCCACGCGACCCAGCAGCATCCATTTGAAGGCAGCAAGCAACAAGCTGGCTCCATTCACAAACCCTGTCCTCCTTTGAAAACCAATCACCGTGCGAAGCGTGACTGGGTGGTGGCTGGTTTCGGCCCATCTGTCACGCCCTTTCAGGGAGCCTGGTGGCGGCAGCCAGCCTGGGCCGAGCCAGCCCCTCTCCCTTTGTACCCCAGGGACATGCACTGTAACGAGATCACAGTGCCTACTGAATTATTCAGAGCTGCCCTGAGTGTCAGTTTTATTATAAACATGCAGATTGCTCCAGGCTCCAAACTTCCAAACCTCCAGCAGCCGTCTCCCTCCAGGATTTTGCAGTGGCTGCTTTGTGCCTGTGATTTCCCCAGGCCTTGATGGCCTAATTTCCCTTTGACCAGTTCCTACCTGCTGCTGGGCTCGAAAGCCCCGGCCCTTTACCCATTGCTTCCACAAGCCCTATTCTGTGCTTAAAAATTGTCCTCTCCACCGCCCCAGCAGTCCTGCCGCTGCCTCTCCCATCTCCTACTGGCTTCACCGCCCAAGTGGGTGACATCAGACTTGGAGAGTGCAGCTCGCCTTCCTCTGCTGGGAACATGGATCCTCCACTCCTGTGGGCTTCGGTGTGATCTTTAAGCCCACTAGGTCTTCCTGCCCATCCGGGTGTTCTAGACCCAACTCTGTCCTCTGCCCTTCCCCATATGTCCCAGATCCCTGGTGCTCTCCGAAGTTGATCCGGAGAATACCCCCCAGCTGGTAATGAAGCAGAGATGGTAATGCACATTTAAGAGTAATGAAATGCAGTGATATTTCAGGCCTGACAGACCTATTTCTGGCAGCCTTAGAATTAAAGTGTGAGGCTTTGTACTGCAGCTGCTACTAGGAGCCTTCAGAGTTTTTCTAAAGATGTGAATAAAGCTTCCAGGGTTTCAGCTCAGATCACTGTGGCTATTTATCCTGCTGCTGCTTTCATTGTACCTTTTTATTTGAAATTTTAGAGCTTTTAGATGAAGGGAACGCAGCAGTAAGTGCAAAGCATACAAAATATCCTGGTGGGGGAGAATGTCCCGGTTTTTCTCTCCAATTGTCCATGACAGCTCTGGGGAGGAAGAGCTGCTCACAGGGAGCACTGACTCTGTCTCCCCTTTGAGTGGGCTCCTCCTGAATTCTTGCCCCGCTGCAGTAGGAAATGGGGCCTCCTGAGAAAGCTTTAGGAGGGAGTCCATGCCACCAAGATTGACGGGGCTAGGTGTGGGCTGGCCGTCCCCCAGCGCCTCAGTGCTGTGAGCTTGGTATAGACTGTCCTTGGTTGGGGAATGTGGTGGAAAGGAGTCAATCCACACTAGGCCGACAGTGAGAGCTCTCGCTTCAGTCCTCCAGTTAGGAAAGTTGGGCTGCACTTTCCATCTCTGCACCCGGCTTCATCCATCGCATCCAGGAGGTTGGAGCCATTCGTGAGGAGAGGCCATGTAGGACAGTGGTGGAAACAGGGGCTCCACTGGCAGACAAACCTGGGAGCAAAACCTGGTGAGACCACCTGCACTGCCCAGAGCAAGCCACTTGCCCTTTCTGGACCTCACTGTCTCAGTTTCCCCACCAGTAAAATGGGGATAATAAAGCATCCATTGTCCAGATCCTCGTGATGCATGTAAGGTACTTGGCACATATGAAGTCACAATGTGTATTATTAACACTGAACAGTATGAATAATAGTCCCAGGACTCAGGCTATCTAGACCTCCTTCCTGCACCATCACTAATGTGCCAAACCCCTTTTCACTCCGGGGCTGTGTAGTGCAATGAGAAGGGGCTCTGGAGTCAAACACAGCCAGGTTCCAACCCTGGTTCCTTCATTTTCCAGTTTTGTCAGATCAGTTTGTGAGACTCAGATTTTCTGAGTCCCAGTTTCCTCATCTGTAAGAATAGTGATAATAAATATTCACCTCAAAGGGTATCAGTGAGGATTAAATGAGATCATGTTTATACAAGAACCCACACAGTGCCTGGCACACAGTAGGTGTTGATAAATAATTCCCTTCCCCCTTTCCTTCTCCCTCTGCTTCTGTTAAAAAGGAGAAGAATTTTATAATCAGCCACCAGTTTACAGGAAATGCAGGAGGAAGATAGGGATGGTAAATGGTGGTGGTGGTCGGGGGATTTCATCAGCAAAATCCAGAATTTGGGAAATTCTGTAGGACAAATGATGCAGAATCCTCAATGAACAAATGACAAGAGAGAAAAAGTGGGAGGGCCAAGTGAAAAGTGAAGGCCGGTCGGGCACGGAGGCTAACACCTGTAATCCCAGCATTTTGGGAGGCCGAGGTGGGAGGATTGCTTGAGACCAGGAGTTCAGGACCAGCCTGGGCAACATGGCGAGACCCAAGTCTCTACAAAAAAGTTAAAAATTAGCTGAGTGTGATGGCTTGCACCTGTGGTCCCAGGTTGTTGAGAGGCTGAGGCAGCAGGATTGCTTGTGCCCAGGAGGTTCAGACTGCAGTGAGCCGAGATCGCACTACTACACTCTGGCCTGGGTGACCGAGTGAGACTCTGTCTCTAAAAAAAAAAAAAAAAAAAAAATGAAAGAAAGAAAGGAAAAAGAAATATGAGGACCTTGTTCAGATCCCAATCCAAACAAACCAACTGGGAAAAAATAAAAGAGGCCATCAGGGACATTTTGATATTGACTAGATATTTGATAACATTAAGTAATCATCGTTGATATTGACTAGATATTTGATAACATTAAGTAATCATCGTTGATATTGACTAGATATTTGATAACATTAAGTAATCATCGTTAATTTTTAGGGTGATAATGGTATGGTAGTCATGTTCCAGAGAAGTTTTTATCTTTTGGAACACATAATGAAGAAATTAAAGATTAAATGGTATGACATGGGGATTTGCTTGAAAATAATTTAGTGGGGTGAAGTGAGGGGTGGAAGTGAAGCAAAATCAGCCATGTATGGATAACCAAGCTGGGTGATGGTATGTGGGGGTTCATTAAACTATTCTCTCTACTCTTGTACATGTTTGAATATTTCCATAAAAGTAAAAAAAAAAAAAGAAGCAGCGGTCCTTTTAGATTAGAATTGTCTCTCCCACCTACCTCCTCCTTCATATTCTCCCAGCCCCTTCCTCACTTCAGTTTCTTCTTACCACCTACCTGGACTATACTGCAACAGCCTCTTAGAGTCTCCCAGCCTTTGATCTCTCTCCCATCCAATCTTCTTCCCATTGTGCTGCCAAAGTTATCTTCCTAAAACACAAATCAGATCATGGTGCTTTCCTGCTTGAAAACTCTTTGGTAGCTCTCTGTTGCCAATCATCTAGTAGAGTACAAAATCCTTATTATGTGATTCAAAGCCCTTCACAGTTAGGCTCAGCCTTCCTGCCTCCTTCCTTTCCCATCCCCTGGGATGGGGATCCCAGGCCAATCCCTATCCCCTCATTCAGCCTGGCTTTTGGTCATACCAGCCAGGCCATTTCATGCCTCTGTGACTTCTCTTATATAATTACCTGGCAGATCCTCCTCCCTGGCCCTTAACTTCATCTATTGAAGACTAAAATATTTTTCAAATCTTGGTTCAAATGTCATTCTTCCTTGGTGGTTTCTAGATGTCTTTCCAATGCTCACTAAATATCTGTGCCTCTCTGCCTTCTGGCATATGGTAGGATCTCTCTTCCTGGCTCTCTGTAGTTCGATGGGGCCATGTGATCAGCTTTAGCCAATGGGTTGTGAGTGGAAGTCATACATTTCACTTCTGGGTCAAGAATTCCAGAATTCAATTGCTAATTCAAAACCCTTTGAGCTGTCTTTCCCTCTGGCTCAGCGATGGGTGACATCCAGATTAAAACTATTCTCAGACCTGGCATGGTGGCTCACACTTGTAATCCTAGCACTTTGGGAGGCTTTGGTAGGTGAATCACTTGAGGTCAGGAGTTCGAGACCAGCCTGGGCAACATGGCGAAACCCCATCTCTACTAAAAATACAAAAATTAGGCAGGTGTGGTGGTGCATGCCTGTAATCCCAGCTACTCGGGAGGCTGAGGCAGGAGAATTGCTTGAACTTCGGTGGGGCGGAGGTTGCAGTGAGCCAAGATCATGCCACTTCATTCCAGCCTGGGCGTAAGAGCAAAACTCCATCTAAAAAAAAACACACAAAAAAGCTGTTCTCTCAGGCTGGAGGTTCTGGAGTGCACGTGGTGCCATGGAGTAGAATCTCCTGTCCACCTGTGGGCGCTATGTAGTGTGAGACACATAAATCTGAGGGGCCTTTTGTTTCTTCAGCACAACCGAGTCTACCCTAAGTCTTCCCTCTCTGAGTTGCAATCCACTGTGCTGTCCTCTGTGTTTTCACATTATATCGTGTATGTAAT
This sequence comes from Pan troglodytes, assembly GCF_028858775.2. Lineage (NCBI taxonomy): Eukaryota > Metazoa > Chordata > Mammalia > Primates > Hominidae > Pan > Pan troglodytes. The sequence goes on along the minus strand of NC_072408.2, from coordinate 38,158,777 downwards.
GTGTCCAGATGACACCCCCGTCAGGTTAGAAATCCTATGTTACGATCTTAGCATTCTGGCCCACAGCACTCAGCATAGTGCTCTGCAGAGGGGAGGGGTGAATGTACAGCAGTCCTTGGCTGTGGTGGATGCAGTTGGGCATATGTGTAGAGATTGAGAGGTGTCATCCTTGCCAGGGGCCTCCGTACTCATTAGTCTTGGGGATCTGTTTTTTTTTTTTTTTAGACAGAGTCTTGCTCTGTCGCCCAGGCTGGAGTGCAGTGGCGCCATCTGGGCTCAGTGCAAGCTCTGCATCCCGGGTTCATGACATTCTCCTGCCTCAGCCTCCCAAGTAGCTGGAACTACAGGCACCCACCACCACACCCGGCTAATTTTTTGTATTTTTAGTAGAGATGGGGTTTCACTGTAGCCAGGATGGTCTCCATCTCCTGATCTCATGATCCGCCCGCCTCGGCCTCCCAAAGTGCTGGGATTACAGATGTGAGCCACCGCGCCCGGCCAGTCTTGGGAATCTTGACGGTTTGGGGATGGAACCAGGACCTGGCTTGATATCAATGCCCAGCATGCCCAGCTTCAGGGAATGAAGCATGGTTGGTCTAGGCGAATCCTAATAATCCCTTTCCCTGGTGGCTATAATTAGTTTAGACATGGGAACACAAACCAGTTTTGGACGATGAAATGTAAAGGGAAAGTCTCGTTCCCTCCTAGGAAAACAGAAACAGGTGAGAAATGCAGCTAGTCTATTCTAGTTTGGATTTCCTGGATTGCAAAGCCTGAGACAGATTAAAATGCTAATTGTTTATGTGGTAAGGGATTCTAGGGAGCAGGGTAAAGGGAGGAGGGAGAAGGGAGTGGGGAGAATGAAACAGGAAAGGAAGACAAGCCAACCAAGGGCGTACTTTTGAGCTTATTATTATAATTGTCCCTCCAAATGGCAGGAGGCTGGGGCATTTGTCCAGAGACTTTCATTGGTTGCCAGTTGCCCCTCATTTTACTAAAACTGAATGTTTCCTGTGACTTCCTAGTGACAAGAATCCACTGGGTACGTTTCATCTTGGCCTGCTCTGTCCACCACCTCCTCTTTTTGAACTCTCTCTATCCTGGCTTCTACGGCAGTTCTCCCTCTAGCGCTTGTCCGGCCTCTCTGGCTGCTTCTTGGTTTCCTTTCCAGGCTCCTTTTCCTTCTTCCGCTCTGTGGCTGATCTCCTGGATTCTATTCTGGTTTTCCTCACTTCTACCCACTCTTACTGGGCAAACCGTTTTGCGAAATGGTTTCCACTGTTACTGTTGTGATGATGCCAGCTCCTATGTCTATGCCCCCAGCTCTCCCTCCCAAGTCCTGTAGGCATATAGCTCTTCATCCACACAACACATATTCATTAAGCTGTTTGAATATGCCCAGAGTTGTGATAGGGCAGTAAATAGGAACTCACCTTCTAGGAGTGCTAGCCAATATGGAGCTAGTGGCCAAAATACAAGTAAACAAGTAAGTAAGCCAGATATTTTTAGATAGTGACAGGTTTTATGCAGACAATAAAACAGGTCAGTGTGATAGAGGGTGTATGTGTGTGTGTGCATGCACACTATTTTAGAATGACTGCTTTGAGGAGGTAACATTTGAGCAGAGATCATTTAGTGGTATCTGTCATTTGTGGTTATGCAAGTGCAAAGGTCATAGAGGCATGGAGGACTTATCAGTGTGTTTGGGGAAGAGGAGGAAGACCAGTGTGGCTGGAGCAATGTAGGCACAAGGGAGTGATGGGAGATAAAGTCAGAAAAATAGTAGGGGCTCATTCAAGTAGGGCAAGGTGAGCATGCATTGAACAAGATCCCCAGGTGACACTTATGTAACCTTCTGCACACATTTGAAAACCATTAGGTTGATGAAGAAGAAATGAGAAGAGAAACCCCATTTAAAAGTTCTTCTTTTTTTTTTTTTGGAGACAGAGTCTCACTCTGTTGCCCAGGCTGGAGTGCAGTGGCACAATCTCGTCTCACTGCAACCTCCGCCTCCCGAGTTCAAGCGATTCTCCTGCCTCAGCCTCCCAAGTGGTGGCATGCGCCACCACACCTGGGTAATTTTTGTATTTTTAGTAGAGACAGGGTTTCACCATGTTGGCCAGGCTGGTCTCGAACTCCTGACCTCAGGTGATCAAACTCCTGCCTCGGCTTCCCAAAGTGCTGGGATTACAGTCATGAGCCACCATGCCTGGCCTAAAAGTTATTCTTTAAAAGCATTTTGGAGGCCTGGTGTGGTGGCTCATGCCTGTAATCCTAGCACTTTGGGAAGCCAAGGTGGGTGGATCACCTGAGGTCAGGAGTTTGAGACCAGCCTGGCCAACATGTTGAAACCCTGTCTCTACTAAAAATACAAAAAAATTAGCCAGGCGTGGTGGTGAGTGCCTGTAATCCCAGCTACTTGGGAGGCTGAGGCAGGAGAATCGCTTGAACCCAGGAGGCAGAGGTTGCAGTGAGGGAGATTGCACTACTGCACTCCAGCCTGGGCAGCAAGAGTGAGACTCTGTCTCAAAAAAAACAAAGAACAAAAAACAAAAAACAAAAACAAAAAGTATCTTGGAAAGAGTAAGACACACAAAAGTATTACATTCTATCACAACCTCCTATGTACCCATCACCCAGCCTCAACACTAGCAACTTTATTTTACAAAGGAAACTGAAAGTAGTAGCCAGGAATGTAGGAGGAAGACCAGGGAAGGATTGTGTCAGTGAAGCCTGTCAAAGAGAGAGATCAACAGTGACAAATAAAGGGAAAATGTTCTGTAGGTTGAGCAGAAGTCAAATCCCTGCCAACATCATGGCCCTGTGTTGTCCCATGGGCTTCTCACAGTATAGGTGGCTAAGGTGCCAGCTGCCCCTCAACCTGCTTCTCCTCTTATTTTCTCTGTCAAAGAGTCTTCAATGGTTTCTGTTTGGGATGAAAGCAGGGACTGAGACTTGGACTTGAGCTCAGGGAGTTTATTTTGGAGATGATCCTGGGAAGCAGGGTGCGAGAGCAAAAAGAGTGAGGCAGGGAAGAAGGAAAAGCCACAAAGAGTATGTTATTGAGCTGGTTACCACTGTGAGCAAATGAAGCTCGATCTGGCTGGGCCCATAAGGAATTGAGTAGAGTGCATCTCAGATTGGCCCCCAGCAGCATAGGAGGCCAGGGCACTTATTCAATGGTCTCTCACGCCCCATTTCTTGAGCGCTGTGCTGGGGATATTAACCTCCCTGCATTTTTCTGGGCTGCCCAAGGCAGAAAGCCAGCCAAGGCAGAAAGACAGCCATGTGGACTGTCTGCCACAGCTGCACCCAAATCTGAGCAGGGAGAGAGGGTATAGAGTACAGGACACCTAAAGTTGTCTGCTGCAGCTCCATCACGGCTTGATAGGATCTAACCTCCTTCTCATGACACCAGTGTCATTAACCTATTAACCAGGCCAGAAACATGGGAGTTATTCTAAATGTTTCCTTCATCACCCTGTCTCCCTCGTTTGTCTCTGCAGCCACGCTTTTAGTTCAGGTGGTCATTTCTTGAGGACCATGGTAATGATCTCCTTATCTTTTATTAAATGCCAATGACACTAAAAAATGATATATATAAGAAATTGGAGGCTGGGTGAAGTAGCTCACACCTGTAATCCCAACACTTTGGGAGGCCGAGGCAGGTGGATCACCTGAGGTCAGGAGTTTGAGACCAGGCTGGCCAACATGGCAAACCCTGTCTGTATTAAAAATACAAAAAAAAAAAAAAATTAGCTGGGCATGGTGGCGCGTGCCTGTAATCCCAGCTACTTGGGAGGCTGAGGCAGGAGAATTGCTTGAACCCGGGAGGCAGAGGTTGCAGTGAGCTGAGATCATGTCATTGCACTCCAGCCTGAGCAACAGAGTGAAACTCTGTCAAAAAAAAAAAAAAAATTAGAGGTGATGTGGAGTCTGTGGAGGGGTACATGACTCAGTACTAGGGACTCAGAGAAAGCTTCCAGGAAGAAGTGACTTTTAAACTAAAATCTGAGGACTGAGTAGGAATTAGCCAAAGAAGTATGATGAAAGTTCAGTTATAGGGAAGACCATGTGTGAAAGCTCAAAAAGGGCATGGCAAATTTAAGACACTAAAAAGGGTCAGTTTATCTGAAGTGCGATGGAGGAAGAAAAGAGAGATTGGCCAGATCATACAGGACCCTGCCAACCATATGAACAAATATTGACTTTATTCAAAAGGCAATGGCAAGCCTGAAGATTTAAGACAGGAGGGTGATGGGATTGAATCTGAGTTTTAGTAAGATCACTTTGACTAAAGTATGGGAAAAAATTAGTAGATCACACTCATTTTTGGCTATTTGGCTACAAACCCCTTGTTGGGTGCCTGGCCAGTGTCTGTTCCCTGCCTGCTACCATAGTCATGGTTTTCCTTTAGAGGATTTCACATCTTCAACCATGTGATTTGGGTGTGATGAGCTCTTCTTCCCAACCATTGCTAAGTTAATTAGTGCACTGACCACAGTGGCTGGTTCAGGGATGGGCACTTGATCCATTTTAAGTGAGTGAGAGAATGTGAGTCTCAGGACTTTTATAGCAGCTACTAGTATGAAGATGTAAGGTGTGAATTGCTATAGCCATGCCATGACTGTTATGGGAAAATCTGGAGCTGTTGGAAGACCACTATATGAAACATGATGATGCCATGAAAGGCAGAGAGAGAAGGGGGGGAACTGACTTCATGGTAACATTGTATGAACTTTTGGATCAAGCTTTATTTACTTTTTACTTTTTTTTTGAGATAGGGTCTTACTCTGTTGCCCAGTCTGGACTGCAGTGGTGTGATTACAGTCACTGCAGCCTTGACCTCAAAGGCTCAAGTGATCCTCCCTCCTCAGCCTCCTGAGTAGCTGGGGCCACAGATGCACGTCACTGTCCCCAGCTAATTAAAATTTTTTTTTTGTGGAGACAGGGTCTCGCTATGTTGCTCAGGCTGGTCTCAAACTCCTGGGCTCAAGCAATCCGTCTACCTTGGCCTCCCAAATTGCTGGGATTATTGGCGTGACCACCACGCCTGGCCTCAAGCCTTATTTAAAGCCACCTCTTCCTCTGGACTTCACAGTAAATTGAGCCAATAAATTCTCCATATTGTTTAAACCAGTTGAATTGGAGATTGGTTTACTGCAACCTAAAGATTCCTAAGTGATACAGAAATGAGTTCCATAAGGTGTTTCAAGAGACAGGCCCTAAAAATGGGATTGTCCAACCAAAGAGGTAAGATGAAGGATAAAGAACCCCTACATTTTCGGCTGAGAAATTGGCCATCTAATTAGCTATACAGTTTCCTGTTGTGACTTGGGGTGCAGATTGTGTGCCTACTGCGGCTGCAGCGGTACACTACTTAGTAGAAAAATGTAGAGTGTTGGATTGGGTTGGCTCCTTCTTGTTACTATTAATAAAGTACTGTAAAAAGGTAAGTTGCTGGCTGGGTGCAGTGGCTCACGCCTGTAATCCCAGCACTTTGGGAGACCAAGGTGGGCGGATCACGAGGTCAGGAGTTCGAGGCCAGCCTGATCAGCATGGTGAAACCCCGTCTCTACGAAAAATACAAAAATTAGACCAGCATGGTGGTGCACACCTGTAATCCCAGCTACTCGGGAGGCTGAGGCAGGAGAATCTCTTGAACCCAGGAGGTGGAGGTTGCAGTGAGCTGAGATCATGCCACTGCCCTCCAGCCTGGGTGACAGAGCGAGACTCTGTCTCAAAAAAAAAAAAAAAAAATGGTAAGCTTATGTTCAAACTAGCTTACCCCAAAACAGAGAAGGAAGAAAATACAGCTTTGATAAGAGAAGCCCTTTCTGCCTACGGTAAAAAAAAAACAAAAAACAAAAAAACAAAAAACAAAAAACAAAAAAACCATGGCTGAGAGGACTAGAAAGCCCTGAAAACTTTGTCCCAAGGTATGTTAGTATTAGGTTAGAGCAAAAGTAATTGCGTTTTTTGCCATCGAAAAGAATTGCAAAACTGCAATTACTTTTGCACTAACCTAATATGAACAGAAGCAGGGATGGGGGAGTGCATTGTATGGGATATGGGATATGAGATATGGGATATGGGATACAAGATATGGGATATGGGATATGGAACATGGGACCTGGGATATGGATATGGTCTATGGGATATGAATGTGGGCTATGGGACATGGATATGGGATATGAGATATGGGATATGGATATGGGCTATGGGATATGGATGTGGGATATGGATATGGGATATGTGGATGTGGGATATGGGATATGGATGTGGGATATGGATATGGGATATGGATATGGGATATGGGCTATGCCATATGGGATATGGATGTGGGATATGGGATATGGATGTGGAATATGGATATGGGCTATGGCCTATGGATGTGGGATATGGATATGGGCTATGGGCTACGGATGTGGGATATGGGATATGGAATATGGGATATGGATGTGGGATATGGGATATGGATGTGGGATATGGATATGGGATATGGATATGGGCTATGGGCTATGGATGTGGGATATGGGATATGGAATATGGGACATGGGACATGGGCTGTGGGATATGAGATATGGGGTATGGATGTGGGGTATGGGATATGGGATATGGGCTATGGATGTGGGATATGGGCTATGGACTATGGGATATGGATGTGGGCTATAGGATATGGAATATGGGATATAGGATATGGGATATGGTTGATGGCTTATCCCTAGCCCTTTCCCAAGCACCTCCTGGTTTTTACTCCTCCTAAAACAAAGGTGACCATAACTTCCATGACAGATGTAAGTGGGACACAGCCTATTGGCAACGACCAGATTTAGAGTGCCTCCCAGGCAGTTTCTTCAAGTTGTTCAAAGGTACAGTTTGAGACTAAACGTAAGGCTGGGTATTTGGGTAGAGAACTAAGACCTATTTGCTTAGTGAAAGAAATACCCAGGCCAGACTCCAGACTCAAAGACTAGTCTCACAAAGAGCTCTGGTTTTGGCCGGGCGCGGTGGCTCATGCCTGTAATCTCAGCACTTTAGGAGGCGGAGGCAGGCGGATCGCCTGAGGTTGGGAGTTCTAGACCAGACTGACCACCATGGAGAAACCCCATCTCTACTAAAAATACAAAAATTAGCTGGGCTTGGTGGCGCCTACCTGTAATCCCAGCTACTCGAGAGGCTGAGGCAGGAAAATTGCTTGTACCTGGGAGGTGGAGGTTGCAGGGAGCCGAGATCACGCCATTGCACTCCAGCCTGGGCAACAAGAATGAAACTCTGTCTCAAGAGGGGGGAAAAAAAGAGCTCTGGTTTCATATACTAGCTCATAGAATCAACCAGAAGCAAATAAACTTGAAGGCCACAAAGAAACTTCAAGCCCAGATGACAATGGCTGGAGACTTTTCAACTCCTAACATAATTCTCAGGTCCCAAAGCACAACAAATTTGTCTTCACAGAACCACTGCTTTAATGTCTTCTGTGAACATTAAAACAGTGGTTCTCACACTTTTGTGTACAGAAGACGTTTATTAAAAATACAGATTATTGGGCTTCATCCCCAAAGAATCTGATTCCTTCCATCTGGGATTGGGCTTGGGGATCTGCATTATTAACAAATATCCTTGATGATTCACATGTGGGTGGCCAGGGAGCCCCGCTTTGGGAAACACTGCATTGAAGGAAATTATTACTTTTTTTTTTTGAGACGGAATCTCGCTCTGTTGCCCAGACTGGAGTGCAGTGGTATGATCTCGGCTCACTGCAACCTCTGCCTCCTGGGTTCAAGCGATTCTCCTGCCTCAGCCTCCCCAGTAGCTGGGATTACAGGCCCATGCCACCACACCCGGCTAATATATATATGTGTTTTTAGTTTTTGTATTTTTAGTAGAGACGGGGTTTCACCACGTTGGTCAGGCTGGTCTCGAACTCCTGACCTCGTGATCCACCGGCCTCGGCCTCCCAAAGTGCTGGGATTACAGACATGAGTCACGGCGCCTGGCCTAGTATTAAATTCTTTAGGGATGATCAGCAGGACTCATTTTGTCCTGATAGTATCTGTGCACTGTGTAGGGCCCAGACTGAGAGCTCAGCACAGCCTTGTCTATTAGACCTGAAAAGCATGGGTTTCTGGAACCAAGGTGGTTTTGGGAAGTATGCAGACTATGATTCCAGGAACTGATTTGCCCTGAGTCCCTGCTCCCTTACTTCTTGATCATGTTTGATTCTGCCTTGGTTCTATTAGGATTGCTTTGTCCAGACACTGACCTGGCAGTGAGTGTGCCTGGGATCCTCTGTCAGTGTCCCTTGTATAGTCAGAGAGTTCTGGACACATCTGTGGGAGGTAGAGAATGTGACAAACCCTGGGGAGTGTGTTTACTAAGCTTTTCCATGTTTATTTTCTTTCCTCCATCTCACCTTAGGACAGGGAGTATTCTGAAAGCCTTAGTGAAGCAGTGACACTTTTCTGGCACCTTGAATGACTCATATGTCTCAGTGCCACACACCCTCCATTGAAGGCCTTGGGATTGTCAAGGTCAGGATATTTAAAGTCACATTCTTGGGAGTGATTTGGACATTGCCAGGTCAGCTCAGGATGAGGGAGGTGCACAGAGACAGCTGTCAGTGTCAGTGCCCATAGTTTATGGTGAGTCTAATAGTAAATGCCAGTTATAGGTATGGTCTTATCATTGTTTAGTTATAGCTGGTGATGGCCAAGTGACTATGGGTTTCTTTCCATTCATTCTCCTAAACTTTTTTTGTTTTTTTAAAATAAGTGTCTTGCTCCGTTGCTGAGGATGGAGTACACTGGCATGGTGACAGCTCACTGCAGCCTTGAACTCCTGGCTCAAGTGATCCTCCTGCTTCAGCCTCCTGAGTAGCTGGGACTGCCGGCACATGCCACCATGCTCAGTTAATGTTTTCAGTTTTTTTTTGTAGAGACAAGGTCTTTCTCTGTTGCCCAGGCTGACCTCAAACTCCTGGTCTCAAGTGATCCTCCTGCCTTGGCCTTCCAAAGTGTTGGGATCACAGGCATGAGCCACTGCACCTGGCGTCATTCTCCTAAACATTTACTTTTTTTTCTATTTTTCTTTCTTGTTTGCTTTTTCTTTTCTTTTTATTTCTTTTTTTTTAAACTGAATCTTATGTTTACTGAGATCTCCTAAACATTTAATTCAGCACCTACTATATGCAAAATGCCAGGGAGAATACAAAGATGTGTAGACATAACTGTACCCCAGATGAACTCACAGACTAGAAAGCAACTTGGTGGCCCTGCAGAGAGACTCATGAGCGATAATCATACTCACAGGTAGGGTATTATAAGCTCACTAAAGAAGAGCTTCCAACCTGCACTGGTGGAGATAATGGTGGGGCATAGGGATATCTTCTGAAAGCAAGGTCCTGAACTGAATATACAAATTTAAGCAGAAGTTATCCAGAACAACTGCTGTTTCTGGTCAAGATGCAATAACAGGGATGGACTTTACCCTCCTTCCTGGAGCAATTAAAATGTTGTATAAAATATATGAAGCAATGGTTTTGGATATCAGACAGCACAGGACAGTGATCCCTGAGAGAGGGAAAACAAGTGAACTGAGCTGTACATTTGCTCCATCCTACTGCCTTGAGAGAGTTTCCAGGCTGCTGTGCAAAGAGGAGCAACCCAGGCAGAGTCCAGTAGTCTCTCTGAGCTGAGGAGATGCAACAGGGAATTCAGGGAGGCCAAGGCAGCTATAGTTTTAAGGGCAGTGTACCAGACAGGAGAGAGCTACAGAGAGATGAAGGAGGAGAATAAAGGTGGGGGGGCAGGAGGTGGGAGGAGAGAGAGAGCGAGAGAGAGAGGCAGAAATCTGCAGAGGGTCCCATTGAGTCTTCAGCTGAGTACTGATCAGAGCATGTATGTGAGGAAAGTATCTGAGTCTAGGGAAACAACCACACAAAAGGAGCAGAGGAAATAATCCCTGGAGTATATGTTCTCACCAGCCAGTTGAAAAACCTCATAAATCACAAGACATCAGACAGAGTACTCAGAAGGGTATTATCTCAGTAGTGGGGCAAAGTTAGTACTAAACTAGTGGATATTATGGTCCTAACTAACAAAGTTTAAACACAATCAAACTTGAAAAGATCTGTTTCCAAATAACTGTGTCTCAGAACAAAGTTCAAGAGTATTTACAGAAATATAAAAATATGCAACACCCAACAAGGTAAAATTCACAATGTATACTATCCAGTCAAAAATTATTGGATACAGGCATACAAATAATGAGGAAAATATGACCAATAACAAGGAAAATAAACCAATCAATAGAAACAGACCCAGAAATAACATAGATGTTAGAAAAAGAACATTAGTAGACAAGGACATTAAAACAGTTATTACATGTTTAAGAAAATAAAAGAAAGATTAAGTATGCTAAATAAAGGCATGGAAGATATTAAAAAGATCCAAATTAAACTTCTAGCAATGAAAAATATAATGTGAAATAAAAAATATACTGGATGAAATCAATAGCAGAGTAAACACTGCAGAGGCAAAAACAAATGAATCTGAAGCTATAGTCATAGAGACTATCCAAACAGAAACACAGAGAAGAAATATTGAGGAAAACAAAAAAGAGCAGAGCACTTCAAGTGGCCTAGTATTTGTGTAATTGGAGTCCCAGGAAAAAGAGGAGAGTAGAAAAATATTTGAAGACATAATGGCCAAATATATTCCAAATTTGATGAAAACTGTAAGTCCACAAATCCAAGAAGCTCAATGAACCCCTAGCACAAAAAACTGGAGAACTACACAAAGACACATCATAACCAAACTGTTTAAAACCAGTGTGAAACAGAATTTCTTACAAGCAGCTAGAGGAAAACAGGATACACTATGTACAAGGGTAGAACATTAAAAATGACAGCAGGCTGGGCGTGGTGGCTCAAACCTGTAATCCCAGCACTTTGGGAGGCTGAGGCGGGGGGATCACGAGGTCAGGAGTTTGAGACCAGCCTGGCCAATATGGTGAAACCCTGTTTCCACTAAAGATACCAAAAAAAAAAAAAAAATTAGCCAGGTGCAGTGGCTCACGCCTGTAATCCCAGCACTTTGGGAGGCCAAGGTGGGTGGATCATGAGGTTAGGAGTTCAAGACCAGCCTGGCCAAGATGGTGAAACCCCATCTCTACTAAAAATAAAAAAAATTAGCCAGGTGTGGTGGCAGGTGCCTGTAATCCCAGCTATTTGGGAGGCTGAGGAAGAGAATTGATTGAACTCGAGAGGTGGAGGTTGCAGAGCCGATATCATGCCACTGCACTCCAGCCTGGGTGACAGAGCAAGACTCCATCTCAAAAAAAAAAAAAAAAAATTAGCCGGGCTTGGTGGCACGTGCCTATAATCCCAGCTACTTGGGAGGCTGAGGCAGGAGAATCACCTGAACCCAGGAGGCAGAGGGTGCAGTGAGCCAAGATTGTGCCACTGCACTCCAGCCTGGGCCACAGAGTGAGACTCTATCTCAAAAAAAAAAAAAAAAAAAGGCTGGGCATAGTGGCTCATGCCTGTAATCCCATCACTTTGGGAGGCCAAGGCAGGCAGATCACGAGGTCAGGAGATCGAGACCATCCTGGCTAACATGGTGAAACCCTGTCTCTACTAAAAATACAAGAAGTTAGCCAGGCGTGGTGGCGGGCACCTGTAGTCCCAGCTACTTGGGAGGCTGAAGCAGGAGAATGGTGTGAACCCGGGAAGCAGAGCTTGCAGTGAGCCAAAATCACACCACTGCACTCCAGCCTGGGTGACAGAGCAAGACTCTGTCTCAAAAAAAAAAAGAAGAAAAGAAATAAAAGAAAAAGAAAAACAAAAAGAAGTCTGCTGTCATTCTGTGGCCTAGGCTGGAGTGCAGTGGCACAATTTTGGCTCACTGCATCCTCTGCCTCCTGGGTTCGGCCGATTTTCCTGCCTCAGCCTCCTGAGTAGCCGGGATTACAGGTGTGGGCCACCACACCCAGCTAATTTTTGTATTTGTAGTAGAGACAGGGTTTCGGCATGTTGGCCAGGCTGGTTTTGAACTTCTGACCTCAGGTTGTCTGCCCTTATTGGCCTTCTAAAGTGCTGGGATTATAGGCGTGAGCCACTGCACCTGGCCGCAGACTTCTTTTTGAAAACAATGAAAGCCAGAAGGCAATGGAGTAACATCTTTTGAATATTGAAGGAAAAAAATTGTCATCCTAGAATTCTATACCCAACAAGAGTAGCTTTCAAAAATGAAAGGGAAATAAAAACTTTTTCAGACATTTAAAATATCAAGGATCACCAGAAGACTTGCATTATAAAAAACAGTGACATGGCTGGGCGCAGTGGCTCACGCCTATAATCCCAGCACTTTGGGAGGCCGAGGCGGGCGGATCACGAGGTCAGGAGATCGAGACCATCCTGGCTAACACAGTGAAACCCTGTCTCTACTAAAAATACAAAAAATTAGCTGGGCGTGGTGGTGGATGCCTGTATCCCCAGCTTCTCAGGAGGCTGAGGCAGGAGAATCACTTGAACCGGGGAGTCGGAGGTTGCAGTGAGCCAAGATCACGCCAGTCTGCACAACAGAGTGAGACTCCATCTCAAAAAAAAAAAAACCAGTGACAGAAGTCCTTCAAACAGAAGGAAAATTATACTAGATAAAAATCTGAATCTATACACAACAATTTAAGAGCACTGGAAATGGGGAATTCTATCTAATAAATGAATAAGTAATGACAGAACAGAGTAACAAAATTTTGTATGCTCTCATGAATTAATGAATATAGGCAACAATCAACAATGACTGACAATGTGACAAAAAGAGTGGCAGCCAGGTGTTATATACCACCCATGTGAAGTAATATTGTCAAAAAATAAGAACAAAAAGAGATAATAATAACCAAACCTGACCCTGGCCACTGGATCTAACTATCAATTTACTGGCTTTACAACAGACGAGAAACATGTTAAATGATATCACTGTATTTTAATTTTTTTTTAAAAATCCAGATTTGGGAAATTCTGTAAGATAAACAATCAGATTTTTTTTTTCATTAAAAAAAGTGCAAGGGGAGAGAGAGAGATTTACAAAGAGAGAGAACTATAAACAAGAGACTTCGGAGACATATCAATTAATCACAATATATAGATCTTGTTTAGATTCCTACTTCAAACAAACATACTAAAGAAGGAAAAAGAATTAAAAATCATTCAGGGAAATGTGAACACTGGCAGGTATTTTATAACATTAAAGAATTATTGAAGAAAAAAGAGTTACCTATCCCAATAGAGGAGGAAGCTCGCTTCAAGGGGTGGGGACAGCATAGGCAAAGCCATCCTCTTTAGTGAGGGGCGACAGTTTAGTAGTTACAGGAGAAAGGACACCTGCTGCAAAAACATCCTCTTACTTTCCCTCTGGGCTAGAGCTGGCTGTGGTGCTCTGATTTCTGAGAAAGGAAAATGCAGCATATTGACATGGAGACTATTTCTGTCCACCTCTTCTGGCCTCCCTGGGTGTAGCAGGCACCTAAGGGCAGGGGAGAAGTGTTACTGAGGGTTTTCAAGGCCACTCTCAGCAACAAGGGAAAAGGACCTGGTGGTTTGGGTGGAACAGAGGCTTTGAGTACACTGATCTCATCCCACTCTCCCAGCTCTGCCCTGGCATTAGAAGACAAGGAAGGAGGAGAGGTGTAGCACAAAGAACAGGAAAGTATGGAGGGAAGTGAAGAGAAGAAGGGAGGTGGAGAAGAGGGAAGAGAAGGAGGGGCTGAAGTTAGAGCTCAGGATATGTTCAGTTGTTTTAAAGTAGCAACTGACTTAGGGCCCCTAAACAGTAGGTAGAAGACAGGCATAGTGGCTTGTTGCACTTGTAATCCCCATGACTCAGGAGGCCGAGGCAGGAGGATTGCTTGAGGCCAAGAGTTTGAGACCAGCCTGGGCAACATAGTGAGACCTTATCTCCAAAAAAAAAGTTTAAAAATTAGCTGGGTGTGGTGGTGCGGCCTGTAGTCTCAGCTACTTGGGAGGCTGAAGTGGGAGGATCGCTTGAGCCCAAGAGTTAGAGGCTGCAGTGAGCTATGATCACAACACTGCACTCCAGCCTGGGTAACAGAGTGAGACCCTGTCTCTAAAAGACAAAACCAAAACCAAACTCCAGTAGGTAGAATGCTACCCTGTCTCCTCTCCCTACTTGCAGTTCAGTTCAGAGGCAAAGTAGGGGTGTAAGGAGGGATAAGGGGGATCCTCTGGCTGCAGAGATTGAAGAGTTTGCTCAGGGTCAACAGGACAAGCCAGGGGACCTGACCCCATGTATCCACGGTCACCCGTGGTGAACGACGTATGCCATGGTACCTTTGTTCTGTGGTTTCCTGTTGTACCAAGATGCCCAGTGAGAAATAATAATAATCTTATTAGTTAACATTATTGAGTACTTACTATGCCAAGCCCTATTCCAAGTGTTTCCATATTAACTCTTTTCATCTTGTCAAGAACCCTTTGAGGAAGGTACAATTATTATTAAACCCATCTAATAAATGAGGTAACTGAGCCCAGAGAGGTTAAGTAACTTTCTTAAGGTCACACAGATATTAAGTGGCCCAGATGTAACTGAACCTAAGAAAAGTCTAGTTCCAGAGCACATGCTCTTCACAACTACCCAGAATGGTAGTGGTGACCTGGGCCAAGCCTAGTGTGACCTCAGCCCCCTCCCTCAGACAGAGCTTTAGAAAGGCTCCACGTTCTTCCCCCAGAGCAGTTGGGGCCCAGGGCTAGAATTAAGTCTTCCCGGTGTTCTAGAAGAGACTTTGGAACAGCACTAGAAAAGCCACCCTGAGCATGAAAGGCTGGTAGGGCCTCCAGGCTGGGGGAGAGTTTGCCAAAAACAACAGCGTGCCTGCCCTAAACTGTTCTGAGGTTGCACAGCCTGGACGTCAGGCTGGCTGGTCCATGATTCTTATCAGCTCTCCACAGAGCAAGCGCTAGAGTCTGCAGCATTCCCATCTCGGCATATTCCATACTCCGAGGGCCCGGGGAAGGCACTGTCCCAGGCAGCACTCTTGGTGGGAGGCGGGGAGCTCGGGAAGGTCCGTATGTGAATCCCAGCCTGGCTCTTGGTGGGCAGCTGGGTCCCCTCCCCAGGTTCTGGCAGAACACCATTGAACAATTTAGCCTGAAATAGCATAAGAACTTCTTTCCTATTTTTTTCCAGGCTTTTGGATGAAATTATATTTTACAAATGACTCATTATTATATTTATAGCTTCTCTCCAAATGATTCAAATTGTGGTTTGTCGCCTCCCTGTCTCTCAGCTCCCCCCAGCTCGACAGGAAAAAGTGCTGTTTACTGTATGGCCAGGTGTGGCTGCAAGAGCGGCTTTGCCTCTCCCTGTAATTACGTTTGCCTAAGCCCTGACAAGCACCCCGGCACATTTAGTCATGAGCAGCCTTTGTTCCAGCATGTTGTCGGGAGGCAGCATCCGACATTAACTGGGCTTGGAATCTGCTCCTGTAGGAAGTGCATGTGTGTGGTGCGGGGTGCGGGGAGTAGGGATCGTGGGGGAGGCTGTGACAGAGGGTGCCTTTGTGAGGGCAGAGGCTGGAGAGGCTGGGCTGCAGCTTCTCCCTCAAAGCACCCTGTGAGAAGGCTGGGATGGGCTACGCCCCGGAGGGCCTCAGAAGAAACATTATTCCTCTCCACTCCCAGCCTCCATGGAGGAGTGGAGAGGGCCACTGGTGGAGAAGCTGGTGGCTCATACATTCCAGGCTGTGCTAGCGGTTCGGCCAGTGACACTCCATGGTTTCTCGTGAGGAACCACTCTGGCTCTTTCAAGAATGGGGAGTTCTTGAATTCCCTCCCGCTTTCCAGGGAGCTCTCAGCCACAGTGATTGCTCAGCACCCCTACCCCTGCCCTCCACCCAGCTCCCAGGAAGGTGTGGTAAGATTACAGCAGCTTGCTTTTAAACAGGCCACATTTGAGAGGAGGGGTGGAGAGGAGGTTGGGATGAGGCCCCATTTGTAGAAACAGTTTATTCCATTGGTCGTCCATGGAATCAAGGTCCTCTGGGTCTGCCCTGGCTGGGTAAAGTTAAAATCCCATAAATTTTGCAACTCATGGTGACATTCTCAGAGCCCGCAACAACCCTCTGCCCCTCTGGGTCCTTGGACCTGGGGTGTGGTGATACGCAGACACCCCTGGCTGGCTTGAATTGAAGGCTGTGGGGCTGCAGCAAGGACTGGCCACCCTGAGTGTCCTGAGGCCCAGAGGCAAGCAGGGAAACAGGCTACCCTAGGAGAGAACGGCTTTGCGGGAAATCTCTCCGTTCCCCTCCCTTGGCTTTAAGTGAAAAGCGAGCTCCTGTAGGTTGCAGATTCTGCAGCTGTGGTGTGGCAGTGGCTTGGGAGGCTGGGCTGGATAAGGTCGGAGCCTGAAGTTGTCCGTGGTCCAAGCCCTGGGCCCTAGTCGTGTCCCCAGACACAACCCCAGCCTGGGTTCTTTGAGTCTGCTTCCATTTTCACTTCTTGGCACTGCCTGTGTGAGTGGGAAGGGGACTCGGAAGGAGGTGATGTGGGAATGGGTGTGGACAAGCATAACGTCATTGTTGGTGAAATCAGTCTGAAGCCCTAACCAGATGACTTCCATCTGGGCTGAGCTGGGTCACTGTGAGGTGTGTGAGACGGGCCTGAGTGTGGCTGGGGCCAGAGACGTGGAGTACAGGGACCTGTGCCTCTGGGTGTTCCCTGGAGGTGGGAAGGGACAGCTGAGAGAAGGACAGGAGAGGGTCCTGGTGAGGCAGGGGAGGCCAGAGGGAGGAAGAGTGTGGACTCACCTGGGCTGTGGGGACCTGAACTTCTTCCTAAGGCCTGAGGGAAAGAGAGACTTCCTGACAAGAAGTGCTGCCTCTTACATCCCAAGGGACCAGAGCCAGGGCAGCGGGACCAGCTGGCAGCCAGACTGAGGGGCAGCCAATGCCACCATCTGAAGCCACTATCAGGCCACCGTCTTTTATGAGACTGCAGTCTTGTATCTACCCTACTCATGCTGTCACCTTTTCATTTGTCTTTTGACAGTCAACATGCCCGAGTGCTGTGAACGTTATGAGAGGGCCTTGTTGGGAACACGTGCTCCTGGGAATCAGCCCTTCCCTCTATCCTGTTCCCACTCCTCCCCGACGATGCTCCTGCTCAGAACCCACTCCTCACATCAGTGAAGCAACGCAGCGGGCACCCTGTGGACAAAGCTGGATATTGGCTCTGAATAAAAGCGAATCATGGGGAAAATCAGTGTCTCAGTAAAATGGGGTTTTCTTAGTAGAGACCAGACTGTGAAGGACCTTGCTTCATTCCATCTTTGAGGAGGATGATGATTTAGGGACATTGGCCCAAGATCAAAGTGGTATTTTTACGTTGTATTTACTTAGCTATTTGCCATCTACCTCCTTATTTCCAGGTAGCAACTTCCTTCTTATATCTGAGATGTTTAAGAGATGATGAAACCAGCTTGCACACACTTCTCAAAGTGTGTTCGCATCCATTATTTCACTGGGGACCGGCTATTATCCTCTCCATTTTCTTTATAAGGATATTGCAAGAGAGATTAAATAACTTGTTCAAGCCCGCATAGCTAGTTAACAACTGAACTAGGCTTAAAACCAACATCTGAAGGCTCCTATTCCAGTGGCAGCTGCTGTGTGCTTCTTCTGTTTTCCATCAGTTTGGAAGGGATCATAAAGTCTACAGCCACATGGGTGGGGTCAGCAGAAAGATGATTGACCACCAAGCCTGAGGCGGGTGAGGCTGATCTCCTGAGCTCAGCCTCTCTGCACAGGAGTTCACAGAAGTGATGTGATCCAAAGTTGCTGAGGGAAAAGCCCTTATTTGTGGAATTAACTGCAGGTCTCTCTTGAGGTCAGAATGAATGTTATTGACGTTATTGTTTGTATTGTGGTAAGGTATACATAACGGAAAATGTACCATTTTGGCTGGACACGGTGGCTCACGCCTGTAATCCCAGCACTTTGGGAGGCCGAGGTGGGCGCATCACCTGAGGTCAGGAGTTCGAGACCAGCCTGCCAACATGGTGAAACCTCATCTCTACTAAAAATACAAAAATTAGCCGGGCATGGTGGTGGGTGCCTGTAGTCCCAGCTACTCGGGAGACTGAGGCAGGAGAATCACCTGAACCCAGGAAGCAGAAGTTGCAGGGAGCCGAGATGGCCCCACTGCACCCCAGCCTGGGTGACAGAGCGAGACTCCATCTCAGTAAATGAATAAATAAATAAATAAATAAAAATAATAAAATAAAATGTACCATTTTAACCATTTTTAAGTGTACAGTTTAGTGACATGAAGTACATTCACACTATTGTGCAACCATGATCATTTTCCATCTTTTTTATCTTGCCAAACTGAAACTCCACACCCACTAAACAATAACTCCCCCTTCTCCCCTCTCCCCAGCTCCTGGTAACCACTATTCTACTTTCTGTCTCTGGGAATTTGGCTACTCTAGGTACCTTATGTAAGGGGAATCATACAATATTTTGTGCTTTTGTATCTGATTCATGCTGACTTATTTTTAATTAGATCACCATTTCGACTGCAGCAGGAATGCTGATCAGTGATGTGCCATGCCTATAGAGGAGTAAAGAAAAGAAAAAGGAAAGAAAGAGCAAAAAGGAAAAAGAAAACAGGAACATTTTGGGGTGGATTTCTTGACTGTCAGGGGTACCAGATGTAAGGGGGCGGTGGTGGCGGGTGGATAGGAAGAAAGTGTTACATAGAAAACAAAATGCTGTGCTTTATCATTCCAGGGGCGGGCTGGCATCTATCCTGGAGGTAGATGCCTCTGTTTTGAGGATTATGCTATGATGAACCCTGATAGGGAAGCGCTCTGGTGAGAACAATGAGACTTTCTGGGCATGCGGAAGGCAAGACAAATTGTTTTGCCAGATGAATCCCCAGGAACTTGGAGTTTGGGTAGAAGGGTCTAGAAGAGAAGGGGAAGGCTGGAGAGAAGATGGTTTAAGTTGGGACTTAGGGGACAGTGAGAAGTTTTCTGAGGTGGGAGATGGTTGGTGAACTTTCAGGGTAATGTCTATTCGTAGATTCTCATCTGCTTACTGTCATTTCCTCTCTATGACCCCTAACCTTGAGTAAAAGTCTGCTGCCATGTGAGTTGGGGGTGGCTGGGGCAATGCAGGGATGGGGCTAAGCAAAGGGTGATAAAGAGGGGGTGGGAGAGGAGAGCAGCTGCGGGAGGAGAGGTGCAGATAGAAGGTGAGAGGTGGGAAGCAGGGAATCCCAGCCAGAGGTCACCAGAGGAATCACAAACCGTCTGAGCATCTTGGCACCCAGAAGGTGGGGGGTTGTGACAAGATTTGAGAGAACTGCAAGCTTGGGGGGACACAATGATGGAGTCCCTACCCTTAGGGGAATGGGGCTGGGGTCACTGCTTGGATATTACAGGGCAGGCACGCCAGTTAGACAGCCTGAAGGAAGGAGTGGATGGATTTCTCTTCTTGGAGACCTTTGGCAACATTTGGACAAGGCACAGCCTGGGTAATGAGGAAGTCCCTGCAACACAGCTCAGTGCCTCCAAGATTTCCAGATACACAGAGAAGAGGACTGTGTTTCTCAAAACAGAGATGGAGGTAGAGCCAAAGCCAAGCCCAGAACATGTCTCGAGCTTTCAAAACACCTTCTCTTTAAAATCATCTGAAAGCAGAGATATATGACAGTTGACTATCTCTGATGGAGACATATACCTTTATTTATTTATTCATTTATTTTTAAGACAGGGTTTCGCTCTATCGCCCAGGCTGGAGTGCAGGGGCGCAATCTTGGCTCACTGCAACCTCCGCCTCCCAGGTTCAAGTGATTCTCCTGCTTCAGCCTCCTGAGTAGCTGGGACTATAGGATGTGCCACCATACCTGGCTAATTTTTGTATTTTTAGTAGAGACAGGATTTCACCATGTTGGCCATGCTGGTCTTGAACTCCTGTCCTCAATTGATCTGCCTGCCCTGGCTTCCCAAAGTGCTGGCATTACGGGCATGAGCCACTGCGCCTGGCCAACATAAGCTTTTTGTACCCCCCAGACATAGCAGGAACCCAGTGAGAAGGCCGGGCTGCTCCCACCCAGAGACCCTGGAAGAGCCCGGCATGGAAAATGGGCCGTGCATCGTGTTGCCGGGAATGCTTGGTGATTCTCTGGCCAGGTCCTGGGCTGAGTGTGGGCCGGGGATGGAGCCCTGCCTGGAATCAGTGATGCATCCTGAAATCTCTGGACCAGCCTGCATGGTGACGGAGACCAGAGTGAGGCTGGCCGAGGACATTTCCCTCTGGTCCTGTCCAGCCTTGGCCCCGAGAACCAAGGCTCTAGGCTCATCTGGCTAGATAGATCCTGTTTTTGGCCCAGCCCAGCATCCCTTTGTTACTTGGGACTTGGGGAAAAAGGCCTGGCTTGGCTCACACTTGAGGAGGTTTGCCAAATGTGTTACTTACCATTAAAAAGCTTGTAAACCTGGGGTGCAGGATGCCGTGGGGGCCTGGGCTGGCTCGAGGATGTGCTGTTTAGAAGTTCCAGAAGTTCCCTGCTGGCTGGGAGGGAAGAATGTCCCTGCAGAGTCAGAGGCGAGCCTGCCCTGGGCCTGGGCCAGCTTTCCCTCTCGCGGGCCTCTCTGCTCTGGGGGAGCTGTGTGTTTCCTTCTACTCAGGCAGCTTGGGAAAGACCAGAGGCCCTTTCAGGGAAGGGAGAAAAAGGGAAACAGGCCTGAAATGACTGTCGTGAAAGCCCACTTCTGAGCTTCAGCCCAGAGCACAAATGCATTTTCTTCTGTTATGAGAATGTGGAGAGTTCCAAGAGGTTGTTCAGGGGAAATACAGAGCCTCAGAGCTCTGGTACTAGGAGGACCTTAAAGACCAGTTAGGACAGCCCCCTCATTTTACTGGAAGGCTAATTTGAAACAGAATGGAATTTGGCAGGGGCTAGGATGCCTTTTTTCTTCGGAGGCTTCATTTCCTGAAAGAGACAGTGTCCGTGATGAACTGATTTCACTAATTCGCTCATTCCATTTTTTAAAAACCTCAGCGGTCCAGATCTGGCTTCTTTGGAAGGTAACAGAGTTTGTGGCTTCCAGGGTGTTTTCAGTTTGGGGCCATAATTTCTGTTTGTTCATTAAAAATATTTGTTCACCATAGGCTTACTGCCAGGTCTTCCTATGCACAGCATCAGGCTGTGCTTGTGAATGGCTGAGGGAAGCTGGAAATAGGCGAAATCAGGAAAATACTGGAATAAGGCAGGGGCTGATGTGGTCTAGGAGGGTTAGAAGGTGGAGGCTGGCAGACTTGTGATTAAGGGTGGTGTTTGGGCACCCTCAATGAGGAGGCCTCATAGCTATGGAAGAGACCAAGAGACCCTGGGTAGACATCTGTGCAGGGCCTAGGGACTCAGGACCCCCTGTGGATGCAGCTGAGCTGCACCTGAGAGGTCTCTGAGGTGGACAGGCCCCTGGTGGCACAGGAAGCTTCAGAAAGAGGAGACTTGCATTGGGGCAGCCAGGCATATCAGAAAAAGATCTTAAAAAAGAGAGAGAGACAGAAAGCAGGTGGGACAGAGTGAAGTGGGGCCTGAATTAATTATAAATGGTGGTGGCTATATCCTTTTTTGGGAGGGGCCCAGGAGGCTGCCAACTTTGATCTCATTTTCTGGACAGGCCTTTAGGTTACCTCTTCTATCCACCACCCAATCACCAGAGAGTTAGTGCCTTCTGACAGAAGCAGCTCTTGGCAGAACACACGAGACATAAGCAGCTGGGGCTGGGGGCAACACCTGCTAGGGGTGGGCTGGGAAGGAGACAGACATATGCTGGTGCAGGAGAGGAAAGTGTATCATAGCCTCCTGTCCTGGGAGGCAGAGTGGAAGGGCACGCGGCAGGGTTCAGGGAGGGGCCATCTCTGTCTTATTCATGTGGTAGCCCCGGCGCCTAGCTCAGTGCCAGGCACACCCTAAATCACAAAATCACTAAATAACGGAATGAGTGAAGTTAGCATATGCCTGAACACACAGAGTGCCATCCTCTTGAATCCTTATGTTAACCTATATTTTTCTTCTCCAGGATTTATGGAATAATCAGGAATCTGCCTACTGTGAGCTTTCCCCTTTAGAAAGGTTTTCTCATTGCTGGTGTGACAGAGTGCACTGAAGCTCTGTTTCTCCAGTGATCTCAGCATAAAGACCCTCCATCTGACAGGGAAAGGACGGGTGGGAGGAGGGCCAGGAGGACCTCTCAGGGTCCAGCTGGCTGTGCAGGATGCAGAGGGTGGGCTGGTACAGAGGCTGAGAGCAGAGGTCAGGGTGAGAGGAGGCATTAGCAGCTTTGTTAATTGCATCATGTCTTTCCTCCAGGTGACAACACTAGGCCTATGCCTCATCCCCAGCAGGTGACCAATGGAGGAAAATAAAACAGAACTTCAACATGCTCGCTGACGAACTTGAACCCCTGGTACTGGTTGCTCTGAGAAGCCATGGGTTTCCTTCCTTGGACAATTTCAGAGCCCATCATTATGGTTTATGGAAAGGAAGTGGCACTGAGAGAGACACTTGCTTCTCCTGGCAGCTCTTCTCCCTTGAGAAAGCTCCTCAACTTCTCCTGAGCTTGGTTTCAGAAGTGATTGTTCATCCTCTCCCACTGGGAGTCCTGGGATGGGCTCCGTATATTACTCCAGCCGCAGGCGGATGGGTGAGATGACCTTTTCAGGTCACTCAGGAGATCCTCCAGTTTCTCAGGATAATCTAAGCATCTCCCTTTCCTTTAGAAGCTGTCAGAGCTAACTCAGCGTGGGTGTGGGCTCTTCGCAGCTACACCACCTCCCCTCCAATATTTAGAAGTTCTTTGCTGGTTCTTAGGGTCTCCTAATCACAGGTCTTTTTTTCTGGGCTCTGCCTGAAAGGCCACATCCGTTTTTTCCCTGAAAGCTAGCTAGGTCCTCTGGGCTAAACACCACCGCCCCTCAGCTCTAGAAATGGCTGATTTTCATTACGCCCTTTGCCAACCAGATTATTTCTTAAATTGCTTTCCCCCCTGCTGGGTGTTCTGGGACACAGACGCCAGTGTGTGGGGTCCCCGGCTTTCCTTTCTCCCAGAGCAGCTGGAGGAGAGCCTCAGTTTCTCCACCGCACACCCTGGCCTGACGGGCAGCAGCCGACCCAGTCGGGGGAGTGGGCCTCCTGCGCCCTCGGAGGCACAGGACCGCGGGGCCCCACCGAGGACCCCCTGAACGGCAGCCCGCCGCGAGGCAGCGTGGGGACCAAACTGCCGCGCCCCAGAGCCCGCCGCCGCCTGTCCCCGCGTCTGAGGTCCACAAGGAAGAGCTGCGGGAATGCACGCCCGGGGAAGAGGCTTTGTGAACCGAGGCTCGGCGCGCCCCCCGCCCGCGCCCCTCATGGGCAGCCGGGCCCAGCCCGCCGCCCGGGCCCCTCTGGGAAGGGCTTGGAGGCGACGCGGGGAGGGGGTCGGGGGAGGAGGGAGCGTTCCTGCAAATCACATGATTTTCCCGCTTATATAAATCACAGCTTGTTTTTCTCAACCGGCTGCAGACTTAAAGGTGCAGTGTCTTCTTTCTCTCCCAAGGGCAGAGGTTCCCCAGGGTGCTTTTGACGACCCCTGAGCTGGGGTGGGGTGGTTTCACCAAGCAGGGGTCAGGGTTCAGGGTTCAGGAACCCCCCACCCCATCCCCCATCTCCAGGATGTTTCCTTTTAGCTCGGGACCAGGGAGGGGCATGGAAATCCGGTCGCCAAATCAGCAGGCAGAGCCGAGCTGGGGCGGCCTCCAGCGCCTCGCCTCGGTCAGCGATCACTCTGGAGACCAGCGATCCCCGTGGGGGACCCTGAGCTGAGGGGTTACAATGAAACTGGCCGGTGGCAGATTTGCAGTGGCCAAGAGCAGACTTCTAAGGGTGATGCTTACTGTTCTGACCAGCCCTGGTTATTTGTTTGAGGCTAAGTTATGTGAGAAGAAAAACGAGCTCAACACATATATCCAGCACCTATCATCTACCTATTAGGCACTGTAGGGAGAAACCAAGACCTTTTAGACAGTCGTCACCTTCAAGTGGTTTATAGGATTTAGGTGATGAGATATGTAGATATAGACATAGAGGCAGACATGAGATACAGAGATTAAATAGCACTAGTCAGTTTCAATGCCTGTTCCAGGCTAAACAGAAGAGCGTTACAAGGCTGTGCATAATTACTTGCTTGATCAACAGCACAGATAATGAGTCCTTCAGGCCTTGGGAAGAGGGCTCTGGAGGCCCTGACGGAGAGGTGGGCCAGAGGCAAGGCAGGAGGGGGACAGGCAGCTGGGGGAGGAGGGACGGCATGTGTCAGGAGGGGAGAAAGGAGCATGATGTTGGAGTAATCCCTTTGCTAAACTGAGGAACTGGAGAGAGGAGGAGTAGGGGATGAGGGTGGGAAGCCGTAGGGGGGCCGGGTGCAGGTGGCCTTGAGTGCAGGGCTGAGTGTGGACTTGATCTGGTGAAGGCAGTGGGCGAGCCTGCAGAGGTGGGAGGGCAGGTGAATGGTATGATGAAGGGGGTGTTTTTAAGGACCAGAAGTCTGGCAGCAGTGCGCAGAATAAACTCGAAGCATTGATGGAGACCCGTTGGAGGCTTCTGCAAGGAACCAGGCTGACGTAAGGTCACAGTGCTGGGGTGTTAAGAGAAAAGGTGAAAATGAACAGCGAGAAATAAGAGATTTTGAAGAAAGAATGGAGATAATTGATTGTGTATACAGCAAAGGGGAGAAATCACCAGAGGTGATGTTGATTTTGAGCATGGATGGCAGGGAGAAGATGGCAGCCCTGCAGCCCTTAGGTGGAGGGGGGGTGCGCGAGTGGCCAGGGGAGGAGCTCCTTTTGGAGATGGCGTTTGTGAAGACAATGGACTCTTAACTGGGAAATGTCCAGTGGGCTGGAAGTCAGAGGAAATAACTCAAGGGATGAAAGAGATCTTGCAGATCTTACAGGGAGATCACAGAAAGGGAGAAAGAGAAGTAGGGCCAGGGGACACCCACGTTTAGGAGTAGGAGCCGCTGGCAAGGCTGTGGAAGGAATATTCACACCCCAAGGACAGACCAACCTGGGCGCGAAGTGTCTCTGCCTGACCTTGGCCAAGTTGTTTATTCTGTCTGCACCTCAGTTTTCTCATCTATAAAATGGCACTAACAGCACTTGCATTACTTTCTGTGAGGACGATGTGAAATGTCTGAAGCATCTCACACACTGCACAGTGTCTGGTGCAGGGCAAGCACCAGCTGTTCTTCCTTTCCACACTTCCCTTCCTGCCACACCCTCTATGTCCTTTCATGGCAGCCACCTGAACACAGTTTCTCTCCTTTTAAATTGTTGTTGTTTTTCTTCTTACCCCTCCTCCTCTTCATCTCCTTCTTCTTTTTCTAGAAGAAACACACGGTCTTGTTTGCATGACTAATTATTTGAACTGGAAATACCCTCCATTATGAAGGAAGGAAATAATAATTTTTTTTCCTAAGGGCCTCTTAGTTGAAGCTGGCTATTACCTCACTGGATCCTTCCAGCAGCCCTGCAGGGTTTGGGAAGGCAGGTATTATCAGGCCTTTTTCCCCCACTACAGCTGAAGAAATGGAAGAATGGTTGTAAAAAGTTTTATTATTCTGTTGAGAACCACATGTCTAATCAGTACTCTCTAGCTCAGAGCTTTCTAAACTTCTATTTGTAGCCCTTTATTTTTGGAAATAATTTTACTCAGTAGTCAAATAAAATAGATATAGGCAACCCAGTTCTGGTTTCAGTGCAGTGGGGAGGTTCTGAGTCACGACTGCTTGGCTGTGCTCCCACTCCCAGCCCCAGGCCAGGCTGAGAAGTGGGGCTTTCCTTGTGGGGTAACCCAGCACCCAGAGCCTCTCCCTCTACACTAAGCTTCATTCTTTTCCTTTTCAGCCACAAACTTCCTGACTGTGAAAGCCAGGCCCCAGCCCAAGAAGGCTTTACAGACCCCTAGGTGTGCCCTCTGTGTGAGCCAAGTGTTGACTCTGGCGATGATGCCAGCAGCCCGGCTCTGCCCAGCTTTCAGCCGCACGAGCGTGAACCAGCTGAGCGGCACCAGCTCGGGGCAAGGCAGAAGGCCAGGTGCACTGTCTCTAGGCAGGCAGGATGAACAGCAGCACCTGATGTCACAGCGGCCGGGGAACCACCCTGGTTGGGGCATGCTAACCCACCCTGCTAATATGCTTTGGGTCCTAATTTCCTTTTTGAATGAGTTTCTTAAAAAAAACAACTTGTTAGGTGAAAAGACAGTTTGTGGTTTTTAGAATGATGATTTGAGTAAGGCAAGTATTGGTAAAATGCTCTGCAGATAGTTATCGCATACGCTAATGCTTACATAAGATAAACTCGGAATTAGATGAAAGTATATATACATTAAGTTTTAAAATATACACTATTTAAGGCAGATGAATAGACATAAAAAATAAAAGCAGCTTAAAAAAATAACACTGTTAACACAAGCAGAATGCTGCTTTATACAACCTTGATCTTGCCATCCCTTCCCTTCTACCTAGAGGACACCAGGATCCAGAATTTGGTGTTTATCATTCCTATGCAATGCTTTTAATGTTTTTACATTTTACGTAAATTATATTTTACTGCATGTATTCTTCTGAAACTTGCATCTTTTATTATTGTGATTCAGGGTGTTGTTCTGTTGCCCATGCTGGGTAGTGGTGTGATCATGGCTCACCATAACCTCTAACTCCTGGGCTTGAACTGCTACCTCAGCCTCCCGAGTAGGTAGGACTACAGGCTTGTGCCACCATGCCTGGCTAATGAAAACAATTTTTTTTTTTGGATACAGAGTCTCACTCTGTTGCCCAGGCTGGAGTGTAGTGGCGTGATCTCGGCTCACTACAACCTTTGCTGCCCAGGTTCAAGTGATTCTCCTGCCTCAGCCTCCTGAGTAGCTGGGATTACAGGTGCCTGCCACCGTGCCTGGCTAATTTTAATTTTTTGGTAGTTTTTAGTAGAGACAGGGTTTCATCATCTTGGCCAAGCTGATCTTGAACTCCTGACCTCGTGATCCACCCACCTTGGCCTCCCAAAGTGCTGGGATTACAGGCGTGAGCCACTGTGCCTGGCGAAAACACATTTTTTGTGGCAACTGAGTCTCATTATGTTGCGCAGGCTGGTCTTGAACTTCGGGCCTCAAGCAATCCTCCTGCCTCAGCCTCCCGGGTAGCTGGGATTACAGGCATGCGCCACTGTGCCTGGCTGAAACTTGCATCGTCTTTTCCTCAGTATTATATTTCTGATATTCTTCCATGTTGATACCTTTTTAAAGGAAATTTATTTTCACTGTATAACTTCAAATTGTATGAATATACTATAATTATGTATCCATTTTCTGGTTAATGGACATTAAAGTTGTACAGTGTTTTTTTTCTGTTACAAACAGTGCTTCTATGAACATTCTTGTACACATCATCTCTTGATTGTGTATGTGTGGGGGTTTCTCTAGGACATTTGCTTAGGAGTGGAATTACTGACTGGTTCATAGATTATGAGAATCTTCAATGATATTGGAAGTATTCTCCAGGCCGGGCGCGGTGGCTCACACCTGTAATCCCAGCACTTTGGGAGGCTGAGGTGGGCAGATCACATGAGGATCAGGAGTTCGAGACAAGCCTGCCCAACATGGTGAAACCCTGTCTCTACTAAAAAAATACAAAAATTGGCTGGGCGCAGTGGTTCACGCCTGTAATCCCAGCACTTTGGGAGGCCGAGGCGGGCAGATCATGAGGTCAGGAGATTGACACCATCCTGGCTAACACGGTGAAACCCCTTCTCTACTAAAAATACAAAAAAATTAGCCGGGCGTGGTGGCGGGTGCCTGTACTCCCAGCTACTCGGGAGGCTGAGGCAGGAGAATGGCAAGAACCCGGGAGGCGGAGCTCGCAGTGAGCCGAGATCATGCCACTGCACTCTGGCCTGGGCGACAGAGCGAGACTCCATCTCAAAAAAAAAAAAAAAAATGAGCTGGATGTGGCAGTGTGAGCCCGTAATCCCAGCTACCAGCTACTCCAGAGGCTGAAGCAGGAGAATTGCTTGAACCCAGGAGACGGAGGTGCAGTGAGCCGAGACTGCACCACTGCCCTCCAGCCTGGGTGACAGAGTGAGACTCTGTCTCAAAAAAAGAAAAAAAAAAGGAAAAAAAAAAAGTCTTTTCCAAAGTGGTTATTGTAATTTACACTTTTATCCACAGTCAGTTACTCCACCTCCTTACCATCACTTGCTGTTGTCAAACTTTTAATTTTTGTGGAATTGATTGGTGTGAAATGCTTTCTTGTTGTGGTTTACATTTCTCTGATTACTAGTGAGGTTAGGCATCTTTTCACATATTTTATTTTTTTGCTATACGTATCTCTTCTTATGATAATTACCTTTGCCCATTTTCTTCTTTTGGAGTGCTTGTCCTTTCCATATTGATTATAGAATTCCATTAAATATTATGCTTACTAGTCTGTTATCAGTTAAATGTTTTGCAAATATCTTTCCCATCTGTTGATTCTTTTCACTTTTTTTTTTCTTGAGACAGGGTCTCAGTCTGCTGCCCAGGCTGTAGCACAATGGTGTGATCACAGCTCAGTGCAGCCTCGAACTCTTGGGCTCAGGTGATCCTCCTGCCTTGAGCTGGGAATACAGGCATACACCACCATGCTTGGCTATCTTTTCACTTTTAAAACGAGTGGACTTTTGATGAACAGAAGTTGATGTAATATAGTTGAGTTTTGTATTTAAGTTTTTTATATTGTTAATTGCTCAGCTTGTACTTCTGTCAATAGTGTATAAGAGTGCCTGGTTTTCCACACTCCTGCCAACACTGGGCCTGAATGATTTTAATTTTTGTTAATCTGATAGGTGAAAATGGTGTCTCACTGTTTTGACCTGTCTTAATTATGGGTAAGCTTGAGCATATTTTCACAGGCTACTGGCCTTTTACATTTCTTTTTCTGTTTTCTTCATTTTTCTATTGAGTAGTTTGCTTTTTCCTAATTGATTTGTGAAGGCTTTCTGAATAGTAAAGAAATATACCCTGTTTCTGCTGTGTGTGTGGCTACATGCTGCATGTATATCTCCTCACTGCAAGCCATTGATGATGGAACTAGAAAAACCTGAGCCTCTGTACCACTTTTGCCCTCTTTGGGCCTTGAACACTAGCTGTGTTGCACAAGAATGTAAAAAGCTGCAATTGGAGGCTTTGTGGAAGTGGCAGGAGGAGCAATGTAGTTCTGTGTAAGTAGGAGCAACTAGGGTAGGGAGTGTGTACACTGTGGACGCCCATCTTCTATTAAAGGGTAAAACAAACAGAGATGGGAGAGAAAGTTTGAGTTGGAGCAATAGGAATGTGGCCTGCATTCTCATTTCTTAAGTGAAATGTTACTAATGCCCTGGTGAGGAATTCTGAAGTGCCTTGTGTAGCTTGGCTGCCCTTGGCTGGTGGTGAGAGTGGTGGAATGGAATAGTTCTGAGGGTCTGGCCTGTACCAGGCATGCAGCCCTGATGGAGGCTCAAGAAAGCTGACTTGCTCCAGGTCACAGGGCTGTCAGTGGCCAAGCTTGGATTCAACTCTGGGACTTGCTCGCTCTTCAGCCCTGTTGTCTGCAGCATACTAATGGTTCTACCATGATTAGTCTCAATTAGGGGAAGGCTTGGCTTTTATAAGGAGATTTGTCAGGAAAGCCTCATAACAAAAGAGTCAAATTAGAACATATTTTAAATAGATTGCCATCTCAACAGTGAAATTTCATATTTCTATGTTTTAATGTCAATAATTGGCTTAAATAGTCCCTCTTGGAGAACACAGGTAAATTAACAGTAATTATAATTGGGCTCTATTGAAAAAGAGCAATAGACTTAATAGTCCTGTTCATGCCTGAAAGAATGTTCAATGGAGAAACCAGCCAAGATTCCATTTTTCCCTGTCTTGCATTCAGTACAATTTGGATGACATTAAGCTTTCTCTTCACTCATTTACTCATCCAACAACTGCTTACCACATTCACATTGTGTGCCATTTTGTTAAGAGCTGAAAGAGTGGTGAACAGACCTAGGGCCTGCCCTCACAGAGCCTACAGTCTAGTGAGAGGGATAATCAATAAACAAGTAAACAAACAAAAAACAGCTGTTGTAAGTGCTGTGAGGGACATACACACGTGCTGCGACAGAGAATAATATGGGATTGACTTTAGTGGGCAGGTCAGGGAAGGTCACACACATTCTGTGGGTGATTGGGTACTAACATTTATTTTGGAGTTAAAAATACCTCCTACAGGTCTTTTGCTGCAGTGATGCCAGCGGGAGCATCAGGAGCTTGGGCTCAGAGCAGGACACCTCGGATTGTTTTAAGAAAATGGCAGATGAACTGGGCATGGAGGAAATCGCTAGCTTTCATAAGGCCAAGCTAAGGAAAATGGGGATGCAGAACACCCTGCCAACCAACCCAAGAGACTGCTGAGCAGGAGAAGCGGTGTGAGACTTCCTAAGAGCCTGGAGGATTCCCTACCCCATCATCTTCCAGACTCCAGCTGCCATGTGGAAGAAGCTGATTATAGCAGGGTTTTTTTTTTTTTTGCCATGCCATGAGGTGTGTTTTATTTTCAATAATCATACAATAATTTTCTATAATGGAAAATCATACAAATAATTTTCTATAATGAAAATCATACAAATAATTTTCTGTAATGAAAATTAATACAAATAATTTTGTATTAATCATACAAATAATTTTCATTAAAGAACATTATTTGCACGATTACTGAAAATAAAAAACACCTCATGACATGGCCAAAAAAACCCCCAAAAATCTTCCTATAATCAGCTTTGATATAAACAGTTTTCTTTTAACTGAGGAGAAACAGCACCAGTATACAAAGAAGAAAAGCAGGGTATGCACTTTTTTTCTTCTGGGGTCTACAAAATAAAAATAGCCATGAGGCTCCCTGGATAGTTTTTCTTGCTGATTGCAAACACCAGATACCCCGAGTGCAGTCTTTTCATGCAATCTGGATGTGCATCCTGGTTTTCCACGGAAATTTCTTCCTTGGGGTAAAAGATGACCACCCATATTTAATGGGAGGGCCCAAAAGCATTTAAGGGGAATATAAATCCCAGAGGTCTATCCAGAACTAACATGAAAAGCTCCTCTCTTGAATTTGCTGCCCATCAAGGCAAAGCATCTTCCTTGAAGCAGGTTTGAAGGATTTGCTTCCTCATCTCGCCTCCTCTTTTCGCACCTGCCAGTCCACAAGGGCTTGGGTGACAGCACCTGGCCTACACACTTTTCTAGGCACAGCAAAACTGTCCCCTACACGGATTTTCTTTAGTTCACAAACACATCTCCTCTCATTTTGGTTGTTTGAGCCACAGTGAGAATGCTGGGCTTTCAGGAATATAATTTGGTGATGAGGGGATTCACCCTCTCTGCCCAGGACTTTTTTTTTTTTTTTTTTTTTTTTTTAAGATGAAGTCTTGCTTTGTCGCCCAGGCTGGAGTGCAGTGGCACCATCTTGGCTCACTGCAAACTCCGCCTCCCTGGTTCAAGCGATTCTCCTGCCTCAGCCTCCTGAGTAGCTGGGATTACAGGTGCCCACCACCACGCCCAGCTAATTTGTTTTGTAGTTTTAGTAGAGATGGGGTTTCACCATGTTGACCAGGCTGGTTTGGAACTCCTGACCTCAAGTGATCCACCCGCCTTGGCCTTCCAAAGTGTTGGGATTACAGGCGTGAGCCACCGCGCCCGGCCTGTCCAGGACTTTTTGAAGGGGTTTTGTTTGTTTTGCTTTTAGGTATGTCTATTTGTTATTTTCTTAATGAAAACACCACTAGCGGCCAGGTGCGGTGGCTAACGCCTGCACTCCAGCCTGGGTGACAGAGACCCTGTCACGAAAAAAAAAAAAAATCTAAAGAGAGCCTCTCTTTCTAGCCAATGTTTAAAAGCTCTCAGTGTTGCTCCTCTCTCTTCCTACATTTCCTCTTCCTAAGCAAAGTAACATAAAAACTCTAGACAATTGGCAGGTATTTGTGTGTTCACCTGTGGGAGAGAGTTCACTTTTCAGGGAGCGGGAATAAAGGAAAACGATTGTCGAGTGCACGTGATTTAAATTAAGTCCTGGCCTCCATTAAAGTGGTGTTGGGAACCATCTGGTGGCCAGAAAGGTTTTAACACAGGCCAGGGCTCCCTGCTGTCCTCTCGTGGCAAGAGGTGGTATGACGCCCTAGGTAGGAATCCTTTGCCCTGCGTTGTTCAGGATTACAGAAAAGATACAGATCAGGAAGGAAGGCAGTTAAAGTCAACGTTTACTTAATGCCCTAAAGCAGATGGGGCTCCGGGAGGAGCCAGGACAGCACCGACGCTGGCATGGTATCTGCAGTTACTGCCTGCTGCCCACAGGAGATTGACAAAAACCCCAAATATGATAATCCCAATTCATAATTTTGGGTGGAGCGGGGTGGAGTTTTATGACATATTCTCAATTAAAAATATCTTTATCCTGTTTTTGAATCATAGAATTTTAGAGCTGGAAAGGATCTTAGAAATGAGTCAATAAAATTTTATTGAGTTTTTACTATGTGCCTCTGTACTACGTGCTGTTAGAGACTTAAGGATGAATTAGATATGAATAAGCCCTGTCCTCAAAGAGTTAAAGGTGTAGCAGAAAAGTCATACAATAAGGCGAGTAAATGCCATGTAATGTGGTAGGTGCAATAACATTGGGAGAGCATGCGATACTGTGAGGACAGATGTCAGAATGGCCCCCTCTACCTGAGGTAAGTGAAGGCTTAAAAGAGAGGAGCTAGCACCTGACTTGTGTCTCAGAGAATGAGGAGTTTTCCAGGTAGGTGGGTGAGGGTGGGGATCAGAGAGGGAGGCCCAGGCAGTTGAGAAGCACACGCAGGCAGGTGGGACATTGCATTCGGCTGTAGCATATGGTATGAGGTAGGTAGCAGATGCTGCATAAATCCTTGCCGAATGAATGCATCTATGAATGATGATGGTGGGAATGGTGAGAGAGGAGGATGAAGAGGTTATGGGGGGTGGGGTGCAGGTCATAACACTAAGGAATTTGAATGTCATGCTAGAAGAGGTGAGGGAGGGTGTGGGTGGAGGGCCTTTGAAGGGTTTAAGCAGAGGAGTGACATGATCATATTTATATTTTAAAAACAATTTTGGCAGCAGCGAGAAGGAGGCCGATAACTAATTAGTAGGCTACTGAAATAACCCAGTGAGTGATGATGAAGTCCTAAGGCGGAGAAATGGGAACATTGAGGAAAGCATGGATTTGAGTACTGTTGGGAATACAGAATCGGTAGAGGCAATGGAAGAGGGAGAAGGGTCTAGGATGGCTGCCACCCAGAGTTTTGGCATGGGGTCTGCGTGGAGCAGATTTTGACAGGAAGGTAAAGAACATAGTGGTGGTGTTTGTGGCACCTCCAGGTAGATGTCTAGAGGGTATCTGAATACATGGGTCTGGGTTTAGGATCACAAAACTGAATGAAGGAAACCTGGAGAGTGTGTGGAGTGTGTGACCAGTGGGGAAAGTGGAGGATGAACTCTGGTGACCAAAGGATGGGTGGGGAGGGGCAGAAGAGGAGCTAGGAGAGGAGGAGAACCGAAGGGGAAACTGGCCTGGGGAGGTGTCCTTAAAGGGTCAGCCAACACTGGGCGAGAGTCCACCTAACAGGATCAGAAGCCTTGGCCAGACGGAATTGCTCTTGTGTTTTCTGCACCATGTGTTTGCTTATTTATTTGTTCAATGCTTGTCTTCATATTTAGTAAAAGGTTTTTCTTGTAAGAGCACCCCTCTCTGCCCCAAGTTTCTGTTCCGTAGATGGAGGCTGGTCACAGTTAGAGTTGGAGTGGGCTCCCTGCCTCCGGGCCTCTCCCTTGCAACCCCTCTCCCACTGTGATCTCACTGGCTTGGCTCACATGTAGTTCTGATCACTTTTCCCCGTCACAATTGTTCATTCTCACTTTCTTAGTCTCCTTCTCTCAGGGCTCCCCACTGCCTGCAGAGTAGCTCTCAAGCCTTGCATTCAGAGCCCCTAAAATCTGATCCCAACTTTTTCTTCCTGCTTGAGCTCAGAATTCCTCCACTCACTTCCCCCAAGCCAGAGCCTCAGGCACACTGGAGCTCACTTCCCCTACCTCTGTGTCATCACCCAAATTCCTTCCATTCTTTAAGGTCAAGATCAAATAGTCCTTCTTTCAACCTTCCCTGATTCTTTTAGCCCAAACCATTTTAAAAAATCACTTTTCTGAACTTCTACAGCCCTTAACATATTCTCTATACTTTTGTAGTAATTTAGAATCCATTTTATTTTCTCTAACCCTGTTCAGGTAAAAGGATCTTGTATTACATTCCTTGTTTTCTCTCAAGAGCCTAATAAAATGTCCAGCACATATACAGGTACTCAATGAATATTAAAAAACAATTGAGTCAGGTGCAGTGGCTCATGCCTGTAATCTCAGCAGTTTGGGAGGCCAAGGTGGGAGGATCCTTGACGCCAGGAGTTTGAGACCAGCCTGGACAATATAGGGAGACCTGGTCTCCACAAAAAATTAAAAAAATTAGCCAGGTATGGTGGCATGTGCCTGTAGTCCCAGCTACTCTGGAGGCTGAGGTGGGAGGATTGCTTGAGCCCAGGAGGTTGACATTGTTGTGAACTATAATTGCTCCACTAGACTCCAGCCTGATTAACAGAGCAAGAGCCTGTCTCAAAAAGTAAAAAAATCGATTACCGAGAAATCCTTAGGAAATAATTTAAATGGGAGAAGCAGCAATTAATATGTTTTTCTAAACTAGAAATAAAGGGTTGAAGCAGAAACATAATATGAAGAGGCACTGGGAGGAATCGGGAGGTAGGAGGCAGAGTCTGAGGCAGAGCTTGGGTACCTGCAGAACTGCAGAAAAGGACTAAGAGGTAGATTCTGGGGCTACCAAAGGGCAAGACACCCAGGATTGGGTCTGAAGATGGTTGATATGTGGGTCAAACCTAAAGCAACCCTCTGTTAAGGCACGATGATATATAAGTCGTGGCAAGCAAATGTTGAGTACTTAACTATTTATGGAATCTACCTGGTTTGAGTGTAGTCTGTGTTCCCCATCTGCATCCACCACAGTAATTGAAAGCCTTAGGTTATATAAATTTAGCACCTACATGTCAAGCGCGGCAATGGGTACTTCTCATTCATTCTTTCTGAACCTTAATCTTTCAAGATGGGTACTGTTATTATCCAGTTTCTATAGGTGGGAATATGAAGTTCAGCGAGCTTCAATATCTCACCCAGGGCCACAGAGCTAATAAGTGATATAGTGTTTCAACTGACTTCTCACCCTTGTGGCTCCCGCGGCTGAGGTAGGCTGGATGGGGATGGGGCTAGGAATGACGTATGAGTGGGTTGAGGCCTGTGGATGCTGTGGGGAACTGTGATGAGGTGAGGCAGGGCTGATCCAGGCTTCGTGGGGCTGAAGCTTTTACAATTTGGCGGGAGGGTGCTTTAATAAAAAACATGCTAAATTAGGTACAAAAGTACCTATTTAGGTACTTATTTAGGATGAGACAATAAATCACAAACAAATTATTGATGCTTTGGGGAACCAGAATCCTTTTTCCTAATACCCTTTTAGGCAATTTACCAAAATTGCTCATGCAGAAATGCTTTGTGATTGCAGCCTGGCTTCCCCTCTCCACCTAGACCCCTTCACAGCTCCCAGCAACTTTCAACACTCCTAGGGGCCTTGAAAGTGAGGGGCCGTGAAGCTGAAGTTTCATTAGCTTCACTGTGAGTCCACCCTTGGAGGTGACTGAGGAATGGGGCAGAGATCAGAGATGGGAGAGAAGGGTTGAGGGGAGGATGTGCATTGCACACATCACCTGATGATGAACAATGAAAGGGCTGGGGAGAGAGGGAGAAAAGAACTGATGTCAGTTTTCAGACCTTATTAAAAAATGGTCCCACATCAAAACAGCCGCATGACAATGTGATGTCCCCCTTTCCACTGTGGCAAGCGCCAGTAGGTGAGCAAATATTGTGCTGAAGAGGCCTGCCTTCCTTGTCTGTGGTGCCAAGGAGGTGTTGGCTTAATGATGGGCACACCTGAAACTTTGAGTTTTAAAAATGAAACGGTCTATCAGCAACAAATTTTTTTCTTTTTATTGCAACCACGCATAGCAGAAATAGTTGCATGTGTGTGCATGTATGTGTGTGTGTGTGTGTGAGAGACAGAGAGAGACAGAGAGAAAGATCATCTATACTGGTGAATATAAGTATTCTCAATATCTTTTTACATTTGACTATTTCTCTAAAAAATTAGGATACTTTGAGGAATTAGCTAGGAAGTCTATAACAATTTCCTTTATAAAGAAAACAGTTAAAGAATGTCTAGGCCAAGAAGCCTGGGCCATCTCCCTGTAATGCAACCTCCTTCCTTGTTTGTCTGTGAGCTTCATCACAGGCAGCTCCGCAGTGCTCTCCTGGAGACACATGTGTGGAGCCAGGGGCTGTGGGTCTGGTACAGAAGGTGAGTATCCTAGGAGGGAAAGGGATGAACGATAGTCCCCAAGATAAAATGAAGTAAGTGGGGTCAATTGCTGCTGCTAAGAAGAAAAAAAGAGGAGGATGGAGGTTAAGTAGAAGTATTTAATTGGTATTGGACACACTTTAATTGCAATTCACGGAAATTTAGTAACAAATTCCTTTTGCAGTTTAATACATTTTGCAATTTTTT
This sequence comes from Pan troglodytes, assembly GCF_028858775.2. Taxonomy (NCBI): domain Eukaryota; kingdom Metazoa; phylum Chordata; class Mammalia; order Primates; family Hominidae; genus Pan; species Pan troglodytes. The sequence goes on along the minus strand of NC_072408.2, from coordinate 38,121,962 downwards.
TTTTTTTGCACTAAGATTATTATGGAAGGGTTACTGCTGAACAGTCACTAGCAATTTAGAGTAAATTGTTCTTTGGATCCCTCCCAGGCCATCACTGAGGAACTTTAACTAGGAGGAAAGGTGGAGAGATGGTGGTCACAGCCTGGCCTGAGGGGCAGGAGGAGTGGGTGCGACTGGGGCCCAAGTTCATTGAATCTTTAGGTGAGGGGCTTGGGTGATAGTTCAATAATTAGTAATTAAAAGAAGACTTAGGAAGCTTTTGAGGACAAACATTGCCTCATGATGTTTGCTGAGGGATTCCCATTATGGGGGCTAGTGATCGGCCTCACCCACTCTGTGCTTGGAACAGAGCAAATGGCACAAACATGGGTAGAAAGGTGTGATAGGCAGAATAGTGGCCCCCCAAAGATGTCCAAGCCCTAATCCCTGGAATCTGTGAAAATGTTAAATCACACGGTAAAAGAAACTTTGCGGGCTAGGCATAGTGGCTCACTCCTGTAATCCCAGCACTTTGGGAGGCTGAGGCAGGTGGATCACTTGAGGCCAAGAGTTTGAGATAAGCCTGGCCAACATGATGAAACCCCGTCTCTATAAAAAATACAAAAATTAGCCCAGCTTGATGGTGCACATCTCTATTCTCAGCTACTCAGGAAGTTGAAGCAGGAGAATCGCTTGAACCTGGGAGGCAGAGGTTGCAGTGAACTGAGATCATGCCACTGCACACCAGCCTGGGTGACAGAGGGAGACTCAGTCTCAAAAAAAAAAAAAAAAAAGAGAGACTTTGCAGAGGGAATTAAGATCATGAACTGAAAATAGGAAGATTATCCTAGATTATCCAGATGGGCGTAATGTGAATCATAAGAGCCTTTAAAAGTGGAGAGAAAGGCAGAAGAATGAGTTAGCCAGGTGAGACAGAAGAAGAGGCAGGAGAGACTCGAAGTGTGGGAAATACTTAAAGTCTGGCTTTGAAGATGGAGGAAGGGGCCAGGGGCCACGAACGTGGCAGCCTCGAGAAGCTAGGGGCAGCCAACGACAGTGAGCAAGGACATGGGACCTCAGTCTTACAACCGTGAGGAGGTGAATTCTGCCCGAAACCTGAAGGAGCAAGGAAATAGACTCTCCCTTAGAACCTCAGGAAGGAAAAGCCACCCTGCTGACACCTTAAATTTAGCCTGATGAGACCATGAGACCACGTCAGACTTCTGACCTATAGAACTGTAAGATAACACATTTGTTTCAAGTTGCCAAATTTGTGGTACTTTCTGCAGCAATAGAAAACTAATACAAAAGGTGGAACACTACTTAATTCCTTATATTCATGGTCCTTCAATTTTTGAGGGTCATAGGCCCCTTTGAGAACCTGGCGAAAGCCAGCGATCTTCTATCTAGAAAAATTCACATCCGCACAAAACTTTGAATACAGCTTTGAGAGATTCATGAATTCACCAGAGCACACCTCATGGACCCAGGGTGAAAACATTTGCAGATGATAAAAAGGCAAAAGGTATGTTCAGAAGAGACAAACGGGTAAAATGAGGCTTCCTAGGGATAGCATTGTTATCTCCCACCAAAGACTCTCATAGTACTCAGGAGAACACTTAGCTGGGTTGCACTGAACAGATTCAATTTTAATAAAATGAATTTCTAGACACTGAAGCTGAAAGGCAACCATCTCAGCCTGATCTTTTCCTGATGGACTCCTTGGAATGAGGCCACATTGTTGAGTAGAACAGTCAGTCTTTATGAGATAGCTACTGATATCTACTGATTTGAGAATCACTCTGAAAAATTAAAATGTAAAAATTACTAAGAAGGGGTATTGATTTTATTCCCCTGAAGAGTATGCAGAGAAAAAGAAATCATAGATAGTATTTTTTAGTAAATTAAATTTACTATAAGTTTGTGACAAGAACTGTTTTGGGGATTATTGATGTTATATAGATTTCCTATTTGTTTAGAGCAGTGCTGTCCAATAGAAATATAATGTGAACCCCTTAGGTAATTCTAGTAGCCACGTTAAGAAAAGTAAAAATAAGCAAGAGAAATTAATTTTTTTTTTTGAGATGGAATCTCACTCTTGTCGCCCAGGCTGGAGTGCAGTGGCGAGATCTTGGCTCACTGCAACCTCCGCCTCCTGGGTTCAAGCAATTCTCGTGCCTCAGGCTCCCCAGTAGCCTGGGGAGCTACAGGCGTGTGCCACCACGCCCAGCAAATTTTTGTATCTCAATAGAGACGGGGTTTCTCCATGTTGGCCAGGCTGGTCTTGAACTCCTGACCTCATGTGATCCACCCGCCTTGGCCTCCCAAAGTGTTGGGATTACAGGAGTGAGCCACCGTGCCTGGCCAAAATTAATTTTAATAGTGTACTTTATTTAATCTATCTAAAATAGTGTCATTTAAAACATGTAATCAACATGTCAGTGAAGTAGATTCCATTTTTTCAAAGTAAATATTTGGTATCTAGTGTGTAGTTTGCACTTACAGCACATCTCAGTTATGATTATCCATATTTTATGAGCTTAGTAGTCACGCGTGGCTAAGGGTGACCATATTAGCGCAGGTTTAGAGAGCAATGAAGCATTGAAATGAAAATCTTGAGGCTTAAACCTTATTTAATAACAACTTACAGAGTATGTGTATTATATATGTGTGTGTATTATGTAAAATCTCACTAAAATCTCAGAAATCATCACTAAGTTACCACTCTGAAGCTATTTTCATATATATGTATAGATTATATACACATACATATATATATATAATACACACTCACATATATACATATATATATAAAAGTAGCCTCAGGGGCCAAAGTACTTATGTAGAAAAATGCTTGTCATTTGCTACTCCCTTTGATCATATACACAGTGACAGTAGTGGCAATAGTGTGTGAAGAAAGAAAAAATTAAAAATCTAAAGATTTTTTTTTAGCAGATTTTAACTTAAGCAGGTTGACCTAAAGCAATTTATTTGAACTTCTCTGTACATAATAGGCCTTTAATATGGATGTTTATTTTTTGACATTAAAAACATAATTCTAGTATTGGAAAAGGCCTTACAAATCATTTATTTTTTTAAGTGAGGAAGTACAGATTAGAAGATGGAAAGAAAGTATAAAGTTACCTTTTTAGCCTTCCTTATATGGTGTTTTTTTACATAGGAACCTGAAGTTCCTTCTCTCCTTCAATCACCATTACCACTACCAGTTACTGCTTACTGAGCTAATGCTATGGACAGGAGACAGGGAAATACTGGGTAGAAGAGGGCAGTTCCCTGGCAAAGGCCCCACTCTCAAGCCCAGATACCCATTGCCCTAAATGAGAACAGGCATTCCTGTTTTTGCACCCAAAATGTTGCCTTTTGGTCTGCCATGCCTCCCGTCCTGTACCCATATAAACCCCAAACGCCAGGCTCCAGAAGCAGACAAGGAGAAGAGCAGATGAATGACAGAGAAGGAGAGAAGAGAAGGAGCATTTGAACGCCAAGAGAAGTTCAGCTGGGGTTGAATGGAGAGCAGATTGGCTGCTGGATGGCCAAACTCCAGGGGAAGATCATCTTCCCACCCCATCCCCCTTTCAGTTCCCCATCCATGCCTCTGAGCGCCATCTCCACCATTCAATAAAACCCCTGCATTCATCCTTCAAGTCCATGTGTGACCTGATTCTTCCGGGACACTGGACAAGAGCTCAGGATACAGAAAGCTGCCACACTGGCCCTCTGCCCTTGCAAAAAGGCCGAGGGTCCGCTGAGCTGGTTAACACTAGCAAGGCGAAAAGCACACACCGTAACACATGCCTGTTGGGTTCCAAGAGTCACAGGCTCCCAACCCTGGATGCTGCCATGGGGCCAGAGCCCAGCACCCTGGCTCCTTCACATGTCCATCTGTGCGCTCCCCATCCTGTAAGGGGTTTGATCAGTGGCAGCGACCTAACAGATGAGCCACACCCCTGTCACATGTCCTGCAAGGGGGGTCAGGGAACTCTCCTATTTCACTACTAATATGTCAGACACTAAAACCATCTTTATTAATCCTGCAACAACTCTGCAAGGTAGATCTTTTAAAAAATTTTTATTTTCATTTCAATTTTTTGGGGGTACAGATGGTTTTTGGTTATATGGGTAAGTTCTTTAGTGGTGATATCTGAGATTTTAGTGTACCCATCACTTGAGCAGTGTACACCATACCCAATGTATAGTCTTTTATCTCTCACCCCTCCCAACCTTCTCCCCACAAGTCCCCAAAGTCTTCCCACGAATTTTCTTATGCCTTTGCGTCCTCACAGCCTAGCTCCCACTTATGAGAACCTATGATATTTGGTTTTCCATTTCTGAGTTACTTCACTTAGAATAATGACCTCCAGCTCCATCCAAGTTGCTGCAAAATACATCATTTCATTCCTGCAAGGTAAATCTTATTATCTCTATTGAACAGATGAAGACACAGACTTAGAGGGGCTATATAACATGCCCAAGCTCATAAAGCTCATCAAAGCAGAGCCAAAAGTCAAACTTATTGTTTTTATCCAAAGCCTGTGCTGTTTCCAGGATAACTATGCAGCCTCCATCAGGCTGGGGAAGGAGAGGACCCAGATGGGCTTGTTGAAGTACCAGTGGGTAATTGGTGAAGTGGCCAAGGGTAGGAGGAGTGCAGGGTAAGAAAGAAAGAGCAAGGGAAGGAAGTTGAGGTGCGGCATAAGCAGGGAAAGCTGTTGGATGCAGGGTTGGAGTTAGTGGGGGTGGTTTCCTCCACCCTCCACAGGTCGATGGCTTGAAGGCTGGCCAGGCAGGTGAACTTTGAGGAAGAAGACATGAGTGAGGTGCTTGAGTCCCTTAAAGAGGAGTTGTGGCTCCTGGCTGGTTCTACAATATTGCTCATTGACAGATGGGCCTTTTCCTGCGTGGGATTCTGAGGATGGTAAGAACAAAGTGAGGGTTAAAGGCGTGTGCCCACTCTAGTCACTCAACAGCTTTGAGCTTCTTGAGATTTGCAATGTGCATTCAGTCAGTTCCAAGCAACCTTTGATGTTAGCTGTCTCCTGGCACATAGTTCTTGATAATGTTTAGTTTCACATCCATAGGTTTAGCTTTTTCCCTGTTCCTTGGTGTCAGAGTTTCAAAACAGTGGAAATTTTTTCTTACATGATGAAAATATGTGAATAAAACAGACACATTTTGCAAGAAAGACAAACACAACGCAATACCAGTCTCAAGACACTGACAAGCATAAGGGGTATGTGGGTATCTATTTGAGTGGTTATCCCCAGGGCATAATATTTTCACTATATCCTACTGCTGGGGTGGCAGCCAGACTGACTACATGATAGGGGCTGGGTGCTTGCCTTCTTCTAGGTCCCATACTGTTTCAAAGTATAGTTCAAAAAAAAAAAAAGAAGGAAAAATTCCAAATAGAGAATCGACATGGTTCTAAATCCACATAATATAAACTCATGGATGCAAGCTGCTCATGATTCCACAGACCTTTACCTAAAATTCTTTTGGAAAATGCATCAATTTTAGGATATATAGATAGACATGATGATTACAGTTGTATTTTTTTAAAAGTGAGTATTACCAGTAGTTTAAAAAACACTGTGGCCGGGCACAGTGGCTTACACCTGTAATCCCAGCAATTTGGGAGGCTGAGGTGGGCTGATCACAAGAGGTTGGGAGTTCGAGACCAGCCTGGCTAACATGGTGAAACCCCGTCTCTACTAAAAATACAAAAATTAGCTGGGTGTGGTGGTGGGTGCCTGTAACCCCAGCTACTCAGGAGGCTGAAGCAGGAGAATGGCTTGAACCCGGGAGGCGGAGGTTGCAGTGAGCCCAGATCGTGCCACTGCACTCCAGCCTGGGCGACAGAGCGAGACTCTGTCTCAAGAAAGAAAGAAAGAAACAAACAAACAAACAAAAAAACCCACTGTGGGCCGGGTGCAGTGTCTCACGTCTATAAACCAGCATTTTGGGAGGCTGAGGCATACGGATTGCTTGAGCCCAGGAGTTTGATACCAGCCAGGGCAACATAGTAAGACACTGTCTCTACAATTTTTTTTTATATCATTCTGGTGTGTGGTAGCTTATAACTGTAGTCCCACCTACTTCGGGGGCTGAGATGGGAGGATCACTTGAGACATGGAGGTTGATGTTGCAGCGAGCTATAATTGCACCACTGCACTCCAGCATGGGCAACAGAGCAAGAACCTGTCTCAAAAGAAAAAGAACCACTCCCTCCACAAAAAAACAAACCAAAAACACAACACTGTGACCTTTGTCAGGTAGGCTATGGAAAAACAGGCATTCTCACAGATTGCTGGTACTAAATGCAAAATGACATAATCCCCATAGTTTGGCAACATCTATGAAAACTACATATAAGTTTACCCTTTGACCCAGTGATCTTACTTCTTTTTTTTGTTGTTGCTTTTTGAGATGGAGTCTTACTCTGTTGCCCAGGCTGGAGTGCAGTGGTGTGATCTCAGCTCACTGCAACCTCCGCCTCCTGAGTTCAAGCCATTCTCCTGCCTCAGCCTCCTGAGTAGCTGGGATTACAGTCGTGTGCCACCATGCCTGGTTAATTTTTGTATTTTTAGTAGGACCGAGTTTCATCATGTTGGCCAGGCTGGTCTCGAACTCCTTACCTCAAGTGATCTGCTTGCCTCAGCCTCCCAAAGTGCTGGAAATTCAGGCATGAGCCACTGTGCTCAGCCTCAATGATCTCACTTCGAAGAATTTAACCTGAAGAAACATCTTCAACAATATAAAATGGCATGTGTAAGATTTTATTTGCAGTATTATTTGTAATTGCAAAATGGAAATAACCTAAATGTGTATACACGAGAATACAGAGTGAATAAATTATATTACATTACATACACATAATAGCATATTAGGCAGCTTTTAAGGAGTGATTTTCAGGCTTTGCTGCAAGTGAAAAAAGCAAAGAGCAAAAGAGAATAATAGTATGCCACTACCATAGATAAGAAATAGGGGGACACAATACACATATATCTACTTCCTTTTAAGAAAAAGACATATTAGAAGGACAAAACAGAAAGGACTGAAATTTGTTACTTGCAAGGGGAGAGTGGGAACAGAATGGAAGTAATACGGAGAGAGAATGACACATTTCCAATCCACTTGTGTATTATTTTGACTTTTGGAATCATGTTAATGCTTTACATGTTTATAAAATAATCAACAATTTTGGGGAAGAAGTCCTAAAATTGGATACAAATAGAAACAAAGAAACTGAACTGTACATAAAATGGAGAATCACACAGAAGGAAAAAGAAACCCAACTTACTCAAGTAACATTTGGACAAAGTATCTTGACTATATATCTTGAGTTTAAAAACAAAAGAGCTGTGAGAAATTTTGAGCTCTACTTGACAGCTTTATTGTTGGTGGTGGCACAGGTGTAGCAGTTCTGAAATTATTTTTTGTATCTTATAGTACTGAGAAAATAATTACATTAATAATTGTTGGAAGCCAGAGTTCTTGCTTAGAGGAGGGAGATTCCAATACGGAATGGGGAAAGGTAAGGAAGAACCTTGTGGTGGTGCTGGATTGGCATGGACTCATGCTTTTTTTTTCTCTCTCTTTTTAAAACAAACAAAACAAAACAAAACAACATCCTAGCTATGTTTGCTGAAAGAGCAAGTTTCAATGAAGAGATTTGGTTTCCAAATCTTGTTTTCAAAAAATCATTCTCTGCTATAAGGAACCAGAGCTTCTTGAAGATGGGACTGTTTTCATGGCTAGAGGAGGGAAAATGCAACATGGGCCTGAAAAACTTGTTAGGCCAGAAAGTAAAGAAGTGCTAAAAAAGCATGAAATTATGTCAAAATGACACAGAAGCCAGTTGATGGGCTTTCCCTGGCTAAACCTGGGATAATTTGAGCATCAAAATAAGTGGTGACATTAATGGATTACATCCCACTGAATAAAATAGAATCCATGAATTCATACTGACACTAAAAAACAAGCAAGCAAGCAAATGCAGATAGGGAAGGGAGAAGGAGGGCTTTTTACAGCAGGGTGTCAACTAATGTAGAAGTAATGATGAGTTAGAAAGTCACCATTTATGCAATTACTGTGGAGTACTGTTAAGTATGCAACAGCAAGGAAAGGGGCCCCAGGTGGGGAAGAACAGTGAAAAATTGTTCTGAGAGATGGCTAATCAAACAACCCAAGGGCACAACGACCTTGTGGCACAAACACCTGTTCCGCAAGTAGCTCCCTCCAGCATGGCCCTATAAAACTTCCTTCCAGGCTTTGCCTCTTTGCAGGAGCTTTGCACACAGAACTCCTTCTCTGCTGTGCTGCCTGTTGCATCCTTGCTAGGCAATTGTCATGTCTTAATCTTCCTTTCCTTACCTACAATTGTCTTGGTAAATTCCTCTACAGCCTGCGCCACTAGCCCTAGATAGTCACACCTGCAACAATTACCGTAGTAATAATTTATTCAGGCAAGAATTGTCAGTGGATGCTGGAAGTTGGTAGAAAATTTAATGGAGAAGCAGATATTTACACAGTCCCAAAGTATATTCCTACATATTATTTATTAAATACAAGGAGAAAAAATGAGGACAAATCTAGTGGAAACCACTTTAATCAAGTGATCAAGGTCAAAAACATCCTCCCAAATAATACAAACTGACTGTAGGTGTGTCCTGATGTGATGAACATAAATTGCTTATGTAGTGTCTCTGCCAAAAATGTATAACTTTAATTGAATCACAGGGAAACAATGGGGACAAAACAATGGGCCTGTATTCTTCAAAAATGTCACTGTCATGAAAGACAAAGCAAGGCCAAAAACTGTTCCAGATTAAAAGATACTGAAGAGACATGACAACTACATGAAATATGTGATTTTAGATTGTAAAAAAAAGATTTGTATAAAGGATAATATTGGGAAAACTGGGGAAATTTGAAGATAGAATGTATATTAAATGACTTCCAAAGTTGTTTAAGCATTTATTATCATATATAACAATAATCTAGAGATAAGACATGTCCTCAGTGACCTCATTACCTGGGGGCCCAGGTGTCTCCCATCTTTCTGCTCTGCCATCCTCAGCAGGTTGGCTTTTCCACTGAAGCTGGTTTCTCATATTCTCCTAAGTACATACATGCTGATGTACTTAGGAGAGAAGGGTCATAATCTCTGCAATAAGCCTCAAAAGGTTCAGCAAAAACAAAATAAATACATATAATTCACATATGTACTAAAATATCTTCCTGAAAAGTATATAAAACATAGTATATAAAATATACTATAACATTTTCTGTGAAGTTTTTAGGCCAGATTCCATATTTGCCCGTCAAATGGACTGTCTTTAGTTCCTTTAGTTTGTTATAGGGGTAGCTAAAAAAGTAAAATGCAGCATAATGCATCTATGATTCCTTTCAGGCTAAAGGTGACAAGCTTCATAAGCAGGATATTTCCCAAGGTACTAACTTTTCCAGATTGCTCTAATCAAACTCATTTGGTTATAAGCCACTCAAGCTAGTTCAAACAAAAGGTGATAATTGTACTAAGGGGGACCAATTTTCCTGGCATTTGACAAATAGGAGACATACTGGAATTAGGCATCAGACAGACTAGAGCTGGAGAGTGGCTCTGGATTTAAGCAGAAATATGTGGGCCTCAGCTCCCTGCTTTGGCATTAGTGTGAATAATGATACCTTGCATATTTCTGTGTCCGATGGCAGGCCTAGGGATTGGTTACCCTTGAGCTAGGTATCTGATTTGATCAGTTGTGATGCTCTTGCTAAAAGTAACAAAAAGCCCAATCCAAAGTTATTTAAGCATTTATTATCATATATAACAACAATCTAGAGATAGAGCATGTCTTCAGTGACCTCATTACCTGGGGGCCCAGGTGTCTCCCATCTTTCTGCTCTGCCATCCTCAGCAGGTTGGCTTTTCCACTGAGGCTGGTTTCTTTCATGATTCCAAGTTGGCTGTTATAGCTTCAGGTATTACAGGGGTTGACAACACTGGGAGACTGAAAATGAACTGTCCTTCTCTTGTGTCCCATTAAAAAAAAAATTTCTCAAAACAAACAAAAACGGGATACATGTGCAGAACATTCAAGTTTATTACATAGGTATGCATACATGTGCCATGGTGGTTTGCTGCACCTATTGACCCATTTTCTAAGTTCCCTCCCCTCACCCCTTACCCCATAACAGGTCCTGGTGTGTGTTGTTCCCCTCTCTGTGTCCATGTGTTCTCAATGTTCAACTCCCACTTATGAGTGAGAACATACGGTGTTTGGTTTTCTGTTCCTATGTGTTCCATTTTTAGGGCAGGGAAAAATGTCTCCAGAAGGCGTCCAACAAACTTCCCCTTACATCTCATTGGCAGATTAAGCAAGGCAAATGACAGTCATCGTGGTTGACTTAGACTAATCAAGGTTCATCCTCTTAGGCTGAGAAGGTGCTCAGCCTGTCATAATACATTCGGCTAAGATAACAAAGGAATTTTTCTATTAGGATGGAAAAGGAAAATGGGAGAATGGTATTGAATGCAGTGTTGCCCTCCCTGGCCTGATCAGTCATGGTGATGATAAGTGGTTATTTGGTCTAGTAAATTATCTTTTTTTTTTTTTTTTGAGACAGGGTCCGCTCTGTTGCCCAGGCTGGGGTGCAGTGGCATGATCTCAGCTCACTGTAACCTCTGCTTCCTGGGCTCAAGCGATTCTTCAGCCTCAGCCTCCTGAGTATTTGAGACTACAGTCATGAACCACCATGCCTGGCTGTTTTTATAGTATTTGTAGAGATGGGGTTTTGCCATGTTGCCCAGGCTAGTTTTGAACTCCTGAGCAGCTCAAAGCGACTCGTTTGTCAAAGTGCTGGGATTACAGGTCTGAGCCACTACATCTGGCTAAATTATCCTTTAGGGAAAGAAAATCTGTGCACAAAACAAATTCTCTTAGAAGATGTGGGCAGGCAGGCAATTATTGGCATCTCAAATATACGAATATTTGCCACATCATAAAACATAATGAAGGTAATTATCTGATGGGCATATTATTTTATCTATTTCAAAATACAAAATAGCTTCTTGTTAAATTATACAAATATACAATCCTTTTGAAAAACTTAAGCTATAAACAAAGAAAATAATCGCAGTTGTAAAGAGAAGTGAGAAGTATATTTACTACGATGGTATGATCTTTAGGTCTAGATTTAAGTTAAAAAAACCCAAGGAGGTCAAGATAATGAGAAGACAAGCCACATACTGGAAGAAAATATTTGCAAAAGACATACCTGAAAATGGACTGTTATCCAAAGTAAACAAAGAACTCTTAAAATTCAATAATAAGAAAACAATTTGATTAAAAATTTTTTTTGAACAGACACTTGAACCTGAACAGACACCTCACCAAAGAAGACATACAGATGGCAAATAAGCAGGTATAAAGATGGTCAACATCATATGTCATCAGGGAATTGCTAATTAAAACAATGAGATATCACTACACACTACACCAGCAGGATAGAGACAGCAAGGAAGTGCCACACTTACTAGAATGGCCAAAATCTAAAACATTGAAAATACCAAATATGGGTGAGGATGTGGAGCAAGAAAAACTCTCATTTATTGCTGGTGGGAATGCAAAATGGTGTAGCCACTTTGGAAGACAGTTGGGCAGTTTCTTACAAAACTAAACATACTCTTACTAACAATCCAGCGATCGTGCTCCTTGGTATTTACCCAAATGAGCTGAAAACTTTCATCCACACACAAATCTGCACGTGGATATTTATAGCAGCATTATTTATAATTGCCAAAACTTGGAAGCAACCAAGATGCCCTTCAGTAGGTGAATGAATAATTAAACTGTGGTAGTTCCAGACAGTGGAATGTATTCAGTGCTAAAAAGAAATGAGCTATCAAGGCGTGAAAAGACACAGAGTAGGCTGGGTTCAGTGGCTCATGCCTATAATCCCAAGACTTTGGGAGGCTGAGGTGGTAGAATTGCTTGAGCCTAGGAGTTTGAGACCAGCCTGGGCAACATAGTGAGACCCATGTCCACAAAAAAGAAAAGACATGGAGTAAACTTAAATGTGGCTAAGCATGGTGGCTCATGCCAGTAATCCCAGCACTTCGGGAGGCCAAGGTGAAAGGATGGCTTCAGTCCAGGATGTTGAGACCAGCTGGGCAACATAATGAGACCTTGTCTCTACAAAAAAATGAAAAGTTAGCCATGGTGATGGGTGCCTATAGTCCCAGCTTCTCAGGAGGCCAAGGTGGGAGGATCCCTTGAGCCTAGCAGTTTGAGGCAGCAGTGAGCTACGATAGCGCTACTGCACTTTGGCCTGGGTGACAGAGTGAGGCCCTGTCCCAAACAAAAAAACAAATCAACCAACTAACAACAACAACATAAACTTAAATGCACATTACTAAGTAGAGGAAGTTAGCTGAAAAGGGTATATGCTGTGTAATTCCAACTATATGACATTCTGGTAAAGGAAAAACCACGAAGACGGTGAAATGAGCAGTGTTTGCCAATAGTTATTGGGGAGGGAGGGATGAATAGGCAGCACAGAGGATTTTTAGGACAGTGAAACTATACTTTGTTTTTTTTTTTTTTGAGACAGAGTCTCGCTCTATAGTCCAGGCCGAAGTGCAGTGGTGTGATCTCAGCTCACTGCAACTTCTGCCTCCTGGGTTTAAGTGATTCTCATGCCTCAGCCTCCCTAGTAGCTGGGACTACAGGTGCGTGCCACCATGCCTGGCTAATTTTTTTGTATTTTTAGTAGAGACTGGGTTTTTCCAAGTTGGCCAGGCTGGTGTTGGACTCTTGGCCTCAAGTGATCCATCTACCTTGGCCTCCCAAAGTGCTAGGATTACAGGTATGAGCCACCAAGCCTGGCCTAGAACAGTGAAACTATTCTGTAATGGTGGACATGTTATTATACATTTGTCAAAACTCAAAGGATGTGCAACCCCAAGAGTGAACCCTAATGCAAATGATGGATAATGATATGTAGGCTCATCAATTGTAAAAAAATGTACCTACCACTCTGGTGTGGGATGTTGATAGTGGAGGAGGCTACGCATGTGTGGGGACAGGAGGCAGATGGGAATTCTCTTTACTTTTCTGCTCAGTTTTGCTGTGAATCTAAAACTGCTCTAAAAAATAAAACCCATTAAAGAACAAAACAAAAACAAAACAAGACAAAAAATGAAGGAGAAACCTGAAAATGACATGAAGAAAACAATTCCATTTACATTAGCAGCAAAAAAAGAAATACTTAGGAATAAATTTAACAAAAAGTAGTACAAAACTTGTACTCTGAAAACTAAAAAAGAAATTAAAAGATTATGCTTAAAATAAATTAATGAAGACATAAATAAATGGAAAGACATCTAATGTTCATGGATTGGAATATTTAATGTTGCAAACATGACAATAGTCCCCAAATTGACTTACAGATTAAACACAATCTCTATAAAAACTATTGTATTTGTTTTTATATTATATTAAACTATTATATTTGTGGCTAATTGTTTTTTTAAATAATGGTGCCAACACAATTACATCAGAGAAAAAAGGGAAAAGTCTTTAACAAATGGTGCTAGGACAACTGAATATCACATACAAAAGAATAAAGTTAGATCCCTACCTCATGCCGTAGACAAAAATTAACTCATAATGATGGATCATAGACTTAAATGTAGAAATAGTACTATGAAAATCTTAGAATAAAATGTGGGAGTAAATCTTTGTGATGCTGGGTTAGGCAAAGCCTTCTTAGACATGATGCCAGCACCAGAAGTGACAAATGAACAAGCAGATAAATTGGACTTGATCAAAATTAAAATAAACTACCTTAAAACCCCAACCTTTTGTGCTTCAAAGGACACCATCAAGAAAAGACAATAGGGGCCGGGCGCAGTGGCTCACGCCTGTAAACCTAGCACTTTGGGAGGCCGAGGCGGGTGGATCACAAGGTCAGGAGATCAAGACCATCCTGGCTAACACGGTGAAACCCTGTCTCTACTAAAAATACAAAAAAAAAAAAATTAGCTGGGAGTGGTGGTGGGCGCCTGTAGTCCCAGCTACCTGGGAGGCTGAGGCAGGAGAATGGCGTGAACCTGGGAGGCAGAGCTTGCAGTGAGCCGAGATCACGCCACTGCACTCCAGCCTGGGCGACAGAGCGAGACTCTGTCTCAAAAAAAAAAAAAAAAAGAAAAAAGAAAAAAGAAAAGACAATAGAATGGGAGAAAATATTTGCAAATTAAATATTGATGAGACTTATATCCAGAAAAATATAAATAACTCTTAAAACAACAATAAAAAGACAACTCAATTGATAAATGGGTGAAGGATCTGAACAGACATTTCTTCAAAGAGAAGATATACAAATGGCCAAAACGCACATGAAAGATGCTCCATATTTGTACTAGTCCGTTTTCACAGTGCTATAAGGAAACTACCTGAGACTGGGTAGTTTATAAAGAAAAAGGTTTAATTGACTCACAGTTTTGCATGGCTGGGGAGGCCTCAGGAAACTTACAATCATGGTAGAAGGTGAATGGAGAAGCAAGTACCTTCTTCATATGGCAGCAGGAGAGAGAGAGCGAGGAAGTGCCACACTTTAAAACCATCAGCTCTTGTGAGAAATCACTCACTATCAAGAGAACAGCATTGGGGAAACCACCCCCATGATCCAAACACCTCCCACCAAGTCCCTCACTTGACATGTGGGGATTACAATTTGAGATGAGATTTGGGTGGGGACACAGAGCCAAACCATATCAATATTATAGACCATTAGGGAAATGCAAACCAAACCACAATGAGATCCCACTTCATTTCCACTAAGATGGCTATAATAAAGAAAATGGACAGTAATAAATGGTGTCAAGGATTCAGATAAATTGGAAACCACACTGCTGGTGGGAATATCTTTTTGGGTAATGAAAATGTTTGAAAATTAATTGTTGCGATGGTTGCATAGCTTTGTGAATATACTAAAAACCATTGACTTGTATAATTTAAATGAGTGAATCGAGTGCATAGTCTGCTGCCATTTTTTAAATTAATTACTTACTTAATTAATTTATTTTTGAGACAGAGTCTAGCACTGTCACACGGGCTGGAGTGCAATGGCATGATCTCGGCTTACTGCAACCTCCGCCTCCTGGGTTCAAGTGATTCTCCTGCCTCAGCCTCCTGAGTAGCTGGAATTACAGGCACGCACTACCACGCTCAACTAATTTTTTGTATTTTTAATAGAGACAGGGTTTCACTATTTTGGCCAGGCTGGTCTTGAACTCATGACCTCCTGATCGGCCTGCCTTGGCCTCCCAAAGTGTTGGGATTACAGGTGTGAGCCGCCGCACCCAGTGCCATTTATATTTAAAGAGAGGATGGATATATATACATATATCTGAAATATTGCTTATACTTTAAAAAATGGAAGGACAAGCCATAAAAATAAATGGCCATTTATATAATAAGAAATGGGGGTGCATTTATGGAATGAAGTAGAAGCTAGATTTTTCTCAAATAGACCTTGTTTTATAGACTTTAGAACCACACAAATAATTTATATAATTATAAAACAAAATTAAAACTAAAAATGCAACCCCTAAAAATTGAAATCACAATTAAGCACATCAGCCTGTGTACTGAGCTAGTGGCATAATCACACATGAGAAACTTTTCCAAGTAACATTATTATTATTATTTTAATTATTATTATTATTTTTTGAGATGGAGTCTTGCTCTGTCACCCAGGCTGGAATGCAGTGGCACAATCTTGGCTCACTGAAATCTCTGCCTCCTGGATTCAAGCAATTCTCTTGCTTCAGCCTCCCAAGTAGCTGGGATTATAGGCATGTGCCACTCTGCCCGGCTAAGTTTTGTATTTTTTGCAGAGATGGGGTTTCAGCATGTTGAACAGGTTGGTCTTGAACTCCTGACGTCAAGTGATCTGCCCAGCTTGGCCTCCCAAAGTGCTGGGATTATAGGTGTGAGCCACTGCACCTGGCCTCCAAGTGACTTTAAAACATACTAATTGACTATACGTCCCTATTGGAATATACCCTAATCAGAAAAAGAATTGCAAAAAAGTCCCCCCAAAACAACAACAAAATACCCAAACTATGTTCAGTGATCATATTGTGGTGGTGCTGTGAAGACTGTTATTCTGAGACTATTCATGATGGGAAAAATAAATAGGTAATTATGGTGGGATTTTAGGCACAGGGGAAAAGGAGATACAGATGTGAGGTTGATGAAGATAGTCCTGGTTTTGAATTGGATACAGCAATAAAACTCATGTTGTTTTATATCTTTAAAACAACAACATTTCCTAGCTCCACCCACTGCAAAGGTCTAGAAACAATGAACTGGTCATGAATGACCCAGTAGGAATAAGCATCCATTCTAGATTGTGGCCTCTAAAATACCATTTCCCACTGAGAAGAATTAGGGTTCCTTGGAGACATGCTGATTCCACATCTGAGGCAGGAAATGTTGAAGATGAGTCTAGAACATCTTGCTATTTAGAAGGCAAGGAAGCTATCAAAAACTTTTATAGTCATGTCAAAGAACTCAGAGGTTACTTTGAGAAGATTCCCATTGGCTAAAGATGGGACAATTTCAACATCAATGAGAATGATAATTGAAATGGATTAAACACATCAAATATACAGGCTCAGTATGCCTTATCCAAAATGCTTGGGACTAGAAGTGTTTTGGATTTTGGATTTTTTTTGGATTTTGGAATATTTGCATATACATAATGAGATATTTTAGGGATCGGACCCAAATCTAAACACAAAATTCATTTGTGTTTCAAATACAGCTATATACACAGCCTGAAGGTAATTTTACACAATATTTTAAGTAATTTTGTGCATGAAACAAAGTTTGTGTAGACTGAACTATCAGAAAGCAAAAGTGTCACTATCTCAGTCACCAATGTGGACAATCTGTGGTTGTTTGACATCACCATTATTCCTGACTCTGAATCTATATGCTACTGATAAGCAAATATTTTCTTACACTTGTTCACACATAAGTGCCTAACAGTAAGAAGTATGACCCACCATTATTAATCCAGTGAAAAACTAATGTGTTCAGGGTAACTAAACAGCACGGTAGCATCACCAGAACACCTGTGTCAGCTGGTAAACAACAGTGACAGCCAACATGGCTGCTTTCAGTCTCCACTGTGTCCTGTCACGTGTGGTCAGGTGTTGAATTTTCCACTTGTGGAATCATGTTGGTGCTCAAAACGTTTCAGATTTTGGAATCTGGATTTTTGGATTAGGAATGCTCAACTTCTATTTCAAATTTTTTTTTTGAGACAGGGTTTTGCTCCACTGAGAGCAGTGGTGCAGCCTTGACCTCCTAGGCTCAAACAATCCCCCCATCTCAGACTCCAGAGTATCTGGGACTACAGGCATGAATCACCATGCCTGGCTAATTTTTATATTTTTTGTGGAAATGGGTTTTCACTATGTTGTTCAGGCTGGCCTTGAATTACGGAGCTCAAGCAATCCGCCTGCCTTGGTTTTTCAAAGTGCTGGGACTATAGGCATGAGCCACCATGCCCAGCCTATATTTAAAGTCTTAAATTCTTTAAAACTGACACAACTCTCACTAGTAATCTTTGATGGATATGAGGGAACCAACTCATTATTTTGATAATTGTTAAATAAAGGGAAAGAATTAAGCATGAATCCTGCCTTTCCCATATAAACTGTATTTTAGGGAAACCAAATATATGTTGGAGGGAAGCTTCTTTTTATAAAAGCATTTCAGCAACTAGATGGATGACAGAATTAGAATATCACCATTTTGTAAACCATAATATACGTAAGTAATGATAATCAATAACTGCTAATAGCACATACAACACACACACACACACACACACACACACGCCAACCCCAAATAAAAAAGACCACCAACACTAAATTTCGACGGACTGTGGAGCACCTAGGACTTTCATACATTGCTGGTGGAAATTAAAAATGATACAACCACTTTGAACTGTTTGACAGTCTCTTTTAAAGTTAAATAATCATTTTCACTTCCAAGTACTTACTGAGAAGAAATTAAAATGCCCACAAAAAGATGTGCATAAGAATGTTCAGGGCTGGGCATAGTGGCTCACACCTATAATACCAGTGCTTTGGGAAGGCAAGGTGTGAGGATCACTTGAAGCTAGAAGTTTGAGACCAGCCTGGACAATATAGAGAGACCCCTTCTCTACAAAAATACTAAAAAATTCCAGCCTGGGCAACATAGTGAGACCCTGTCTGTATAAAAAAATTAAAAAATTTAGCCAGGTGGGGTGTTTTGCACCTGTAGTCCCAGTTACTCTGGAGGCTGAGGTGGGAGAATCACTTGAGCCCAGGACGTCGAGGCTCAGTGAGCCAGGATGGAGCCACTACACTCTAGTCTGGGCGACAGAGCGAGACCCTGTCTCTAAAAAAAGAAAAACAAAAAGTTCATAGCAGCTTGATTCCCAAACTATTATTCCCAAACAGTTCAAACTGGAAACACCCCAAATGTCTATGAAAAGGAGAATGGATAAACAAATTATGGTATATTCACATAATGGAATATAACTCAGCAATAAAAAGGACGAACTAGTACAGTCATATATGCAACAACATGGATACATTTAAAAAACATTTTGTTGAGTTAAAGAAACTAGACATAAAAGACTACATACTGTATTATTTCATTCATAGGAAGTCTAAGAATAGGCAAAACTATCTGCTATGGTTTTTTTTTTTTTTTTTTTTGAGTCAGAGTCTCACTCTGTCGCCCAGGCTGGAGTGCAGGGGTACAATCTCAGCTCACTGCAACCTCTGCCTCCTGGGTTCAAGCGATACTTGTGCCTCAGCCTCCTGAGTAGCTGGGACTACAGGTGTGTGCCACCACGCCTGGCTAATTTTCGTATTTTTATAGAGGCGGAGATTCCTCATGCTGGCCAGGCTGGTCTTGAACTCCTGACCTCAAGTGATCCACTCTCTTTGGCCTCCCAGAGTGCTGGAATTACAGGCATGAGCCACTGTGTCTGGCCTGCTATGGTTTAAATGCCTATGTCTCTCCAAAATTCATGTTGAAATTTAATCTCCATTGTGGTGTTATTAAGAGGTGGGGCCATTTGTTAAGTGGGTAAGTCATGAGTGCTCTGCCCTTGTGAATGGGATTGGTGCCCTAATAAAAGAGGCTTCAGGGAGCTGCCTGGTCCTTCCGTCTCTTCTGCCATGTGGGAACACAGTGCCTCTTCCACCAGGTGAGGATGCAGCAACAAAGCACTATTCTTAGAAGCAGAGACAAGCCCTTACCAGACACTGAATCTGCTGGTGCTTTGATCTTGGACTTCCCAGCCTCTGGAACTGTAATAAATAAATTTCTATTATTTATAAATTACCCAGTGTAGGGTATTTTGTGATAGTGGCATAAATGAACTAAAACACTATCTATGGTGACGGAAATGAGAAAATAGTTGGCTCTGGGCCTGGACAGGAACTGACTATAAAGACCCATGAGAGAACTTTCTGGAGTGAAGGAAATATTCTGTATCTTGTTTTTGGAGGAAGCTACATGGCTGCACGCAATTGTGAAAACTAATTGAGCAGTTACGATCTGTGTATTTTAATTATAACTCAGTTAAAAAGTGATAGATTTTATGTGCCTCCTGATGGGTGCACACAAAGTCACTTATGAAATACTACCAACAATTTTGAACCTGAATCTGATCAGGCTCCTAGATCTAAACATCAATTTATAGGAAATAGAGGGAATAAAAAACTCTTATTTAATGACACCTTGGGGATGTGATCTGCAAAACTCAGACTGTGGGAATTATATTGTAGTACTTACACCAAGTAAGGGGCCCCTGTTCCGACCCTCCTCTGGCTGGACCCCTCTACTTAATATAGAATTAAACATTAATTTTAACCCCAGAGAAAAACACCATCAATACTTTTTTGTTTGTATCAACATATATTAATCATTAAAAAAGGAACCATATTATGCATATTATTTTACAACTTGTTTTTTTAAAAGCAATGCATCTTGGGACATCCTCTTTTGTCAACGTACAAGTCTACCTCATTCTTTTTAACATGGTATTGAATTGTATACCACAGTTTTTCTCAGCCTTTTAGACTTTTTTCTTTTTTCTTTTTTGAGATGGAGTCTTACTTTGTCACCCAGGCTGGAGTGCAGTTGCGTGATTTTGGATCACTGCAACCTCTACCTCCCAGGTTCAAGCGATTCTCCTGCCTCAGCCTCCTGAGTAGCTGGGATTACAGGCGCCTGCCACCATGCCCGGCTAATTTTTGTATTTTTAGTACAGTTGCGGGTTCACCATCTTGGCCAGGCTGGTCTTGAACTCCTGACCTCATGATCCACCCACCTTGGCCTTTTGAAGTGTTGGGATAACAGGCATGAGCCACTGCACCCAGTATAGACATTTTTTTCTTAATTATTACTCTCCCATGAAGTTTCAATACCACATATATACTGTATATTTATGTGCTTTACACATATCTATGCTTTAGAAAAAAAAATTACCCTCAAGAATCAATTTTCACCTCCTTGTTGCGATGTTGCCACCCTGTGAATTCATGATATAGGTATTCCATATCCTATTTCATATGTATACTACTTTTGATATTCCAATACTGCATTATCTATATTTATACATATATTTTGTTTCTGTAGGATATATTTCTAGAATTGAAAGGCTGTGTTCAGTTATTAATATTTAACATTTAATTGATATTGCTAAAGACTGTGCCAATTATATGCCAATCAATGTATATTGAGAATCTGGCTTCAATTTTTACACTTAAGTCACAAATCCATTTGAAATTTATTCTGGGAATAAGGTAAAGATCGAATTATCTTTCTCCTCTAAATCTAGCTCAATGTACTTATATACTTTACTGGATTAATCTTTTCTTGATGTACCACATATTAAATTTGGTAAGTGCTCTTAGATATATTCAGGCTTTGAATTCTGTTCCATGATTGTTTATTTATTCCATTACCACTCTATGTTTATTATTCTTGTTTTATGCTTTATTGTATAATACAATTTCCTTTTATGAATTCTATTTTCTTGTTTTTTTTTTCATGTTTTTTTTTCTCTCAATGAATTTTGGAGTAATTCTGTTTAGTCCCAAACAAGCAAACAACAAAAACGAGCTCTTAAAATACTTTTGGGATTAATATTGGAATTTTACCAAATTTGCAGATTAACTTAGTGAGACTGTAGAATACTTTTAGAGTACCTTATAGAGTTACATTTAAAATAAGACAGAGAAAAAAAGAAATGTTGATTTAATGATGTATACTTCTATATTAGAATATTTTGAGCTGTAAATGACAAAAATCCAGGTAAAACCCAAGGTTAAGTATAAAAGAGAGTTTATTGGCTCATTCAACGGATAAGTCCAGTGGTAAAACTAGTTTTCAGGCATGTCTGGATCTCTGGGTTCAAACAATGTCATCAGGACTTGCTCTCTCTGTCTTCCAGCTTAGCTTCTTTAGCTTCAATATCAGACAAACCTCCATGTGGTTGCAAAGGTGGCCTGTCTGCTCTGTGTCTGCATGTTCTTTAGCACCTGCAATATAACATCAGAGGGAGAGAGTTTTTTTTTTTTTTTTTTTTTTTTTTTTTTATAGTGCCAGCAGGCCAGGTGCGGTGGCTCACGCCTATAATCCCAGCACTTTGGGAGGCTGAGGTGGGTGGTTCACCTGAGGTTGGGAGTTCAAGACCAGCCTGACCAACATGGATTAACCCCGTCTTTACTTAAAAAAAAAAATTAGCTGGGTGTGGTGGTGCATGCCTGTAATCTCAGCTACTTGGGAGGCTGAGAGGCAGGAGAATCATTTGAACCTGGGAGGTGGAGGTTGCGGTGAGCCGAGATTGTGGTGAGCCGCGATTGCGCCATTGCACTCCAGCCTGGGCAACAAGAGTGAAACTCCATCTCAAAAAATATATATATATAAATAAATAGTGCCAGCAAAAGTACCAATGATGGTTCTCATTGGTCAGGTCTGAATCAAGTGTAGGAATGGGGGCAGTGTGGGCAGTTGGGAATCAGCTTCACTTGAACCAGCTAAGGCTGGTGAGTGGTGGTTTCCTGAAAGGGATGTGGAGCAACCGAAAAGTCAGGAATTATACACCATAATACCTA
The DNA here is from genome assembly GCF_028858775.2 of Pan troglodytes. Taxonomy (NCBI): domain Eukaryota; kingdom Metazoa; phylum Chordata; class Mammalia; order Primates; family Hominidae; genus Pan; species Pan troglodytes. The sequence continues at coordinate 38,099,761 of NC_072408.2, read as the reverse complement.
TTTATGTATTTATTAGATGGAGTCTCGCTCTGTTGCCCAGGTGGGAGTGCAGAGGTGCGATCTCGGCTCACTGCAACCTCTGCCTCCTGGGTTCAAGTGATTCTCCTGCCTCAGCCTCCCGAGTAGCTGGGATTACAAGCGCCCATCACCACACTCAGCTAATTTTTATATTTTTAGTAGAGACAGGGTTTCACCATGTTGGCCAGGCTGGTCTTGAACTCCTGACCTTAGGTGATCTGGCGCCTTGGCCTCCCAAAGTGCTGGGATTATAGGTGTGAGCCACCACGCCCTGCTGATAATACCTGTTTATAAAAAGAGGATTTAAAAGCAACATTAGGAAATATTACTAAGTTGAAGTTCTAATACTATTTTTTAGATTATGAAGTTATTTTAGGGCTAAAGGTGAAAAGAAACCAGGCCATTGGGCAGGAAAACATGATGATAGACAGTAAAAAGTTACTTGTAATTGAACAATATTTGTTAGAATTATAATGCTTATTCTTGATGTTACTCTTCCTCCATTTCTTGATCTCATCACTGCTTAGATTCTCCAAAATCTTGCTTCATAAATTTGTCCTGTTTTGCAGCTTAATCTTGTCTTTTATTTTTTCCCCTGCTCCTAAGGAACCCCATTCCCCACCTCCCTAAACAAATCAACAAGCTTCTCAATTCTACTGCTTTTTATACCTCCTCTTCTTATATTCATTGGCCAATTGTTTAAAGTCATCAGTGATTTCCTTAATCATCAAATCCAATGAACTTGGACCCTCCTTGATGGCTTGCTGTCTCTGTAGTATTTGACAATATTGACTGAACTTTCCTTCTTGAAACCCGGAATCTTAGTTCCTACGAAACCCACTCTCCTGATGTTTCTCTTAGCTTTCTGATGACTTTTTCTCTGTTTACTTTGTTGGTTTTTCTTCTTCACCTTCTTTATATGCGGGTGATTCTCAAGGTTCTGGCTTCAAACTGTTTCACTATTCACTCTCTTTTTTTTTTTTGGCAGTTTCAAATACTTTCAAAAGAAGGGTATACACTTTTTTTTTTTTTTTTTTTTTGAGACAAGAGTCTCACTCTGCTGCCCGGGCTGGAGGGCCGTGGCTGCCTCCCCCGCTCAAGTGATTCTCTTGCTTCAGCCTCCCATGTAGCTGGGATTACAGGTGTGCGCCACCACACCCGGCTAATTTTTGTATTTTTGGTAGAGACGGGGTTTTGTCATGTTGGCCAGGCTGGTCTCAAACTCCTGACCTCAAGTGATCCACGTACCTCAGCCTCCCAAAGTGCTGGGATTACAGGTGTGAGCCACCGCACCCAGCCTACATCTTCTATTTAACTGCTTCTGATCAGTTCCTCTCCCAACACCTGTGTGATCTAATCCTAACTGTCCACTATCTAGAAAGACAGAGCTTAACTTCTTAACTTCTTCTAAAAAGATCTTTCCCTTCTGAATCCCATGGTACTTTTTTTTTTTTTTTTTAATGGCACTACTTTAAAACTTGCATTAGCTCCTTATGTGTTAAGACTTGTCTTACTTTCTGGCCTATAAAGTCGCTTTTCCTTTTTCTTTTTTTTTTTTTAAGGAGATGGGGCCCCTGCTCTATAAACTTCTTTAAGAAGATTTTCTTCTTTTTAAACTTTTATTTTAGGTTTGGGGGTACACATGAAGGTTTGTTGTAAAGATTATTTCATCACCCACGTATTAAGCCTAGTACCCAATAGTTATTTTTTCTGCTCCTCTGCATGCTCCCACCCTCCACCCTCAAGTAGACCCCAGTGTTTCTTGTTCCCTTAAGATTTTCTAATTCAACTCTGCATCTCCTATACTGTAAAGCACAGTGTTTTGTATTTTTTCATTTGTTTATTCAACATACATAAGCGCTGACTATGTATTGTGCTAGGAGCTGGGTAAGTGGTTAAAAAAAACCCCGTGCTTTCTGCCCTCAGACAGTTTAGAGTCTCGTGAAAATACATATTGTGATATATAATCAATAAAACTTTATTGAAAGAATGAATCTTACATCTTAAACTCCTTTTTCATCTTCTTTCCCCAAACTCCTGACCTACATTCCTGCACCCTTTCCCCTGATAAATCCCAGATTTCTCAAATCCAGCAGCTGAATTGGATTCATGTGCTATGGATACACATAAATAAGTTTGCCCCATGTTCAAGAAACTCACAATAAAGCACCTTCTCTCCCCAAACCTTCTGCTGATTTTAGTATCAATGTTACTAACTCCTTCTTATTACCAAGGGGAAATCTTGGTATTCTTTTTGACTTCTTCCTCTTTTTCATATTTAATTCTTTAATTCAAGCAATTATCCCTCTTGTTGAGGTCCTTTCACCTATAGCAGAGGTTGAAAATTAGCGACCCACGAATTGTATCTAGCTAGTAGAGGTGTTTTGTTTTGTATAATATTATCAAAAATATGATTTTCCTGTTTCTCCTGAAAAATCAGGCAACACTGAGTCCTTATTTTTGCAAGAATTGGCTGGAGTTTTAGATGGGACAGCTCAATCAACTCTAACATTCCAATCTCTATCACTCCTTGCTTTTGTCACATTCAGTCCATTTCCTCACTTATGAAACTTTCTTAGTCCCTAATTTAGGCATCTGAGTTTGCCGTCTCTGGCCTATATGATCATAGACTGTCAGTAGTGGAAGAGATAATAAAAGGTCAACTCGTCTAACAGTCTCCTTCTTCCTCTCCCCACTCTTTAAGAGACAGAGAAATGAGGTCTAAAGAGCTTACATTACCCAATCAATTTCATACAGCTAATGTGTAACAGGATTCTATAATATGCCATTAGGCCTCCTCCCTCATACGGATCATGTTAAACTTATATTTTCCCTTTGGTTTAGTTGCTAGGAACCTCAGAGCCCAATTTGTGGCACCCCTCTAGTAAATACACGGACCTTTTGGTATGAAGTTTTGGGGTATTAATATACCCCTGGCTTTATTTTATTTTCCAATTACCTTTACCTCAGTTTCTCTTCATCATTTTCTCCTATTATAGTGTGTATTTTTTTTCCCCAAGCATACTCAATCTTTTGTGAAAGAGGTGGGACATCCGTACAGGCGTAAACTGTCGGGCCGTATTGTCTGGCTCCCAATTTCTTTCTTTCACTGTCATTCTGCTTTGGCTACTCACATTCTCTATTTTCCTTGACAGCCAAACTTCTTGAAAGAATTGTCTTCACATGCTGTGTCCACTTCATCCTGTCTTTTCAATTCACTGTAAACAGATTTAAAGCCTTCAATGCCTTCTTTGTTGCTATGATATTAATACCAAAATTATATTGTATTCATCCATATATGAAGGACACAAAATGGTTTTCCCTAAATTATCTCAACTATGAAAAAATATGCAGAGAAAAAAATTAATAGGTAATGCATGAAAATGTTACTTCTGGGTAGCTGGATGACTGGTGAGATTTATTTTCTTTTAAAAATTTCCCACAATTTTAAAAACAAGCGCATTAGAACACATCCCGATGTAAATTAGAAATTCTCAACTTACATTTTCTAAAAGGAGGCAGAAAACTAGGGAAGCGACAGTGAGGAGCCACTGGGCCACACTTCATTTCACCTTAAGACTGACTCAGAGAAAAACAAGAGGGTACGACTCAGATCCCCGGGGCCAGCGGCAGGGCCGCGGGGCACGACTGGATAACCGCTTGTGAAGAAAATTTTAAGAGAGCCCTCACGACCCTTTAGCGCATCCTAAAAGACCTCTGAATATCTCTGCCTCTCCCGCGAACGGCTCCAAACCGCAGATAACGGTCAATCGCCTCCGGTTGTCCTGGTAACAGCCAGCAACCACAACCCTGCCTCCGTAACTCCTCCCAGAACACCGTGCGTCTTATCGCTTCACTTCCGGGTTCGGAGGGCCGACTTCTTCCGGAAGTATCTGCCTGCCAGTCACCTGGCGTTTTCTGGCTGTGTGGCTTTGCTAGACAGAATGTGGCGTATTGTTGGGCAGGTCCCTGAGGACCCTTTTGTTGTCTCCCCCCGTTTAGCAGGACTGGAAAGCTAAGCAAAGGCTTTACTCTCACGGAATTGGATGAATTGGACGTTAGTTTTTAAAAAGCCGAAGGGTACATGTTAGCTTTATTTAACCATTCCACAATGTATATATATTTCAAAACATGTTTTATACTATAAATATAATTTTTATTTGTCAACTAAAAAACAGCATTAAGTGTTAAAAGCTGTGAAGTCAGAATGTAGAGATGAATCTTTGAAATCAGAATGCTTTATTTGGGAAGAAAATAGTAATTTGGGGCATATATGTAGACTGGGGTGGTCTTTGGGATGTCTGAAGAGTGAAGAGGTTAGAGACTTTATAAGAAGGAGAAATGTTACGTATTGGTCTCCAAGAGAGTTTATTGGCACTATTAATGTTTTGGTGGGGTTGGCAAACTGATTGCTGAGTGACAGTGGTGGGTAAAATTAGTCTTAGAATTGTAGCAGACTGTCTTAGTAGCCTTTAGATTAAATTGGTTTTAAGTGTTAGCAGGCAGTTTCAGCAGCCAGGCCTGTAGAGAATTATATTTTTCAAGTGATATTTGTGACCTGAATGTTTTTTCCCTCTGGCCTCTCCACTCTTTAACTGGTATGACAAAAGTGACCCGATTTATATGATCAACTTTCACAGCTGACAGGTGGTAAACTCTTTACAATTATATGTAATTTATTTGTTACTGTGATAGATTTATACAATTTTAAATAATTTAGTTCCCATTAAAAAAGCAATTATTTTTGCTTTAGAAAATGAAGGCCAAAAAAACCCCCAAAACACAAAACCTCCAAATCCTACCCATTTAAGGACAACCAATGTGAATACTTTGTAGGAGTCTTCCAGACCCTTTCTATGAATTATAGTAAGTACAAATTCAAAATGGAATCATACTGTATATGCTAGTTTGGAACTTAAAAAACTTTTTTTTTTTTTTTGAGACAAAGTTTTACTGTGTTGTCCAGGCTGCAGTGTAGTGGCCCGATCTCGGCTTACTGCAACCTCTCCGCCACCTGGGCTCAAGCAATTCTCCTGCCTCAGTCTCCTGAGTAGCTTGGGATTATAGGCGGCGCCACCACACCCAGCTAATTTTTGTATTTTTAGTAGAGATGAGGTTTCACCATGTTGGTCAGGCTGGTCTCGAACTCCTCATCCCAAGTGATCTGCCTTCCTCGGTCTCCCAAAGTGCTGGGATTACAGGCATGAGCCACCCGCGCCCAGCCTGAATTTTTTTTTTTTTTGAGCTGTTGTTTTGCTCTGTCGCCCAGGCTGGAGTGCAGTGGCGCGATCCCAGCTCACTGAGGCAGGAGAATCGCTTGAACCCAGGAGGCAGAGGTTGCAGTGAGCCGGGATGGCGCCACTGCACTCCAGCCTGGGCGACAGAGCAAGACTCTGGCTCAAAAAAAAACAAAAAAACAAAAAAACAAAACAAAACACCCAAAACCTTTTAATGAACATATTTTGTTTAAAAAAGACACTTAACATGGTTGTATATATTCCATTATACCTCTTGTTGGATATTTAAACAATTGATGTCTTCCCCCACCGCCCCTTTTTTTTGAGGAGGAGGTGTGTTGCTGTATCACACAGGCTGGTCTTGAACTGGGCTCAGGCAGTCCTCCTGCCTTAGCCTCCCAAATAGCTATGATTACATGCCACTGGCCTGGCCATTTTTGCTCCCAATTAGTGCTGCAATGGAGAAATGGAAATCCTTATAGCTAAATCTTTGCCCTTGCTCTAATTTCTTTGTGGTAATTCTTTTTCTTTTTAAAACTCATTTGTATTTGCTGTTCATTATCTCTTCCTTAATGTGTTTTTATTCCATACCTATGTCTTTATACTGTATACAGATGAAGTTACACATGGCATCCAAAGCCCACTTGATTTTTTAAAGTTTATTTTTCTGATTATAAAGGTAATACGTGCTTATTGAGGAACATTAGAAAATTTCAGGAGAATGTAACAAAAAAATTCCAATACCTAGACAACCACTGATACTGCGGTATGAATTTTTTTCCATCTGTTTCTTCAACAATGAGTATTGAAACAGTTTTAGCTAATTTAGTAAGGAAATGTTGCAGCTTTTGGTTTGTACTTTTTTACTTATTCCTGTAGCTGAAGGGTATTGCAAATAGTATCCAGAAATAAAGCCACATACCTACAACCAACTGATCTTAGACAATGACAACAAAAATATATAATGGGAAAAGACACTCTATTTAATAAATGGTGCTAGACAAAGTGGATAGACATGCAGAGGAATGAAACTGGACCCCTTTCTTTCACCATATACCAAAATTAACTCAAGATGGATTAGAGTTAAATTTAAGACCTGAAACAATAAAAACCCTAGAAGAAAACCTAGGAAAAACTCTTGTGGAGATTGACCTAGGCAAATAATTTATGAGCAAGTCCTCAAAAGCAAATGCAACAAAAACAAAAACAGACAAATGAGTTTCATTAAGCTAAAAAGCTTCTGCATAGTAAGATAAAGAATCAAATAACCTACAGAATGGAAGAACATATTTACAAACTGTGCAGCCAACAAAGGACTAATATCCAGAATCTACAAGGAACTCAACCAGAAAAAACTAAATAACCCTATTCAAAAGTGGGCAAAAGACAGGAATAGACATTTCTCAAAAGAAGACATACAAGTGGCTAATAAACATGATAAAATTCTCAACATCACTAATCATCAGAGAAATGCAGATTAAAACCACGGTGAGATACCATCTCGCACCAGTCAGAATGACTATTATTAAAAAGTCAAAAAACAACCCGATATTGATGAGAATTCAGAAAAAAGAGATTGCCTATACACTGTTGGTGGGAATGTAAATTAGTACAACCTCTGTGGAAACTAGTATGGAGATTTCTCAAAGAACTAAAAATAGAACTACCATTTGACCCAGCAATCTCACTACTGGCTACCCAAAGGAAAACAAATTGTGACTGGGTGTGGTGGCTCATGCTTGTAATCCTAGAGCTTTGGGAGGCTGAGGCAGGAGGATCACTTGATGCCAGGAGTTTGAGACCAGCCTGAGCAATATCGCAAAAAACCTCCATCTCTACAAAAAATTAAAAAGTTAACCAGACATGATGGTGCATGCCAGTAGTTCTAGCTACTCAAGAGACTGAGGTGGTAGGATTGCTTAAGCCCAAGAATTCAAGGCTGTGGTGAGCTATGATTACACCACTGCACTCCAGCCTGGGTGACAGAGCAAGAACCTGTCTCTGAAAAAGAAAAAAAAAAGAAATTGTTATGACAAAAAGACAAAGACATAGAATCAACCATCAACCTAAGTGTCCACCAACAGATGGTTAAAGAAAATGTGGTTATGCATACACCATGGAATACTATGCAGCCATAAAAATAATGAAATCATGTCTTTTGCAGCAACATGGATGGAGCTGGGGGCCATTATCCTAAGTGAAATAACTCAGAAGCAGAAAATCAAACACCCCATGTTCTCACTTATAAGTGGAAGCTAAAGACTGAGTGCACGTGGACATACAGAGGGGAATAATAGACACTGGGGACTCCAAAAGTGGGGAGAGTGGGAGGGAAAGGGTGAGGGTTGAAAAATTAACTATTGGGTACAATGTTCACTGTTTGGGTGATGGGTACACTAGAAGCCCAGACCTCACCACTACACAATATATCTGTATAATAAACCTACACATAAACCACCTGAATCTATGTATTAAAAAAGAAAGCATGAAAAAAAATCCAAATAGTATTTCAAATGTATATAGGCTATGGTCCATTTCTAGGCATATCTAGCCTGCCTTCAGTATTCCAAACTAATCACACTGAATTGTGATGGCTTAGTTTTCCATATGTGTGTTTTAGTTCAATAACTGGATTGAAAGCTAGTTGTGTGGTCCTAGATAAATTATTGAATTTTGCTGAGCCCACTTTATCTGCAAATTAGAGATAATACTTACTTTGCAGGGTTGTAGTGAGGATTGGAAATAATGTATCCAAGGTGAATTTAATTAAAAAGTAGTTACTTTTTTTTTTGACTTCTGGCTTTAATAGTCTATGTACATAGGAGTTGTTTGTATTTTTATAATATTCCAAATGAATGACTATCCTAGCATCCCACTCAATTTAGATATTGAGCATCTATGACACATAAAGCACTGTTCATAACCCTAAAGGCCTGGTGAGCCTATATTTTTCAGATATGTTTCTTACATAAACCACATGCTGCTCTTCATCTTTAGCAATTTTCTTAGTCATGTGTTTCTTCAGTCTCTTACACCTTGCCTGGCCCATCATAGTAGGTGCTGAATAAATGTGTGAGCTGAGTGGAATAATTTAGTAGGAAAAGAGAAACACACAAATTGGATAAAACCTGGCAGGCTACGATGAAAATGATTAACAGGTACAAAGTGCTTTGTACATTGGGAGATCAGGAGACATTAATTTTGATTAAGGTATCTGGGAATGCCCTGTGGAGTAGGCAGATTTGACCTGGGCCCCAATCATAGGGGCTGAGGCAAGGAGCTTAAAGATGGAAATGACAGTATGAGTTAAGGCTGAGAGGTAGAAGTAAACAGGGTGCGCTTTGTTATCAGGGAGTTATTGGTGGGGGGTGGGGCAGAAGAGTAGGGTAAGCGAATGGGTACAGATGGGAAGAAAAAATGTAGTTGGTTCCTACATTTTGAGGATTTTTATGTGACTAGTCATTCTTTATAGTTTTAAAACGTTTCTGAAAAACACTGCTTTCAATATGGCCAGAGGCATCTTTGGGCAGAGTGGATCTGAGGGATGGCAGGGGTCGGGAAAGTGGCGGGCCAGAAATGACAACTGGCTTGCCCCGGAAGAAGGCAGGGAGTGGGAGGACGGCCGAGACCTTCGGCGGCACAAGAGCAGTTAGTGGCCAATATTCGCCCCGAGGTGAGGAAGGAGTGTCTGCGAGGAGGCGGGACACCCTTAGAGCTCAGCAGGCAGCAGGAAGCTGCAGAACAACGCTTATAAAGACATGTCACCCACACTGGGAGGGCAGCAGCGAAGTCCGCGGCAGCCGGGTTGTTGCCTTTGAGGGAAGTCGCAAGACCCAGCTACGCCCAACAGCATCGGGCCCCGCGCCCCGCCCCATGCCCTCGCCCCGCCCCTCATCCCTCGCCCCGCCCCCTCGCCTCTCGCCCCGCCCCTCTCCTCTCGCCCCGCCTCCCGCGCTCCCCGTCAGGTTCAAAGCCCCCTCCAGCCTAACGTCTTCAGCCCAGCCAGGCTGCCCTTCTTCCCTACGGAGGGAGGGCCTGGGCGGTCGCGTTGGCGGGAGGGAGGTTACCTTTCCCAGTCTCGCTCTGGCCGCCCGAGCCAGGAGGAAGCAGCGGCGAGGTCTGCGGGAGGCATGGCGGGAGCTCCGGACGAGCGCGGGCGGGGCCCCGCGGCAGGGGAGCAGCTGCAGCAGCAACACGTCTCTTGCCAGGTCTTCCCCGAGCGTCTGGCCCAGGGGAATCTCCAGCAAGGGTTCTTCTCCAGCTTCTTCACCAGCAGCCAGAAGTGCCAGCTTAGGCTCCTGAAGACGCTGGAGACAAGTAGGAGCCATGACCTGGAGGCTGGGGTTCGGCAGAATGGGTCTGAGACCGGGTGGGCGAGGAAGGGCCTGGGCAACACCTGGCCAGGGGCTTCAGGTTCAGCACAGAGTCTAGACAGACTAGGCATCATGGGGGCTGGGTTGGGAGCCTGAGGCTCAGTTTCCCCACTAGAGGTGGCGCTGAGACCCTTTTCGTCGCTGTTTTTGGCTTGTGGAATGAATTTGTCTGCCCTTTTCTGTCACTCACTGTTGTGACAGATCCTCCGATTTCTTACATAAGTTATGCAGCCACACTGTGACTTCAGGGTAAGGGTGAGGCCAAGTTTTAAAGTGCCAGCCAGGTTAATTAAGGCACACAAAGGCTGTAAAAATGTAAAAATGTTAATTAAGGCATACAAAGGCTGTAAAAATATAAAAGCAGTTTTGCAAACCTACCGTTCCTTGGAAGCGGTTCATGCATGAATGGGCTTCAGAGCGTAGAAATCCCTGAAATGGTCTGTGAAATCGTGTGTATGTGTGTGTGTGTGTGCCCCTAAGTGCATTTTTTTTTTTTTTTTGAGACGGAGTCTCGCTCTGTCGCCCAGGCTGGGGTGCAGTGGCGGGATCTTTGCTCAATGCAAGCTCCGCCTACTGGGTTCACGCCGTTCTCCTGCCTCAGCCTCCCGAGTAGCTGGGACTACAGGCGCTCGCCACCACACCCTGCTAATTTTTTGTATTTTTAGTAGAGACGGGTTTTCACCGTGTTAGCCAGGATGGTCTTGATCTCCTGACCTCGTGATCTGCCCGCCTCGGCCTCCCAAAGTGCTGGGATTACAGGCGTGAGTCACTGCGCCCGGCCCTAAGTGTATTTTTTTTTGGTCGGGGGAGAGAGTTAATAGCTTCATCATATTCTCAAAGAGGCCAACGACCCCACAAAGGTTAAGAACTGCTGTGGGTTAAACAGGGACACAACTGCCCATTGACAAATTTCTCTCCCGTCCCAGAGACATTGCAGTAGAGAAGATTTCTTAATTCCTTTACATTGACATAGACTTCTTAAGTTTACTTTCAGATACATTTAGAAAATTAGTCTTAAACATACTTGTCCCAAAGCAAGGTTACTATTTCATAGCTAGTCAGTCACAGTTCAAAAGTCAACCACCGAAAGATTTTCCAACCTTCTTGGGATTACCTGCTTGTAGAGACTCAGGGAGGTAGGAGGAGGAAGGGGAGTTGAGGGTAAAAGGGGAGAGAATGATGATATTGTATTTACTGTACAAGTATGTATTGAGTGCCTCCCAGGTTCTGGTGGGGGAAGTAGAAAGATGAGTTAGCACCCTGCCTTGAAGGTGCTTCAAAGTGGAATAGAGTGGAAAGAGTATGGGTTGCAGAGTTAGATGTGGGTTCAAATGCGGATCCCTTTCCTCAGGTGTGGAAGGTGACTTAACTTCTCTGATCCTCACTATCCTTATTGTAAAAAAAGAGAAGGGGAAAATACCTTTTTTAGGGTTGTTGTGAAGAATAGATTTTATGGGGCTGGGTATGGTGGCTCATGCCTGTAATCTCAGCACTTTGGGGAGCCAAGGCAGGGGGATTGCTTGAGCTCAGATGTTTAAGACCAGCCTGGGTAATATAGGGAGACCCTGTCTCTACAAAAAATAAAAAAAATTAGCTGGATGTGGTGGCTCATGCCTGCAGTCCCAACTATTTAGGAGGCTGAGGCAGGAGATTTGCTTGAACCCAGGAGGCTGAGGCTGCAGTGAGCTGTTATTGCATCACTGCACTCCAGCCTGGGCAACAGAGCGAGACCCTGTCTAAAAAAAAAAAAAGTATTGATTTTATGAATGTAAAGTACCAGCATATCAGGAGCTGAGCTGAATAAATGGTAGCTGTTTTTACAGTGGAAGGGCCACACAGTGGAGGAAGAGTGGAAATAGATAGGATGTGAGGAAGGTGGGGTGCTGAACATGAGCCCCAGTAGGAATCAATGGACCTTGATCTTCCAAGGGCAGGGTGGCTGGGAGGGCCTGTTGGTGGTATTAAAGTGTCAACCTGCAGCTTTAAAATGCTATCCCTGGGTGGGGCGTGGTGGTGGAAACCAGGCCTCATGGGAGACTCTTTTTTTTTTTTTTTTTTCACCAAAGCAATTTTATTCTAAATATTGCTGCAGGTCCTTTTTGAAGTACTAAACCATGGTTGTTTTTTTTTTTTAAGTACAAGGACTACAGACTTTTGAAACTTTTAATTTTGTAAAATTCTCCTAGTTGCATGAATAATAATGTGCTTAATATGGTGCCTGCTACCTGGTATTCACTCAATTAATAATACTTATTGTTAACAATAATTATTCTACTGTGAACACTCTTGCAAGGGGCAGGTTGGTAAAGCAGTAACCTATACCTGACTTTCTCATCTCACATTTCTTTTTCTCACCTATTTTTGCCTTCAACATTTTTTTTAAACCTTAGTTTCTTTTTCACTTTTTTTGGGTTACATCATATAATTGGCTGTGCATTTATATTCTCAGACAAGATGCCTATGTGAAAAGTTAATATCAGAGGCATTTGGGCTCCTTGTACTTTCCTGTAGTAGTCACGGGCCCATAGAGTCTTAGATGTGGAAGGGCCCTCAGGAATCGTCTAGGCCTCCCCGTCCCCTTACAGGGAAACCTCTGTGCTATTGCTGGCCAGATACTCTACAGACCTCTCCTGGAATACAGTTACCTGTTCCTTGAGGCTCTTTCAATCTACTGTCTATTGTTTCACCAGCTTTAATTGTTGGAGAAAAATCCTTTCTCATACTGAGCTGAAATCTGCCACATGTAACTTCCATACTTTGGTCCTTGTTCTGCCCTTTGAAGAAATATTAACTGAATCTAGTCCCACATGGCACCCCTTCAATACTTGAAAGTACTGTGGTCCTAGTTAAGTCTTCTGTCTCCTTTCCAACCCCCCAAATCCTTTCTTGCTTCTTACTGGAAATAGTCTGTAGTACCCTAGTCACCATCCCCTGTGGAAGAGTTTCAGTGGCAGGTCCCATTTAGAAGGTGGTAGTACTCAGCATGGGACATGGTATTGCCGGTATGATCTGATCAGGACAGAACAGTGTGGCTACTGGCTTCCTCAAATCTAGGTACTGTGCTGTTGTTCACTTCTAAGAATGTGGCCCTAGATTCCCTCAGTCTTTTGGTATATACCGTAATACAACGTGTTTGATCATTTAACTAAAAATGAACTTTAAAAGCATAGTTGATATTGTCTAAGATGCTTAGTAGTACCATCTTCGTATTTGTATTAGTGTTTTATTTCAGTACAAACTTGCTTTGATGTTGATTTAAGCTTGGCCTCTCATGTCAATTTTTACCAATTTTAAGATAACATTACTTTTTTTGAGACAGAGTCACTCTATCGTCCAGGCTGGAGTGCAGTGGTGTGATCTCAGCTCACTGTAATGTCTGTCTCCTGGGTTCAAGTGATTCTCATGCCTCAGCTTCCCAAGTAGCTGGGACTACAGGCGTGTGCCACCATGCCCAGCTAATTTTTGTATTTTTAGTAGAGACGGGGTTTGCCATGTTGGTCAGGCTGGGCTTGAACTCCTGGCCTCAAATGATCCACCCGCCTCAACCTCCTAAAGTGCTGGGATTACAGGCATGAGCCACTGCATCTGGCCTGTGAGTTACTTTTTGATAATATCTTACACTGCTATTTGGGTAGTTTAATTGGTGCTACTTTTCCAATTACTTAATTAAATCAATATCTTTTTTAGATCCATATGTCAAACTTCTGCTTGATGCTATGAAACACTCAGGTTGGTAAGTAACTCTTTTTGAAGTGCTGCTCTGAGGTCTGGCTGCTGAAAACAAAAACCAAGTTCTCTTCTTAAGAGAACTGCTTAAGATTTCTCTGAGGTCACAAAGTCTTTTCCATAGGGTAAATAGAGGTAATTGGCTGCATTGTCTTCAGGCAGGCCTTGTTCTCTTTGGACAATTTCTGCCCTAACTCATGTTTTTTTTTTTTTGGGGGGGGGATAGAGTCTCGCTCTTGTTGTCCAGGCGGGAGTGCGTTGGCGCTGTCTCGGCTCAGTGCAACCTCCGTCTCCCAGGTTCAAGCAATTCTTCTCCCTCAGTCTCCCAAGTAGCTGGGTTTACAGGCGCACGTCACCATGCCCGGCTAATTTTTGTATTTTTAGTAGAAATGGGGTCTTACCATGTTGACCAGACTGGTCTCGAACTCCTGTCCTCAAGTGATCCACCCAGCTCGGCCTCCCAAAGTGCTGGGATTACAGGTGTGAGCCACTGCGCCAGCCCAGCTCATTTTCTAGTTCTTACCATTCACCTTGGGTGACGAATAAAGACAGTACTCAAAATTTTCTTGTAAGTAATTACCAAGCCTGGCCTTTCTGCTACACCAGCCTGAGCACTGTTTTTAATGGAAAAGAAATCTCAGCTTGTTATGTAGGAACCTTGCAGATGTTGTATAACTTTGAGGGGTTTAAAGGAAGTGACGTTTGACATCCACTTCTTAACATTCTGGCCCAAGGGCAGGAACTCCAGCATACTTGCAATATGGCCATAATCAGTTGAACAAATTTTTTTTTTTTTTTTTTTTTTTTTTTTGAGACGGAGTTTTGCTCTTTTTTTTGCCCAGGCTGGAATGCAGTGGCACGATCTTGGCTCACCGCAACCTCCGCCTCCCGGGTTCAAGAGATTTTCCTGCCTCAGCCTCCTGAGTAGCTGGGATTATAGGCGCCCACCACCACCCCGGCTAATTTTGTATTTTTAGTAGAGATGGGGGTTCTCCATGTTGGTCAGGCTGGTCTTGAACTCCCGACCTCAGGTGATCCACCTGCCTCAGCCTCCCAAAGTGCTGGGATTACAGGCGTGAGCCACCGCGCCTGGTGGACAAATGTTTTATGGAATCATATCTATAGAATTTGAACTAGAATGGATTTTGCGTACAACCTCCTTATTTTACAGGTGAGATAACAGTCCTGAAGATGTTGTTTCTTTCCCAAGGTTTCCTATGTGTTAGTAGTAGAGGGGATTTACTATATGGTGGAGGGTCTCCTGAGCCCTGGCCCAGGGCTGTTTGCCACATACACACTGTTTCTGGACATTGTCTCCTTTTCTTGCCTTTTAGTGCTGTTAACAAAGATAGACACTTTTCTTGCGAAGACTGTAATGGAAATGTCAGTGGAGGTTTTGATGCTTCAACATCTCAGGTAGGCATTATTGCCAAATTGTTTCCTTCCCTTTAATCCTCTCTCTTTATATTTTTTGAGCATCTTCCACATGCTCGGCATTCTGTTTGGTAGACTTTATGTAGGACTAAAAAAGTGAATTAGTTATCCTTACTCTAAGGAGTTTACTCTTAAAATCTCTTAAGGAGTTTACAGCCTTACAGGAAAGATAAGACATGAACACAGATAATTATAAAATGAGGCAAGCTAAACCATTTTAGGTGGGCTT
Source organism: Pan troglodytes (assembly GCF_028858775.2). Lineage (NCBI taxonomy): Eukaryota > Metazoa > Chordata > Mammalia > Primates > Hominidae > Pan > Pan troglodytes. The sequence continues at coordinate 38,084,744 of NC_072408.2, read as the reverse complement.
GGTTACCACAATGGAACAGTGATGTGATTGATTGAAAGATGCCAACAGATTCGACTAGAGGATATAAAGCCTCCTTAGGGGCAGAGCAGGGACAGAGCAGGGGCAGCATGAGCAAAAGTGCATGCTACGAAACTGCATGGCATGTGTAGGGAATGGCATATTGTCTAGTTTATCTGGAGGGCAGGAACATGTGGGGAATGAGGGAAAATAGGATTGGAAAGAAATGTAAGCCCTATGGTGGGAGGTTTTGAATGCTAAATTAAAGGGTTTTTACCTTTATGTGGTGAGAAGTGATACTGCCTGTGAAAATTTTTTATTAGGGGAGTTTTCTAATCTGTACAATTTGGGCAACGATTATATCTATTTTACGGAATGATTATGAGAATTAAATGAGATATCTCTTATAGAGTTGCTTATCTTAGTGCCTGGCCCATAGTAAGCATTCAATAAATTTTATTATTAGTTTTAAGTCATTAGAGAGTTTCGACAGAGTCTTGGAGGTGGTAGATAATGTCATGTGATCAGGGTAAATGATGGTGTTATAAGTAACTGTTTCCCACTTGAATGTATAATTCATACTTAACTACACTTAACTGTTTCCTGCTGGAGAATTTTATACGTATTTAGGTTATTTATAGCATTTTTACAGTAATCATGTGAAGTGGCAATATAGAACAAGGATGAGAAGTCTAGATTTTGGAGTCAGACTTGAGTTCAAATCCTAGTTTCCTTGCTTATTATCTGTGGGGCTTGGGCAAGTTATTTTTCTTCTTCTCAGTTTCCTCATTTGTAAACTGGTAATCACAATACCTATAGCTCTCAAAATGGCTCTGGATAAGTTCACTCCCTTCTTGGTCCCCCCAGGGTTAAATAGAGTGCACATCTTGAACTTTCATCCTAATTCTCAGCAGTGTTGAACACAGTTGGGCACCCTCTCCTTTTATTTTATTATTATTTTTTAAATTATTATTGTTTTTGAGACAGAGTCTTACTCTGTCACCCAGGCTGGAATGTAGTGGTGCAATATGGGCTCACTGCAACCTCTGCCTCCTGGGTTCAAGTGATTCTCCTGCCTCAGCCTCCTGAGTAGCTGGGATTGCAGGCATGTGCCACCATGCCCAGCTAATTTTTGTATTTTTAGTAGAGTCAGGGTTTCACCATATTGGCCAGGCTGGTCTCGAACCCCTGACCTCAGGTGATCCACCCATCTTGGCCTCCCAAACTGCTAGGATTACAGGCGTGAGCCACTGTGCCTGGCCTATTTTTTTAAATGAAAATTTTTATTATGAAGTATCTCATTCATACAGAAGAGTAAAACATCTGTATGTACACTTTCACTAATAATAAAGTGCACACCTATGTAACCACCACCCAGACTAGAGAAAAAGAACATTACTAGGACTTCAGAAGCCTTTGTGGTCCTCTTGAATCAGGTCCTTTTCCCTTCCTTATCCTGACTTTTGTGGTAACCATTCCCTGCTTTTCTGAATGGCTTTACCATCTACATATACAATCCAACAGTGTGTTATTTAGTTGCCTGCTTTTGAGCTTTATACATGTTATACTTTGAGTTTTATGTAGCATTTTGTAGTATTATGAAATTGTACAGTATATAGTCTCCAATTACTTTCCACCTTCAGCATTTGTGAGATTCTTTCTTGTTGTTGTGTGTACCTCTCTGGTTTATTTAGTTTCCCTGTTATATAGTATTTATTCCGTTGTGTGTTTATACTACAGTTTACTCTAATATTGATTGTTTCCAACTTTGTTATTATGAACAATGCTGCTATGAATATTCTTGACCTTTGCTACTGGTGCACATGTGCAAGAGTTTCTCTAAGGTATATGCTCAAGAGCAGAATTACTGGGTCATATAGTTTGTATACACTTGACTTCAGGTGTTAATGCCAAACACTTTCTTTGGTTTCTAGTATACAGCACTCTTCTGGTTGCTCCTTTGCTAGCTTACCTTCCTCTACTAGCATTTAAATGTCAAAGTCCCTCAATCCTTGGTCATAGAGCCCCTTCTTTGCTTACTCTGTACTCTGCCAAGGAGGTCTCATCAATTTTCTGGGGTCAAAGCTCACTTTCAAGAACTCCACATTCCATAAATCCAAGTGCCCGTTTAACACCTCTACTTGAGCATCTTTTTATTTATTTATTTATTTTTATTTTTAATGAAAAAAAATTTTTTTGGGACAGGGCCTTGCTCTGTCGCCTAGGCTGGAGTACAGTGGCGCAATCATGGCTCACTACAGCCTTGAACTCCTGGGCTCAAGCGATCCTCCCATCTCAGCCTGCTGAGTAGTTGGGACTACAGGAGTGCATCACTGGACCCGGCTAACTTTTAAAATTTTTTGTAGAGATGAGGTCTCACTATGTTGCCCAGGCTGGTCTTAAACTCCTGGCCTCAAATGATCCTTCCACCTCAGCCTCCCAAAGTGCTGGGATTACAAGTGAGAGCCACTGCTCCCCACCTACTTAAGTGTCTTAAGGACACTTCAGACTTGAAATGTGTAAGTCCAAATTCATGATTTTTACCATCCCCCATCCCCACCCAACCCAGTCTTTTAGTTTTGCATATCTCAGTGGATGGTGCTACCATCGATCCTATTAGCCAAGCCAGAAATTTATGGATCATCTTTGGTACCCCTGATTCCTTCCCCATATTCTATCAACATATTTTGTCTAATTTACCTCCTAAATAACTCTTTCGGCTTCCACCATTCTAGCTGAAGTGCTGTTCTCTCTTGCCTAGAATATTAGCCTTCAGCTAACTTCTCTGCATCCAGTTTTGGCCATCTCCTGCCTATTCTTCCAACCATAGTTAAAAGGATAAAAGCAAAATAAAACAAAAGCAGTCTTCTGTTTCAACATTCCCTTTCTCCTGAGAGCTTCCCATTGCTCTTAGGGTAAAGACAAGGTCTTCAGGGATTTGGCCCCCCGACCTCACCAGCCGTATCTGTTGCCTACCACCCCCACCGCTGTGCTTCAACTCTAGGGCTCTCCTTTCAGCTTCTCAAGCATTTTCTTCCGTCAACCCTCCCTCTACGCTTTGCATAGGTTTTTCTCTCTGGCTAGAATACTCCCTTCCCCTCCGCACCTCAAATTTCACTTCTATTCCTCCATTAGATACCAGTTTAACCATTCCTTCCACAGAGAAACCTTCCCCCACCTCCAGAGTAGGTCAGGCATTCTTTCTTTTTCTTTTTCTTTTTTTTTTTGACACAGGGTCTCCCTTTCTTGCCCAGGCTGGAGTTCAGTGGCGTGTTCCTGGCTCACTGCAGCACCAACCTCCTGGGCTCAAGTGATCCTCCTACCTCAGCCTTCCAAGTAGCTGGGACTATAGGCATGTGCCACCATGCCTGGCTAATTTTTATTTTATTTTTTTATAGAGATGGGGTTTTCCTCTGTTGCCCAGGCTGGTCCCGAACTCCTGGGCTCAAGCAATCTGCCTGCCTCAGCCTCTCAAAGTACTGGGATTACAGGCATGAGCCACTGCACCCAACCTCATTGTATATGCTCATGACAACCTGGGTTTTTCTTCATGACAACTGTCATTGCATGTATGTAAACATTTTGGTAAATATTTGGTTAGTTTCTATCTCCATCAGTAGATTATAATCTATTATTAGGTCTCAATAAGTATTAGTTGAATCAATGGATGTTGAATGAATGTATATAAATATCTGGCACATATCCCAGTGTCTGGCAGTAGTACACAATCAATGGCAGCTATTACTATTAGGATCCCTCGTGTCTTTCTTATTCTTATGGGGTCCTGCTCAGTGTGCTGTTGCGTTTTGCACTTCTTTCTGAAGGTCTTTCTGATGAGTTTTCCCTGGCATTTGCCCTCATTCTAGTAAAATGAGGACAGTGGTGGTCATTCCTTGTTCATTCAATGCTCATTCAGAAACTTGATAAGAAGTATTTTACATATATTCTCATTTAATTCTCACAGTTCTATGAGGTAGCTACCCTAATTATCTCCTTTTTATAGTTGAGGGAACTGAGGTACAGAGAGATTAAGAAACTTGCCTAAGGTCACTGAGTTAGTAAGGGGTGGATCTGGAATTTGAATCTGTGTGCTTCATTCCAAAGCCCACTCTCTTAACCATAATGCTGTGGAGTCCGAGACAGACTAGTACGATCAGCCCAGTAAGGATGGTGTGTGAATACGTGTCCTTAATCTAAGTACTGCTGTAGTCCAGAGAGAGGAGAAGGGAGAAGTTAGTCACTGGGCGAGGCAATTGGAGCATGTACACTTAGGACTAGGACTTGTCCCATGGGTAGATGTGCGGCCAATGGAGAAGAGTGGGTAGAGATATTCCAGGCAGTTGAGCTTGTGGGGGAGAAGTGAGGTCATGTGGGAGAGAAGATCGAGTCTATGGAAGGAGATTTTAGAAATCACTGAACTTCTTTTATTTTGGTGTCTCCTAGATAGTTTTGTGCCAGAATAATATCCATAATCAGGCCCATATGAACAGAGTGGTCACACACGAGCTCATTCATGCATTTGATCATTGTCGTGCCCATGTTGACTGGTTCACCAACATCAGACATTTGGCGTGCTCAGAGGTGAGTTTTATTGTATTTTTCTCCAGAATACTCTATGCTTGAATATTTTATTCAAGTGTAATTTATTTAAATGTATTCCTTTTCTTACTGTCATAGTTCTACCTTAGTTTGGATTTCGGTTTTTAACTAACATTGAATACCATTTTTGATATACAGTTAGAGAAATTTAAAGTGTATTTTTAGAATTCTCTTAACTATATCCTGTAAGTCCTAGTAATAGTGATGACTGACTTTAATAAGCTATTAATTTTTTCCTATGGAATATATTTTATAATGTATTCCATAGGAGACATTAATAATAAAAATAAAAATAAAAAAATAATTAAAATTTACTGAGGGCTGTGTTCCAAACACTGTTCTGTTTGCACAGATTCTTATTTAATCTTCACAATAACCTACTGAGATAGATATTATACTATTATTGTCCCTGTTTTACGTATGTGGAAAGTGAGACAGTTGTTTAGATTCCAAAGTTAGTAAGTGGCAGAGGCAGGATTACAACTAGTGTTTTTAACTAGCTTGCCCAGCTGCCTTCCATAGAGCTCCTTGCTTGCCCTAGAGTAAAACATGCTCTTTTCAAAAATACAACATAAAAAGATATTTATTACTAAGCACGTTGGATTGCTCTTGGAATATGCTCCTAGAGAGAGCGCGTATTCTGCATATGCATATACTTGGATGTCATTAATTGAAGAGTTAATTAAAATAATCTAAATCTCAAGCCTATACTATATAACTTAGATTATTTCCCTTTCTCTTGAAATTAATATGTAGCCCCCTGCATCTAATTATAATTCCAATTATTTGGAGAATAGACTGAAACCTGAGTTTTTAAATAGGTCTCTTTCTTGGGTACTGTGAGAATTAATGCCTTTTAGCTAGTTAAAGTGTGTTAAGTACTTTGAGCTCCTCAGAGGAATGAGGCCATAATATTGAAGAAGGAACAAGAAGTGGGCCATTCTGTTAGCAATGAATTAGCAAAAATGTGGTCAAGCTGCCTGTAGAATCTATGTGGGTAGTTCTAAGACTTTTTCATTCATTGAAGTATAGTAAATGTGAAAATATGTCCTAATTTCAGGCTGTCATGCTCATAGCGTGACCAGTTTGGAATGTTCTTGATTCTTTGTGTTTTGTATTGCTTCATTTTTCATAGGACAATCAAGTCCCTAGAGGAAGGTCATGAACTTATACAGGTTTGAGGGAAGCTCCAAGAGAGATTCGGGCAAGGGTTGGGAGGGGCATATTCTCAAAGTGTCTCAGATATTAATGCATTCAGTTTTAAGCTCACATTGAAACTCAGTTTATTTCAAGAATGCTTTCTTGAAGTACTTTTGGCAATTTCTACAAGTATTTGTATCTTGTAGAGTGTGTAGTTTAACTCTGAGGTGTAGCTCTCTGACTTTTGGTTCCAAAAGAAATTAGTTCTGTCAGTAAAGCTACGCATAAAGTTTAGAAAATTTCCTTTGGTAGGTGATTGAACTTTTCCCATCTCTCCAGTGTATTTGGCATTGTCTAGCATAGCTCATAGATATTTGCTCTCGTTGTCAATAGAGTTTAAAAAGTCCTTTAAGAAGAAGTGTTACAAATACTCTTTTCTCAGACAAAGATGCTAATTTTATATTCTTTTCTAATTTTTAAAAATTGGTTGATATCATAAAGATATATAGAGCATGAGCATTTATTTCTTTTTATTTGTCTTCTGTGTGATAGGTTCGAGCTGCTAACCTTAGTGGAGACTGCTCACTTGTCAATGAAATATTCAGGTTACATTTTGGATTAAAACAACACCACCAGGTAAAAACTAACATGAAATCACCTCCCCTCCAGAGTGTTACGAGTGGAAATAATGAATAAAGAAATGAAAAGTACATTCAGTATTTGAAATTTGAAAGAACTTCGTATGTGAAAAGAATACAAAGTATGTACCATTTAAACAAAGTAGATGGAATTTAGTTCTACTTTGTAATTATGGGCAAGCTATGTGACTCAATGAGTGTGTGAGATAGTCTAATAATGAAAAGAGGCCTGGCGCAGTGGCTTATGCCTCCCAGCAGTTTGGGAGGCCGAGGCGGGCGGATCACGAGGTCAGGAGATCGAGACCAGCGTGGCCAACATGGTGAAACCCCGTGTCTACTAAAAATACAAAAAAATTAGCTGGGCGTAGTGGAGCACACCTGTAGTCCCAACTACTATGGAGGCTGAGGCAGGAGAATCACTTGAATCTGGGAGATGGAGGTTGCAGTGAGCCGAGATCATGCCACTGCACTCCAGTCTGGGCCATAGAGTGAGACTCCATCTCAAAAAAAAAAAAAAAAGAAAAAAGGAACTAAGATCTTGCATCTGGGATACTTTTCGATGGGGGTGGATAAGGAATGGAAGTGAAATCACAGCATGTCTTACTGTTATTCTAACAATTCTTGACTTCTATTTTGAATCTACCATAGCATTCTGGAGACAAAAGATGTAATCCCTTTCAGAACAGAGAGTGTGTTGCTGCACAAGTTATGGCTATGTGTCAGTGTACCTGTAAAGGCTATCTAATGTGATAGAAAACCTTTGGCTTAGCACAGACTTGAGTATGATGAGCTTAGCTGAGAGGGATTTGTGTAAACAAAACAAAAACAAAAAACAAAAGAGAGCTATAAGGCAAGATTATCCTGCTAGAAAGGCTTTGAGATCTGTATTAGGTGGACGTGGGGAAAGGAAGTATAGGACTCATGGATTGATAATGAATGTGAGCAGTTCTGCCTGGGCCTGTGTCCACATTTAGGAGAAAGGCTGGTCAGTCATTTTCTACAGGAAGAGCCTGCTGAGTCAGTTTGTGAAGTATATGAGCATCACGATATCAGTTCCAACTAGATGAAAAAAGATAGGCTTAGGACAACAGGAAGGCCCTTGGTTTTCTGGAGAAGAGAGTAACTCAACTCTGGAGTGGGAGGTGGAAAGTCACAGTGAGCTACTCAGAAATGTGAACTTAGCCAATGGGAGGGAGAAGAAAAGCCTTCTGCCTGGAAAGGGTGATTACTCTAGACAGTGAGGTGTTCAGCCTCTGCCAGGTCAGCTTAGTGATATGCCAGTGACTTGTCTTGTGCTGCATGTTTTCTGTGCCCTTGAGTCCCTGCTTCTCTGGTGAATTCTGTGTGTTCTGGCTGTCAGTGGAGAGGGTGGAAGCAGGGTACACATCAGCACGCCCCTAGAGAAGAGAATAATGTGGTTAAAGCATGTGCTGGCATAGCTCATGGGTATCTGCTCTTGTCAATAGAGTTTGAAAAATTCCTTAAAAAAAAAAAAACTATTGCATATACTCTGTTTTTAGAAAAATATGCTAATTTTATATTATTTTCCAATTAAAAAAAATCAGTTGATATACTAAAGAAATAGAGCATGTTTTTTTTTTTAATTCACCTTCTATCTTTGTGATAGGTTTGTGATGCACACAATCTTTGAAAGAGGAAGTTTTCCTCTTTTTACCATTGGGTAGCAGCAGCAGAAAACAAATAGAAACAGCAATAGGACAGAAAATAAGTGGAGGTAGTAGGAATCTGGCTGAGGGAGAAGAGTCTTAGAGAATGGAGTCCCTGCTTTTGTACAGCATGTACCCAGGAAATAGAAACAGCAAGTACAGTTACTGATTGTAAAATTGCATAGTCATATCTTTATTTTAACAGAAATTTATTATGTCTGAAAAGAAGTAAATCTGTGGTCTACACTTGTGTCTCCCAACCCTGTGGCTTCAGGAGACAAATTTTTGTACCTTTTTTCCCTGGAGGGGAGAAATTTCCTCTCTTTTTAGCAACTGTTGTTTTGGCTTCACATGGTTCTTCCTTTTCTTGTTCCTTTATGCCTGGGGTTTATTTTTTAAAATCAGCGTTTAGTAAAATTCAGGTTGAGAAACACTATATTCCAATGTTAGTGAGTATCTCCAGCTTGAGCACACTGACCAGGCCGATGAAAAACTGGGAACATGCAGAGAAAACGGATGGCTGTCAGGATGCACAGCCATCCAAACCAGTGTTTGATTATTTTTAGGAAAAGGTCAAATGCCATTCTTTTGAGTTTTAGATTGGTCCTGGGGAGAAATAAATGGATTAAAAGCTCTCCAAGAATTGGAATGGCAGGGCCTTATATTTCTTAAATATTTAAATTAGAGTATTGAGAAATTCTAGCCTATTACTATGAAATGTTAGGTAAATTATTATCTTAGAACTTTAATATCTGTGTAAAGAACAATCAGGAAAAAAAAGTTAATTTCCACCCCCCCTAAAAAATTAAGGTACTTTCCAAGTTCGGGTGGATATGTGTATGGTTTCCTGTTGCCTCCAGAGAGGACTTACCCTTCTCAAAGGAAAAGTTATCTAGCATTGGTCAACTGAAAAGAAAGAGAGGTACAGAAGTGAAGTATATTTTAAATTTAATTAAATTTTATCAAAAAGTCAATCAGGACTTTATAGACTTTTTTTTTCTTTGGCGAGTTTGCAAATTGGGAGATATTGTTTGGCAGACACTGCCAAGAATTTCTGAGAATGACATCTGCTTATATCAGTGGGAAAGATGAGAAAATGGAGAAGGTCTTACTTATGCCTAAATAATTTTAGGTTGAGCTAAAAATACTCCTTAAGTGTTATGGATCTTTGTTCATTTTGTTTTCTTCTTTGGAATGACAGAAATTAGTAAAATAATATGAGGAAATTAATTTTAATTAATTCAGACATTAGATAAAATATATTATTTTGTGATTAAATGTTTATATAAAATTAGAGCCTCATACTTTTCCTTCTTTTTAGACTTGTGTGCGAGACAGAGCCACTCTTTCTATCCTGGCTGTTAGGAATATCAGCAAAGAAGTAGCTAAAAAGGCTGTTGATGAAGTTTTTGAATCTTGTTTCAATGACCATGAACCTTTTGGAAGGATCCCACATAACAAGACTTATGCAAGATATGCTCATAGAGACTTTGAAAACCGTGATCGGTATTATTCAAATATATGAGCACAATGACATTTTTATATTACAGAGCTTCCATCATCATGAAGTAAAAAAATTTGGTTCTCAAGTGAACAAACATATAAAATGTAAACAATCCCTACAATCCAGATAAAACAGAGAAGACTGTGATTCTAGCATATTATCAGAAAAAGTAACTATGGCAAAAAATGAAACTGCTTTAAACTCCAAGGCAGAAATTGTATCTTTATAGCTAACCATTTAGTAAATAAATACATTACATTTTTGTATTTTAGTCATTTGTTTTTATTACATGTGATTATTTTAAAATTTGATTATGAAACCTGTGAAGTGTGCTCTTCCATGATGTTGATAGGTGACCACTGTTGGTATTTACATTAAATGTAAAGAAATGTGTACTGATGTCATTGTAGGATACTTATTGAGCTGTTGTTATGATGAAAATTGGAAATAATTCATTCAGTGGTCAATGCTATCCTCTCCCTATTCTTCTTTTATCATATATGTGGGACCCATATGGCCTAATTTTCTGGGGACAGTCCTGGTTAGATCTTTTTCTTTTTAATAAAGGCAGTGCTCGAATTTTAGCTCCAGATTGACTGCAAGAACAAACCAGCAATACTGAGAGGACCCACAGACCCTCTGAAGGAAGCGACGGCTCCTACAGTGCCCAGGAGACACCCCAAATACTGTGAGTGCCCAACTGCAGAAGTGGGAAAGGGAGACCCTCCTCTCCCACACACACCCCCCCACTGGAGAAACTGAAGGTCTGTTTGTGGGAGAAGTTTCCAACCTTACCTGGAGCTGAGTTAATTTAGAGAGCCGAGCGAAATACAGGGGTAGAGCAAGCAGCAGGAAGGCCCAGGGAGCTCGCTGGGTCCCCAAGCAGCCCATTCCTGCCTGTCACCACGGGGATCCATTGCAAGGGCAGCCAGAGGAGCAGCGGGTAAAACTCCACAGGGAGAAGGACATCTCTAGCTGAACTTTGTAACTATTTCAATGGGGCAAGAAGCCTCCCAGCCAGAACTTGGGAGAGGGCGCAAATCCCATGTGCAGAATCCACAGAGGGGAAGAACCAAGCTCTTTTCTTTCACAGCTGGGAGGTGGGTAGCCTGGGGCAAGTTTTCAAGCCTGTCTCACCCACCACCTGGAAGCAGACTTGGGGCTGTGGTGGGGGGCATGGTGGGAGTGAGACTGGCCCTTCGGTTTGTGTGGGAGCTGGGTGAGGCCTGTGACTGCTGGCTTTCCCCCACTTCCCTGACAACCTGCATGACTCCCCAGAGGCAGCCATAATCCTCCTAGGGACACAACTCCAGTGACCTGGGAATCTCACCCTCATCTCCCACAACAGTCACAGCAAGACCTGCCCAAGGAGAGTCTGAGCTCAGACATGCCTATCCCTGCCCCGACCTGATGTTCCTTCCCTACCCACCCTGGTATCTGAACAAAAAGGGCATACAATCTTGGGAGTTCTAGGGCCCCCACTCACCACAAGTTCTTCTCCGTACTACCACAACTGATGCTCTCTGGAAAGCGCCACCTCCTGGCAGGAGGCCAGCCAGCACAAAAATAGAGCCTTCAACCACCAAAGCTAAGAACCCTCATGGAGTCCATTGCACCCACCTGCCACCTCCACTGGAACAGGTGCTGGTATCCGCAGCCGAGAGACCCATAGACGGTTCACATCACAGGATTCTGTGCAGGCAACCCCCAGTACCAGCATGGAGCTGGGTAGACTCACTGGGTGGCTAGACCCAGAAGAGAGACAACAATCACAGCAGTTTGGCTTACAGGAAGCCACATCCATAGGAAAAGGGGGAGGGTACTACATCAAGGGAACACCCTGTGGGACAAAGGAACCTGAACAATGGCCTTCAGCCCTAGACCTTCCCTTTGACAGAGACTACCCAAATGAGAAGGAACCAGAAAACTAACCCTGGTAATATGACAAAACAAAAGCTCTTTAACACCCACAAAAAAATCACACTAGTTCACCAGCAATGGATTCAAACCAAGAAGAAATCCCTGATTTACCTGAAAAAGAATTCAGGAGGTTAGTTATTAAGCTAATCAGGGAGGCACCAGAGAAAGGCAAAGCCCAGTGCAAGGATATCCAAAAAATGATACAAGAAGTGAAGGGAGAAATATTCAAGGAAATGGAGAGCTTAAAGAAAAAAGAATAAAAAATTCAGGAAACTTTGGACACACTTTTAGAAATGCAAAATGCTCTGGAAAATCTCAGCAATAGAATTGAACAAGTAGAAGAAAGAAATTCAGAGCTTGAAGACAAGGTCTTCAAATTAACCCAATCCAACAAAGACAAAGAAAAAAGAATAAGAAAATATGAACAAAGCTTCCAAGAAGTCTAGGATTATGTTAAGTGACCAAAACTAAGAACAATCAGTGTTCCTGAGGAAGAAGAGAATTCTAAAAGCTTGGAAGACATATATGGGGGAAATAATCAAGGAAAACTTCTCTGGCCTTGCGAGAGACCTAGACATTCAAATACAAGAAGCACAAAGAACACCTGGGAAATTCATCACAAAAAGATCATTGTTTAGGTACATTGTCACTAGGTTATCCAAAGTTAAGATGAAGGAAAGAATCTTAGGAGCTGTGAGACAGAAGCACCAGGTAACCTATAAAGGAAAACCTATCAGATTAACAACAGATTTCTCAGCAGAAACCCTACAAGCCAGAAGGGATTGGGGCCCTATCTTCAGCCTCCTCAAACAAAACAATTATCCGCCAAGGATTTTGTATCCAGTGAAACAAAGCATCAGATATGAAGGAAAGATACAGTCTTTTTTCAGACAAATAAGTGCTGGGAGAATTCACCACTGCCAAGCCACCACCACAAGAACTGCTAAAAGGAGCTCTAAATCTTGAAATAAATCCTGGAAATGCAACACATCAAAACAGAACCTCTTTAAAGCATAAATCACACAGGATCTGTAAAACAAAAATACACATTAAAAAGCAAAAGTAAAAAACCAAAATACAGAGGCAACAAAGAGCATGATGAATGCAATGATACCTCACATTTCAATTATAACATTGAATGTAAATGGCCTAAATGCTCCACCTAAAAGAAATAGAACCACAGAATGGATAAAAACTCACCAACCAACTATTTGCTGCCTTCAGGAGACTCACCTAACACATAAGGACTCGCATAAACTTAAAGTAAAGGGGTGGAATAAAGCATTTGATGCAAATGGACACCAAAAGTGAGCAGGGGTGGCTATTCTTATATCAGACAAAACAAACTTTAAAACAACAGCAGTTAAAAGAGACAAAGAGGGACATTACACAATGGTAAAAGGCCATGTCCAACAGGAAAATATTACTGTCCTAAACATATATGCACCTAACACTGGAGCTTCCAAATTTATAAAACAATTACTAATAGACCTAAGAAATGAGAGACAGCAACACAACAAGAGTGGGGGACTTCAGTACTCCACTGACAGCATTAGACAGGTCATCAAGACAGAAAGTCAACAAAGAAACAAGGGATTTAAACTATAACTTGGAACAAATGGACTTAACCGATATATACAGAACATTTCATGCAACAACCACAGAATACACATTCTATTCAACAGTGCATGGAACTTTCTCCAAGGTAGACCTTAGGATAGGCCATAAAATGAGCCTCAATAAATTTAAGAAAATCAAAATTACATCAAGCACTCTCTCTGACCACAGTGGAATAAAACTGGAAATCAACTCCAAAAGGAACCATCAAAACCATGCAAATACATGGAAATTAAATAACTTGCTCCTGAATGAGTATTGGGTCAAGAATGAAATCAAGATGGAAGTTAAAAAATTCTTTGAACTGAATGATAATAATGACACAACCTACCAAACCCCTGGGATAAAGCAAAGGTGGTGCTAGGAGGAAGGTTCATAGCCCTAAATGCTGATAACAAAAAGACTAAAAGAGCACAAACTGACATTCTAAGGTCACACCTCAAGGAACTAGAGAAACAAGAACAAACCAAACCCAAACCCAGTAGAAGAAAGAAGTAACCAAGATCAGAGCAGAACTAAAGGAAATTGAAACAGCAACAACAACAACAAAAATACAAAAGATAAATGAAACAAAAAGCTGGTTCTTTGATAAGATAAGTAAAATTGATGGACTATTAGCAAGATTAACTGAGAAAATAAGAAAGAAAATCCAAATAATTTCACTAATAAACAAAACAGGAGATATTACAACTGACACCACTGAAATACAAAGGATCATTCAAAGCTACTATGAACACCTTTATGCACATAAACTGGAAAACCTAGAAGAGATGGATAAATTCTTGGAAAAACACAATCCTCCTAGCTTAAACCAGGAAGAATTAGATATCCTGAACAGACTAATAACAAGCAGCGAGATTGAAATGGTAATTAAAAAATTACCAACAAAAAAAGTCCCGGACCAGATGGATTCACAGCAGAATTCTACCAGACATTCAAAGAAGAATTGATACCAATCCTTTTGACACTATTCCACAAGATAGAGAAAGAAGAAACCCTTCCTTATTCATTCTATGAAGCCAGCATCACCCTAATACCAAAATCAGGGCAGGACATAACCATAAAAGAAAACTACAGACCAATATCCTTGATGAACATAGATGCTAAAATCATTAACAAAATACTAGCTAACTGAATTCAACAACATATCAAAAAGATAATCCACCATGATTAAGTGGGTTTCATACCAAGGATGCAGGGATGGTTTAACATACACAATTCAATAAATGTGATACACCACACAAACAATTAAAAACAAAAATCATGTGATCATCTCAATAGATGCAGAAAAAGCATTCAACAAAATCCAGCATTGCTTTATGATTAAAACTCTCAGCAAAATGGGCAGACAAGGGACAGGTATGTCCCTTGTAATAAAAGCCATCTATGATAGACCCACAGCCAACATAATACTGAGTGGGGAAAAGTTGAAAGCATTCCCTCTGAGAACTGGAACAAGACAAGATGCCCACTCTCACCACTCCTCTTCAACATAGTACTGGAAGTCCAAGCCAGAGCAATCAGACAAGAGAAAGAAATAAAGGGCATCCAAATTGGTAAAGGGAAAGTCAAACTGTCACTGTTTGCTGGTGATATGATTGTTTACCTTGAAAACGCCAAAGACTCCTCCAGAAAGCTCTTAGAACTGATAAAAGAATTCAGCAAAGTTTCTGGATACAAGATTAATGTACACAAATCAGTAGCTCTTCTATATACCAACAGCAACCAAGCAGAGAATGAAGTAAAGAACTCAGCCCCTTTTACAATAGCTGCAAAAAAAAAAAAAAAAAAAAAAAAAAAAAGGAATATATCTAACCAAGGAGTCAAAATAGCTCTACAGGGAAACTACAAAACACTGCTGAAAGAAATCATAGATGATACAAACAAATGGAAACATCCCATGCTCACGAATGGGTAGAATCAATATTGTGAACATGACCGTACTGCCAAAAGCAATCTACAAATTCAATGCAATCCCCATCAAAATACCACCATCATTCTTCACAGAATTAGAAAAAGCAATTCTAAAATTCATATGGAACCAAAAAAGAGCCCGCATAGCCAAAGCAAGACTAAGCAAAAAGAACAAATCTGGAGGCATCACACTACCTGATTTCAAACTATATTATAAGGCCATAGTCACCAAAACAGCATGGTACTGGTACTGGTATAAATAGGCACATAGACCAATAGAATAGAATAGAGAACCTAGAAATAAACCCAAATACTTACAGCCAACTGATCTTTGACAAAGCAAACAACATTAAGTGGGGAAAGGACACCCTTTTCAACAAATGGTGCTGGCAGAATTGGATAGCCACATGTAGGAGAATGAAGCTGGATCCTCATCTCTCACCTTATACCAAAATCAACTCAAGATGGATTAAGGACTTAAACCTAAGACCTGAAACTATTAAAATTCTAGAAGATAACATTGGAAAAATTCTAGACATTGGCTTAGGCAAGGATTTCATGACCAAGAACCCAAAAACAAATACGACAAAAACAAAGATAAATAGCTGGGACCTAATTAAACTAAAGAGCTTTTGCATGGCAAAAGGAACAGTCAGCAGACTAAACACAACCTACAGAGTAGGAGAAAATATTCACAGTCTGTACATCTGACAAAGGACTAATATCCAGAATCTACAATGAATACAAACAAATCAGTAAGAAGAAAACAATCCCATCAAAAAGTGGGCTAAGGACATGAATAGAAAATTCTCAAAAGAAGATATACAAATTGCCAATGAACATATGAAAAAATGCTCAACATCATTAATGATCAGGGAAATGCAAATCAAAACCACAATGCAGTACCACCATACTCCTGCAAGAATGGCCATAATAAAAAAGTCAAATAACAGTAGATGTTGGCGTGGATGCGGTGATCAGGGAACACTTCTACACTGCTGGTGGGAATGTAAAGTATACAGCCACTATGGAAAACAGTGTGGATATTTCTTAAAGAACTAAAAGTAGAACTTCCATTTGATCCAGCAATCCCACTACTGGATATCTACCCAGAGGAAAAGAAGTCATTATTCAGAAAAGACACTTGCACACACATGTTTATAGGAGCACAATTCACAATTGCAAAATTGTGGAACCAAGCCAAATGCCCATCAATCAATGAGTGGATAAAGAAACTGTTATATATATATATGATGGAATACTACTCAGCCATAAAAAGGAATGAATTAACAGCATGTGCAGTGACCTGGATGAGACTGGAGACTATTATTCTAAGTGAAGTAACTCAGGAATGGAAACCCAAACATCATATGTTCTCACTGATATGTGGGAGCTAAGCTATGAGGACACAAAGGCATAAGAATAATTCAGTGGACTTCGGGGACTTGTGGGGAAGAAGAGGAGGAGGGCCGAGGAATAAAAGACTAAAAATATGGTGCAGTGTATACTGTTCGGGAGATGGGTGCACCAAAATCTCACAAATCACCACTAAAGAACTTACTCATGTAACCAAATACCACCTGTACCCCAATAACTTATGGAAAAAAAAATTAAGCAAACTAAAACCATAGCAGAAAAAAGGCAGTGCATTAAATTCATAATACAATCCAATTTAATTTTTATATATTTATAATATTTTTCATATAATCATTCTCAAATCTTTTTTAGGCACCATATCTGAATTTTGGATCCAGAAAGCATGGTCATTGTATCTATACCCCTTAACACAGGCATTAGCTGCATCTTCTACCTGCTCTTAGCAGCTGCATCTTTAACCCGCTGCTAGCAAACATCATTTGGCCTATGTCTAGATTGATAGGTGATGATGCCTATGTGTAGATGTGACTGATTAGAGGTTTAAAGACTGAAGCTAGCAGGATTCATTCTCTTGAGTTAAAATTTTATTAAATATAAATTATAAAGTAATACCTGAAGCCTTGTCAAACATTTAAAACAAAATTTGAGGATTCTGGGAAGATAATGGAGAAGGAAGCACCAGAAATCTGTCTTCCCACTTAGGTAAAAATTATACTAGTAGAACCTCTCTGATGTAACTGTTTTGGAACTTTGGGTCTATTGAAGGCTTGCGACGTCCAGGGAAAAGCTTGGATATTAAATTGTGGTTCATTTTGGTCAATTTTAGTTCTTAGCACAGTAGCAGCTACCCATCCCCCATCCCCTATCCTTGTGGCAGGTGGGTGTGCACATGTTCCTGGAGCAGCTTGCATGCAGGTTGTGGGAGCCAGGGTGGACAAAAAAAGACTCTGTCCTCCAAATAGTGGAGATCTGTGCTTTGATTGCTAATTGCTGCTTCTGATTACAGAGGTTCAGAGGTGGACATTGTGGTTTCACCTCCCTCCATTGTTGCAAGCTCCCCCTACCCTCTGGCTGAAGTGACTTCCTGGTTATTTAAAAGGCTGGTGCCTTTTTGTTTTTCCTGTGCCCTTCATTTTTCTCTTTTCCCCCCTTTGGGAGCCAGACACTGAAGACTATGACATTCAAAAGTAACCTCATATACAAGAGAAATTAGAAAGTTACAGTACATGTGCAGGGGAAGGTGCAAGCTCTGAAAACACCCTAATTTTATACCTCAGACTGATGCTCAGCACAGGGATAGCTTACAACAAAAATAAAAACACAAAACAGCAAACCCTGGAGAGAGAGTATCTGACTTTTAGACTTACCAGATTATTAGATTAAAATGTCCAGTTTTCAACAAAAATCACAAGAGATAGAAACAGGAAATTATGGCCCATTCTATGGAAAAAAGCAAACAAACAGAAACTGTCCCTGAAAAAGACCTGTTGGCAGATTTACTAGACAAAAACTTTAAAATAACTGTCTTAAAGATGCTCAAAGACCACATGATCCAGCCATCTCTCTCTTAAATATATCCCCAAAAGAAAGGAAATTAGTATATCAAGTGATATCTGTATGCTCACATTTATTGTAGCACTATTCACAATAGCCAAGATTTGGAAGCAACCTACACAATGGAGTACATTCAGCCATATAAAAGAATGAGATCCTGTCATTTGCAACAACATGGGTGAAACTGGAGGTCATTATGTTAAGTGAAATAAGCCAAACTTTCCATGTTCTCACCCATGGGAGCTAAACATTAAAACAATTGAACTCATGGAGATAGCAGAATGATAGTTACCAGAGGCTAGGAAGGGTAGTGGGGTGGGGGGGGGCATGGGGGTAAGGGAGGGGAAATTGGGGATGGCTAATGGGTACAAAAAGATAGAATGAACAAGACAGTATTTGCTAGCACAACAGGGCGACTGTAGTAAAAAGCAATTTAATTGTACATTTAAAAATAACTAAAAGTGTATAATTGGATTGTTCATATCACAAAGTGAGGGACTGAGGGGCTGAATTGGCTGGACTTCCTGGGTCAATAGGGATGTCCCTAAGGGGACTTTCCCCTAAGCCAAAATGAGTCACAGCTGCAAGCTAAGGTATTGAACTTCAACCAGTCACATAGGGAGTTTAAGCTCTAGCTGCAGCCTGATGTTTTTAACCAATCAGGCCTGCCAACCCGCAAGCGGATTGAAAAATAAGCTAATTCTATAGGACAGAAAAAGGAAAAGAGGAGGGGTTATAAGGGGATATAAGCATAAGACACCCAAGCGAAAAACGGCAACTCTTCCGTGTCCCCTTCCACCGTGTAGAAGCTTTACTTTTGCTTTACTTTCACTTTCACTTTAATAAATCTTGCTGCTGCACACTCTTGGGGTCCGTGCATTTCTCTAATCAAGTTGTAACACTCACTGCTGCAGTCCATGGCTTCATTCCTTGAAGCCCTTGAGACCACGAACCATTCAATCTAGAAAAACCTTAGATTGGAAGAAGACTTCTTGTCTCAAAAGGATAAATGCTTGAGGTGGGGGATACCCCGTTTATCCAGATGTGATTATTATGCATTGCATGCCTGTATCAAAATGTCTCATGTATCCCATAAATACACCTAATGTGTTCCCACAAAAATTAAAAATAAAAATTTAATTAAAAAAGAACTAGCAAAAGATGCTCAAAGAACTAAAGGAAGACATGGAGAAAGTTAAGAAAACTATGTATAAACAAAATAGGAATATTAAGAGAAAACCTAGGAAGGAAAAAGAAATTCTGAAGCTGAAAAGTTCAATAATTGAAATAAGAAATTTACTAGAGGGATTCAAAGGCAGATTTGAGGAAGCAGAAGAAAATCAGCAAACTCAAAGATAGGACAATGGAAATTAGCAAGTCTGAGGAACAGAAAGGAAAAAGATTGAAGAAAAGTAAGCACAGCCTAGGAGTCCCATGGGACAATATCAAGCAGACCAATATATACATTGTAGGAGTTCCAGCAGAAGAGAGAAAGGGGCAGAGAGAATATTGGAAGAAATAATGGCTGAAAACTTCTCAAGTTTGATAAAAGACATGAATATAAACATCCAAGAAGCTCAACAAACTCCAAGTATGATGAACTCAAAGATAGCCACATTGAGACATGTTATAATCAAACTGTCAAAAGACAAACACAGGCCTTTGTCTCTCACTGCAGCCAGAGCTCCCAGTCTTGTGTTAACTTCTCTGTTTCTTCTGCTTCTAGAGGCCCAGCCTCTGTGGCCCTGTGACCTGCAGGTATTGGGAGATCCACTGCTAAGATGCCAGGACCCCCTGGAAGCCTAGAAATGAGATCATTGACATTTAGGGAGGTGGCCATAGAATTATCTCTGGAGGAATGGCAATGCCTGGATACTGCACAGCAGAATTTATATAGGAATGTGATGTTAGGGAACTACAGAAACCTGGTCTTCCTGGGTATATTGTTGTCTCTAAGCCAGACCTGATCACCTGTCTGGAGGAAAAAAAAAAAAAAAGAAAAAAAGCCCTGGAATATGAAGAGACATGAAATGGTAGCCAAACCCCCAGTTATATGTTTTTCTTTTGCCCAAGACCTTTGGCCAGAGTAGGACACGGAAGTTTTTTTCCAAAAAGTTATACCGAGAAGATATGGAAAATGTGAACATTAGAATTTACAGTTAAGAAAAGCTATAAAAGTGTGGATGAGTGTAAGGTGCACAAAAAAGGTCATAATGGACTTAACCAGTGTTTGACAACTAATGAGAGCAAAATATTTAAATGTGATAAATGTGTGAAAGTTTTTAAATAAATTTTCAAATTCAAATAGACATAAGATAAGACATACTAGAAAGGAATCTTTCAAATGTGTGTCAAACATTTTGCATGCTTTCACACCTAATTCAACATAAAAGAATTTACACTAAAGAATTCCTACAAATGTAAAGAATGTGGCAAAGCCTTTAACTGGTCCTCAGGCCTTACTAAACATAAGATAATTCATATTGGAGAGAAACCCTACAAATGTGAAGAATGTGGCAAAGTTTTTAAACCAATCCTCGTACCTACTATTCCTAAGACAATTCATACTGGAAAGAAACCCTATACATGTGAAGAATGTGGCCAATTTTTTAACTGGTCCTCACACCTTACTATACATAAGTAATTCATATGGGAGAGAAACCCTACAAATGTGAAGGATGTGGCAAAGCTCTTAACCAATTCTCAAACCTTACTAAACATAAGAAAATTTATACTAAAGAGAAACCCTCCAAGTGTGAAGAATGTGGCAAATCCTTCAGCAAATCCTCAATTCTTAAGAGACGCAAGATAATTCATACTGGAGAGAAATTCTACAAACCTGAAAGATGTGACAATGCTTTTGGCAACACTTCAAACTTTTCTAAACATAAAATAAATCATACTGATGAGAAATCCTAGAAATGTGAAGAACGTGACAAGCCTTTAAATGGTTGTCACACTTGATTATAGGTTGGATAATTCATAGTCGAGAAAACTCCTACAAATGTGAAAAATGTGGCAAAACTTTTAACCAATCCTCACACCTTATTGCACAGAAAAGCATTTATACTTGAGAAAAAATTAACAGACAAAAAGAATGTAAAAAAGCCATTAATATCTGTTCACATCTTACTATCAGAGAGTTCATACTTAGTGAAAGCATTATAAGTGCAATTACTGTCAAAAATGTTTTTCAGAAAATATAAGCTTTTAAAGTGAAGAAAAGTATGTATTTTGAAGACAACATTATAGATATAAAGAAGGTTGTAGCACCTTTACTTGTATCACAGATCTTATTGTACACATTTTTACTACAAGAAGAGCCTGAAGCAGTTGCTTAAACTTTGTTCAACATCAAAGAATTTATATTGAAGAAAAACCCAGCAAATGTAATAAATTTGGAAAAACATTTTTTCAATAACTACAGCTTAAAAAATACCAGAGAGTTTATACTAAAATATAATTTTGCAGATGCAGTAAACTATGTAAATATCAGAGAATTCAGAGTAGAAATAACTAAGGCACCAACACTTCAGACATTACACTAAATCAGAGTACTGAGTAGAGAAAATAATCCAAAACCAAAGCTGGTAGACAAATTATTTGCATATAATTAAAAAGGAGTAGAAGATTTTTTGAAGAGTTATAATTACGTTTAAAGTATACTTTTTTTTTGAAAAATCTGCTACTTAAAAAAAAATTCAATAATGATATAATTCAACTCTAAAATTACTTCATGCTGTTTCTTCATTCCTATTGTGTTTACATGTGAAAGCATGTGATAAATTGTTTCTGCATTAAAGATATGACAGATTCTTTTTTATTAGGTGGACATTATTTATGACCTTTTCTATGGAGGAGAAATGACATTAAAATGTAAAATGCATGATGAATATCTTAAAAAGGCTCTTTGTGGTTATTTTGTGATACATTAGGTAGGTGTTCAGAGTAATATTCTTCTGCATTATCATGAGAGAAAAACATTCTTAATTCTAGTTAAAATTATATTAAAATTAAATTAGTAGTATATTATTTTACTAATTGTACTTTTATGTAATAAAATGCAGTACATACAAAAAGACAAATACAAAGAGAATTCTGAAAGGAGCAAGAGAAAATTGACTTGTTGCATACAAAGGCTGATCTTCAATAAGATTGTTAGCATATTTATCATCAGAAACTTTCAACAGAACAGAGTGGATTGATATATTTAAAGTGCTAAAAGAATAAAACTGGCAACCAAGAATCCTATATCTGGTAAAACTACCCTTCAAAAGTGAGTAAGAAATTAAGACACTCCCAGATAAACAAAAGCAGAGGCAGTTCGCTACCATTAGATCTGTCCTGCAAGAAATGCTAAAAGAGTCCTGCAGGTTGAAATCATGACTAGATAGTAACATGAAGCCGTATGAAGAAATAAAGATTTCAGTTAAGGTAAACACATAGGCAATTATAAAAGCCACTATTATTGTAACGATGTGTAATTTTACCTTTGCTTTCTACGTGATTTGAGACTAATACATTAAAAAAGCAATGATTACTCTAAAAGTATTATTGTAATTTGGTTTGTAACTCCATATTTTGTTTCCTACATAATTTAAGAGACTAACACATTAAAAATTTTTATGTTTTTGGACCCACACTATTAAAGATGTAATTTTGCAGCATCAACAATGGAAAGGGATGGGGATAGAGCTGTTAAAGAAGTAGAGTTTCTATATGTTATTAAAGTTAATCTACTATAAATTCAAATTAGAGTGTTATAACTTTATGATGTTAAATGTTATCTGCATGGTAACCACAGAAAAAATAGCTAAATAATGTACACAAAAGGAAATGAGAAAGGAATTTAAAGATTTCACTACAAAAATGAACTGAACAGAAAAGAAGATAGTAATGCATGAAATGAGGCATAAAAAAGCTATAAGGCATATAGAAAGCCAATAGCAAATTGATAGAAATCCCTCCTTATGAGCAATTACTTTAAATGTAAATGAGTTAAACTCTCCAAGCCATAAGGATTTAACTATATGATGCTTACAAGAGACTCATCTTGGATCCAAAGACACAAAAAGATTGAAAGCAAAAGGATAGAAAAGGTTATTCTGTGCAAATAGTAATTAAAAGAGAGCAGGGGTGACTACACTAATATCAGACAAAATAGACTAAATAAAAAATCTTACTCGGGGCAAGGACAGTGTATATCAATAAAAAGGTTCAATACAGCAAGAAGATATAACAATTATAAGCATTTATACAACTAATGACAAAGTATAAGAAGCAAAAATGGACAGACTCAAAGGGAGAAATAGTTCTGCAATAATAGTTGGAAACATCAATATTCCTCCTCTGAATAATGGATAGACCAGCCAGCCAGATGATAAGAGTGAGATATATATATATACACATATATATATGTGTATATATATATATGTATATATGTATGTGTATATATATATCTCTCTTATCTGGCTGGCTGGTCTATCCATTATATATATACACATATACATGTATATGTGTATATATATATACACATATATGTGTATATATATGTGTACGTATATATATGTGTATGTGTGTATATATATGTGTCTGTGTGTATATATATGTGTGTATATATACGTGTATGTGTATATATATATGTGTAGGTGTGTATATGTGTGTGTGTGTGCATGCCATATATATATATATATATCTTTGATCTTTTCAAAGAAACAAATTTTAATTTCATGATGTATGTGTATATATATATACATATATATATATCCCCATCACTGGCCATCAGAGAAATGCAAATCAAAACCACAATGAGATACCATCTCAAACCAGTTAGAATGGCAATCATTAAAAAGTCAGGAAACAACAGGTGCTGGAGAGGACGTGGAGAAATAGGAACACTTTTACACTGTTGGTGGGACTGTAAACTAGTTCAACCCTTGTGGAACTAGGTGTGGAAGTCAGTGTGGCCATTCCTCAGGGATCTAGAACTAGAAATACCATTTGACCCAGCCATCCCATTACTGGGTATATACCCAAAGGACTATAAATCATGCTGCTATAAAGACACATGCACACGTATGTTTATTGCGGCACTATTCACAATAGCAAAGACTTGGAACCAACCCAAATGTCCCACAATGATAGACTGGATTGAGAAAATGTGGCACATATACACCATGGAATACTACGCAGCCATAAAAAATGATGAGTTCATGTCCTTTGTAGGGACATGGATGAAATTGGAAATCATCATTCTCAGTAAACTATTGCAAGAACAAAAAACCAAACACCACATATTCTCACTCATAGGTGGGAACTGAACAATGAGAACACATGGACACAGGAAGGGGAACATCACACTCTGGGGACTGTTGTGGGGTGGGGGGAGGGGGGAGGGATAGCTTTAGGAAACATACCTAATGCTAAATGACGAGTTAATGGGTGCAGCACACAAGCATGGCACATGTATACATATGTAACTAACCTGCACATTGTGCACATGTACCCTAAAACTTAAAGTATAATAATAATAAAATAAAATAAAAAAGAAACTGTAGACCAATGTTCCTTATGAACATCGATGCAAAAAACCTCAACAAAATACTAGCAAACTAATCCCAGCAGCATAATAAATGGATTATAAACATGACCAAGTGGGATGCATTCTTGGAATACAAGGATGCCTTAACATATGAAAATTCACCATTATAATACATAACATTAACAGAATAAAGGAAAAGAAACACATCATCATTTCAATTATTGCAGAAAAGGCATATGACAAAATTCAACACACTTTCATGATAAAAACACTCAACATGCTAGGAATAGAGAGAAACTACCTTAACATAATAGAAGCCTTATGAAAACTCATATAGAACATCATAATCAATGGTAAAAGACTGAAAGTGTTTCCTCTAAGATCAAAAACAAGGTAAGGATGCCCACTTTTACTACTTCTATTCAATATAGTGCTAGAAGTTTTAGCCAGAGCAATTAGGTAAGACAAAGGCATCTAATGAAAGGCATCCTAATTAGAAAGGAATAATTAAAATTGTTTATGCTCACAAATGATATTTATCTTCTATTATCTTGTATTTCTGCTCACAGATAATATGAAAACCTTAAAGATTCTACAAAGAAACTATTAGAACAAATAAATAAATTCAGCAAAGTAGTAGGATACAAAGTTAACATACAAAAACAGCTGCACTTTTATAAATTAATAATAAACAGTCTGGGCTGGGCACACTGTGGCTCACACCTATAATCCCAGCACTTTGGGAGGCTGAGGTGGGTGGATCACTTAAGCTCAGGAGTTCAAGACCAGCCTCGGCAACATGGTGAAACCCTGTCTGTACAAAAAATTACTAAAATTAGCAGGGTATGGTGGTGTGTGCCAGTAATCCCAACTACCCGAGAGGATGAGGTGGGAAGATTGGTTGGGCTGCAGTAAGCCATGATCATGTCATTGCACTCCAACCTGGAAAACAGAGTGGGACTCTGTCTCAAAAAACCCCAAAAACCAGTCTGAAAAGGAGATTAAGTAAATAATTCAATTTAAAATAGTATCAACAAGAATAAATTATTTAGGAATTAACCAAGAAGGTAAAAGACTTGTGAAAAAACAGTGAAAACTACAAAATATTTCTGAGGGAAATTAGAGAAGATGTAAATAAATGGAAAGACACCATGCTCATGGGTTGGCAAACTTAATATCATTAAGATGTCAATACTGCCCAAAGTGTTGTACGTATTTAATGCAATCCCTGACATAATTCCAATTTTTTTTTGCAGAAATAGAAAAACTCATTCTAAAATTAATATGGCATGGTGGCTCATACCTGTAATCTCTACACTTTGGGAGGCTGAGGCAGAAGTATTGCTTCAGCTCTGGAGGTCGAGGCTGCAGTGAGCCAAGATCGCATCATTGCACTCCAGCCTCAGCAACAGAGTTAGAGTTTGTCTCAAAAAAAAAAAATTAAAATAAAATGAACGTGGAATCTCAAGGGACCAAAATAGCCAAAACAACCCTGTAAAAGAACAAAGCTGGAGGACTCCCACTTCCTGATTTCAAAACTTACCACAAAGCTACAGTAATCAAAACAGTGTGGTGGTGGCATAAAGACACATATACAGATCAATGAAACAGACTAGGGAGTTCAGGAATATATCTTCACTTACATGGTCAAATGATTTTCAACAGTGTGCCAAGACTCTTCAATTGAGGAAAAAACAGTCTTTTCAACCAGTGGTATTGGGAATACTGGATGTCCACATCCAAAAGGATAAAGTTGGATCCTTAGCTAACACCATATACAAAATTAACTCCAAATTGATCTGCTACCTAAATACAAGAGCTAAAATTATGAAATTCTTAGAGGAAAACATAGGGGAAGTGCTTCACAAAATTGGATTTGGCAATGATTGCTTGGATATGACACCAAAAGCATAAGGAAACAACAACAAAAAAAAAAACAGACAAATTGGACTTCACGAAAAAGACAACCCACAGAATGGGAGAAAATATTTGCTAATCATGTATCCGATACGAGATTAATGGCCAGAATATATAGATAACCCTTAAGACTCAAGAAGAAAATGCCAAACAACCTGATTCAAAAATGGGCAAAGGACTTGAATAGACATTTCTCCAAAGAAGATATACAAATGACCAATAAGCACATGAAAAGATGCTCAACATCACTAATCATTAGGGAAATGCAAGCAAATTAAAACTATGAGATACCACCTCATACTTACTAGGATGGCTACTACCAAAATAGTAGTACAAACAGAAAATAAGTGTTGAAAAGGACGTGGAGAAATTGGAGCCCTTGTGGATGGTTGGTGGGAATGTAAAATGATACAACTGCTATAGAAAACAGCATAGTGGTTTCCCAAAGAGTTAAAAATAGTTTTATCTGAAAGTCTTAATAAAGAAAAAAAGAGAAAGAAAAAAGTTAAAAGTAGAATTACCATATGATCCTGAAATTCCACTTCTGGGTGTTACTCACAAGAATTGAAAGTGGGATCTCAAAGACATAATTGTGCACCATGTTCACAGCAGCAGCATTCACAATAGCTAAAACATGGAGGCAACTCAAGTGTCCATTGATGCATGCATGGATAAGCAAAATGTGGTATATCCACACAATGGAATATTATTTATGTATAAAAAGGAAGGAAATTCTGACACATGCTATGACATAGATGAAACTTGAAGTCTTTATACTGAGTAAAATAATCCAGACAAAAAAGGACAAATATTTTATGATTCCATTTATATGAGGTACTTACAGTAGTCAAAATATTAGAGACAGAAGGTGGTTCAGAGCTTGGGAGAGAAGAGAATGGGGAGTTATTGTTTAATGGGTATGAGGTTTTAATTTTAAAAGATGAAAAGAGTTCTGGAGATGGAGGGTGCTGGTGGTTACACAAGAGTATGAATGTACTTAATACCACTGAACTGTACACTTAAAAAATAGTTAAGATAGTAAGTTGACTTGCTATCTCCTGCTCATACTCCAGGTTTCAGTTTAAATGTTACTTTTTCTGGACATTTTTTCTTGAGCCTCCAACCTGGGTCTCAACACAGGTTATATATCCTCAAATATATGCTGTATTACATACCCCAGATCACCCTGCACTTCCTCCTTGATGAAGCTGTTCCCCATGGTGACAAAGACTCAGCTCATGTTGGTCCTTCCTGTATCCCTGGTGCCTACATCAGCACATAGTAGACAGTGAGTGTTTAATAAATACTTATTGAATGGGTACAATGTCTATTTTTTCTTCAGATTGAGTCCGTTTTCATGCAGTGGTTGGGAGAATGAATGGGAGCTGTAGTTTCCTAGTGAGCCCTGATCTGAGTCCAGCCACCTTGGCTCTTCTGAGGCTCCTCAGGGCTTCCTACTAATAGGTGGCCCCATTAGTGGGCTGCCTGGTATGGCTTTGACCCTACAGATCCAGATTTGGAGTGTGTGTATCACTTTGACCTTTGCTCTGGGACTCTGAAGCATTATGTTAGGAGAGTGTTTTTGGCTCATTGTAATTTTCCCCCCCTCATATTTGATCACTTTGGTTATGAGGTAGCATGAATGCAGTTAGCACTCAGAGAAGCTGCCACTTGCCACTTAGGGCATCACACAATTTTTGTTTTCCTTCTAACTTAACATCGGTACCTGTTGAATAAACAGTGTTGTTCAATAAAACCGCAGATATTCTACTTGGTAATTTCTATAGAACCAAATTCAGCTCTTGGGGACTGTAACACTCGCATTGCAAAAGTTAGAAGTAGAAATCAGCAGGGAAGAGAAAGAAGAAAGAGAATAATCAAAGAAAAATGCAGGCTTATTAGCAGAATGCTTGGCTCTTGCTTCTCGAATATTTTAAATTCAGAAAAAAGTTAAAAAATTCAAGTGCAACATTATCATTAATATAAATTAACATTTATTAATTATACACTTAGGGCATTGCTCTGAAGTGAGTTTAATGAACAAATAACTAGGTTTGGTAATATCTTGGCTGAATATCACTATCCTCTTGAGAAGGTGAATAGTTGAAATAGCATGGTCTGATTGCTGCAGACTAACATTATTCTGTTTCATTCTTCACTCTGCTCTTCCTTCTCCCAAGGGCACAAATGAACAAAACAATGGTTTCTTAATTGTTTAGCACTCAATTTTCTGCCTAGCAAAAACTGTGCGGTTATGCCAGTTCTCATACAGTTTTAGTTAAAATAGAAGATTATTGCAATTAGAATTCAGTGCATATTAACCTTTAATTCATTTCTACCAGTTTAAACAAACTCTATTGTAGAAAATTTCAAACATTTACGAAGCAAACCAAGTATAATAAATATCCTTGCACCCATGACTCAGGTTTGACAATTATCAACATTCTGCCCTTTTGTTTAATCTATACTTTCAGCCACTATCCACATCACATTCATTTTTTAAAGGTAAATTTCACCTCTAGTGAGATACCCAAATAATAACTATACAATTTGGACAATATGTACATTTGTGTAACCCACATCATAAAATTTAGAACACCCCATCACCCCAGAAAGTTCCTTCCTCTTTTTTCTCAGTTTCGCTCTTTCCCACCATCCAGCTAACCACTCTTCTAAATTTTTTTCACCATAGATTGGTTTTTCCTGTTCTAGAATTTCATACACATGGAATCATTAAATATATTTTCTTTTGTATCAGGTTTCTTTTGCCCAGCATGTCTGTGAGTTTCATTGATATTATTGCATTTATTATTAATTCATTCTCTTTTTATTGCTAAGACATGTCCCATGGTATGAATATAAAACAGTTTGCTTATTCATCCTCCTGTTTATATATAATGGGTTGTTTTTAGTTTTAGGTGTTGTAAATAAGGCTGTTAAGAACATTCTTGTACAAGTGTTTTTGTGGATATGTTTTCCTTTCCACAATAAGTAAAATACCTATGATAGAATAGCAGAGTCAAAAGATATATGTATATTTAACTTTAAATGAAACAGAAACCTTTTCCCAAAGTGGTTGTGTTATTTCAGATTCCTACCAGTAGTGTATGTGAGTTCTATTTTCTCTTATATTCTAACAAATATTGTCAGTTGTCTTTTTAATTTTAGTCATTCTAGTAGGTGTGTAGTGGTTTCTTATTGTAGTTTCAATTTCCACTTCTTTGATAACTAATGATATTAAACAATTTTGTTGTGTTTATCAGACAATTTTAAATTTTAAAATAAATTTCCTTTGTAAAAGAGTCTGTTCAAATATTTTGCCCATTTTTTCTTCGATTGTTTTTCTTTTTACTATTGAGTTATAAAAAGCCTTTGTATTTTCACTTAAAAGTTTTTTTAATCAGATAAATGTTTGTTTCATGAATATTTTCTTCCAGTCTGTGGCTTGCCTATTCATGTTCTTAACATTTTCAATGAGCAGAGGTCTTTAATTTTGAAGTTTAATTTACCAATTAAAAACATTTTGTGGTTATTGCTTTCTGTGTCCTAACAAATTTTTGTCTACTCCTAGTTGTGAAAATAGTCTTTTACATTTTATTCTAAGAGCTTTATAGTTTTAGCTTTTATATTTGAGTCTATAATATTTATATGAAATTCATTTTTGTTTATGGTGTGAAGTAAGAGTTCAGGTTTACTCTTTTTCTTATAGCTGTCCAGATGTTCTAGAACCATTTGCTGAAAATACTTTCCTCATTGAATTGCTTTGGTGTCTGTTGCAAATCAATGGACTATGTATGTGTGGGTCTATTTCCAGATTTTATATTTGGTTCTACTGATCTATTTATTTATGTTTAAGCCAGTAATACACTGTCTTGGTTACTTTATAGTAAGTCTTAAGGTCAGAAGTGTAAGTCCTTCAGCTTTGTTTTTCTTTTACAAGGTTGTTTTGACCACTCTAGGTCTTCTGCATTTCTATACACATTTTAGAATCAGCTTGTCAATTTCTATGAAAAAGCCTGCTGAGATTTATGAATGGGATTGCACTGAAGCTATAGATCAATTAGGGGAAAATTCTCAACAGTATCAAGTCTTCCAAATTATGAACACTCAAATTAATGGACATAGAATATGTCTCAATTTATTTAAATCTTCCTTTTTTTTTAGCAATTTTAAATATTTTTCTTTTTTCTTGTTTATTTATTTAAGACGGAGTCTTGCTCTGTTGCCCAGTTTGGAATGTGGCAGTACAATTATAGCTCACTGTAACCATGAACTCTTGGGCTCAAGTGATCCTCTTGCCTCAGCCTCTTGAGTGGGTGGGAGAGAGGTGTATGCCACCACATCTGGCTAATTAAAAATTTTGTTTTGAGAACTTGTTTGGAGGTTCTAGCAAGGGAGTGCAGCTACTCCTATACCCTTGACCAAAGACTGCAGTCCTCCTCTATCAGGGATGGTCATCCTCTTTGACCGAGTGCACAAAGGGCTAATATACATGGAGCAGTGAGGGAGGAAAGGGACACCCGCCTAGCCAGCCAGATCAGCCAAATCAACACTGGCCATCAGTAGGGTGACAGATGTCACAGCCAGATCAAGTCAGCTTTGTCCCTTGGATGTAAGCCTGATTCAACATATGCAAATCAATAAATGTAATCCATCACATAAACAGAACCAATGACAAAAACCACATGATTATCTCAATAGATGCAGAAAAGGCCTACCTTTGAAAAAATTCAGCACCCCTTCATGCTAAAAACTCTCAATAAAATAGGTATTGGTGGACTGTATCTCAAAATAATAACAGCTATTTATGACAAACCCACAGCCAATATCACATTGAATGGGCGAAAGCTGGAAGCATTCCCTTTGAAAACTGGCACAAGACAAGGATGCTCTCTCTCACCACTCCTATTCAACATAGTATTGGAAGTTCTGGCCAGAACAATCAGGCAAGAGAAAGAAATAAAGAGAAAGAAACTGGGCAACAGAGCAAGACTCTGTCTTAAATAAATAAACAAGAAAAAGGAAAAATATTAAAAATTGCTTAAAAAAGGAAGATTTAAATAAATGGAGACATTCAAATAGGAAAAGAGGAAATCAAATTGTCTTTGTTTGCAGATGACATGATTGTATATTTAGAAAACTCCATCATCTCAGCCCCAAATCTCCTTAAGCTGATAAGCAACTTCAGCAAAGTCTTAGCATACAAAATCAATGTGCAAAAATCACAAGCATTCCTATACACCAGTAATAGACAAACAGAGAGCCAAATCATGAGTGAACTCCCACTCACAATTTCTACAAAGAGAATAAAATACCTTGGAATACAACTTACAAGGGATGTGAAGGACCTTTTCAAAGAGAACTACACACCACTTCTCAAGGAAATAAGAGTGGACACAAACAAATGGAAAAACATTCCATGCTCATGGATAGGAAGAATCAGTATAATGAAAATGGCCATACTGCCCAAAGTAATTTATAGATTCAATGCCATCTCCATCAAGCTACCATTGACTTTCTTCACAGAATTGGAGAAAACTACTTTAAATTTCCTATGGAATCAAAAAAGGGCCTGTATAGCCAAGACAATCCTAAGCAAAAAGAACAAAGCTGGAGCCATCGTGCTACCTGACTTCAAACTATACTACAAGGCTCCTACAAGGTTACAGTAACCAACACAGCATGGTACTGGTACCAAAACAGATATATAGACCAATGGAACAGAAGAGAGGCCTCAGAAATAACACCACACATCTACAACCATCTGATCTTTGACAAACCTGGCAAAAACAAGCAATGGGGAAAGATTCCCTGTTTAATAAATGGTGTTGGGAAAACTGGCTAGCCATAGGCAGAAAACTTAAACTGGACCCCTTCCTTACACCTTATACAAAAATTAACTCAAGATGGATTAAAGACTTAATTGAAAGACCTAAAACCATAAAAACCCTAGAAGAAAACCTAGGCAATACCATTCAGGACATAGGCATGGGCAAAGACTTCATGACTAAAACACCAAAATCAATTACAACAAAAGCCAAAATTGACAAATGGGATCTAATTAAACTAAAGAGCTTCTGCACAGCAAAAGAAACTATCATCAGAGTGAACAGGCAACCTACAGAATGGGAGAAAAATTTTTGCAATCTATCCATCTGACAAAGGGCTAATATCCAGAATCTACAAGGAACTTAAACAAATTTACAAGAAAAAATCAACCCTATCAAAAACTGGGAGAAAGACATGAACGGACACTTCTCAAAAGAAGACATTTATGTGGCCAATAAACATATGAAAAAAAGCTCATCATCCCTGGTCATTAGAGAAATGCAAATCAAAACCACAATCAGATACTATCTCATGCCAGTTAGAATGGTGATCATTAAAAAGTCAGGAAACAACAGATGCTGGAGAGGATGTGGAGAAATAGGAATGTTTTTACACTGTTGGTTGGAGTGTAAACTAGTTCAACCATTGTCGAAGACAGTGTGGCTATTCCTCAAGGATCTAGAACCAGAAATACCATTTGACCTAGCAATCCCATTACTGGGTATACACCCAACGGATTATAAGTCATTCTACTATAAAGACACATGCACATGTATGTTTATTGCAGTATTATTCAGAATAGCAAAGACTTGGAACCAACCCAAATGCACATCAATGATAGACTAGATAAAGAAAATGTGGCACATATGCACCATGGAATACTATGCATCCATAAAAAAGGATGAATTCAGTCCTTTGCAGGGACATGGATGAAGCTGGAAACCATCATTCTCAGCTGACTAACACAGGAACAGAAAACCAAACACCAAATGTTCTCACTCATAGGTGGGAGTTGAACAATGAGAACACAACAGGTAGAGGAACATCACACATGGGGGCCTGTTGGGGAGTAGGGGGCTAGGGGAGGGATAGCATTAGGAGAAATACCTAATGTATATGACGGGTTGATGGGTGCAGCAAACCACCATGGCACGTGTATACCTATGTAACAAACCTGCATGTTCTGCACATGTATCTCAGTCCTTAAAGTATTTAAAAAAAAAAAAAACCACAAAAATTAGCTGGGCGTGGTGGCACATGCCTGTAGTCCCAGCTACTCAGGAGGCTGAGGCAGGAGAATCGCTTGAACCCAGGAGATGGAGGTTGCAGTGAGCAGAGATCACATCACTGCACTTCAGCCTGGGTGACAAAGTGAGACTGTGTGAAAAAAAAAAAGGCATTGGCTTTGAGGTGAAATATGAATGCTTAAGGCAGAATACCTCAATACCAGTTTATATTATTAATTCTGGAAAGATTTTAAAGACAATGTTATATGCACTGTTTTCTACAACGTGTCCCTATAAACCATTTTTGAGGGCACTGGAAGATTATGGTGGCTGTTTCCATATTAAAATGTTAATGTCTGAGTCAAGTTGGTGGTTTTTGAACCTGAAAGATCAAATAGTTCAATTTAATTGTATTAACCAAATTGATTTTAAACCAGCGGAATTATTTGCAGTGCTTAAAAAGTCATTATTTTCCATTCAAGTGAGATAAATGGGTCACCTTGGGATTTGCAGCTGGAGTTTTCCTTTATGATAATATATCGGGAACCAAGTCATTTGTCCTAATGACACTCTCAGCAAAGGTTCACCAAACCTGTCTTGATTAATTTTTCAAAAGCACTTGAAGAGATTTACCAATTACACTTTCAGGGGTTGATTTGATCAGCTCCACATGGTTGCACAATCTGCATCTTGCTACTTTAAGCTCCAACAGACCAAAATGGTTAAAAGAGGTCTGATGGAAATAAACTATGAACTCAATTCTAATGTGGTCTAAACTTGTATGCTTTAAATTACTGCATATTTGGGATGCTGCATATAAAATGATCTAATGCAAATTCTCAAATTCTGAAAAAGTAGTGAGGGAGCAAATATTAATTCCATTTTGCCAGTGAGAGATAGTGTGACAGAAAACGATAAAGGAACTGAAGATGGCACACTGAACACCACCACAGGACGATTAATCGTTTTCTTTCATCTCCGCTCCCATCCTTCGTTTCTGTGGCAGTTATCATTACATTCTGGCAGTAATGTGGTGGTAAGTAATCTGCATTTTCAATTCTCACAGACATTATACAGTTCCATTTTGAAACAAATTGCTTTTTCTTTTTTGGTGTCTTCTAAAATCTTTCTTCTCAAAGTATGGTCCTTGGCTTAGCAGCAATGGCATCAACTAGCTGCTAATTAGAAATGCCCAGATTCTGCTAGATCAATCTGTTTCATTCATGTGTATATTAAAATCAAGAAGCACTCTCTGGCCAGGCGCAGTAGCTCACACCTGTAATACTAGCGACTCTGGAGGCTGAGGCAGAAGGATCTCTTGAGGCCAGGAGTTTGAGACCAGCCTGGACAACATAGTGAGGCCGTG
This sequence comes from Pan troglodytes, assembly GCF_028858775.2. NCBI lineage: Eukaryota > Metazoa > Chordata > Mammalia > Primates > Hominidae > Pan > Pan troglodytes. The sequence continues at coordinate 38,049,938 of NC_072408.2, read as the reverse complement.
TTTCTAAAATAAATAAATAAATAAATAAAATTAGCCAGGCATGGTGGTGAACCTAGTCCCAACTACTTGGGAAGTTGATGTGGGAGGATCGCTTGAGGCCAAGAGTTCAGGGCTGCAGTGAACTGTGATTGTGCCACTGTACTCCAGCCTGGGTGACAGAGTGAGAATCTGTCTCAAAAACAAACACACAAAATCCCAAAAAACTTCCACAAGTTCAGCTGTGCAAGCTTGAGAATCACTGCTTTAGCATAATGTTGCATCTGGGTGGCCTCACTTTCAAACTTACCATTCGTAAAACGGAATTTTTATATGCTTTTTATATAGTATGTTTGTTGCTCCATAAAGGAAGTTGAGGAATTCAGGATTGTTCTTACTTAATCCATCCATTAATTAAATAACTCTTCTTTTAAGAACAAATGCTTTTAATCTCATGACTAACAAACCTTATTATGTCAATTTGTGCATTAAGCATTGTTATGTGAAAACCTACTCAGCGTTTCACAAAATGTGAGGAAAGAAATAGAAAATAAAGAAATGTGTTTGGTTTTAGTCATTATTATGGTAGGATAAATTCTGATTATCATAACAGAAAAGAATTTCAATTATGCAATTCAGAGCACACATGAGAATAGATAAGGTCACTAGGTAAGATACAGGAAATCCAGTCAAATTTGAATTTCAGATCAACTGTAAATTTTTTTTTTACCTAAGAATTTAGCATTTTTTAGTATAAGTATTTAGTAGAAATAGGTTCCATGAAAGTACCTGGGATGTAGTTTTATTTGCTAAACCTGGCAACCCTAAGAAATAAGCCAGGCAAAATGAGGGGTAAATTATTATATTTATAATCATTAAAAATTGGAACCTATATGATACGCTATCAGGCCAGCTACATAAATTACCTTTTATAGAATATTTTACAATTAAGGAGCAATAATGTATGCTGTGTTCCATGATTGCAGCTCAATATGAAATCTCTAAGTAATTTTGATCAAGAAATTTCTTTGCGTTGATGTCGAAACACAAGCAATAATAATTTAAAGTAATCCCATGCATCCTGATTACCATTCTACTAATTTTATTAATTTATGTGTAAAATGTTGAACCAAAACAATACACTGCAATGTTCTTAAAAGAAGAGGAGAGAGAGAGAAAAAAAAAAAGGAGAAAAAGAAAAGCCATACAGAAATTCTGAGCTGTTGGAAAACTCAGCCAGCAGCAGAGGGCACTAATGTATCACTGATGAATTGTGCAGCACAAGAGGCTTAAACATTTTTTTTTTTTTTTGCCTCGCACTAATAAACTTTTATTTCACTCAAATTAGAGCAATAATCTTCCATACATAAGTATCTTCCCTGCCCAATAATTCAAATAAAAAAATCCAAAATGATTAATAAAGAAAAATATAAGAATTAACAGACCCTTTAAATTTGTTTTACATATTTTTAAGGTTTAAAAAGGGTTTAAAGTTTGTAATTCCTGGTAGGAAAACATTATCTGAATGAATACCCTAATGGTAAACCACTGTAAAATGCTTCAGCTGCATTTGGGGGAGAGGGGTAGGGATTATCTTCAAAGCACTCCAGCTCTCTTGATGAGAAGGTCAGAGGTACACCGGTTTGTATTACTGCATCATCCATAAGGTGATCTAGGTTGCTTTTCCTTCAGCAATGCCTTTATTTATCAGAAGGGCATTAGGCTTGACCTCCAAATTTGGCTGACAATTTACTGATAAGATTCATAACCTTTGGGTTGCTCTGGTATTTTGACATATTTGCTGGGTTCTGAGCCACATCCTGGAAGGCCACCATGACTTCTGGATCCTGCATGGCTGCAGGAACCTCTGGATCACTAAGAATTTCATTGGGTCCAGGCCTTCTGGCCATCCTAGGTATGCCCCCTCCATTCCAGGTATTCTTCTGGGAAAATTACCAGGCATTTCCCCAGGAAAGCCACCTGGAAAAAAGCCAGACTGAGCTCCTGACTGTTGTCTGGCTTCTTCCTCCCTCTGGGCTCTCTCATGCTCTTCCGAGTCTTCTTAACTCTTTCTATTCTTTCTTTGGTCTCTCGCTCTTCACGTTTTCGCTCATACTTTCTCCGATGTTCTGTAATTTCCTGTGTCCTAGGTTGAATCAGGATTTATTTCAATGACTCTGTCACAGTCTCGGATGGCAGAATTTGGCTTCTGTAATTTGATGAAGACACTGGCCCTCTTGGCATACAAAATAGCCAAGTGAGGATTCAGCTTGATGGAATCTGTGAATAAGTCAATGGGTTTCTGCAGTTCACCATCATTTAGGGCTTCAACAGCAGCCACTTTCTTATCATTTGCCTGATCCATCATCTCCTCTGTTATCTCTGCATTTTCATCTCCCATTTCTTGAGGGGCATCAGTGTCTGGTTCAATCACACCTTCATTATTAATTTCTAGATAACTTTCCTCACTTGATAACCATCTGCCTTTAAGTCTTCCTCCACATTCTTACTACCAGATTTTTCTTCCTTGGTATTTTCTTCTGATTTAGCTTTCTGACTAGCAGGTGGCACTTTACTCCCCATGCTCTCCACCCACTCCCTCAGGAAGCACATTTCCTGGTGTGCAGAACGCTGAGATCCTGCTTACACATTTTCACAAAGGCCTGAAGCGTGTTCACTTCGGGAGGCGGTGGGCGAAGCTAAGGGGCTGTGGCTGGTTCCAGGCCCAGGTGCTGGCTTGGCATGACCTCGTAGAAGCAGGCGGCTGCTGGGAGACAGAACACACTAGAACCTTCCTGGCCACTGGCTCCTCTCACCCAACGGTCTCGTGACCCCAGGTCCTCTGCCTGCTCATTCCTATTCCCTCTGCGCTGCTCCTGCCCTCTCCCTAGAACCTTCTAGAAGCGTGGCTGTTCGTGCTGTTGCCTGCCTTTCTGGGCACACATGCTCATATTCTTAACTAGGAACCAGCTCCCTGGATGGGGCAACCCCTGACATGGGTGCCTTCAAGGAGGCGGGGGATAGCAGCCCTTTCAGGGAGCAATGTCCAAGAGCATATTCTGTGGCTGCATGCACTTGAGGCTTAAACATTTTTGTAATGCTTTGTTCAACTTAGATTTTATTTAAATATTTATTTTAATCAACTTTGCCATGCAGTGTTGTTAAAAGATTAGAAACTAAAAGCAGTTCTAGTGTACTGTTCAGCACTTGCATGACCCTAAATAACATATATATATATACATATATATATATGCATATATATATATATATATATATATATATATATATATATATATTTGCTTAAGATCCTTCGCTAAAAAAGTACTTAACCATTTTGGCAACTGGATGTACTATGTTTCTGGTTTATGCTTGAATGCTTGGGTCTTTACAAGTGTGTTGACTGTGTGTGAGGGATCATAGGTCTAATTAAGGAAGGCAGTGGTGGATGGAGGCTTGTGAAGTTAAGGAACTAAATCTAGTTGGGTGGGAGATGGCCATGGCTGGACTGACTTAACTCCTGAACCAGACAATGAAGTGTCATATGATACATTTCTGTCCCCAGGCATACAAACCTATACAGAGGTGTGTATAAGTGCAGTAAAATTCAGGACAATTTCATTTTCCCCACAGTAATGCCTTTATGGACAGAGAAGGAGAGTTCATTTTGGCCCTCTTTGTGCTAGCCTTGGCATTGCATATATTTGATTTCATTCCAGTTTCATGACAACCCTGTGAGGTAGGTGTTATTATCATCTGTTTACAGATGAAAAAATCCCCAAGGCTGAAAGAAAGGATGTATTTCAATGAACACTATCCTTGTGTACAGTGGGCACTCAACATTCATCTAATGTAGCATTTCTTAAACTTTGGTCTGTAAGACACTGGTACCATTCAAGGTTTCATAAGTTTTCCTTATCAAACAATTATGGGAAATGTTGCAAATTTTAACTGTCTCTTAGAGTTTCACAATGCACAAAAATGTTTTAAAATTTCTTAAGAAATTATGTGGTAATGCAACTTATTTAACTTTATGCTTAGGTTTCTCAATCTTATTTAGCTAAATAATTTTTCTTTTCCTCCCATTTTTAGTAGAACTACTATCCATGTGGCAAGGCATACACCTTTTGTGAAACATGTTTTGAGAAACATGGGTCTAATTATGTATGGAGTATATTTTCTGGTAGGAATTAGAGGAGTTAGTTCATTATTATCATCATTCTTAGAAAATATGTATTTGGGTGGCGATTCCTCAAGGATCTAGAAACAGAAATACCATTTTTCCCAGCAATTCCATTACTGGGTATATACCCAAAGGATTATAAATCATTCTACTATAAAGACACATGCACATGTATGTTTACTGTGGCACTATTCACAATAGCAAAGACTTGGAACCAACCCGAATGCCCATCAATTATAGACTGGATAAAGAAAATGTGGCACATATACACGATGGAATACTATGCAGCCATAAAAAAGAATGAGCTCATGTCCTTTGCAGGGACATGAATGAAACTGGAAACCATCATTCTCAGCAAACTAACACAATAATGGAAAACTAAACACTGTTTGTTCTCACTCATAAGTGTGATTTGAACACTGAGAACACATGGACACAGGTAGGGGAACATCACACACCGGGGCCTGTTTGGGCATGGGGGCAAGGGGAGGGAGTGCATTAGGACAAATACCTAATGCATGCAGGGCTTAAAACCTAGATGATGGGTTGATGGGTGCAGCAAACCACCATGGCACATGTATACCCATGTAGCAAGCCTGCACAGTCTGCACATATATCCCAGAACTTAAAGTATAATAATAAAAAAAAGAAAATAGGTATTTGGTACCTTCAATTTGTAGGGCATTGGGATAGAATCCAGAGATATGACACAAACCCTGTTAGAGAGAGAGAGGAGTTTACAGTTTATATGAAAAGGCAAAAATGTCTTTGGTTTGAGTGGGAATGTAACTTTAACTCCAGTGCTCTTCTTTCTTTAATTTTTAGCGTAGGATGGTGGTCATGGATAACAGGGTTTCCAATGATTTCTTAATGTGACATTCTGTTTTGTTCCCCTAGCAAACAATTACAACTTTCTTCCATTAATTTAGTATGGCTTAGATATTTGGAAGGATGAAAAACTTAAACATTTGAATACAAGTAAATCCCAGATAGAAGTCATTAAGAATCGTACATCTTTGACACATCCTAGGAAAACGGGTGTCTTCCTTTTCACACACATTCAAATGCACACACACATTCCATTTCATCTCATCAGCACATCACATCTTTATGTCATTTGTTAGATAAACAAAAGCAAATGAAGGTTGTGGATATCTGTATCAAGGGATTAGTCAAAGGATTTGAACTTCATAGACTAAAAATTTCAGTTGTTTTTTAGTAATTTTGAAGGCTGGCAAGTTACTACTATGCCAGAGATCTCTAGCCTTTCTTCTTTAGGGATGTGATGATATTTTGCACTGTTCTGGCACCTTTTTCTAATAATCTTTTAAAACCTTATCAAGCAATGTAACATATTACCAACAAGGAAATGAAATTAATTTGTAGTTGTAACATTAACAGGGGAGTTGGAAATGAAATATTCAGCTGTGGTTGGATATGCAAGGGGAAATGTGAAGATGATGAACAATAAACAAATAACACAATCTTGAAATATTTTTTTCTTGAGGTATTCAGATAACTTATAACAAAAAAAAGATTTTCCTCCCTGCATCACCTTATTTAAGCCAGCCCCAGCACTTCACTGTATGTGTCCCTTCAAAGTAGGGCGTTGCTTAGAAAGGCTCTGGGTGTGCAGCCTTGCTTTTTTGAAAGGATCGTGACTTGCACCTCCATCTCATATTCTTGGGGAGGACAGAGAAGGGGGTTTATCTTTGCTTCTACGTATCTTAGCAGCATTCTTATCCTATTAAGCCATAGGCCTTATTTATTCAGGTCACAAATAACTGAGAAGTGTAGAAATGATAGGCTACTGATGGCAAATTGTATTTTTCCGTATTATGACTATAAATAAGTTACCTGAGACAATTTTTTAGAAGCCAATTTCACTGTAGTGGTTTAAACCAAAACTCAATGAAAGGAAGTCATTTTTTCACACAATGCAGTAGTGATAAAGAATGATTATTTTCTCTTTACATTGATAACACCTAATCTTTAATCCTCCTTATGAGATTTGCTTTAATATCTAAAAATAATGAACATTTCTAAAAAATGTGCCTCCAATGGAACTACAAACTCACTAGAAATTGCAGAGGATGTCCATGTGGAGATGTTTCATATGAAACTGCAAGTGGCTCATGACATTACTTTTGGATGGTTCCCCTGGGGGAACATGACACACATCTGACAATATAAATGAGATAATTCGTATCTTGGCCTAAAGCAGGCTTTCTGCTTTGGTGTCTCTTCATTTCAAATAATAACACTGGGGGGCCTGAAAGAAAGAGGCAGATTCATCATTTAAACTGTGCTTCCTACATTAAGAGATTGGGAATGCAAAACAAAGGAAGTTGAGCCCCAGAGTTACTGGTTGTTATCTCTTTCAGCACTACTAGTAGCAGAGCCATTGTAAACTTGTTGGGGCAACATGGGCAACTGGGGACTCTCTAGTCACTTGTTTATAACAGAAATCAATGCTTTTTAAACATCTTTAACTCCAGTTGTGGCTTAAAGTCATCAGTAGATTCAGTTAAGCAAAAACCTTTCTTTAATACTTATATTGAATTTCTTCAAAAAGCATTTATTAAGCACCTATTTTATGCCTGGCACTGTTCTAGGTAGTGGGTCACTGGTGAACATGATGGGTAAAGTCTCAGCTCTCTTAGAGTTTACTTTTCCCTGGGAATAAAGACAATAAACAAGTTAACAAAGAGGCTATAAAGAAAATAAAATAGGTTAATGTAATAGAGAGTGACACGTGTGGGGTGGAAAAGGCATCCCTGAGGGGGTATTATTTAAGAAAATGGAATCAGCTAGAGAAGGGGAAGGAAAAGAGCACCCCAGTCATTGGAAACAAGTGCAAAGGCCCGAGGCAGGAGCAAACTTGGCATACTCAAGGTACTGGAAGGAGCTCTTGTAGCCAGAGCCTGGTGAGCAAAGGAGGGGTAATGGAAGATAAGCAGGGAGAGGCAGGCAGGGATTGGACCATCTGGGATCTTGTAAGATCTCGATGAAGAGTTTAGATTTTATTGTACGTGCAATTCTAGCTGCTGTGAGGAGAATGACTGTGCAGGCAAGAGTGAGCACAGGAAGAGCACCAGGGCTGTTTCAGATAAGCCAGGTAAGTCCAGGGTCTTGGTCTAACGTGGAAATAGTAGAAATGGTGACAAGTAGTTGATTCCAAAATATATTTTAGAGAGAGAAACCACAGGATATATTGATGGATTAGATGTGGGGATTGAGGGAAAGAGGTCTTTGTCCTGAACAATCTCCTGAGATGGGAAAGAAGAGGTTTAGGGGGTGGAAATTAAGGATTTGATTTGAATGTGCTTAGTTTCAGATGCCTACTGGGCATCAAAACACTGATATCAGATAAGTCAGAGCTGAAGATACACACTTGGGTGTTATTTGTATATAGGTGGCATTGGAAGATCAGGGCCATGACCAGCTGATGTTGGGAGAGAGTATAGATCCAAGAGAAGGTGGTGCAGAACTGCGTCTCCAAGTCACAACATTGTTGAAGTTGGGAAGAGGAAGAGGAGCAGCAAAAAAAAGGAGAAGGACCAGCCAGTGTAACAGGCAGGAAGATGGAGAGGTGTAGCTATGGAAATCAATAGAAAAAGTGTTTTAGGGAGGAAGAGTATAGTGCTGCAGAGAGGTAAAGTAAGATGAGAACAGAGAGATAGCCATCAGGTTTGTCTCTCAATGGTCATGAGTGACCTTGAGAAGAGTGAGGTTAACAAAGAGGATGAAACTCAACCTTTCTCTTCAGAGAACTGACAGTGTAGCCACAGAAACAAAAACCAGTCTAAAGTGGAACTTTATTTTGTGGCTCTACTTAACTTCTCAGGGTAACTGTAACCATAGAAACCCACTGTGATTTAAGAACCCCTAGAGGTTGGATAGTCCAGACTTTCACCTTGGGCCTTCCAGGACAGGCTGACAGATGTTAAAAATTTGCACAAACATTTCCAGGACTGGAAGTTCATCTTATGATAGTTCACTTTGTGGCTGGATAGCTTTGTCTGTTAAAATAAAAGCCTTTGACAACTTAAATTTAGCAGAGTTTATTTGAGCAAAAAATAATTCATGCATTGGCAGTACTTAGAACCAGCAAAAGTTCAGAGAGCTCACTAAGCACAGTTGGAAGTGAGTATGTTTACACAGTAAAGGGAAGTGCAGAAAGAGCTTGACTTGCTACAGCTTGATATTTGCCCTATTTGAACATGATCTGAGCAGGTGGCAGCCTGTGATTGGCTGGAGCTCAGCTGCTATGGTTGGCCAAGACTGACCATTTGTTATATTCCAAAGTTAGATTTTCAGTTGTTTACTCACTAAGTTGCAATTTGTTTGTAGGAACTCAAGGTATGGAGATGGCCTCAGACCAATGGCCTCCTACTTATTTAAGAGATCTCTTTCAGAGCATGGAGATGTCTCATGCCAGGATGTTTATTTGTTATTATTAAATTAATTAATTTTTATTATTACCATTTTGTTATTATTATTTTATTTTATTTAACCAATGGAGACTCACTGTATATTATTTTTAACTTACTATTTTATTATTATTAATTACCATTTTGTTTTTACAGGATTTTTTTTGTTTTGTTTTTTGAGATGGAGTCTCACTCTGTCGCCCAGACTGGAATGCAGCGGCACGCTTTTGGCTCACTGCAAGCTCCGCCTCCCGGGTTCACGCCATTCTCCTGCCTCAGCCTCTCGAGTAGCTAGGACTACAGGTGCCTGCTACCACGCCCGGCTAATTTTTTGTATTTTTAGTAGAGACGGGGGTTTCACTGTGTTAGCCAGGATGGTCTCGATCTCCTGACCTCGTGATCTGCCTGCCTCGGCCTCCCAAAGTGCTGGGATTACAGGCGTGTGCCACTGCGCCCAGCCTTTTACAGGATGTTTTTAATGTCTTTTTGCTATTTCTTCCTCTTCTCCTCCTACTCTGTGTGTGTGTGTGTGTGCATGTGTGTGTGTGCTTGTGTGTGTGTGTGTGTGTAGTGGGGGGAGGTGGGAGAGGAAAGAGCATGGGCTTCTGAGCTAGACAAAAGTTCGTTCTTGGCTCTGGCACTTAATAATTGTTCAGTTTTAGACAAGCTATTTTATTTTTAGGGGATTAGTCTCTTGATCAGTAAAAGAGAGACAACACATAGTTCATAGGGCGTATTATGGGGCTAGAATGAGAAGATCTGTGTTAACACTTACTGATATGGTTTGGGTGTGTCCTCTCCCAAATCTCATCTTGAATTGTAACTCTCATAATTACCACATGTTGTGGGAGGGACCCAGTGGGAGGTATTTGAATCGTGGGGGTGGGTCTTTCCTGTGCTATTCTCATGATGGTGAATAAGTCTCACGAGAGCTGATGGTTTTATAAAGGGGATTTCCCTGCACAAGCTTTCTTCTCTTGTCTGCCACCATGTGAGATGTGCCTTTCACCTTCTGCCATGATTGTGAGGCCTCCCCAGCCACGTGGACCTATGAATACATTAAACTTTTTTCTTTTGTAGATTGCTGAGTCTTGGGTATGACTTTATTAGCAGCGTGAAAACAGACTAATACACTCGCCAAGCACCTGGTTAAGTGGCAGGTGTGGAGTAGATGTTCATTACCCTCCCCTCCCTCAGCTCTTGTGAGGAGACCAGCTCTTGGCTTTGCTGGGGGCTTCCTCTTGGAAATGTTCCTTGACACTCCTCACCCTTCCCACCCACACTCAATCAAGCTTTCTTCTTTTTTCTTTGTGTGTGCCTTTATCATACCATTTATGATATGTGATTGGTTTCTACATTTCTCTCCAACTAGACTGTAAACCTTCAGAGATTGGGAAGGGTTTTCACCTTCAGGGATGAAAAATAGCATACTGATTAAAGATGCAGCTTGAAGCCAAACAACTTGTTCCATCGGTGTCAGCTGAGGTCTTGAGCAATTTACTTAACTGCTCTGTGCCTCGTTTCCTCATTTGAGGAGTGGGTCTGACATAATTGGGTGAGGATTAAATGAGATAGCTCTGATAAGTTCTTGAGGCAGTGCCTGCCACATAGCACTCCATAAGTGTTTGCTATTACAAGGATTGTCTTTGTAGCCTCTGCAGTGCCTGCTCTGGGGACTGGTGCCCCAAAGGAGCTAGTCTGTGGGATGACTGAACAAAGTGACCAAATAGAGAGCATGGATTATTACCTAGATGGGTAAGTATGTTGCAGATAATATTATTATTTTAGATGACTCTTTGAAAAATAAAATTTCAGAAGTTTTACATAAAAACATGCTTATTATAAAAAATTCAACTAATATAGAATTATATCAAGTAGAAAGAAAAACACCTTATTTCATCGCCAGCTCTTCATCTTTTCATGTGTTAAGTTTGGTGTATAACCTTCCAACCTTTATTATTTAACACATTTACTGTTTTCTCTTTGTGGTTCAGGCATTGGCTCTCACGCCCATAGACTGAAAAACTCTATTACCCATTTGCCAAAAATGTCAGAGACTAAGAATTTGAATTAATCAGACATTGATACATTAATTCTAAGTTGTTAGAAATTTATTACTAACAACTTGTTTTAAAAAAACAATTGTTTTATACCTGAATATATCTTTCACTTCCTTCAAGATGATTTGTGTGCAGAGTAGACACTGGCCTTGGAGTGTTTGGGGATAATGGGAAGAGGTGCTTTGTTCAAAAATTCTCTCCCACACTCTGTCACGTGCTTGGTATTTTCTTGTTAGAGCTGCATTTCTTTGAGTTCAGATATTACCAAAAAGCCCCTGCAAATTTGCAGGTGAGCACAGTTTTTAGACAAAGCAGCTTAAGGGAAGGGAAAGCCCTGAGAATGAACTTAGAAGCTTTGTCCCTGTCAGGGTTTGACTTTTAGCTCCTTCTGTTTAAGAATCAGAATCTCAGCCCTGACTCAGGGGCTTTAACTCTTCTGGTTCCTATGCCTTGATTTTGTCATGCTCTGGTTCTTCAGTTAAAGTTCCTCTCTTTAGACTCATTTTATATTTTGGAGAAACAGTAGGAGGAGCTCTTTGGATGAGCTGAGGCTTTAGCCATCCTTTGATAATAAATTTTTATTTCTAAGGCACTAGGCATAGACCTAGAGGCATTTTACTGTGGTAGGTTTTTATCTCTTTTAAAATAAATAGAAAGGGACATATGAATTTTTATCAAATCATGGATCTAAAAACAAAGCCCATGGTAACAGAATGTTGCTCCATATTTCCTAATAATGCTTTATTACTAACATTTTCTTATTATCCTAAAAACTAGCTACTTCTCTTCCAATTTTATGGTAATATAAAGTTATTGGTTGAAACATTATTATAGCTGTTTTATATTTGAAAATTTATTTTGGGACTGAAGTCATATCTTCAGGGAAAACATGACTGTATATTCATAGATGTTATGATTTCTTAACTGAGTCTTTTAATTTTTATAATATTTTAATACTTTTATTTGTCTAAATGTTCAAATAATCAATATCCCAAGGTTTAACAGTGCTTACAGTGTAATTGCATTTAGGACAATAAATTTTATATTGACAGTTCAGGGATCCCTATTTAGTTGAACATAACGAATTATGAAACCCCATTGGTTGAAATCTGGTTAGATGCTGCTGTTAATGATTTTCTTTTTCCTCTGTTATTAGTATTTTATGTTGTAGTTAGTAGCTTCTAAACTTCACCCCTATGAGCACTCCTATCCTTTCAAATGATTATAAAGTGTTTCCCCATTTGATAAATTGTGGTAAAATACATGAAACAAAAAATTTGTCATCGTGACTATTTTTAAGTACACAGTTCAGTATTTTTAAATGCATTCATAGTGTTGTGCAATCATCACCATCATTCATCTCCATAACATGTTTCATCTTGTAAAATTGAAACTCTGTATCCATTAAACAATAATTCCCCATATTCCCTTTTCCCCAGCTGCTGGCACCCACTATTCTACTGTCTGACTCTATAATTTTGAACTACTCTAAATACCTCATATAAGTGGAATCATACAGTACTCGTCTGCTAGAGACTGGCTTATTTCACTTCACATAATGTTCTCAAGATTCATCTATATTGTAGCTGACATCAGAATTTCCTTCCCTTTTAAGGTGAAATATATTTCATTGTACAGATATACCACATTTAGCTTATCCATTCATCCATTGATGGACCATGGGTTGCTTTCATGGTTTAGCTCAAAAATGCTGCTACCAACATGGGTATACAAATATCCTTTGAGGCCCTGCTTTCAGCTTTTTTTGGGTACAGAAATAGAATTGCTGGATCATTAGTTAATCCAATTTTTAAATTTTTGAGGAACTGTCATACTGTTTTTCACAGTGGCTGTAACATTTTACATTTTCACCAACAGTACACAAGGGTCCCAATTTCTCCACACCCTCTCCAACACTTCTGTTCTGTTCTGTTCTTTTGGCAGTAGCCCTCTTAATGGGTGTGAGGTGATATCTCATTGTTTTGATTTGCATTTCCCCAGTGATTAGTAATGTTGAACATCTTTTCATGTGCTTATTGGCTATTTGTGTATTTTCTTTAAAGAAATGTCTGTTCAAATCTTTTGCCCATTAAAACTTTTTTTTTTTCAATATTGTGGGCAGTTTAGTATGGCCCAACTCATAGTTGGAGGGAGGCAGGGACAAACCCAGTGTGCTTCTGCCAGCTCTGAGGCCACCACAGGACTCATAGAGAGTAGGCTCATAAATAGACAGGAACCAGAGATCGCACTGGCCTGCCAGCCACTGCTTCCAATTCCTGTTTGTAGAAAAAAAAGACTGCCACCTTTTGGTCCACTGGCTTTTTAAGGCCAATGGGGATGAGCAGATGGCAACTCCCAGGCATCCCGCAAAGAAGGTGAGTCACCTTAAGACTTTTGCCCATTTTGAATCAGGTTGTCTTCTTGTTGTTGAGTTTTAGAAGTTCTCTATGTATGCTGCACATTAATCCCTTATCAGATATGATATTTTCTTTCATTTTGTGGGTTGTGTTTTTACTTTGTTGATAGTATCTTTTGATGTACAAAATGTAAACATTGTTTAGGAAGTACAATTTGTCTATATTTTCTTTTGTTGTCTGTGCCTTTGATGTCAAATCTGAGAAATGATTGTCAAATCCAATGTTGTGAAGCTTTTGCCCTGTGTTTTCTTCTAAGGGTTTTATTGTTTTAAGTCTTATGTTTAGGCTTTTGATCCATTAAAACATTTTAAAAATTGTTTCATTTTTGTTTTTAAACTTATCATAGAGATGAGGGTCTTGCTATATTACCCAGGCTGTTCTCAAATTCTTGGCCTCAAGCGATCCTCTGCCTTGGCCTCCCAAAGTGCTGGGATTACAGGCATGAGCCACTGTGACTGGCCTCTGATCAATTTTGATTTAATGTTTGAATATGGATTAGATAAGGATCCAGTTTTATTTTTTGCAAGTGAATATCCCATTTTCCCAGGATTATTTGTTGAAAAGACTGTCTTTTCCCCACTGAATAGTCTTGGCATTCTTGTCAAAAATCATTTGACCATATATATATAGGAGGGTTCATTTCTGGGCTCTTAATTCTATTCCATTGGTATATATGTCTGGCTTTATGCCACTACCACAGTATTTTAATTATTATAGCTTTGTGGTAAGTTTTAAATTCAGGAAATGTGAGTCCTCCAGCTTTGTTCTTTTTTTCAGGTTGTTTTGGCTATTTTGGGTCCTTGAGATTCTATATGAATTTTAGGATGGGTTTTTCTATTTCTGCAAAAAATGCCGTTTGGATTTTGGTAGGTTTTGCATTGAATCTGCAGATCACTTTGGGTAGTATTGATGTCTTAGCCATATTGTCTTCCAATCCATGAACATAGGATGCATTTCCATTTGTTTAAGTCTTCTTTAATTTCATCAGTGATTCATAATTTTCATTGTAAAATATTTTACTTCTTTATTTAGGTTAGTTCCTAAGTGTTTTATTCTTTTTAATGCCATTGTAAATTGAATTTTCATAATTTCCCTTTTAGATTGTTTATTGTTAGTATGTAGAAATGCAACTGATTTTTATGTGCTAACTTTGTATCCTGCTACTTTGCTGAATTCCATTATTAGTTCTAATAGTTTCTTTTATTAGAATCCTGAGGGTTTTCTATATATAAAATCATATCATCTGTAAACAGAGATAATTTTACTTCTTCCTTTCCAGTTTAGATGTCTTTTCTTTTTCTTGCCTAATTGTTCTGCGTAGAATGTCCAGTGTTATGTTGAATTCAAGTGGCAAAAGTGGGCATTCTTGCTCTGTTCTTGATATTAGAAGAAAAGCTTTTATTGTTTTACCATTGAATATGATATTTGCTGTGGGTTTTTCATAATGCCTTTTATTATGTTAAGGTGGTTTCCTTCTATTCCCAGTTTGTTGAGTGTTTTCTATCATGAAAGGGTATTGAATTTTGTCATATGCCTTTTCTGCACCAATTGAAAAGATCATGTGGTTCCCTCCCCTTCATTCTGTTAATGTTGTTTATTACAGTGGTGGATTCTAATACGTTGAACCATCCTTGCATTCCAGGAATAAATCCCACTTGATGATTGTGTAAAATGCTTTTAATGTGCTGCAAGATTTGGTTCGCTAGTATTTTGTTGAAGATTTTTGCATCAATGTTCATAAGAGATGGTGGTCTTTTGTTCTTTTTTCTTTCTCATTTATTTTTATTTAATTAATTGTAAAGATACAGGGTCTCACTCTGTCACCCAGGCTGGAGTGCAGTGGTGTTATCCTAGCTCACTGTAGCCTTGAACTCCTTGGCTCAAGCAATCCTCCCACCTCAGCCTCCTGAGTAGCTGGATCTAAAGGCATGTACCACCATGACTGGCTAATTAAAAAAAACATTTTGTTTTTAGAGACAGGATCTTTGTCCCAAGTGCTCAGATAATATGCAGTTACAGGATCTTCAGGGTGTTGTTTTTCTGGCTAGAAACCTCTGTGGCTAGGCTGTTTCACCAACTCACCCTGGCAGGCTGCACTTGACCTACTGGCCTGGGTCCCATGCCTGCCAAGGGTGAATCAGACATGGAATGGCCAGGGGTGTGTGAGTGAGCATGGGGTCTGGCCACTGCATACAGTCAGACATGCTGGTTGCTGCAGTGGGGTGGGCAGCTCCAGGTGCTGGCACAGGTGCTGGCCCTCTGCAAGGCTGCAGCTGGACCAGGCACACCACAAGCAGCTTCCAAGGCTGGAATGGGGGAACATGGTGATGCCTGGAGGCTTGGAGATGCCAGGAACTGCAGGTCCCCAAAGAGGGAGTCACAGTCCTGGCTTGGGGAGTTCCCAGGTCTGGGCTAACTGAAGAGCCATAGCTCTTCTTTCCTTCTCTTCACTCACAATGTCGCAAGCAAGGGGGTATGTCTCAGCCCTGTTTGTGTTACAGCTCTTTTAGCCTTGCCATTTGGACTTGTGCCCAGGAAGAATGAAGTACGCAGACAAGTGGAGGGTGAGCAAGACAAAGAGGAGATTTACTGAGTGATATAACAGATCAGAGGAAATCTTCAGGGGGCAGCTCCTTTCCGTAACCAGGGTGCCCTGATGAATGTTCTGCTCCTAGCAGAGAGGAGACCCTGGAGTGGGAAGCTCCTCTCTGCAGGCAGGTCATTCTGATGTCTTCCCAGCTTTCAGCAGAGAGGAGGCCCTGGAGTGGGTAGCACCTCTCTGCAGCTGGTTGTCCCAATGTCTCTGCAGCTGGTTGTCCCAATGTCTCTGCAGCTCTCAGCAGAGAGGAGGCCCTGGAGTGGGTAGCTTCTCTCTGCAGCTGGTGGTCCCAATGTCTCTGCAGCTCTCAGCAGACAGGAGACCCTGGAGTGGGTAGCTCCACTCTGAAGCTGGTCCTCCTGATATCTGTTCTGGCTGAGCCTGGGGCTTTTATGGGGCTCAGAGGGGAGGAAGTGCTTGCCAACTGGTCAATGGGTGGTCATGGACAGGCCCGGAAAAGGCACCACAAGTTCCATCTCTGGTCCCTGGGACTGGCAGCCCAGCCCCCAGCCTTTAGGTCCTCCTTGGCCTGAAGGTGGGGCTCACTGGGGACCTGTCCGCTTCCACTCAGGAACTTGCCTGCCTCCTGCTGCCATTCATGGCACCCAGGCTGTAGGTGCTAAGGGGTGCCTTCAGACCAGCACTGAGCTGCCTTCAGCCTCCCTTTGGCTTCCCTCCTATGCTTGTTTGGAGGGGGCTGGGATGTCAGGGGGCTGGTGTGTCAGCACTGCCCTGAGTGTGTGCAAACTCAGCTGGGCCATGACAGCATCTGGGCTTGGCCCTGACTTTGCTTTGAGATTGGAGCAGGCGCCAACAGCAGGGGGAAGCCAGGCAGTGGGAGCAGGCACTTCTGAGCCTGTGAGGGCAGGGGGGCCTTCCTGGGCTTCCAAGAGTGCAGGAATGCCTGAATCTGCAGCCACAGTTTGGGCGGCTGCAGCTGTGCCTGGTGTGTGTGTGTGTGCAGAGCTCCTGCCTGCTCCATGGTTTGGGTGGCTGGAGCTGTGGGGTGAGGTGTGGTTCCCACTTGCTCCCAGGCTCTGAGAGCACAGGGATGCCCAGGTATTCAGCTGTGGCTTGGGTGGCTGCAGCAGCACCTGGGGAGCTCCCATCCCAACTCAGAAAGGGTGGGGCTCCTGCTTGTCCTTGGCTCCTGCTGTCTCCATGGAGCATGCAGCCCCAGCTGTACCTCCCCACTGCAGCTGGCATGACGGCAGTGGCTGCTCCAGATGGGCTGCTGCTGCCATCAATATTTTGTATATTATCTATATTTTCAAACACATTGAGACTTAATTTGTGGCCTAACATATGGTCTATCTTGGTGAAAATATTTCATGTACACTGGAGAAGAAAGCATTTGCTGTTATTGTTGGGTATAGTGTTCTGTATATGTCTGTTAAATCTAGTTGATATTTTGTGTTAAGTCCTCTATTTCCTTATTTTCTGTTTGGTTGTTCTGTCCTTTATAGAGAAGGGGCTATTGAAATCACTAACTATTACTGTAGAATTATTTCTCTCTTCAATTCTGTTTTTGCTTCATATATTTTTGATGGTCTGTCATGTTTATAAAAGTGTTATGTCTTCTTACTGTGTTGACTCTTTTATTAATACACAATGTCCTTCTTTGTCTTTTTTAACCTTTTTTTTTTTTGATTTAAAGTCTGTTTTATCTGATATTAGCATAGCCGCCCCTGCTCTCTTTTGGTTATGATTTACATGGAATATCTTTTTTAACTCTTTCACTTTCAATCTGTGTGTGCCTGTGAGTCTAAATTGAGTCTCTTTTGTAGAGAACATATAGTTAGTTCATGTTTTTAAAATCTTTCTGCCAATCTCTGTCTTTTAATTAGAAAATTTAATCTACTTGCAATTAAAGTAATTACTGATAAGGAGGGACTTCTGTCATATTGCTCTTTGTTTCCTGAATGGTGTATAGCTTTTTTTGTCTTTCAGTTCCTGCACTACTGTCTTAAAATTTTTTTTTTGGTAGTAAAATGTTTAAATTTCTCTCTTATTTCCTTTTGTATGTATTCTGTAGGTATTTTCTTTGTAGTTACCATGGAAATTACATTTAACATGCTAAAGTTATAATAGTCTAGTATGAATTTATACTACATTAATTTAAATAACATAAGTCTGCTCCTTTAACAGCTCTGTCATCATCCCTTTTAGTTGTTGATGTCAAAAAATTATGTTTTATACATTGTACTCCAAAACATGCTATTTTTAAGTTTAATATTAATATTTTATTAATAATTTAATTATTATATTAAATGAATTAGCCTTTTATGTAAAAAATAAATTATGGAGTTACACCAAAGTTACAATAATACTAGCTTCGAGACTAATATGTTTTCTTAATATATTAGTCTCTTAAATCAGAAAATAAAAAAATGGAGTTATACCATTACAATAATACTAGCTCTTATAATGCCTATTAAATCTTTATTTATTTAGGTTAGAGATGGGGTTTTGCTCTGTCACCCAGGCTGGAGTGTAGTGGCACAATCACAGCTCACTGCAGCCTCAAACTTCTGGACTCAAGCATTCTTCCTGCCTCAGTCTCTCGAGTAGTGGAACTATGGGTATGCACAACCACACCTTGCTAATTTTTAAACATTTTATTGTGCAGACAGGGTCTTGCTATCTTGCTTAGGATGGTCTTGAACTCCTGAGCTCAAGCAATCCTTCTGCCATGATGTCCCAAAGTGTTGGGATTACAGGTGTGGGCCACCACACTCTGCTAAGATCTTTATTTCTTTGTATTGCTTCAAGTTAATGTCTAGTGTCCTTTCATTTAACTCTGCAGGACTTCCTTAAACATTTATTGCGGGGCAGGTATAGTGGTAAAACCCCCCCTCAGCTTTTGTTTATCTGGGAACGCCTTAATTTCTTCATCACTTTTGAAGGACAGTTTTGGCAGATATAGGATTCTTGGCTGACAGTTTTTTTCTTTTAGCACTTTGAATATATTGAGCCACTCTTCTATTTTCAAAAGTTTCTGATGAGAAATCTTCTGGTAATCTTATTGAGGACCCCTTATATGTGACAAGTCACTTCTCTTCTGTCTTACTGCTTTCAAAATTCTCTCTTCATCTTTGAATTTTGACAGATTGGTTATGTGTCTTAGTGTGGCTGTCTTTGAGTTCATCTTACTTGGAGTTTGCTGAGCTTCTTGGATGTCTATATTTATGTCTTTCATCAAATTTGGGAAGTTTTCAGCCATTATTGAAATATTGTCTCTGTCCTTTTGTTTTCTCTCTCTCTCTCTTCCTTCTGGAATTTTTACAATGCATAGTTTGTTCCACTTGATAGTGTCCCAAGGTCCCCTAGACTCTCTTTTCACTTTTCTTTAATCTTTTTTCTTTCTCTTTCTCAGACTTGCTAATTTCCATCATCCTATCTTCAAGTTTCCTGGTTCTTTCTGTTGCTTGTTCATATGTGCTTTTGGGGGGAACCTGGGCTAAGATAGCTATGACTTCATATCTCACTGACACTAGGTTAGTATCCAGTTTTGAATAAATATTTGTTCAAAGATGAATATTGAATGAATGAACATTTTTTCAATCAACTGAATTTTCATTTCAGTTATTATAATTTTCAGCTTCAGAATTTTGTTTCTTTTTGTATCTTCTATCTCTTTATTAATATTCCCATTTTGTTCATATGTAATTTTCTTAACTTTCTCCATGTCCTTATTTAGTTCTTTGAGCATATTTAAGACAGTTGTTTAAAGTTTTTCTCTAGTAGATCAGCCACCAGGTCTTTTTCAGAAATGGTTTCTGTTGATTTATTATTTTTTTCTTTAAATGAGCCATACTTTTCTGTTTCTTTGTATGCTTTGTGAGTTTTTTGAAATATTTGCATTTCATAATATTGTAACTTTTGAAATTAGATTTTCCCTCTTCCTAGGGTTTGCTGTTTTCTCTGATTCTTTATTATTTTGATTGTTGTGCCAAGGATCAGCCTGAGATGTAAACTTAAGGCCTTTCAGCTCTTTTCTGAGCCTGTGACTTTCCCCGGTTATGTGTGGTTACTTGCCAACTTTTCCCATATGTGCAGTTTTTATTTTTATTTTATTTTTATTATACTTTAAGTTCTGGGATACATGTGCAGAATGTGCAGGTTTGTTATGTAGGTATTCACATGCCATGGTGGTTTGCTGCACCCATCAACCCATCATCTACATTAGATATTTCTTCTAATGGTATCCCTCCTCTAGCCCTGCACCCCCCAGCAGGCCCCAGTGTGTGATGTTCCCCTCCCTGTGTCCATGTGTTCTCATTGTTCAACTCCTATTTATGAGTGAGGACATGTAGTGTTTGGTTTTCTGTTCCTGTGTTAGTTTGCTGAGAATGATGGTTTCCAGCTTCATCCATATCCCTGCAAAGGACCTGAACTCATCCTTTTTTTTATAGCTGCATAGAATTCCATGGTGTATATGTGCCACATTTTCTTTATCCATCCTATCATTGATGGACATTTGGGTTGGTTCCAAGTCTTTTATGCAGTTGTTTTGAATGTCCTAGTTTTCAGTGTCTCACTCCCAAAAAAAAGAACAGGAAGTCACAGGCCTTCAATAGACTCTAGAGTTCTAAATAGTTCCACCAGACAAATTCTACCACTGCAGTGTTGTTCAAATGAAGAGACAGACTCCTGGTGCTTCCTACTTCATCATCTTCCCAGAATCTGCTCAGATTATAAGCGTTAATGAAATAAAAAGCAGTTCTCCCAAAGGGATATAATTGAAGAAGCTTATTCATTCAGTATTTATCATTGGGTACCACCCTAAGTGCTGATGAGATATGAAGTCACAACTGTCGTAGCCAGGGTTCACCCCAAGAGCAGAGCCTGACAAGATCTCACTGGTAGGGAGCTTTGGGAAATAAGCAGGAGTGGGATTTGGAAATAATATAGGAAAGTGTTATGAGCTGGTTTACCACTGTGGGCACCTGGAATTCAATTCCATGGGGCCTCTGAGAAGCTGTGTAGGATGCCCCTCAGAACTGCCCCCTTGAGACATGAAAGTGGCGGTATTCAATCTACTGAATAAGGATTGCCCTTGGGAGTGTTAACTCCCTCAACTTCCAAGTTATGCAAGAAGCAGAATGGCTGAGTGTCTCCAAGCAAAGGCAGATTGCCCATAGTAGAAAGCAAGAGACAGTGGTGCAGCTGAGATAATGTGCTGTCAGTTTTCACCTGGTGCTTGCCTTGGCCAAGGCTGGACTAAAAAGTGAGCTAAGAGGCTGTGAGATGAGGACGAAGTAGAGAGTCATAAAACAGCCCGTGTGGTCATGGACCCTATTTAATGAACTCAGACACTAGGCAATTACAAAGAATATAGTGTGATAAGTGATAAGGAAATAGAGAGAGTTTATCAGTTAGAATTGGGATACATGCAACAGAAACCCTACAGTAGAGGCTTAACCCAGTGGTTTAAAAATAAACCTATTTTTCTCATGTAAAAAGAAGTTCAGAGCAAGGAAGTTTGGCACTCAAGGAAGTCATCCAGTACCAGGCTCCATCCAGCTTCCTGCTGTTCCATCTTTAGTGTCTGGCTTTCATCTTCATAGTTGGTCTGATTGTGTTCTAGGCAGGAAGACAGGGAAGACAGGCAGAGGATATGGGCCAGCTGAGTCTGTTTTTATTAGGAAAAGCATAGCTTTCTTGGAAGCCCATCCAACAGGATTCTGCTTACATATCATTGAGTGTAGTAGCTCACGTGGTCACTCCTGGCTTAAGGGAGTCTGGAAGATGAATTATTTTTATTTTTTGAGACAGTGTCTTGCTCCCTTGCCCAGGCTGGAGTGCAGTGACACTACTCTAGGTTGCTGCAACCTCAAACTCTTGGGCTCAAGTGATCCCCCCACCTCAGCCTCCCAAGTTGGGACTAAAAGTATGCACCATCATGCTCAGATAATTTTTTAATTAATTAATTAATTTTTAGAGACAGAGTCTCTAAATATTTAGGGACAGAGTCTCACTCTGTTACCTAGACTGGAATGCAGTGGCATGATCATAGCTCACTATAACCTCAAACTCCTGAGCTCAAGCAATCCTCCTGCCTGTCCCTTGAGTAGCTGGGACTACAAGTATGTGCCACCACACCCAGCTAATATTTAGATTTTTTAAAGACTAGGTCTTGCTATGTTGCCCAGGCTGTTCTTGAACTCCTGGCCTCAAGTGATCCCCCTGCTTCACCTTTCCAAAGTGCTGGGATTACAGGAATGAGCCACTGCACCCGGCCAAGAGATGAGTATTTTTAACTGGACACATCAGACACTGAACAGAATTGGAGTACTAATAGTAAGAAAGACAGCAGAAAGGATTTTGAGTAGGCAACTTACAGTATCTGCCTCGGAAGTCTAAGTGGTATGGGAGCATCAAGGAGGGACCCCACACCTGAACTAGGGATAAGAGAGGGAGGTCAGAGAAGGTCCTTGAAGGTAACCCTTAGGTGGATCTTGAAATATAAGCTGTAACTGGCCAGGTAGATAATATGTAAACTTTTGTTGATGTATGGTGGCAGGAGGCAGGAAAGGGAATGGTTGGAAGAACAATCTAGACATTACGTAGAAGGACATGAAAATATGAAAGATTATAGGACCGAAGAAGAATTTTGGAGAGATACAACAGGCTAGAGAATTGAGCACAAATAGGTAGTGGTAAGGTACTACTCTGACAGGTGTTATGGGACCAGACTAGACCAGAGACGGCCTTGTATACCATCATAAGGAATATAGATTTTATCTGGAAGCCTAATAGGAAGTTTTGAAATATTTTAGGCAGGCAGGTAATGTGATAAGATCTACATTAAAAATCAATCTGAAAAATGTTTGGAGAATGGATTGGAAGATATGATGTGGCAATAATCAAGGATTTGCCATAATCTAAGGAAAAATGATGTAGGATTAAACTAACAAGGATAGAGAGAAGAGGATAGACTTGAGAAAAGTTTTGAAGAGAGGGTCGATAGGGCTTGGTGGATAACTGTGTGATATAATTTCTCTAAACCAACAACACTTGAGAGGGAAAAGTAAATTTCCAAGGTAAGATGATAAATGGACATGCTGAAGTGGAGGCTCCTATGGGTCAGTGAAGCGGTGATATCCAGTAGATAGGGAGAATGTTGGAACTGAAACCTTTGTAAGAGATTGGAGCTGGAATTCTAGATTAGAGGTCATTGGCATATGGTGGCAATTGAAGTCCTTGGTATGGGCAGGGTCACACAGATGGAGTGAATATAAGAAAGAGGAGCCTGGAGGGCAGTACTACTGGGCACATTAGCATATGGACATAAGAAGATGAGATTAAAAAAGGGATGGGGAAGGGGAGTGAGAGAGATCCAAATGACTCTAGGAGAGAGTGATGCATGGAAAGCCATGGATGAGAGAGAGACTCAACATATGGTGTAGTGGTGAATAGTATGAGCTTCAGAGTCAGCCCATTTCCAGCCTCATTTCCAGCCCAGGGTCTACCTAATTGTATGACCTATGACAAATGTCCTTATCCTCTCTATGCCTCAGTCTGTTTCCTCATTTTGAAAATGGGGATCATAACAGTACCTACTTCAGCACTGTTTTGAGAATTAAATGAGATAATGTATAAAAAGTGCTCAGCACTCTGCTTGGTACACAGTTCTCAAAGAGTGGTAGCTATCACACTAATATGATGAGTGTCTCTTCAAGAGTGGCAGGAGATTCAGACAGATCAGAAGAAGGATGTTGAAAAAAGGCTGGAAAGAATCCATTGGATTGTGATTCAAGAGGTCAATGGGAATCCTTGTTGAGTTTCAATGGCATGGTGGGGACAGAGACAGAATGTGGGTAGGATGGGGGAATTTGAGAGGGGTGACTGGATTGCCAACAGGTGGATGATGATGAGTATGTGGAGTTCATTATTCTATTCTCTCTACTTTTGGGATGTTTGAATATTTTTATAATAAAAATAAAGGGCCTAATAATTATAAAAAATATATATTTTTTCTCCAAAGTGCTCAACACATAATAGAAATAGCAGAAGGCATTGGTGAGTAGGAGGACTTAAGCTTTGCCTGGTGGAAAGAATTTGGCCATAGCCCATGTAGGATGATTTCCAGACTTATGATGCTGCCAAAAGGAAACTCAATTGTTTGTACGTATCAATCAAACTCAGAGTATTATGTATGTATCAATCCCTACACCTGCGTGGGCTTTGAAGTCAGACTGCTACATTTAAATCCTGTCTCAACCATTTGCAAACTATGAGATCTTGGGTAACTAACTTATTTAACCACTCTGTGCCTCATTTTCCTTATTTATAAAATAAGGATAATAGTTCCTGCCTCACATGTTTGTTATCAGGAATACATGAGCTAATACACACAAGGTACTTAGAATGGTGTCTTGGTCTGTTTGGGCTGTTATAACAAAATATCATAGACAAGGTAGCTTATAAACAACAGAATTTTATTTTTCACTGTCCTGGAGGCTGGGAAGTCTAAGATCAAGGTGCTGACAGATTTGGTGTCTGGTGAGGACCTACTTCCTGGTTTATAGAATGGCACATTCTTGCTGTGTCCTCATGTGGTAGAAGGGGCAAAGCATCTCTCTAGAGTCTCTTCTTATAATGGGACCAATCCTATTCATGAGGGCTCTGCCTTCATGTCCTAACCACTTTCCAAAGGCCCACCTCCAATTACCATCACATTGGTAATTAGGTTGCAATACAAGAATTTTGCAAGGGTGGCCAGGCACGGTGGCTTACGCCTGTAATCTCAGCATTTTTGGGAGGCCCAGGTGGGCGGATCACCTGAGGGCAGGAGTTTGAGACCAGCCTGGCCAACATGGTGAAACCCTGTCTCTACTAAAAATACAAAACTTAGCCAGGTGTGGTGGCACACGCCTGTAGCCCCAGCTACTTGGGAGGTTGAGGCAGGAGAATCTCTTGAACTCAGGAGGCGGAGGTTGCAGTAATCAGAGATCGCGCCCCTGTACTCCAGCCTGGGTGGCAGAGCAAGACTCTGTCTACAAACACACACACACACACACACACACACACACACACACACAAAAAGAGAATTTTGCTAGGGGCAGACACAAACATTAGGCCATAGCATACAGTGTTGGGAAGATACTTACTAAGTGCTAAAAAATGTTGTATTTCATTGTACTATAATTTTATTTTTCTATCTAATATATGTTTTTCCACTTGAAACAATATTGTATTGAATAATTTTTTTCCCTAAGGAAATATAGAAATTGTGTTGTTTTTCTTACTATTGCCTTTCTTAGGATAGTGGTAAGTATGACAGTGATGTTTCTCATAACACATACGCTCACACACACTTACTATATAAATACATACTATAAGGTGCACACACACACATCCCCAAAACACATTACCCTTCCACTCCTGGCATACATACATGAACACATAAACAACTACCATTGAAGCTGTGAGCCTTGACATTTTTCTGTTCCACTTTTTTTTCTTTAAAAGACAGGGTATCACTATGTTGCCCAGGCTGGAGTGCAGTGACTATTTACAGGCACGATCATAGAGCATGACAGCTCCAGATTCCTGAGCTCAAGCGATCCTCCCACCTCAGCTTCCTGAGTAGCTGGGACTATAGACATGTGCCACAGTGTCTGGTTCTGTTCCGTTCCAAAACTGTCAGAGATTTTCTGGTGGGGGCATAGGAATACGTCAATTTAAGTAGGAGATGGATCTTTTGGAATAGCCCAAGTCCCTGTCTGGGGACTATGCATTCACACAAATACTGAAGAAGCTGGCTTGATGTAGTTAAGTGTGGAAAGGGAGAAACACTTTCCAATTAGTAAATTCATAGAGAGTCTTGGCCTGGGGTTGTGGTTGTCCACTCCCCTACGTACTAAGGGAGGATGGAGCTGAAATTGAGCATCTTTGGTTTTCATCAACAATTTTTATCAAAGGAATGTGTTTATTAAATCATACAATGTCCTAGAATGGTCACAGTAACAACCTATTTCTCTGGTGTGTCATGATCTCTCCACTTTCTTCACCTTCCAAATCCTATCTCTCCTTTAAAGTCAAGCTGAAGCCTTGAGTTTGAGGGAATAAGTGAAGGTCGCTTTTCCCATGAGAATCATGAGACACGTTGATGTAGGAGTCAGGCGGAAGTAATTCCTTGGAGATATACATCATGTAATTGTGACAACCAATACATGTTAGGGCTGCAGTAACATATTAGCCTTCACTTCTTAGTGGCCTATCCCGTAAAGCTTTCTTTTTCTGTTCCAGCTGCACATCCAGTGTGAGTGGGCAGATGGCAGGCGGGGAATGTGGGGTAGAGTGGTCGTGATGGAGCTCTGCCCATCAGTCACTCAGGGATCAGCCTGACAGCAGCTCCACCATCTTGCTCCATCAGTGCAAAAGAGAAACTGGAGAGAGGCTGAGTAATTGCACAGGAGTTTGTCATTGCCTCAGTCCACAAGTGACACAAGTCATTTCTCTCATTTTATTGGCCAGAACCAGTCAGATGTCCCCTTCTAACTGCAAAAGGGCTGGGAGCTGTAATCTTCTGAATGCCCAGTGAGTGAGAAGATAAATCTGTGTATCGATGAGGATGGGCAATGTCTACCAAAGCACATCAGTATTTAAGCCACCAGGGTAGCTGCTCATAGGTGGAAGGGACAATGTGAGTATCATGGCTTTTATTCTTATAGGAGTCACTGAGACTTCTGGGTAATAGTTAAGTACACTTGACTGTATCTGGCCTTTGGATAATGAGGTAAACTAGAGTTAAAACCCAATTTCATGTCCTGTAGAAGCCCAAAGCCTCAAGTAGATGACTGAGAATAGATTGTGCATGCCAAAGAGACTTACTAGAGCATGCAGCAAGAGAAAATCAGTATCACCTGATTCCTAATGGCTCACAGGAAGAGTTCTGAGCCTAAAACCCAGGACACTGAGGTATCACTTTTTTGGTTAGTAGCTTGTCTTTTACCTTAACATTTGGCTTTAGTTGGCAGACAATAACTGTGAGCAATAATAAATCAATTAGAGTCAGCTGCCCAACAGTTTAGGTTGTAACATTTAAATGTAGGCAAATGCTAATTTATTCATTTATGCCTGTCTAACCGCTAAAGACATGGAAAAATACCCTTTCATGTAAATAGAAAATAGCAACCAAAGTGCCCTTGGCAAAGAAGCAGATTCTGCTCCCGTCTACCCCTCACTGAGATATCTTTAAAATAGAACTTGAATTGGCTTTTAATATTTACATAAAACGTTGAAAACATTATTAAAACTGAGCCAGGGATGAGGGAAGTCTGATCAGGGTAGATTGTGTTAGTAGAAAGCATATGAATAATTTTTTTTATGTGCCATTGTTGGCTTGAATGAATAATTTTTTAACGTAATTGAGCCAAGAATTCTAGTGGCGTGAAATCTTCAGGGGCAGTGTCCCCTCTAAGCAGGATTCTCTGATTCTTCTCCTCTGACACATTTCCTGCCCCCTCCCTACCTCTTCTTTTTTGTTTTTAGAGAATAATGGTGAGTACCTCATGCCCTACCCTATAGAAAACCATTTAGTGTGATGGCTTGTGGTTTCCTCCTAGAAGATATTACCTGGCCAAACTCCTCAGTGGGCTAACAGATGATGATAACACAGTCATTCATTTTTTTTCCTTTTAAGTTACCTAGAGTCTGAGAAAGTAGGGTCCTCAAGAGAGGATGTCAAGGTGGTCCATACAGCATTTACTGCTGCAATGACTGTAAACTCAATTTTTTTCTTTCTTTACTTTTCAGCATGTGAATTTGGAAGGAATCTATTCTAGCTGAAAATCTGAGAAGTTGATTCCATGCCAAAAATTGGCTGTAACCTCAGTTGACTGCATTTTATGTTTTCACCAGGGTGTTTCCTTTCCATGTGGCTGGCAGAAGGAACAAATTTAACTGAGGCTTTACATTTGTGAATAATCAATTTCAACATTCTTGTAGACCTAAAAATGTAACCTCGACAACTGCTTGGGCAGTAGACATCTGGCTGGCAGGATAGACCATGGGTCTAATCAGGCTGGAAACACTGAATAATCAAGAGAGAAGATTAAGCTTCTGATCTGATGGGCAGGGAATTACTCCAACAGCAAGGGAAGTTTGAAGTGGGGACTAATTTTGTTGGTGGCCAGTTCATTAGTGAGTTATTTCTAGTTTGAACAACTTTTCCTTCCCGTGTACTTGGGGTCTAGAATGAATATGCTGAAAATGAGAGTTCTAGTAGGTCATGATATGTCTGCTCACATTCCATTCCAAAGCAAGTCATTTGGCCATTTCCAAAGTACACGACACCCAAGGAAGTGGTGGGGGAGGGAGTGATTAATTTTGAGCAGTAATCTAAAATAGCATTGAAGACAGCCATGAGGCACGCAGAAGGTGCCTCTCCATCCTCTCTGCAGAGCAGATGGCAAGTAGAAGCAAGTCCTGCAGCGGGTAGTGGGGGTGCAGAATGATGATGATGGGGAAAGCCCTGTTAGGGGCCCTGAGTGGCCTGGGTGTTTTATTGAGCTGGGTCTCCATATTACATTTTGGGGTCATTTATAGCACTTGGGAGACCCATCATTTTTAGTTCATTTACTATATATGAATATATTAAGGACATTTAATGTAAATAAATACCATTTATTGAGCCTCTACTATATGCCAAGCATTATGCTAAGTGGTTTTCATGCTTATCTCAACCTTTTTCTGTTTAGGGCCAGATAGTAAATATTTTAGGTTTTGCGGGCCATAAAGTCTCCATTGCAGCTGCTCACCTCTGCTGTTGTAGTGTGAAAGTGGCCACAGACCATGCAAAAATGAATGACTGTAGCTGTGTTTCAATATCATTTTATTTATGGATTCAGATTTGAATTTGATGTAATTTTTATACATCATGAAATACTGTTTTTCTTCTGATTTTTTCCAACCATTAAAAAATGTAAAAACCATTCTCATCTTGTGGGCTGTATAAAAATAAGTGGTGGGTCACATTTGGCTTGTGGTTCCTGGTTTGCTGACCCCTGCTTTGTCTCATTATATTCGCACAATAAGCTTCATTAGGTAGTTATATTATCGCACATTATAGATAAGTATTTCAGAGGTTTAGTATTTCTGCTAATCTCTGGCAATCAGATAGTATCCCACCAAGAAATTAGTGTTTTTTGTTGTGTTTAACTAATTATATGTTCATAATATGTAACAGAACAATACTTCCCAATGTTTTTTGTGTATTTTAAATTTTACCTATTAATATACCACAGAATATATATATTTCTTATTTTCTGTGATTTTGAAAGTGAATTGTTGATTCTTAAATTATTTGATTATGACATATAATAAATAATTGATTTCAGACTTCACCATAAAATTCTGTTTGGTTTAGGCTAACGTTAAAATATACTGATTTCTCCTGAATACACTTTAAGGAGAGATGAGGTTGGTTCTGAGAGATGGCAAGAGAAACCAATGTGGGGTGAAACTTTACCACTTTACATGCAATTAATTGAAAGAGGGCTAAATGTAGACAAATATGAATGCATGTATGTGCGTGCATGTGCACACACACACACACACACAAAACACACACATGCTCTCAAGGGAAAGGATTGCCCCTGAACTTGGCAAAGCCTAGAAAAATACAAAGAGAGGTTTCCCTCTTTTGCATACTCAGTGTGGTGCATTATTGATATCTCAGTGAGTTGAAATAAAAGAACTAGACTCATAATAATTAATACATATTTCCAGCATATTAAATTTTACACTATAATAAAATTCTTATATAATATAGATTTTTTTGGTTAAATGGGTTTAGATAGAATATGAGCCAAATAATGTTCCTTGAAACACAGTGTCTGCATACAATAAAGATCTGATCCATCACAGATATTACTTTTAGCTCCCAGTGTTCTCCTGTATTTAGAAAATTGAAACTTCTTATTTAAATAATAGGCAATTAAAAATTTCAGAATGTATCAATTTGCATATGACCAAGACATTTAGACCAAAAGGGCTATATACAAGGACTAAATAATCTCATGTGCTAATGAACAATAATATATTCACTGTTTGTACATTAAAAAAATCTAAATTACCCCGCATGGCTGTGTTTAATTGCATATCACTATATCAGTGGGTAATTGTGCTTTCTATGAGAAAAAATTGTTCCAAAGTCAAAATGTCACCTTGCTGTCAAATAATCCCACAGATTACTATAAACAGAGCTAAAGAAATTGTGCTGTGACTGGAAAGGTGTGATGTAAATCCTGCTCATTACCCAAGACATGACTTCCATTGTAATTATCTGTCTATCACAATAGCTTCCTCTGCCATCTCCAGCTTACCTGATGCCATACACACAACTCATTAACATTCGGTCCATACACTACCATTTGTACAGTTAACCTCTGAGCACAGTGGGGTCATTACTTCATTATGATGGATTCTGTAATAACACTACAACTTGCATCAAGGATTAATATTTTTCTTTTCTTCATTTATGGTTAAATTAATAATTAGTCTAACATCTGGATTCCATTATATTCTTGTTTTTGTGATCTTGTCAAGAATTCAATTGGTTTAGAGGAAACTTCAGAACTCTGTTGCCAAAGAAGAGTTACACTCCTCTCTGGCTGACATCTATTTTTAAAAAAAGAAAAAAATGTTTGGCATCCTGTGTGGTCTGAATATGAAAGACATTGGTAATGTAAAATGAACTGAAGGAACACACAGGCTAGAAAGTCTATTGTGGTTTTTGGAAATAGAGATTAAACTGGATGAAAGTTCTAACAATTTGTTTATTGTGATGAGAAACTTGAGAGTGAGTTAATTCTGGTGGTTTTAAAAAATTTAATATTTTATGGGCCAGGCGTGGTGGCTCACACCTGTAATCCCAATACTTTGGGAGGCTGAGGCGGGCAGATCACCGGAGGTCAGGAGTTTGAGACCAGCCTGGCCAACAGGGTGAAACTCTGTCTCTGCTAAAAATACAAAAATTAGCCAGGCTTGGTGGTGGGTGCCTGTAATCCTAGCTACTTTGGAGGCTGAGGCAGGAGACTCGCTTGAACCCGGGAGGCAGAGGTTGCAGTGAGCCAAGATTGCAACACTGCACTCCAGCCTAGGTGACAGATCAAGATTCTATCTCAAAAAAAAAAAAAGGATGTTGAATGGCGAGAGGGTCTTGCCATGTTGCCCAGGTGGGTCCTGAACTCCTAGGTTTAAGCGATCCTCCTGCCTTGGCCTCCCCAAATATTGGGATTACAGGCATAAGCCACCATGTCTGGCCTCATTCTGGCATTTTTAAGCAAAGTATACAGATCTCAAGTTTGAGTTTTATTTTCACAGTTCTT
The DNA here is from genome assembly GCF_028858775.2 of Pan troglodytes. Classification (NCBI taxonomy): domain Eukaryota; kingdom Metazoa; phylum Chordata; class Mammalia; order Primates; family Hominidae; genus Pan; species Pan troglodytes. The sequence continues at coordinate 38,018,932 of NC_072408.2, read as the reverse complement.
TAGCACAGCATCCGATTCCATTTGGTAAGCTCTTGTAAACAGCTGCATTTAATGTAAAGAAGTGGTTTATTTTTCCTTAAGTAGTTATTTGAATTTTCTAAGTTGGGAATAGAATTATTATAGCAAGCTACTTTTAAGAGGAAAGGGGATTTCACTTTAAAAATCATCTCTCATTTATGAAGAACAACAAAAGTCAGGGAGAGGCATCATAGGGAAAGCTAATATTTCCAAGAGTCTCTATTAACCTTTGGTGTTTTTTCCTGTAACTCTGGAATATTGTTTAAAATTTCCATTGTCATTAATGGAACATTTGATGAAGCTTTATTTTATGCTACCATAACTGTCTTTGGAATGAAAGTTTGAATTAACTTAGCATGCTAGCAATGTCCACCATGGGCAGGTGAATAAAACCCCTAATGATATCAAAGCAGTGTAATTCCCAGATCCAGGCCATCTTTTAAAATAGATGCTTTTTCTGGGGCAAGTATTTTACTAGGTGTTCTATACAGTAACTTTAAATCCTGCAAAGTGGGTGTTATTATCCCAAGCAAGAGATGAGGAAATTGAAGCTCACAGAGATACAATGATCTATTTAAGGCCACACACCTGGCAAGTGGTGGAGTCAGAACTTAAAATCAAGTCTGTCTGACATAGGGCCAATGCTTTTTCCATCATGATGTATCTTATTCTGCCATTCTTCATAATGATCAAGTAAAGGTAGACAACAATTATGTGCTTATCTCAGAAAGAAAAAATACCCAAATATCAAGAGGCAAGAATTTAAAGTGAATACAAATCATTTGAATTTATGATTAGATAGAACACCATGCATCCAAACCTATGCAAAACATTCTTTAACGAGGGAACTCTCCAAGGCCCGAAATAGACATTCATGTATAAGTGTAGAATTTTCAGACCAGATAGATATACTTTTCAGAACCTGGAGCTTCACACTTATGCATGGTTTTGGATTTCTTTGGGTGGGAGAGTACCTTGCAATGGAAAGTGGCAACGTTTACAGAAGTATAATATTGCAGTTAATCAATAGTTAACACTTGAATATTGTATTCAAACAAGAACAGATTGTTTGCCAGTTACTAATTTACTGCTTCTCAGGTTTGAATGTACTATTCACTGCTTGCTCTATGAAAATGGAGATGGGCCCTTGAAATTTTTCTGTTTTGCCAGCTGGCATGATGTTAAGCTTTGTGAATAGAGGGTGCTGGAGGAATATTGGAGAAGAATATGTTTTTCTTCCTGATTCCAGTTCCCTTTATTGACAGGCTCCTGCTCTATGCATGGCTTCTGCCTCGCCATTCTGTCAGTGTAGGGCACAGCTTTCTTCAGTACTCAGTTTCTGCAAAGTATGTCTCCTCCAGCATTGCGCTCCTTTAGTGAATGGCTTCTCCGTGCTCAGCTTCTGCAGTTCATGGCAACCAACAGCATTACAGCATCCAGCATCATCCCATGGTAGTCCCTTGGCAGTTCTGCAACAAGTTCCAAGGCATGACATCTCCCTGTGTATGGCTTTCTCTGGTGCTCCAGATGGTAGATTTCCAGAAAGTTCCACCAGTATGGCACCTGGGCGACTTCTCTCTATCCAGTGAGCTATGACAGCGCTCTCTCCAACAAGGTCTGGATCTCAGCCCTAGAAGGAGGGGAGTTCTTTCTTGGATACTCTGTCTCAGCTTAGGGGTGGTATTTGTAATATCTGTATTCTTTAGAATTTTCTTTATGTCTTATTAGCTTGTCCATCAGTACTCTAATCCTCTGTTATACACTTTCCCTGTTAAAATTGTTATGTAGTTTCTGTCTCCTGGTTGGACATTGACTGGTATAGTTGAGTAGGTTACATTATTTCTACTTTTTTTTTTTTTTTTTGAGACAGAGTCTCTCTGTCACCCAGGCTGGTGTGCAGTAGTGTGATCCTAGCTTACTGCAGCCTTTGAACTCCTGGGCTCAAACAATCCTCCCACCTCAGCCTCCTAAGTAGCTAGGACTATAGGCATGTGCCACCACACCTTTTTATTTTTGTAGAGCTAGGATCTTGCTATGTTGCCCCAGCTGGTCCCCAATTCCTGGCTTCAAGTGATCGTCCTGCCTTGGCCTCCTAAAGCTCTGGGATTACAGGCATGAACTACTGCACCCAGCCCATTGCTACTTCTTCATCTGATTTGCCTAAATGCCTTCAGTCTAACAGGATTAAAATACACTACTGAAAGTTGGCTTTTTAATGTTAAATATTCAATACCTTACCAAGCATATTTTCTACAAAATAACTTATCCAGGCATATTGCATTCAATCTATATAATATACAAATTCTCTTCTAATGATAAAGTGAATTATTTAATCAGTTAAGATGATTTGGTTGCAAGAAGTAGAAATGGCCTGGCTAACTTACGCATAAAAAGGAATGTATGGCAAGAAGACAATGCCTGGCTATTGCAGAAATCTTTGGTAGTCTAGAAAGAGTAGAGATAGGCTTTGAGAGCTAGAGGGAAGAGAATGTCTTAGTTTGACAGGTTTTGGAATAGAAAGATGATTCAAGACAAGGATAAATTTTTGGGTGTGACATTAATTCTCTGCAGCATAGGTTTCCCATGTCACTTAGAGAAAAAGCCAAAGGCTTCACAGTGGCCTACAAGGCCTCATGTGACTAGGCTCAATGCCTTGCACTTACTGGAATACCTTCTTCCTGGAATACTTTCCTTCAGATATTTGCCTGACTTACTCCCTCTCTTCCTACAAGTCTTTGCTCCACTGTCATCTCAGTAAGATCTTTCCTGCCACTCTCTTTAGATTCACAGCCCTGACCTGGTACTCCCTATCAGTCTTCCCTTATTTGCTTTTCTCTGTAGCAATTATCACCTTCTAAGATATTACATAACCTACGTATTTTGTCTTTTGTTTGTCTCCCTCTAATTAATATGTAAGTTCTGCAAGGCAGGGCTTTAAAAACATTTTTTTTTCAGTGATGCATCCTTATTATTTAGAACAGTGTCTAAATATTTGTGGATAAATAAATGAATGAACTTCCTGTATTATTAGGCTGAATATGATTCACACGTACATACTTTATAATTTTTACTCATATTTTTGGGTGTGTATGTATATGTGTCTTCAATTATATAACCAGAACTAAAGAGGTAACAGGCTTTGTGTTATGAACAACTTTCTTGGTGGCCTTATTCAACTTCTTGAATAAGGGATTCCCACAATTGGCTTGCTTTTAAGTGGTATTTTGCCCATATTTTAAAAATTAATGATTGCAGTGAACATTTGCTATTCTTGCCTCCTACCAGCTATCCTTCTTCTTAACAGCACCCTAGTTTTGCTTTGGTGGGGCTATCAATCAGTGATCTGATGACTGGAAGGCATTTACATTCTTGAGAAGAGTGATATAAACACCCAAAATGGCGGGCATTTTTCCTTCGTAATCTCTGCAGTACTCCCTGCCAAGTGACATGCATCAGGTTACCCTTCTGCTTTTGCCTGGGGTTGCCTTAATTCCTGCCCTTTCTGAGTGTGTTTATTCCCCATTCAATTCCATTTTGTGAGTTATCCCATCTTTCCCCCATACATTTCTTTTTCTGCATAAGTTAGCCAGGCCATTTCTATTTCTTGCAACCAAATTATCTTAACTAATAAAATAATTCACTTTATTATGGGAGGAGAATTTGTATGCTATTATATATAATGAGTACAATATGCCTGGATTAGTTACTTTATAAAAAATATGCTTTTTAAAATACTGAATATTTGACATAAAAAAAATCCAACTTTCGGTAGTGCATTTACATCCTGATAGACTAAAGGCATTTAGGCAAATCAGATCAAGAAATGCAAATGATGTAACCTCTGCTGATGTTGTATTAGACACAATATATGAAGTTCTGGGTGCCTTCTCTAGATTTATTGTCACCATCAGTAGTTTTAGAATGAATAGTTGATACACTTAGACACAGGTAAACAAGGGCTCAGTAATACAGAGATGAGGGAATCTGAAGTCAATTTATGTGACAAAAAAGCATGTTACTTACTGTTTTGCTATCCAGAGAGCATCTTCATTCTATGAAGAATAAATTTTACAGATTAATGGAGAAGTGCTCCACAAACCTCATTTCTTTTTTTTTTTTTTAATTTTACTAGGGTAGTTCTAGGGAACATGTGCACAACATGCAGGTCTGTTACATAGGTATACATGTGCCATGCTGGTTTGCTGCACCCATCAACTCATCATTTACATTAGGTATTTCTCCTAATGCTATCCCTCCCCAAGACCCCCAACCCCAATAGGCCCCAGTGTGTGATGTTCCCCTCCCTTTGTCCATGTGTTCTCATTGTTCAACTCCCACTTATGAGTGAGAACATGCAGTGTTTGGTTTTCTGTCCTTGTGATATTTTGCTGAGAATGATGGTTTCCAGCTTCATCCATGTCCCTGTGAAGGACATGAACTCATCCTTTTCTATGACTGCATAGTATTCCATGGTGTTTATGTGCCACATTTTCTTTATCCAGTCTGTTATTGATGGACATTTGGGTTGGTTCCAAGTCTTTGCTATTGCGAATAGTGCCACAATAAACATACGTGTGCATGTGTCTTTATAGTAGAATGATTTATAATCCTTTGGGTATATACACAGTAATGGGATTGCTGGGTAAAATGGTATTTCTAGTACCATTGATCCTTGAGGAATCGCCACACTGTCTTCCACAATGGTTTAACTAATTTACACTCCCACCAACAGGTAAGAGTTCCTATTTCTCCACATCCTCTCCAGCATCTGTTTTTTCCTGACTTTTTAATGATCACCATTCTAACTGGCGTGAGATGGTATCTCATTGTGGTCTTGATTTTCCTTTCTCTGATGACCATTGATGATGAGCATTTTTTCATATGTCTGCTGGCTGCATAAATGTCTTCTTTTGAGAAGTGTCTGTTCACATCCTTTGCCCACTTTTTGATGGGGTTGTTTGTTTTTTTTCTTGTAAATTTGTTTAAGTTCTTTGTAGATTCTGGATATTAGCCCGTTGTCAGATGGGTAGATTGCAAAAATTTTGTCCCATTCTGTAGGTTGCCTGTTCACTCTGATGATAGTTTCTTTTGCTGTGCAGAAGCTCTTTAGTTTAATTGGATCCCATTTGTCTATTTTGGCTTTTGTTGCCATTGCTTTTGGTGTTTTAGACATGAAGGCTTTGCCCATGCCTATGTCCTGAATGGTATTGCCTAGGTTTTCATCTAGGGTTTTTATGATTTCAGGTCTTACATTTAAGTCTTTAATCCATCTTGAGTTAATTTTTGTGTAAGGTGTAAGGAAGGGATCGAGTTTCAGCTTTCTACGTATGGCTAGACAATTTTCCCAGCACCATTTATTAAATAGGGAATCCTTTCCCCATTTCTTGTTTTTGTCAGGTTTGTCAAAGGTCAGATGGTTGTAGATGTGTAGTGTTATTTCTGAGGCCTCTGTTCTGTTCCATTGCTCTATTTATCTGTTTTGGTACCAGTACCATGCTGTTTTGGTTACTGTAGCCTTGTAATATAGTTTGAAGTCAGGTAGCGTGATGCCTCCAGCTTTGTTCTTTTGGCTTAGGGTTGTCTTGGCAATGCGGGCTCTTTTTTGGTCCCATATGAAATTTAAAGTAGTTTTTTCTAATCGTGTGAGGAAAGTCTGTGATAGCTTGATGGGGATAGCATTGAATCTCTAAATTACCATGGACAGTATGGCCATTTTCATGATATTGATTCTTCCTACCCATGAGCAGGGAATGTTCTTCCATTTGTTTGTATCCTCTTTATTTCATTGAGCAGTGGTTTCTAGTTCCCTTGAAGAGGTCCTTCACATCCCTTGTAAGTTAGATTCCTAGGTATTTTATTCTCTTGTAGTAATTGCAAATGGGAGTTCACTCATGATTTGGCTGTTTGTCTATTAATGGTGTATAGGAATGCTTGTGATTTTTGCACATTGACTTTGTATCCTGAGACTTTGCTAAAGTTGCTTATCAGCTTAAGGAGATTTTGGGCTGAGACAATGGGTTTTTCTAAATATAGAATCATGTCATCTGCAGAGACAATTTGACTTCCTCTTTTCCTAATTGAATACACTTTATTTCTTTCTCTTGCCTGATTGCTCTGGCTAGAATTCCAATACTATGTTGAATAGCAGTGGTGAGAGAGGGCGTCCTTGTCTTGTGCCGGTTTTCAAAGGGAATGCTTTCAGTTTTGCCCATTGAGTATGATATTTGATGTGGGTTTGTTGTAAATAGCTATTATTTTGAGATACGTTCCATCAATACCTAGTTTATTGAGAGTTTCTGGCATGAAAGGCTGTTGAATTTTGTTGTTGAAGGACTTTTCTGCATCTATTGAGATAATCATGTGGTTTTTGTCATTGGTTCTGTTTATGTGATGGATTATGTTTATTGATTTCCATGTGTTGAACCAGCCTTGCATGCCAGGGATAAGCCGAGTTGATCGTGGTGGATAAGCTTTTTGATGTGCTGCTGGATTTGGTTTGCCAGTATTTTACTGAGGATTTTCACTTTGATGTTCATCAGGAATATTGGCCTAAAATTCTCTTTTTATTGTGTCTCTGCCAGACTTTGGGATCAGGATGATGCTGGCTTCCTAAAATGAGTTAGGGAGAATTCCCTCTTTTTCTGTTGATTGGAATAGTTTCAGAAGGAGTGGTATCAGCTCCTCATTGTACCTCTGGTAGAATTCGGCTGTGAATCTATCTGGTCCTGGACTTTTTTTTTTGGTAGGCTATTCATTACTGCCTCAATTTCAGAACCTGCTATTGGTCTATTCAGAGATTCAGCTTCTTCCTGGTTTAGTCTTGGGAGGGTGTATGTGTCCAGGAATTTATCCATTTCTTCTAGATTATCTAGTTTGTTTGCATAGAGGTGTTTATAGTATTCTCTGATGGTAGTTTGTATTTCTGTGGGATCAGCCCACTTCATCATTTTTTATTGCATCTATTTGATTCTTATCTCTTTTCTTCTTTATTAGTCTTGCTAGTGGTCTATCTATGTTGATCTTTTCAAAAAACCAGCTCCTGGATTCATTGATTTTTTGAAGGGTTTTTTGTGTCTCTATCTTCTTCAGTTCTGCTCTGATCTTAGTTATTTCTTGTCTTCTGCTAGCTTTTGAATGTGTTTGCTCTTGCTTCTCTAGTTCTTTTAATTGTGATGTTAGGGTGTTGATTTTAGATCTTTCCTGCTTTCTCTTGTGGGCATTTAGTGCTATAAATTTCCCTCTATACACTGCTTTAAATGCGTCCCAGAGAGTCTGATATGTTGTGTCTTTGTTCTCATTGGTTTCAAAGAACATCTTTATTTCTGCCTTCATTTCATTATTTACCCAGTAGTCATTCAGGAGCAGATTGTTCAGTTTCCATGCAGTTGTGTGGTTTTGAGTGAGTTTCTCAATGCTGAGTTCTAATTTGATTGCACTGAAGTCTGAGAGAGACAGTTTGTTGTGATTTCTGTTCTTTTACATTTGCTGAGGAGTGTTTTACTTCCAATTATGTGGTCAATTTTGTAATAAGTGCAATATGGTGCTGAGAATAATCTATATTCTGTTGATTTAGGGTGGAGAGTTCTGTAGATGTCTATTAGGTCCGCTTGGTCCAGAGCTGAGTTCAATTTCCGGATATCCTTGTTAATTTTCTGTCTCACTGATCTGTCTAATGTTGACAGTGGGGTGTTAAAGTCTCCCATTATTATTGTGTGGGAGCCTAAGTCTCTTTGCAGGTCTCTAAGAACTTGCTTTATGAATCTGGGTGCTCCTGTATTGGGTGCATATATATTTAGGATAGTTAGCTCTTCTTGTTGAATTGATCCCTTTACCGTTATGTAATGGCCTTCTTTGTTTCTTTTGATCTTTGCTGGTTTAAAGTCAGTTTTATCAGAGACCAGGATTGCAACCCCTGCTTTTTTGTGTTTTCCATGTGCTTGTTAGATCTTCCTCCATCCCTTCATTTTGAGCCTGTGTGTATCTTTGCATGTGAGATGGGTCTCCTGAATACAGCACAAGGATTGGTCTTGACTCTATACAATTTGCCAGTCTGTGTCTTTTAATTAGGGCATTTGACCCATTTTCATTTAAGGTTAATTATTGTTATGTGTGAATTTGATCCTGTCATTATGATGTTAGCTGGTTATTTTGCCCATTAGTTGATGCAGTTTCTTCCTAGCATCGATGGTCTTTACAATTTTGTATGTTTTTGCAGTGGCTGGTCCCGGTTGTTCCTTTCCATGTTTGTGCCTCCTTCAGGAGCTCTTGTAAGGCAGGCCTGGTGGTCACAAAATCTCTCAGCATTTGCTTGTCTGTAAAGGATTTTATTTCTCCTTCACTTATGAAGCCTAGTTTGGCTGGATATGAAATTCTGGGTTGAAAATTCTTTTCTTTAAGAATGTTGAATATTGACCCCCTCTCTCTTCTGGCTTATAGGGTTTCTGCCAAGAGATCTGCTGTTAGTCTGATGGGCTTCCCTTTGTGGGTAACCCGACATTTCTCTCTGGCTGCCTTTAACATTTTTTCCTGCGTTTCAACCTTGGTGAATCTGACAATTATGTATCTTGGGGTTGCTCTTCTTGAGGAGTATCTTTGTGGTGTTCTCTGTATTTCCTGAATTTGAATGTTGGCCTGCCTTGCTACGTTGGGGAAGTTCTCTTGGATGATATCCTGAAGAGTGTGTTCTAACTTGGTTCCATTCTCCCTGTCACTTTCAGGTACACCAATCAAAAGTAGATTTGGTCTTTTCACATAGTCCCAAATTTCTTGGAGGCTTTGTTCATTTCTTTTCACTCTTTTTTCTCTAATCTTGTCTTCTTGCTTTATTTCATTAATTTGATCTTCAATCACTGATATCCTTTCTTCCGCTTGATCAAATTGTCATTGAAGCTTGTGTATGCTTCACAAAATTCTTGTACTGTGGTTTTCAGCTCCATCAGGTCATTTAAGCTCTTCTCTATACTGGTTATTCTAGTTAGCCATTCATCTAACATTTTTTCAAGGTTTTTAGCTTCCTTGCAATGGGTTAGAACATGCTCCTTTAGCTCAGAGAAGTTTGTTATTACCGACCTTCTGAAGCCTACTTCTGTCAACTCATCAAACTCATTCTCCATCCAGTTTTGTTCTCTTGCTGGCGAGGAGTTGTGTTCCTTTCGAGGAGAAGAGACGTTCTGGTTTTTGGAATTTTCAGCCTTTCTGCTGTGGTTTCTCCCTATCTTTGTGGTTTTATCTACCTTTGGTCTTTGATGTTGGTGACCTACGGATGGGGTTTTTGTGTGGATGTCCCTTTTGTTGATGTTTATGCTATTTCTGTATTTTAGTTTTTCTTCTAACAGACAAGCCTCTCAGTTGCAGGTCTGTTGGAGTTTGCTGGAGGTCCACTCCAGATCCTGTTTGCCTGGGTATCACCAGCAGAGTCTGCAGGACCGCAAATATTGCTGCCTCATCCTTCCTCTGGAAGCTTCGTCCCAGAGGGGCATCCACGTGTATGAGGTGTCTGTCGGATCCTACTGGGAGGTGTCTCCTGGTCAGGCTACACAGGGGTCAGGGACCCACTTGAGGAGGCAGTCTGTCCATGATCAGAGCTTGAATGCCATGCTGGGAGAACCACTCCTCTCTTCAGAGCTGTGAGGCAGGGATGTTTAAGTTGGAGAAGCTCTCTGCTGTCTTTTGTTCAGATATGCCCTGCCCCCAGAGATGGAATCTAGAGAGGCAGTAGGCCTTGCTGAGCTGCGATGTGCTCTGCCCAGTTCAAGCTTCCTTGCCACTTTGTTTACACTGTGAACATAGAACTGCCTATTCAAGCCTCAGCAATGGTGGACACCCCTCCCCTCACCAAGCTCCAGGGTCCCAGGTTGATCTCAGACTGCTGTGCTAGCAGTGAGCAAGGCTCTGTGGGCATGGGACCCACTGAGTCAGGCACAAGAGGGAATCTCCTGGTCTGCCAGTTGTGAAGACTGTGGGAAAAGTGCAGTATTTGGGCAGAAGTGTACTGTTCCCCCAGTTACAGAAACTCACGGCTTCCCTTGGCTAGGAAAGGGAAATCCCCCAACCCCTTGTGCTTCATGGGTGGGGTGATGCCCCATCCTTCCTTGGCATGCCCTTTGTGGGCTGCACCCCCTGTCCAACCAGTCCCAATGAGACTAACCAGGTACCTGAGTTGGAAATGCAGAAATCACCCATCTTCTGCATCAATCTCACTGGGAGCTGTAGACTGGAGCTGTTCCTATGTGGCCATCTTGGAAGCCCATAATATCATAATTATAAATGGTGTAAATCATTGTAAAAATGTAATAAAATCTTGAAAAGGATATTTGATACCTGTAGAAAATAGGGTATTCCAAAGGATTATAAATCATGCTGCTATAAAGACACATGCACATGTATGTTTATTGCAGCACTATTCACAATAGCAAAGACTTGGAACCAACCCAAATGTCCATCAATGATAGACTGGATTAAGAAAATGTGGCACATATACACCACGGAATACTATGCAGCCATAAAAAGGATGAGTTTGTGTCCTTTGTAGGGACATGGATAAAGCTGGAAACCATCATTCTCAGCAAACTATCGCAAGGACAGAAAACCAAACACTGCATGTTCTCACTTACAGGTGGGAATTGAACAATGATAACACTTGGACACAGGGTGGGGAACATCACACACTGGGGCCTGTCCTGGGGTGGGGGGAGGGGGGAGGGATAGCATTAGGAGATATACCTAATGTAAATGATGAGTTAACGGGTGCAGCACACCAACATGGCACATGTATGCATATGTAACAAACCTGCACATTGTGCACATGTACCCTAGAACCTAAAGTATAAAAAAGAAAAAAGAATCAGAACACACACACACACACACACACACAAGAAAATCGGGTATTGGGAAAATGTATTCTCAATAATAGCATTGTTTCCAGACCAAATGATTTTTTTTCCTGAAAAATTAATAAAGATGTTCAACCAATGGTACATACAAAATAAACTTTTGGTGGGTAAGCTTCTGTCTTACTACTACTAATAATGATTTTTTGAAAAGCCCAAGACTATACAAAAATGTGTATGCTAGTCATTTGTTTAGAGTTAGGTAATAGACCTAATAAGCATTTCAAAAGAGGTTGTTTTCATTTGCATTTTAAAATGTGTGTGCTATAGGAATGTATCATACTCCAATGAAAACAATTGATATTGCCTGAAAGACACTGCTTATTGGTGTGGCCACTTTGGGAATCAGATTTAAAAAACTCAACTTTTTACTATATAAGAATTTCAAACATATAGGAGAGTATACAGAGAGAGAGAATAATGTTAGTGTCCATTAAAATAACCTGGAAGGCTCATAAAAACAGATTGCTGAGATTTATTCCCAGAGTTTCTGTCAAGAGATATGAAGTGGGGCTTGCAATTTGCATTTCTAACAAGTTTCCAGGTGATGCTGATGCTGCTGGTCCAGGGGCCACATTTTGAGAACCACAAGTATAATGAATTCCTGTTTCCATCCTCAGCTAATAATCAACACATGACCAACTTGGTTTCATTCATACTCTCCACTCACATTCCCCTCCTTTCCAATGTAAGGTTTAGGAGCAAATTCCACACATTTTATAGTTTCATCTATAGGCTCTTCTGAATGTACCTCTGAAACAGAGATTGGCAGAATTCATGGAATTGCCTGTTTTTGTAAATAATGTTTTATTGGAACACAGCCACACCTATTTGTTTATGTGTTTATGGCTGCTTTCAGGCTATAAAGATATAGTTGAGTAGTTGCAACAGGGACTGTAGACACACTGCCTTTTCATGCTAAAATCCGTTTTCATGCTGCTGATAAAGACATACCTGAGACTGGGCAATCTACAAAAGAAAGAGGTTTATTGAACTTACAGTTCCACATGGCTGGGGAGGCCTCATAATTGTGGTGAAAGGTGAAAGGTGAAAGGCACATCTTACATGGTGGCAGACAAGAGAAGAGAGCTTGTGCAGGGAAACTCCTCTTTTTAAAACCATCAGATCTCGTGAAACTTATTCACTATCATGAGAACAGCATGGGGAAGACCTGCCCCCCCCATGATTCAATTACCTCCCACTGGGTCCCTCCCACAGCACGTGGAAATTCAAGATGAGATTTGGGTGGGGACACAGCCAAACCATATCAACACAAAGCCTAAAACATTTGCTATCTGGCCTTTTTAGAAAAGGTTTGCTGACCTAACCAATGAACATCAATGTCTCTTTTTTTTTCTAAAGAGAGAGTGTCACTATGTTGCCCAGGCTGGTCTCGAACTCCTGGCCTCAGGCGATCCTCCCAAAGTGAATCCTCCCAAGGGCCTCAGCCTCCCATAGTGTTGGGATTACATGCATGAGCCATCCTACCCAGCCACAAATGTCTTAATATCATCAAATATCTAGCAATATTCAGTTTTCCTTGATTGTCTCATACAAATTGAAAAAAAGCTGTTGGTTTGTTCAAATTAGGATTCAAATCAAGTCTACGCATTGCATTGATCTTTTTCTTTTAAGATTTAAAAACCTATAGGTCCCCTCTTCTATTTCATTTTTTAAATAATGTATTTGTTGGAGAAAGTGCATTATTTGTCCTGTAGACATTCCCCATTCTGGATTTTGCTGATTGCATCCTCAGGGTGCCCAATAACCTGTTCTTCTGTTCCTGTAACTGGTAGTTAAATTAAGAGGCTTGATCAGATTCAGGTTGACATTTTGACAAGAATACTTTATAGATGGTGTTGGATACTTCCTACTGTATCCCATCTTTTTATGATGTTAGGATTGATCAGTGGGTTTAGATGTTATTCACTTGGTCCATCTATTCTAGGCCAGTGCTTTTTTGATCTAATTGTTCTAGTAGCCATTGGTGGGCGTTGCCTGTATCAGCAGTGTCAACATTTGCTTCTCACTATAACCACCTGAGGAGAGTTTAACCCTCCCCAAATCTCATTGGTAGGCCACCTTTAGGGGAATCAGCCAGAATCTCTGGGTGTGGGATCCAGTCATCATCAGTGTTTGGCCAAGCTATGATAATGTATCATTCCTACAAATTATTAGCTGGAATTTTTCTATAAAGAACTTTCTCCCATCAACTATTTGACTACTTTGAGGTGCAGTTTGTACAGGAAAGGCAGAATAAGTGCTTCATTTTTTTCCTTGTCAGTTTTTAGAATAATGAGTTCTGGGGATGATAATTTTGGCCATTATGGTCAGGTGGTGGTCCACCTACTCCAGGAATTTCTGGATTATGACAACACCTGGAAATTTTTCTGTTTGGATCATATAAAGACAACAAAAGGACTTACTTGATAGGATGACACTCATACTGTAGTGTCTATGAGTACAAATGAGGCCAAATTCTAAATTCATATTTAGATTCTGATGATTCTTTGTGCTATCTCCATTTCTGTATTGCTCAGTCTCCTTACAAACTCTCTCCCTCTGTTTATTCTTGAAGTCCCCCTGGTGGTGTCACCCATCCATCTCTTCATTCAACAGGTATTTGTCAAGTACCTGCTCTGTGCCAGGCATGTATACATAAGAACAATTCTAGTTCTGCTGCTACTGCTGTCTGCCTTGACAAGGAGCCTCATCATTGTCCTCTGGTTGTTACCCTCCTTCAAAGTGCTAGTTTATGTGCTGAGGCTGCTATCTGTCATTGCTTCCAAACCTAGCAGTCCTGGTTTTGTCAGGTTTTGGACAGCAGTGGGAAGATTTCGCCTATCTTGGTTGCTGTCATTTATCATGTGGGTTCTGGTAGAGTACCATTTGGTAACCTGAGTCTCACTAAGTCTTTCAGGAAAACAAGCTTCTTCACCTTTTGACTTCCTAATTTTTTCTACTGGGGCTTAAAGCACATAATCCATTGTTCTTGTCTCCTCTTTTCTTTCCAAACAAACACCCACACACCAAACCCCTTATTCTTTAGCAAATTAAACCAAATCACAACTGCAAACAAATCAAACAAAGCAATCTTTCCATCCATCCTTATGTCAATTTATAAAAATAAGTTTCTGGAGGGGTCACTAGCTTGTCAATTTCACAGTAAGATCATTGCTTCCCAAACTTTAATGAGCAGATTTACTACCTGAAAGTATCTCGTTAAAATTATCAAAAGACAAAATTACAACTAATTAAGTTTAAAGATCTAATTTGCTTTATTAGCGATTCATGAATCAGGCAGTGTCTCATCTATAAAAGTAGATAGGCGCTCCGATGAACTGAGCAGATGAGATTGGCTTTATAGGCAAGAAAATACTGAAGAAAGCAGAAACAGGGAACAAAAAACAAATTGGTCATTTAAAAGTTACTTTCCTTATACGGTTAATATAGAGGTTACTTCCTTATCATGCTGGCTTAGGTAACTGGGCCTCTTCTGATTGGTTGCTGTGAATTTCCTGGTTTTGGAAAACTGGTCGGTTTGAAAGTCCAGTTTAATTACATGGCACCTAGCATAAGTGACTCCATTCTGGTTTGGGCTGGTCTATTGGGCCTAGTGCAGGAGCTCAGTCCAAAACAATGGCCTTCCATGAATTTCACTGAATGAAATGCAGATCCTGATTCAGCAGGACTGGGATGGAGCTGATACTCTGCCTTCTTAACAAGCTCCCAGGTTATGCTGCTGTTGCTGGTCTAAGGACTACATCTTGGGAGTAGCGAGGAGCTAGACTTTGCATTCCAGTTGTGGCTCAGCTGAGACACTCTGCTAAACAATCAACATACATGGAAATTTATAGCAAATTGTATATTTTGGGTCACATTTGGGTTTTGATACAAAACCCAAATTCCCCAGTAAGAAGCCATCACAAGATGTGACTGTGCTGTCCAGGGGCTGCTGATCTTCATCTGTTGATTTGCTCTGGGAGGTTTCTTTCTGCAAACAAGATCCTAATCTACAGTCTCTGTTTATGAACTTTCTCCATGTTCCCAGTCAGCTGTTCTCAGTCCTGGCTGTGTATCAAAGTCCCTGCTGGAGTTCTTAAAAAAATGCAGCATCTCTAGGGGTGGGACCCAGGCATTTCTATTTCTATTCAGATGATTCTAATGTGCAGCCAGAGTTGAGAATCAATTTTTTTTTTGTTGTTGTTGTTTGTTTTTGAGATGGAGTTTTGCTCTTGTTGCCCAGGCTGGGGTACAATGGTGCCATCTCAGCTCACTGCAACCTCTGCCTCCCAGGTTCAAGCAATTCTCCTGCCTCAGCCTCCCGAGTGGCTGGGATTACAGGAGCCCACCACCATGCCCGGCTAATTTTTTGCATTTTTAGTAGAGATAGGGTTTCACCATGTTGGCTGGGCTGGTCTTGAACTCCTGACCTCAGGGGATCCACCCGCCTTGGTCTGCCAAAGTGCTGAGATTACAGGCATGAGTCATCGCACCCAGCCAGAATCAATGTTTTAAATATGAAGTTTTTCGTTTCAGTGTTGCTAAGGTGATTTGTTCCCTCAAAAATGGCCCTACAAAAAGCCCACTGTTAATCCTTGTGAACTTGGGAACCCTACTCCATTTGCGCAGCACCATGGTTCTGCTTTTTTCCAGTGCTGAGCTCATTGAGGACATGGATTCTGCTCTCTTTTTATACCTGCTGCTCAAATGGAAAGATGATTTTATTTCACCGTCTTTCACAAGATGAACAACTTCTCTATTGTGGTGCAAGCTGGAAACAGGGTCTTCCCATTAGGCAGAAACATGGAGACCCAGAAATGTCCTGAGCTGTTAAAATGCTGGTTGGGTATTCTCAAAAGGTTTGTGTTGGGTGTTTTTCCTGATATTAACAGTGGACAGAGTTTTTAGGCCTGTCAAAACAGAGGCAGCAAAGTCTGTTGCAGACTTCAGCCAGGAGGAGGAAAACAGGAATGGAAAGGCCAGTTGCTGTTTAGGATTTAAAAAGCTTTAAAAGGTTGCCAACTGAGAAATGAGTTGTGCTGTTGCCCAATTATCCATCTACCTTCTCTGGTCCACTGGCTCCCTGGTATTTGTGCATTGAGAGAAATAAATGATCCCAGGGCAGAGATTTGAAAACCAACCTTTAGAACTGTTTGCCAGATTCTAACATTAAATAGGCTGAAGTTCAGCCCTTTTCAGTTACTGGAAGCATCCCTTTGTGTACTGAGCACTGGGTTTAAATGCTTTTTTTAAAAAAGTGAAATACGTACATTCCGGCTCTATCCCTTTCTTTCCTACACCAAACAAACAAACAAAATATATATATGTATGTCTCTATATATATTTTTACATATCTATATATAC
This sequence comes from Pan troglodytes, assembly GCF_028858775.2. NCBI lineage: Eukaryota > Metazoa > Chordata > Mammalia > Primates > Hominidae > Pan > Pan troglodytes. The sequence goes on along the minus strand of NC_072408.2, from coordinate 38,002,658 downwards.
ATATACACATATACATATACATATATACATACATACATATATACATATATATACACACACATATATATATGTGTATAGATATGTTTTTTCCAAACCTTTCCCTCACCAGGAAAAAAAGAAAAACCCTATTAAAAAAAAAAAAGGATAAGAGACTGACTCTGATATCCTGCTTAATTTAAACTGTGCTTGTAAAGGTAGGTCTCTGAAAAGAACAAGTGTTAAAGTCATTTCGGGTTTGAACCATATGATTTGAACCAGTGGTTAATGGCTTCTCCATTCCTGAAGTGGCATTGTGAAGTAAAAGGTGAGGTATAAATCACCGTCAACCTGGACATGCCCATTCACTGAGGGAAAGCATTGCTGTACAGTCAGGGCTGAGAGGAGCAGAGTGTGTGGAAGAGTACAGTTAAGCAGAATTGAAGTGAATCCAATGATTAAATGCTGGAGGCAGGGCTGTTTAGACCTGTGAGAAAACTGCTTCAGAATCAAGAAGAATCTTAGCTTCTATTAAATAAATGGGGTCCAGCCTTGGGAGTTAGGCCGTGTTCCAGTCACACCTGACTCAGAGGTTTCATTATCCAGAACGTTACAGTATTTTCCTAGTTTTCTGGGAGAATATACCTGGCCAAACAACTCATATAACAAAATGGGAAGGAGAGTGAGTTCCTTTGTGGGGAAGTGACATGCCCCTTGACATTGTCTCTCCCCACAGAATTTCCTTGTGCAGCTGCCTGCCATTTGCAGTCTTAGAAATGCCAAGTTAAGGGATGTGGGGGTGGGATGGGGGATGGAACATGTAGGAGAAGGCTGGAGGAGATCAAAACTTGCATAAGAAACTGACTTTGCTATACTAAGGGAAAGAGAAGGGACTGAGCATTTATTGAGCATCTGTTATATTTTTGGTGCTTTATAAGTTATTGTATTAATCCTTATATAACCATCTGAAGTTGATGTTAAGAAACATTAAACAGCAATTTTAATATAAGACTTTTCATATTTTAATATGAAACTTAAATTGAAAGTGAATGTGGCGGATGGGACATTTTGTTTTTTCTCTTTCCCATTTTCACCTAAGGATGTCAAAACAGAATGGCTTTGCATGGCTGTGAATGTCCAAGTATTTGCAGAATGGCTATTCATTTTATCTTCCCAATGCTCCAAGGAATTTCTTTAGCAATTCCTTCTCATTTCCTAACAAACACCTTCTCTTCCCTCTTCCTTCATTTTCCTGATAGGAACCAGCTTCACTAATATGGACAATGAAGGTCTAGTAACTGCTTTCCCCAAAGAACAATGGAAGACCTAAATCAAATTTTAAATCATGGACTATCAAAGGAGATAAAATCTCTGGACAAGACAGCCCCAGAAACCTTTTCTTCCCATTTGTTATATGGGTTGTTGGACCAGGTATTTTCTCACAGAAGACTAGGAAAATATTGTAACATTCTGGATGACATAATCTCTGAGTCAGGTGTGTCTGGAACATAGCCTGACTCCCAAGGCTGGGCCGCATTCATTCAATAAAATCTAAGATACTTCTTGACCAAACATTTTTGTCTTTTTTAAACCTCCAGACTCTGACAACTAAAAGGAAAGCCTAGACTCCTGGAGCTTTAAATATTATTATTTTACCAATGCAGAATCTGAGGCTCAGGAAGGTTATGTAAAGTGGCCAAGTGAACATCATTGGTGAGAGATGGAGTTGGAGCCGGAGCCCAGATGTGTCTGACTGTAAGGTCTGTGCTCCTTTACATCACACCTCATGTTGTAGGATCATTTTAAGGTGAGGCTTCTTGAAGTCGGGGTTTGGGCTAATTTAGGCTTCTAAGTCTTTTTTACTTTATTCTCCAGAAAATATTAAGACCCATCAGGTATTTTAGAGAAAAATCAAGATGTTCTACTTGACATGCTTCTTGTGCTTTGTTATTCTGCTAGTCTGATTCTGTTGAAGAGCGTATCTAAACCTACCCACACCCACAAATAAGCCCCCATACACAAAACCAAACTTACACACAAATATTATATCCACAAACACTATTTGAACTCATTAAGCACAAACCTAATAAAACCCAGGTGACTTCAGGCAACAGCTTTTCCTTAGTAATTACCCTTGTAATTAGTAGTTACACTTGATACCAGATAACCTGTGCAATCAAACCTGTATCAGTTATATACTGCTGCCTAACAAATTATCTAAAAAACCTAAAGGTTTAAAACAGGGATCAAAATGTATCCTTTGTAGTTTCTGTTGATCAGGAATTTGAGAGTGCGTGATGGCTTTGGGATGCGTCAACTTGGTGAGGTTGAACAATATTCCTCAGAATTCCCTTTCTAGTGTGTTTCCAGATAGAGTGGGCTGCTAGAGACATTGTCTCATGAGAGTGGGAGGATAGAAAAGCAGCAGCAGCCATATTGTAGTGTGCACACACACACACACACACACACACACCCCTTCTCCCAGTCATTCAGTCAAACACAAATCTAGGTGCTGCTGTGAAGGGATTTTGCAGATGTAATTGAAGTCCCTAATCAGTTGACTTTAAATTGGGTGGGCCTGACTTAAACAATTGGAAGCGCTTAAAAGAGGGCTTAAGACTTTTCTGAAGCTGGGAGAGAGGGGAGAAAGGGAGAGAGAGGAGATTTCCATTTGTAGATAACAGCTTTGGCCTGTGCCCATGTAGTTCCAGCTTGCTTGTTTGTGATCTTCCCTCGTTGTTGGCCTGTGGACAACAGCTGGGGTTCTAAGCCAGCTTGCTGGTGAGCTTCTCTTTCTGAAGGCCGCTCTATGGACTTCAGACTTGCCAAGCTGGCCCCCACCCCCAATTTCATAAGCGAATTTCTTGTAATAAATTCATATATTGCCAACTGGTTCTACTTCTCTTTCTGAACCAAAATTATAATACAGAGCAGCTTAGCTAGGCTATTATGGTTTGGAGTTTCTCATGAGGGTGTAGTCAAGATGTTGGCCAGTGTTGTAGTCATCAAGGCTTGACTGAGACTGAAAGATCTGTTTCCAAGATGACTCATTCATATAGCTGGCAACCTGGTGCTGGCTATTTTCAGGAAGCCTTAGTTCCATGCCACTCAAACCTCTCCATAGACCTACTTGAATATTATCATGGCATGGCTGCTGGCTTCCTTTACGGTGAGTAATCCAAGAGAGCAAAAAAGCAGAAGCAGAAATGTCTTTGCTCATCTAGCATTGGCAGTCACACACCATCACTTCCACTGGTTTCTTTTGGTCACCCAGAGCAAGCCTGAAATGATATGGAAGGTGACTATACAAATGCATAAGTACCAGAAGGCAAGGATCAATAGCAGTCATCTTGGAGGCTGGCTACCACAAAACCTTTCTCATTTCAATTCATTATTTTGGTGCCATGTAGACACGGCTATAGTGTAATGGCTAAACATATTTTATGATTAAAAAATTTAAAAATTTATATAGAATTTAATAAATTTTAAATAATCCATTTTAAAGATCATTTAAATAAAACAAAACATTTATATATAGAAATTTTAAATAAAAAAGTAATGAACCGATCACCGAGATTAATCACATTTAAAGAGTTGGCTAATTTTGTCTTATCTATTCCTTTTACTCCACTTTTTTTTTTTTTTTGCTACAATATTTAAAACAAATTCCTAAAATCAAGGTATTTCACCTGTAAATATTTTCTTTTTTTTTCCTTCCAACTTTAATTTTAGGATTGGGGGTACATATGGAGGTTTGTTACATGTACAAATGTAAATGTAACATTGTAAACATGTATCACTGGGATTTGTTGTATGCGTTATTTCATCACCCACGTAGTGTGCATAGTATCCAATAGGTAGTTTTTCAACCTTCACCCTCCTCCCACCCTCCACTGTCAAGTAGGCCCTGGTGTCTATTATTCCCTTCTTTGTGTTCATGTGTACTCCATATTTAGTTTCCACTTATAAGCGAGAACGTGTGGTATTTGGTTTTCTGTTTATGTGTTATAATAATTTGCTTAGGATAATGGCCTCCAGCTGCATCCATATTACCACAAAGGACATGATTTCATTATTTTTTATGGCTATATATAATAGTATTTCTTGGTGTATATGTACCACTTTTTTTTTATTCAATCCACAATTGATGAGCACCTGGGTTGATTCCACGTCTTTGTGACTATTCACTATTGTGAATGGTGCTGTGATGAACATATGCATGTGTATTAGTCCATTTTTACACTGCTATAAAGAACTGCCGGAGACCTGGGTAATTTATAAATAAAAGAGTTCTAATTGACTCACAGTTATGGATGGCTGGGGAGGCCTCAGGAAATCTACAATCATGGCAGAAGGTGAAGGGGAAGCAAGGCACATCTTACATAGTGGCAGGAGAGAGAGAGAGCAAGTGGGGAAGTGCCACAAATTTAAACCATCAGATCTCATGAGAACTCCCTAACATGAGAATAGCATTGGGGAAATCCACTCCCATGATCCAGTCCCCTCCCACCAGGCCCCTCCCTGACGCGAGAGGATTACAATTCAACATGAGATTTGGGTGGGAACACAGAGCCAAACCATGTCATTCTTCCACTGGAGCCTCCCAAATCTCATGTCCTTCTCATATTTCAAAATACAATTATTCAGTCTCAACAGTCCCCTAGTCTTTTTTTTTTTTTTTTTAGATGGAATCACAACTTTAATGAAAACTTGTTTTAAGTAGCTACCTATTTTGTGCCAGATGTTTTGTCAGGTACTTTGAATGTCTTTTTAAATTTATTATTTTAACAAACCAGTGAAGTGAGTATTCTTCTTCCCATTTTACAGATAAAGACATAGTCTCAGAGAAAGTTTGTGGCTTGTCATTTACACACCTAGGAACTGTCAGAATCAATTAGAACCCAGGTCAATTTGAAGGTTCTTTCCACTACATCACCCTGCCTCTCACATTTTAGATACTGAGTAATAAACATTCAATATTTAAACACAGAAGCATAATACTGTAGACATTAGAGTAAGAAGAGCATTATTTAATATAAATATAACCCTTCTCCTTTAAAGGAACTCTGAAATTATTCTTAGGTTTGGTAATTTAACATAATCCTATTTTTGATTCTTTTTTCTTTGCCTTTGTCAAATTGGGTTAATTCAAAAGCCTTGTTTTCAAGCTCTGAAGTTCTTTATTCTACTTGTTCAATTCTATTGTTGAAACTTTCCAGTGTATTTTGCATTTCTCTGTGTTTTTCATTTCTAGAAGTTGTGATTTTTTAATTTATGATATCTGTTTCTCTGGAGATTTTTTCATTTATATCCTGTATTTTAAAAAATTTCTTTAAGTTGTTTTTCACCTTTCTCTGGTGCCTCCTTGAGTAGCTTCATAATTGACCTTCTGAATTATTTTTCTGGCAATTCAGAGATTTCTTCTTGGTTTGGATCCATTACTGATGAGCTAGTGTGAACTTTTGGGGGTGTTATAGAACTTTGTTTTGTCATATTATGAGAATTGTTTTCTGTTCCTTTTCATTTGGGTAGACTATGTCAGAGGAAAGATCTGGACTCAAGGGTTGCTGTTTAGATTCTTTCGTTCCATGGGGTGATCCCTTGATGTGGTGCCCTCCCCACTTCCCTAGGCTTGGGGCTTCCTAAGAGCTGGGCTAAAGTGATTGTTATTGCTCTTCTGGGTCTAGCCACCCAGCAGAGCTACCAGGCTCTAGGCTGGTACTGGGGAGTGTCTGCAAGGATTCCTGTGATGTGATCCATCTTCAGGTCTTTCAGGCATAGATACCAACACCTGCTTTTGTGGAGGTAGCAGGAGAGTGAAGTGGACTCTGTGAGAATCCTTGCTTGTAGTTTTGTTTAGTGCACTGGTTTTCTTAAATGCTGGTTATGCTAGCAGTGAAGTTGTTAAGTGGACAGACTCAAGACCTCTGGTTATCCAGGTGGTTGAATTAGCCATTGTTTTCTCTTTCCTTGGAGTTCAGTTGGTTGGCCTTCTCTTTCCTTGGAGTAGAGTTGGTTTCCTAATGACTTGAGTTGGTTGGCTTCCAGCCAGGAGGTGGTGCCTTCAAAAGAGCATGAGCTGTGGTAGTATAGGGGAGGATTCAAGCTTGCCCTAAGGTTGCCTGGATAAGTATTTGGGTTTCTCAGGTGATGGGCAGGGTCTTAGAGTTCCCTTCAGTTTATGTCTCTTGTTGTTGTTTTGTCATCAGCTACCAGGGTGGGTAGAGAAAGACCATCAGGTAGGGGCAGGGTTAGGTGGGTCTGAGCTCAGACTGTCCTTGGGTGGGGCTTGCTGTGGCCATTGTTGGGGATGGGGTGGTTCTCATGCCAATGGAGTTATGTTCCAAGGGGGATTATGGCTGCCTCTGCAGCTTCATACAGGTCCCCAGGACGGTTGGAGAAAGCCGGCAGTGAACAGGCCTTACCCAGCTCTCATGCAGCCAGCAAAGCTAATCTCACTCCCGCTGTACTCTCCCAACAGCCAACAGAGCTGAATTTATATCCAGGTCACCAGTGTGCGGGGCTGAGATCTTGCCCCAGGCTACAAGCCTCCCTGCTGAGAAAGCAAGCAGGGCTTTCAGTGCTTGCTACTCCCTGACTGCCATGGCTTCTGTGCTAATATCTGTACTTCCTGTTTGACCCCTGGCTACTGCCCAGGAAAATCCATGCTTTGTCAAAATTATTACAAAGTTCAGCTTAAAGTCTCCTTTTCCCTGTGGCTTTTCCCCAATTCTACTGGCTGCTGTCCCCAGGATCCCCGTGAGATAAAGTTAGAAATGGCTTCCCTGGAGACCAGGAGTGCCTACAGAGCTCTTCCTACTGCTGCTTTTATTTTATATTTTGCTTGGCTCTCTAAATTCATTTCAGCTCTAGTTAAGGTTAGATCCTTCTCCTGTGATCTGGATTTTCAGGTTCCTCAGGATGTGTGTTCAGAGGCAGACTTTCACCCTCTCACGCTTTGGGCACTTGCAGTTTTTTGGCTGTCTCATGGAGTTTGCAGCAGCAAGCTGCTTCTTTCAAAGGGTCTATGAAATTTTTTGTTTTCTTGGTATGTTCCTGCAGTGGTTCTTGCAGCAATATTTTACATTGTGAGTCTCCACATACTGTCTGTCCATTTGAGTGGGAGCTACATCCATTTGAGTGGGAGCTACAAGTTAGTCCTACCTCCTTTCCAGATTTTTTTTCTTCTTTCAGTCTCCCAGTCTTAACTCATTTCAGCATTAACTCAGAAGTCCAAAGTCCAAAGTTTCATCTGAGACAAAATAAGCCCCTTCTACCTATGAGCCTGTAAAATCAAAAACGAGTTAGTTACTTTCAAGACACAATCTGGGTACAGGCATTGGGTAAGTGCTCCCATTCTGAATGGGAGAAATTGGCCAAAACAAGGGGGCTACAAGCCTCAATGCAAGTTCATAATTTAGCAGGGCAGTCATTAAATCTTAAAGCTTCAAAATAATCTCCTTTGACTCCACATCCCACATCCAGGGCACACTGATGCAAGGGGTGGGCTCCCAAGGCCTTGGGCGGCTCCTCCCCTGTGGCTCTGCAGGGTACAGCCCCTGTAGCTGCTTTCACAGGCTGGTGTTGAGTGCCTGCATCTTATCTAGGTGCATGGTGCAAGCTGTCAGTGGTTCTACCGTTTTGAGGTCCGAAGGACAGTGACCCTCTTCTCACAGCACCACTAGACAGTGCCCCAGTGGGGTCACTGTGTGGGGCCTCCAACCCCACATTTCTCCTCTGCCCTATGCTGTAGAGGTTCTCCGTGAGGGCTCTGCCCCTGCAGCAGACTTCTGCCTGGACATCCATCTATTTCCATACATGCTTTGAAATCTAGGCGGAGGTTCCCAAACTCTTGCCTTCTGCATACCCACAGGCCCAACACCACATGGAAGCTGCCAAGGCTTGGGGCTTGCACCCTATGAAGCAATGGCCTGAGCTGTACCTTGACACCTTTTAGCCATGGCTGGAGCTGGAGCAGCTGGGACACAGGGTACCATGTCTCGAGGCTGCAGAGAGCAGCATGGCTCTGGGTCTGGCCCGTGAACCCATTTTTCCCTCCTAGGCCTCCAAGCCTGTGATGGGAGGGGCTGCCACAAAGATCTTAGAAATTCCCTGGAGACATTTTTCTCACTGACTTCACTATTAACAATTGGCTCTTTGTTACATATGCAAATTTATATAGCTGTCTTGAATTTCTCCCCAGAAAATGGGTTTTCTTTTCGGCTACAGGGTCAGGCTACACATTTTCCAAACTTTTGTGTTCTGCTTCCCTCTTAAATATAAGTTCTAATTTCAGACCATCTCTTTCTTCATGTATATGAATGTACACTTTTAGAAACAGCCATGTTACATCTTGAGCGCTTTGTTGCTTAGAAATTTATTCTGTCAGATACCTTAAATCATGTCTCAAGTTCAAGTTCCACAAATCTCTAGGGCAAGGGCAAAATGCTGCCAGCCATGAACATTTTGGTCAAAACCATTCAACAAGTCTCTAGAAGGTTCCAAACTTTCCTACATCTTCCTATCTTCTTCTAAGCCCTCCAAACTGTACAAACCTCTGTCCATTACCCCATTCCAAAGTCATTTCCACTTTTCAGGTGTCTTTATAGCAGTGGTTCACTCTGCTGGTACCAATTTTCCATATTAACCAATTTTCACACTGCTATAAAAAGAACTACCTGAAACTAGGTAACTATAAAGAAAAGAGTTCTAACTGACTTACAGTTCCACATAGCTGGGGAGGCCTCAGGAAACTTACAATCATGGCAGAAGGTGAAAGGAAAGCAAGGCACATCTTACATGGTGGCAGGAGAGATAGAGTGAGGGGAGAAGTGCCACACTTTTAAACCATCAGATCTTGTGAGAACTCAGTCAATATCATGAGACCAGCATGGGGGAAATCCACCCCCATGATCTAATCACTCCCATCAAGTCCCTCCCCTGACATGTGAGGGTTAAAATTTGACATGAGATTTGGGTGGGGACACAGAGCCATACCATATCAGCATGTATGTATCATTATGTAGTATGATTTATATTCCATTGGGCATATACCTAATAATGGGATTGCTAGGTCAAATGGTTATTCTATTTTATTTTATTATTTTTATTTTTTATTATACTTTGAGTTTTAGGGTACATGTGCACAACGTGCAGGTTTGTTACATATGTATACATGTGCCATGTTGGTGTGCCACACCCATTAACTCATCATTTAACATTAGGTATATCTCCTAATGCTATCCCTCCCCCCTTCCCCCACCCCACAACAGGCCCCAGTGTGTGATGTTCCCCTTCCTGTGTCCATGTGTTCTCATTGTTCAATTCCCACCTATGAGTGAGAACATTGAGTTCTTTGAGAAATCTCCAAATTGCTTTCCAGAGTGGTTGAACTAATTTGCATTCCCATCAGCAGTGTATAATTGTTTCCTTTTCCCTGCAACTTTGCCAGCATCTGTTATTTTTTGACTGTTTAATAATTGCAATTTTGACTGGTGTGAGATGGTATCTCATTGTTGTTTTGATTTGCATTTCTCTAATGTTTAGTGATGTGCAACATTTTTCAAAATGTTTGTTGGCTGCCCAAATGTCCATCAGTGATAGACTGGATTAAGAAAATATGGCACATATACACCATGGAATACTATGCAGCCGTAACAAAGGATGAGTTCATGTCCTTTTTAGGGACATGGTTGAAGCTGGAAACCATCATTCTCAGCAAACTATCGCAAGGACAGAAAACCAAACACTGCGTGTTCTCACTCATAGGTGGGAATTGAACAATGAGAACACTTGGACACAGGTTGGGGAACATCACACAACAGGGCCTGTTGTGGGGTAGGGGGAGGGCGGAGAGATAGTATCAGGAGAAATACCTAATGTAAATGATGAGTTAATGCGTGCAGCACACCAACATGTCACATGTATACATATGTAACAAACATGCACATTGTGCATATGTACCCTAGAACTTAAAGTATAATAATAAAAAGAAAATGTTTGTTGGCTGCTTGTATGTCTTCTTTTGAGAAGTTTCTGTTCATGTCCTTTGCCCACTTTTTAATGGGGTTGTTTTTTGTATGTTGAATTGCTCCTTATAGATTCTGGATATTAAAACTTTGCCAGATGCAAACTTTGCAAATATTTTCTTCCATTCTGTAGGTTGTCTGTTTACTCTGTTGATAGTCTATTTTGCTATGCAGAAGGTTTATTAGGACTCACTTGTCAATTTTTGTTTTAGTTGCAATTGCTTTTGGTGTCTTTGTTATGGAACCTTTGCTAGGGCCTATGTCCACAGTGGTATTTCCTAGGATTTCTTCTAGGATTTTTATAACTTTAGACTTTACATTAAAGTCTTTAATCCATCTTGAGTTGATTTTTTTTTATATGGTGAAAGGAAGGGATCTAGTTTCAATCTTCTGCATATGGCTGCCAGTTATCTCAGCATCATTTATTGAATAGGGAATCCTTTCCCCATTGCTTGTTGTTGTTGACTTTGTCAATGCTCAGATGGTTGTAGGTGTGTGGATTTATTTCTGGGTTCTCTAACCTGTTCCATTGCTCTATGTGTCTGCTTTTGTACCAATACCATGCTGTTTTGATTACTGTAGCCTTGTAGTATAGTTTGAAGTTGGGTAGTATAATACCTTTGACTTTGTTCTTTTTACTTAGGTTTGCTTTGGCTATTCAGGCTCTTTTTTGTTTCTATATACATTTTAGAATAGTTTTTTTCTGACTCTGTGAAAAGTGTCCATTGGTAGTTTGATAGGAATAGCATTGAATCTGTAAATTGTTTCGAGCAATATGGTCATATATTCTTCCTATACATGAGCATGAAATGTTTTCCCATTTGTTTATGGCATCTCCGATTTCTTTCAGTAGTGTTTTGTAATTCTCATAGTAGAGATCTGTCACTTCCCTTGTTAGCTGTATTCCCAGGTATTTTATTTTTTTTGTGTGGCTATTGTGAATTGGATTACATTCTTGATTTGACTCTCAGCTTAGAAATTGTTGGTGTATAGAAATGCTACTGATTTTTTATACATTGATTTTTTGTCGTGAAGCTTTGAGGAAGTTGTTTATCAGATTTAGGAGCCTTTGGACAGAGACTATGGAGTTTTCTAGGTATAGATTTGTATCATCTGTGAAGAGAGATAGTTTGACTTCCTGTCTTCCTATTTAGATGCCTTTTATTTCTTTCTCTTGCCTGATTGCTCTGGCTAGGACTTTCAGAACTGTGTTGAATAGGAGTGGTGGGAATGGGCATCCTTATCTGTTCCAGTTCTCAAGGGGAATGCTTCTAGCTTTTGCCTGTTCAGTATGATGTTGGCTGTGGATTTGTCATAGATGGCATTTATTATTTTGAGGTATGTTCCTTCAATGTCTAATTTGTTGACAGTTTTTATTTTGAAGGGATGTTGAATTTTATTGAAGGCCTTTCCTGTGTCTATTGAGATGATCATGTGGTTTTTGTTTTTAGTTCTGTTTAGGTGATGAATCACATTTATTGATTTGCATATGTTGAACCAACCTTGCATCCCAGGGATAAAGCCTACTTGATCATGGTGGATTATCTTTTTAATGAGCTGCTGGATTTGTTTTGGAAGTATTTTAAAAATTTTTTTATTATACTTTAAGTTCTAGGGTACATGTGCACAATGTGCAGGTTTGTTACATGTGTATACATGTGCCATGTTGGTGTGCTGCACCCATTAACTCGTCATTTACATTAGGTATATCCCCTAATGCTATCCCTCCCCCCAACCCCCACCCCATGACAGGCCCCAGTGTGTGATGTTCCCCTTCCTGTGTCCAAGTGTTCTCATTGTTCAATTTCCACCTATGAGTGAGAACATGCAGTGTTTGGTTTTTTGTCCCTGTGATAGTACACTAAGAATGATGGTTTCCAGCTTCATACATGTCCCTACAAAGGACATGGACTCATCCTTTTTTATGGGATTTGGCAGTATTTTGTTGAGGATTTTTGCATCTATGTTCATCAGGGGTGTTGGCCTAAAGTTTTTAAAAATTTTTTTGTCTCTGCCAGGTTTTGGTTTCAGAATGATGCTGGCCTCATAGAATGAGTTACGGAGGAGTCCCTTCTCCTGATTTTTTTTTTTTTTGGAATAGTTTTAGTAGGATTGATACAGTTCTTCTTTATATGCCTGGTAGAGCTTGGCTGTGAGTCTGTCTTTTTCAGGGATTTTTCTGGTTGGTAGGCTTTTTATTACTGATTCAGTTTTGAAACTCATTATTGGTATGTTCAGGGTATTAATTTATTCCTGGTTCAATCTTGGGAGGTTGTATGTTTCCAGGAATTTATCCACTTCTAGGTTTCCTAGTTTGTGCGCATAGAGGTGTTTGTAATAGTCTCTGAGGGTTTCTTGTATTTCTATGGGGTTGGTAGTAATGTACCCTCTGTCATTTCTGATTCTGTTTATTTGGATATTCCTTTTTAAAATTAGTTTAGCTAGCAGTCTATCTATCTTATTTATTCTTTAGAAGAACCACTTTTGATTTTGTTGATCTTTTGTATGGTTTTTCACATCTCTGTTTTGTTCAGTTCAGGTCTGATTTTGGTTATTTCCTGTCTTCTGCTAGTTTTGGGGTTGGTTTGTCAGTTCCTTATTTTTAAAGTTCCTCTAGGTGTGATGTTAGGTTGTAAATTTGAGATCTTTCTAACTTTTTGAAGAGGGCATTTAGCACCACAAACTTTCCTCTTAACACTGCTTTAACTGTTCCAGGGATTCTGGTATGCTGTATCTTTGTTTATATTAATTTCAAAGAATTTCTTGATTTCTGCTTTAATTCTTTACCCAAAACTCATTCAGAACCAGATTGTTTAATTTTCATGTAATTGTATGGTTTTGAGAAATCTTCTTGGTATTGATTCTATTTTTATTGTGCTGTGCTCCAAGAGTGTGGTTGGTGTGATTTTGGTTTTCAAAAAGTTGTTGAGAATTGCTTTATGGCTGGGCATGTGGTCAGTTTTAGAATATGTACCACGTTTAGATGAAAAGAATGTATATTCTTTTACTGTTGGCTTGAGTGTTCCATAATCTGTTAGGTCCATTTGGTCAAGTGTCAAGTTTAGGTACCAAATATCTTTGTTAGTTTTCTGCCTTGATGATCCACCTAATACTGCCAGTGGGTTGTTGAAATCTCCTGCTATTGTTGTGTGGTTATCTAAGTGTCTTCAAATCTTTTCTAAGAACTTGTTTTATGAATTTGGGTGCTCCAGTATTGGCTGCATATATATTTGGGACAGTTCAGTCTTCTTGTTGAATTGAACTCTTTATCATTATGTAATGCCCTTCGTTGTTCCTTTTGATTGTCATTAAAATCTGTTTTGTCTGAAATAAGAATAGCAACTCCTATTCTTTTGTGTTTCCATTTGCTTGAGAAATTTTCTCCACCCATTTACTTTGAGCTTATGGGTGTCATTGCATGTGAGATGGGTCTCTTGATGGCATATATTTGGGTCCTGCTTCTTTATCCAGCATATCACTCTGTGCATTTTAAGTGGGGTGTTTAGCCCATTTATGTTCAAGGTTAATATTGATATGTGTGGATTTTATCCTGTCATCATGTTGTTATATACTTAAGTGTATTTTTGTGGTGGCCGGTAATGGTCTTTCCTGTCCACGTTTGACATGACCTTAAGGACCTCTTGTAAGACAAGTTTGGTGGTAATGAATTCTCTTAGCATTTGCTTGTCTGTAAAGGATTTTATTTCTCCTTTGCTTATGATGCTTAGTTTGACTGGATATAAAATTCTTGGTTGGAATTTTTTTTCTCTTAGGCTGCTGAAAATAGGCCCTCAATCTCTTCTGGTTTGTAGGGTTCTACTGAAAGGTCTATTATTACCCTGATGGAGTTCCCTTTGTAGATGAAAGCCTCTTCCCTCTGGCTGGATTTACTATTTTTTCTTTTGCATTGACCCTGGAGAATCTGATGACTATGTCTCCTGGGGATGGTAATCTTATATAGTATCTCATAGGGGTTTTCTGAATTTCCTGAGTTTGAATGTTGACTTCTGTAGCAAGACTGGTGACATTTTCATGGGCAGTATTCTCAAATATGTTTTCCAAGTTGCTTGTTCTCTCTTTCTCTCTTTTTGGCATGCCAATGAGTTATAGGTTTTGTCTGTTTATATAATTCCGTATTTCTCAGAAATTTTGTTCATTTTTAAAACTTCTTTGTTTATTATTTTTGTCTGACTGAATTTATTTGAAAAACTGGTCTTTGAGCTCTGAGATTCTTTCCTCAGCTTGGTGTATTCTGCTGTTAATACTTCTGATTATGTTATAAAATTATTGTAATAAGTTTTTCAGCTCTATCAGATCAGTTTGGTTCTTTCTTAAAATGGCTGTTTAATCTTTCAGCTCTTGAATCATTCTACTGGATTCCTTAAATTCCTTGGATTGGGTTTCATCTTTCTCCTGCATCTCAGTGCTCTTAATTGCTATCCAGATTCTGAATTCTATGTCTGTCATTTCAGCCATTTGAGTCTGGTTAAGAACCATTATTGGGGACCTAGTGAAGTCATTTGGAGGTAAGAAGACACTCTAGTTTTCTAGCTTTTAGAGTTTCAGAGTTTTGTGCCTTTAAAAAAAATATATATGTTTGGGCTCATGTTTCTTTAATCTTTAAAGTTGCTGTTTTTTTTGGATGGGGCTTTTTGCTTTCATATTCTTTGATGCACTTGAGGGTTTGATGGTAATATAAGTTGGGTTTAGCTGATTGGCTTTGTTTCTGGATGATTTCAGGGGGCCAAGGCTCAGCTCATCATTCTTGTACTATGTGCTGTGACCCTGGGGGTCTGGGACTAGGTCCATGGCTTTGTTCTCCATCCCCTTTAGGTTAAGCACCTACAGCACTGCAGGGGCTGAGATATTCCTGGTCTTCTGGTAACAACACTCTGACTGCAGAAGGTGCTGGCAAAACTACTTTGTCAGGGCAGTGACTGCAGAGCCTGTGCTTACATACACAAGCCAGCAATAGCAGGGTGGTTGTGTGGTAGGGTCTGCACCCATGCACTAGCGGCAGTGGTGTGGTGGGGTCCCCATGTACATGTCAGTAGCAGTAGGATGATGGGGTTTGCGTGTGGACACATGTACCATCAAAGCAGTGGGGGGAGGCTGAGAGTGAGTGCATGTTGGCAAAGTGGTGGTGGTGGGGGTGGCTGTGGGTATGTGTGTGCTGGTGGGGGCCCATCTGCAGAAGCTTTCTAATGGTTAGACAAGATCTGCCTGCAAAAGAGTTATAGCAGTGACCACTGGGAAGCACTCTGGTTGGGCATCTTGAGGCTGCACTACAAGTGGGTGCAGCCAGGCAGGGCCCCTGGCAGAAGCCAGCAGATAGAAGGGTGCTTAGATCAGACTGGCCCCATCTCATGGGCAAGATAGCTCTGTTCTGTCCAAATCCAACAGTTAAGAAAGGCCACATCCACGTAGAAGAGCCTGATGAGCCTTGGGGATACATGTCCCTGGCCATGCTCCACTGCAACCATTCCTATACCAAACTCTCTGGGCTCCATGCAGTCCAATCTGATATATTGTAATACATGTTATATGAATAGGGACCATGGGGTGGAGTTTCTGCAGTGACAGGAGATCTTTAAGATGGGTTACCACTATGTTACATTGTAGACAGAATTCATAGAAGTCAGATTCTAGTCATGGCTAAATCTAGGCAAAATTGAAGTAGACATTATTCTTTTGTCTTTTCCCAGTTTCCTTATCTATGCTTTTCCCCCTTTCCTGAGTCTTCAACTCTGCTTGCTCAGGGTTTGCAGATGCTACTTTATTTCTTCTCACTTAGGAAAAAAGCTCATTCACATTTATGTTGTTACTGATGACCATCCAAGGGAAACAGTATGTTGTAGGGGAAAAGAGCAAGAGTTTTAAGGCAGATGAAACAGGGTTTCAATCCTGTCTCTGCTTGTTGCATTTTATAAAAAGAATGCCTGGAAATGCCTGGATTGAGATTGCTGAACCCCAAATAATGTGTCACTAATGGAGAACTTTCAGGCACTGGGAAGGAAGATATTTCTGGGTTGAGGACACTTTTCACATGTCTCTCAAATTCTTCATTTAATCATTTAATTTTACATTTGGCAAGAAAATAAGAACTCTTTACAAAGTTTTCTCACATAAAAGAAAACATATTTGTAGGTGTTGAAAACAAAACAAACCCTTACAAATATCTCCTCATGTTGACAGGCATTACTACGTTTTTGTAGAAAGACTTTCAGAAGATGGAAATCCATACATCCTGTATGTCCAGGGGTTAAAGCAGACAGGACAGACTTTTTTTGGCACTGGAGTAAGTATGTCAAGTCTGGCCATATTTGCATATGCTGTATTTTAAAATCATGTTTAAAAATGTTTCATATATTCTGAATCTGGCAAGTGGAAGGCAAGGAGGTCACCTGTACAGCTGGTGCAGGTAATAGAATTCCCATCAGGCACATTTTGAAGCTCCAAAGTAATGTGACAAACGGAACACTCCATCTGTTGGGAGCCCATTGAGATGAGCACCAGCTCCACAGACACTTTAATATGGGTGGAATATTTTGATGGCAACCATTTATATTAAGTATCTTTAATTTCATTTACTTTCTGTGTAATTATTCTAGAAGTAGTCACAAATATGAACCGTACAGAAGCACATATGCTGGCAAGAATTTATAATATTTCTGTCTTAATGATACTACATGAAGAAAAATAATGGAAACATTTTAACACAAGACACTTTATAAATCATGCATTATTAAAAACTGTTTAATCAAAGCTTGGTGGCAGTTTACTCATAATATTCAAAATGACCATGAACAACTACATGAAGAATATTTAAGATAAGAAAATATAATAAACATTCTCTAAAACATGCTGTCATTTTAAATACCTTGGGTCACTAAAGAAAAAACATAGGTAATTAAACAGAAAAATTCTTTTTAGTGAATTATTAAATGTAATACATAACTGGATCTAGGTTTTCTCAGAAGAAGGGGCAGGCAAAAAAAATTTATGTGAATATAGGTGTTAGGATAGGTGAGATCACTGAAACTTCTACTAATAATTAACACTTAGCTTCAATATTTGTACTGAACTCTGGTAGCCGTCATTTGGGAGAAGCAGTACTCAATCAAGATATGTCCTTTGTGAGGTGTGTCACAAGTAATTTATTATTAGTAGCAGTTACCCAACTTTTAAAATGAATTACTTGTTAGAAATTATAGCAAATTCAAAGTGATCTGCATGATGATGTCATCCAAGGACATGGGTCTCTTTGGCACTTCTGTGAGTCTTCAAAGATGCGAGTGAGTTGGAGAAGGGGAAATTGTACACAACCTGCAGCACATAACATCTGTACCAAAGCCCTTAATCTTGGTGCTACACATGAATGCCATTCATCACGTATGTTGCAGTGGGTATAATAAGATTGGGAGCTGCCAAATACCTGATATGCAAAGGTTGGTTATGGTGCTAGAGATCCCTCGGGGGCTGGCCTGATAACCCCCCTGCTTCTTGCTTAGCTCTTCATAATCAGGGATGATGCTTAATGTTTCCAGAGGCTAGTGTTTCTGTTACTGTCTTTTAATTAAATGTCCTTCTACAACACTTGTGTGAAGAATGCTCACAAAGGAGAGCTCCTGCTTGGCCAGGAATGTGTATTTTCCTGGATTATGGAGTCGGGGTCCAAGAAAAGCAAAATGTAACATCATTAGACGAAAGTAAGAAATAAAGCAGTGAGAAGCAATAATGGGCTCTTTATTGAGCTCTTTTTATGATTGATAATATTACGTATTATTAAGTGCTTTAAACATACATTAATTGTTTCAACATTCCTCTGAAATAGGTATTACTATCTCCATTTTACCGATGGGGTAACTGAGCCTCAGGGAGGTTAAAAACTTCGCTCAGGATTCCAGCCAGTGAGTGACAGAACCGGGTTGAAACCCATGACTTTGTGACAGTAATGGCCATAGTCATGTCTGTTATGATGTATTGTTGCAAAGTAAGAGAAGTTCCCACACTCCATGAGTGTAGCAGTTCAAAAGATGTAACAAAAATTGTCATTCTGTAATAACATTGACTTACACTTAAAAAACCTATTATGGATTTCAAAACTTTTCAAAGTTCTGGAAGAAAGACAGTCAGGAACTTTACAAATTATTGGTTTATAGTTCATACATTCAGTCTTCACAAAGTCCTAATTAGGCTTTCAGTATAGGGGACATTTTGAGGAACAAGAGATGAGTCACGAGTTTGACCTCCAAAGATCAAGTTGTGGAGGTATCATGTATGATATATTTATGTGTGGAAATAACTAGAAACATCAAACCACAAGTTGAGCTTTCCTTCTCTTGTGACCATCCACCCATGTATTACCCAAGTCC
This sequence comes from Pan troglodytes, assembly GCF_028858775.2. Lineage (NCBI taxonomy): Eukaryota > Metazoa > Chordata > Mammalia > Primates > Hominidae > Pan > Pan troglodytes. The sequence goes on along the minus strand of NC_072408.2, from coordinate 37,984,279 downwards.
AGACCCAATGGCAGTTTGCCAAGTGTGAGCCAAAATTAGTGTGGTCCCAGAAGAACTGGTTCATCTTCCTCTGGTCTGGAGGAGAAATACAAAGCCAGCAGAAGAGGCTTCTTTGAGACAGCAGAGTTCATGGAGTGTTACATTAGACACCTGGTCCCTTACCCTTTCTCCTTTCTGCAGGGGGTATGGAGGGTACTCGACCTGTTCTCTCTGCAACCCTCACCAGCCCAAGGGGTCCCAGGAGAGTGTTCCACGGGGTTTAAAGAGTGATTCTAGAACATGGGGCTGCACGTATTTCTTGCCAGGAACTCTCACAAAGACTGGGGGCTGACAGTTTCACAGTACAATAGCTGAGTGGGAAACAACTGTGGAGTGGTGGAGCTGAGAGAGCTGGAGAGAGCGTGTGGCTCCCACCACATGACATGGCAAGGATACCTGAGTTTTCTGCAGGCTCAGAACCACCTTCAGAGTTAGTGGGTCAGTGGCTGGTTTGCAATCCTGCCATTTCCCCCAGGATGTAGAGTCAGCAGGAAGGAAGAGAAAAATGCTGGAAAACAGATTTGGATGACATTGACTGTGATAGTAATTCCTAAACTAGATTAGAAAATACCACTGGAAAGGCTTCAAGATAGCTAACTAGAGGCACCTGGTACTGGCCTACCCCACAAAGAAGAACCAAAATAGTGAGCAGATAATCACACTTCAAATAGATCATCTATGAGAGAATGCTGGAATTCAGCAAAGAAGTGACAGGAAACACCTAAAGCAAGGAAGGAGAGGGAAGTGAGGCAGCCTGCTCAGTTGGGATCAGATGGGAGCCTGGGAGAGGGTTCCCAATGCAGGTAAAGTGAGAGACCCACATTCCAACCATGGACTTTCTTTCTTTCTTTTTTTTTTTTTTGAGATGGAATCTCACTCTGTCACCCAGGCTGGAGTGCAGTGGTGCGATCTCAGTTCACTGCAACCTCCACCTCCGAGGTTCAAGTGATTCTTCTGCCTCAGTCTCCCGAGTAGCTGGGACTACAGGTGCACACCACCACTATTTTTTTTTAGTAGAGACGGGGTTTCACCATATTGGTCAGGCTGGTCTTAAACTCCTGACCTCATTATCCACTGGCCTCAGTCTCCCAAAGTACTGGGATTACAAATGTCAGCCACCGCACCTGGCCCATGGACTTTCTAATACTAGAAGTCCTACCTAGAGCAATTAAAGAAGAGAAATAAATAAAAGGCATCCAAAGTGGAAAGGAATAATAATCCAAATTATCTTTGTTTGCAGATGATATGATTTTAGATATGATCTCAGATATCGTATCATCTGCAAAACTAAGAAAACCTAAAGAAAAAAATCTAGGAAAACCTAAAGACTCTACCAAAAAACTATTAGAACTGATAAACAAATTTAGTACAGTTTCAGGATACAAAATCAACATACAAAAATCAGTAGCATTTCTTTATGTCAACAGCAAGCAGTCTGAAAAAGAAACCAAGAAAATAATCCATTTACAGTAGCTACAAGTAGAACTAAATTCTTAGGAATAAACTTAACCAAAGCAATGAAACATCTCTACAATGAAAACTATGAAACATTGATGAAAGAAATTGAAGAGGGCACAAAAAAATGGAAAGAGATTCCATGTTTGTGAATTGGAAGAATCAATATTGTCAAAATGTTCATACTAACCAAAGCAATCTACAGATTCAATGAAATGTCTGTCAGAATACCAATGACATTCTTCACAGAAATAGAAAAAAATCCTAAAATCTATATGGAACCACAAAAGACCCAGAATAGCCAAAGCAATCCTGAGCAAAAATAACAAGGCTGGAAGCATCACATTACCTGACTTCAAATTATACTACAAAGCAGTAGTAACCAAAACAGCATCGTGTGGACATAGAAACATAGACCAATGGAACAGAATAGAGAACCTAGAAATAAATTCATACATTTACAGTCAACTCATTTTTGACAAAAGTGCTAAGAACAAACATTGGGAAATGGACAGTCTTTTCAACAAATGGTGCTGGGAAAACTGGAGGTGCATATGCAGAAGAATGAAACTAGATCCCTGTCTCTTACCATATACAAAAGTCAAATAAAAATGGATTGAAGACTTAAATCTAAGACCTCAAACTATGAAATGTCTAAAAGAAAACATTAGAGAAACACTCCAGGACATTGGTCTGGGTGAAGATTTCTTGAGTAAGACCTCGAAAGCACAGGCAAACAAAACAAAAATGGACAAACAGGTCACATCAAGCTAAAAAGTTTCTGTACAGCAAAGGAATCAACTAACAAAGTGAAAAGCTAATATACAGAATGGGAGAGAATATTTGCAAACCACCTGTCTGACAAAGATTAACAACCAGGATATATAAGGAACTTAAACAACTCAATAGCAAAATTTGAATAGGCATTTCTCAGAAGAAGACATACAAATGGTCAACAGGTGTATGAAAATCTCCACATCACTAATCCTCAGGAAAATGCAAATTAAAACTATAGTGAGATATCATCTCACTGCAATTAAGATTACTTTTATCCAAAAGACAGGCAATAATGAATGCTGGTGAGGATGTGGAGAAGGGGGAATCCTATACTGTTGGAGGGCATGTAAATTAGTACATCCACAATGGAGAAGAGTATGAAGGTTCCTCAAAAAAACCAAAAAGAACTGACACGCAATCCAGCAATCCCACTGCTGGGTGTATATCTAAAAGAAAGGAAATCAGTATATTGAAGAGATATCTGCATCTTCATGTTTATTGCAGCACTATTCACAACAGCCAAGATATGGAATCAACTTAAGTATCCATCAACAGATGAATGGATGAAGAAAATGTGGTATATAACACAATGGAATATTATTCAGCCATTAAAAGAATGAAATCCTATCATTTGCAACAATATGGATGGAACTTAAGGACATTATATTAAGCGAAATAATCCAGGCACAGAAAGACAAATACTGCATGTTCTTGCTCATGTGTGAGAGCTCAAAAAGTGGATCTCATCGAGGTAGAGAGTTGATTGATAGTTACTAGAGGCTGGGAAGGGGAGATGAGAAGAGGTTAGTTATGGTTGGATAGGAGGAAAAAGATGTAGTGCTTGGTAGCACAGTAGGGCAACTATAGTTAGTAATAATTTATTGTATATTTCAAAAATAACTTAAAGAGTAGAACTGGAATGTTCCTATCAAAGAAATGATAAATGCTTGTGGCTGGGCATGGTGGCTCATACCTCTAATCCCAGTACTTTGGGAGGCCAAGTTGGGCAGATCATTTGAGGTCAGGAGTTCGAGACCAGCCTGACCAACATGGTGAAACCCTGTCTCTACTAAAAGTACAAAATAATTAACTGGGTGTGGTTGCCCATGCCTGTAGTTCCAGCTACTCAGGAGGCTGAGGCAGGAGAATTGCTTGAACTCAGGAGATGGAAGTTGCAGTGAGCTGAGATTGCACCACTGCACTCCAGCCTGGGTGATAGAATGAAACTCCAACTGAATAAAAAAAAAAAAAAAAAAAAAGGAATGGTAAATGCTTGAGATGATGGATACCACAATTACTCTGATTTGACAGTTATACATTGTATGCTTGTATCAAAATATCGTGTGTATTCTGTAAATATGTACAACTATTATGTATTCATAATAGTTAAAAATAAAAAATTAAAATCATATTAAGTATCTTAGACCACAGTGGAGTAAAACTAAGAACCAATAATAAGAAGAACTTTGGAAACTGTACAAATACATGGAAATTAAACAACATGCTCCTGCATGACCACTGGTCAAGGAAGAAATTAAGGAGGAAAGAAAAAAATTTATTTAAACATGTGAAAATCAAAATACAACATACCAAGACCTGTGGGATATAGCCAAAGCAGTGCTAAGAGGAAAGTTTATAGCAATAAATGCTTTCATCAGAAAAGTAGAAAGATTTCAAATAGATAATCTAATGCACCTCAAGGAACTAGAAAATCGAGAAGAAACAAAATCCCAATTTAGTAGAAGGAAAGAAATAATAAAGATCAGATAAGAAATAAACAAAACAGAGACTAAAATCATATAAGAGTCAACAAAATGAAAAATTGTTTGAAAAGATAAACAAAATTGATAAACTGCTAGCTAGACTAACCAAACAAAAAGAGATAAGACCCAAATAAAATCAGAAATGAAAAAGGAGTCATTTCAACTGATACCAAAGGAATATAAATGATCATTAGATAATATTATGAACAACTACACTAACAAACTGGAAAACCAAGAGGAAATTGATAAATTCCTGAACACATATAACCTACCAAGATTAACTGAGGAAGAAATAGAAAATCTGAACAGACCAATAATGTGTAATGGGATTGAATCAGTAATCAAAAGTCTCCCAACAAAGAAAAGTCCTGGACAGGAAGGATTTACTGCTGAATTCTACCAAACTTTCAAAAAAGAACTAACACTAATTTTCTTCAAACTGTTCCAAAAAATTGAAGAGGAGGGAATTCTTCCTAACTCATTCTATGAGGTGAGCATTTACCCTTATACCAAAACCAGACAAAGACTCAACAACAACAACAACAACAACAACAAAAAAAAAAAAAAAAAGAGAAAACTACAGGCCATTATCCCTGATGAACAGAGACCACACAACCCTCAACAGAATACTAACAAATTGAAACCAACAGCACATCAGAAATATAGTATATCATGATCAAGTGGGAGTTATCCTAGAGATGCATGAATGGTTCAATATACAGAAATAAACAAACATGATACATCACATCAACAGATGAAGGACAAAAATCATATGATAATCTCAGTAGATGCAGAAAAAGCATTTGATAAAATTAACCCTTTATGACAAAAATGCTCAACAAACTAGACATACAAGGAACATACCTCAACATACTAAAGGCCATATGTGACAAACCCACAGCTAATATTTTATGGAATGGAGAAAAGCTGATAGCCTTTCCTCTAAGAACAGGAATAACTTTTACCACTCCTATTCAACATAGTCTAGAAGTCCTAGCCAGAGCAATCAAGCAAGAGGAAGAAATAACAGGCATCTAAACTGGAAAAGAGGAAGTCAAATTGTCCTTCTTTGCCCTCTTTGCACATGATATGATCTTATATATAGAAAAACCTTAAGACTCTCCCGAAAAACTCTTAGATTCGATACATTTGGTGAAATTGTAGAATACAAAATCAACAAACAAAAACGAGTAGCATTTCTATACACTAATAATGAACTAGCTGAGAAACAAATCAAGAAGGCAATCCCATTTATAATAGCTACAAAAATACATGGAAATGGTGGTTCCAAGATGGCCAAATAGGAACAGCTCCAGTCTACAGCTCCCAGTGTGAGAGATGCAGAAAATGGGTGATTTCTGCTTTTCCAACTGAGGTACCGGGCTCGTCTCACTGGGGCTTGTCAGACAGTGGGTGAAGGACAGTGGGTGCAGCCCACTGAGCATGAGCTGAAGCAGGGTGAGGCATCACCTCACCCGGGAAGCGCAAGGGGTCAGGGAATTCCCTTTCCTAGCCAAGGGAAGCTGTGACAGACAGCACCTGGAAAATTGGGTCACTCCCACCCTAATACTGTGCTTTTCCAACGGTCTTAGCAAACGGCACACCAGGAGATTATATCCCATGCATGGCTTGGAAGGTCCCACGCCCATGGAGACTCACTCATTGCTAGCATAGCTGTCTGAGATAGAACTGCAAGGTGGCAGAGAGGCTGGGGGAGGGGCTCCCGCCATTGCTGAGGCTTGAGTAGGTAAACAAAGCTGCCAGGAACCTCGAACTGGGTTCAGCCCACTGCAGCTCAAGGAGGCCTGCCTGCCTCTGTAGACTCCACCTCTGGGGGCAGGGCATAGCCAAACAAAAGGCAGCAGAAACCTCTGCAGACTTAAACGTCCCTGTCTGACAGCTTTGCAGAGAGTAGTAGTTCTCCCAGCATGGAGTTTGAGATCTGAGAATGGTCAGACTGCCTCCTCAAGTGGGTCCTTGACCCCCAAGTAGACTAACGGGGAGAAACCCCCCAGTAGGGGCAGACTGACACCTCACATGGCTGGGTACCCCTTTGAGATGAAGCTTCCAGAGAACGATCAGGCAGCAACATTTGCTGTTCAGCAATATTCACTGTTCTGCAGCCTCCACTGCTGATACCCAGGCAAACAGGGTCTGGAGTAGACCTCCAGCAAACTCCAACAGACCTGCAGCTGAGGGTCCTGACTGTTAGAAGGAAAACTAATAAACAGAAAGGACATCCACATCAAAACCCCATCTGTACATCATCATCATCAAAGACCAAAGGTAGATAAAACCACAAAGATGGGGAAAAAACAGGGCATAAAAGCTGAAAATTCTAAAAATCAGAGTGCCTCTCCCCCTCCAAAGGAATGCAGCTCCTCACCAGCAATGGAACAAAGCTGGACAGAGAATGACTTTGATGAGTTGACAGAAGAAGGCTTCAGACAATCAAACTTCTCTGAGCTAAAGGAGGAAGTTCGAACCCATCACAAAGAAGCTAAAAACCTTGAAAAAAGATTAGATGAATGGCTAATTAGAATAACCAGTGTAGAGAAGTCCTTAAATGACCTGATGGAGCTGAAAACCATGGCAAGAGAACTATGTGATGAATGCACAAGCTTCAGTAGCTGATTTGATCAACCGGAAGAAAGGATATCAGTGATTGAAGATCAAATGAATGAAATGAAGCATGAAGAGAAGTTTAGAGAAAAAAGAGTAAAAAGAAATGAACAAAGCCTCTAAGAAATATGGGACTATGAGAAAAGACCAAACCTACGTCTGACTGGTGTACCTGAAAGTGATGGGGAGAATGGAACCAAGTTGGAAAACACTCTGCAGGATATTATCCGGGAGAACTTCCCCAATCTAGCAAGGCAGGCCAACATTCAGATTCAGGAAATACAGAGAACGCCACAAAGACACTCCTCGAGAAGAGCAAATCCAAGACACATAATTGTCAGATTCACCAAAGTTGAAATGAAGGAAAAGATATTAAGGGCAGCCAGAGAGAAAGGTCCGGTTACCCACAAAGGGAAGCCCATCAAACTAACAGCTGATCTTTCGGCAGAAACTCTACAAGCCAGAAGAGAGTGGGAGCCAATATTCAACATTCTTTTATTTATTTATTTATTTATTTATTTATTTATTTATTTATTATACTTTAAGTTTTAGAGTACATGTGCACAATGTGCAGGTTAGTTATATATGTATACATGTGCCATCCTGGTGTGCTGCACCCACTAACTCGCCATCTAGCATTAGGTATATCTCCCAATGCTATCCCTCCCCCTCCCCCAACCCCACAACATTCCCCAGAGTGTGATGTTCCCCTTCCTGTGTCCATGTGTTCTCATTGCTCAATTCCCACCTATGAGTGAGAATATGCAGTGTTTGGTTTTTTGTTCTTGTGATAGTTTACTGAGAATGATGATTTCCAATTTCATCCATGTCCCTACAAAGGACATGAACTCATCATTTTTTATGGCTGCATAGTATTCCATGGTGTATATGTGCCACATTTTCTTAATCCAGTCTATCATTTTTGGACATTTGGGTTGGTTCCAAGTCTTTGCTATTGTGAATAGTGCCGCAATAAACATATGTGTGCATGTGTCTTTAAAGCAGCATGATTTACAGTCCTTTGGGTGTATAGCCAGTAATTGGATGGCTGGGTCAAATGGTATTTCTAGTTCTAGATCCCTGAGGAATGGCCACACTGACTTCCACAATGGTTGAACTAGTTTACAGTCCCACCAACAGTGTAAAAGTGTTCCTATTTCTCCACATCCTCTCCAGCACCTGTTGTTTCCTGACTTTTTAATGATCGCCATTCTAACTGGTGTGAGATGGTATCTCATTGTGGTTTTGATTTGCATTTCTCTGATGGCCAGTGATGGTGAGCATTTTTTCATGTGTTTTTTGGCTGCATAAATGTCTTCTTTTGAGAAGTGTCTGTTCATGTCCTTCACCCCCTTTTTGATGGGGTTGTTTGTTTTTTTCCTGTAAATTTGTTTGAGTTCATTGTAGATTCTGGATATTAGCCCTTTGTCAGATGAGTAGGTTGCGAAAATTTTCTCCCATTTTGTAGCTTGCCTGTTCACTCTGATGGTAGTTTCTTTTGCTGTGCAGAAGCTCTTTAGTTTAATTAGATCCCATTTGTCAATTTTGGCTTTTGTTGCCATTGCTTTTGGTGTTTTAGACATGAAGCCCTTGCCCATGCCTATGTTGTGAATGGTAATGCCTAGGTTTTCTTCTAGGGTTTTTATGGTTTTAGGTCTAAGGATTAAGTCTTTAATCCATCTTGAATTGATTTTTGTACAGGGTGTAAGGAAGGGATCCAGTTTCAGCTTTCTACATATGGCTAGCCAGTTTTCCCAGTACCATTTATTAAATAGGGAATCCTTTTCCCATTGCTTGTTTTTCTCAGGTTTGTCAAAGATCAGATAGTTGTAGATATGCGGCGTTATTTCTGAGGGCTCTGTTCTGTTCCATTGATCTATATCTCTGTTTTGGTACCAGTACCATGCTGTTTTGGTTACTGTAGCCTTGTAGTATAGTTTGAAGTCAGGTAGTGTGATGCCTCCGGCTTTGTTCTTTCAGCTTAGGATTGACTTGGCGATGTGGGCTCTTTTTTGGTTCCATATGAACTTTAAAGTAGTTTTTTCCAATTCTGTGAAGAAAGTCCTTGGTAGCTTGATAGGGATGGCATTGAATCTGTAAATTACCTTGGGCAGTATGGCCATTTTCATGATATTGATTCTTCCTACCCATGAGCATGGAATATTCTTCCATTTGTTTGTATCCTCTTTTATTTCATTGAGCAGTGGTTTGTAGTTCTCCTTGAAGAGGTCCTTCACATCCCTTGGAAGTTGGATTCCTAGGTATTTTATTCTCTTTGAAGCAATTGTGAATGGGAGTTCACTCATGATTTGGCTCTCTGTTTATCTGTTATTGGTGTATAAGAATGCTTGTGATTTTTGTACATTGATTTTGTATCCTGAGACTTTGCTGAAGTTCCTTATCAGCTTAAGGAGATTTTGGGCTGAGACAATGGGGTTTTCTAGATATACAATCATGTCATCTGCAAACAGGGACAATTTGACTTCCTCTTTTCCTAATTGAATACCCTTTATTTCCTTCTCCTGCCTAATTGCCCTGGCCAGAACTTCCAACACTATGTTGAATAGGAGTGGTGAGAGAGGGTATCCCTGTCTTGTGCCAGTTTTCAAAGGGAATGCTTCCACTTTTTGCCCATTCAGTATGATATTGGCTGTGGGTTTGTCATAGATAGCTCTTATTATTTTGAGATACATCCCATCAATACCTAATTTATTGAGAGTTTTTAGCATGAAGGGTTGTTGATTTTGTCAAAGGCCTTTTCTGCATCTATTGAGATAATCATGTGGTTTTTGTCATTGGTTCTGTTTATATGCTGGATTACATTTATTGATTTGCGTATATTGAACCAGCCTTGCATCCCAGGGATGAAGCCCACTTGATCATGGTGGATAAGCTTTTTGATGTGCTGCTGGATTCGGTTTGCCAGTATTTTATTGAGGATTTTTGCATCAATGTTCATCAAGGATATTGGTCTAAAATTCTCTTTTTTTATTGTGTCTCTGTCCGGCTTTGGTATCAGGATGATGCTGGCCGCATCAAATGAGTTAGGGAGGATTCCCTCTTTTTCTATTGATTGGAATAGTTTCAGAAGGAATGGTACCAGTTCCTCTTTGTACCTCTTGTAGAATTCAGCTGTGAATCCATCTGGTCCTGGACTCTTTTTGGTTTGTAAGCTATTGATTATTGCCACAATTTCAGATCCTGTTATTGGTCTATTCAGAGATTCAACTTCTTCCTGGTTTAGTCTTAGGAGAGTGTATGTGTCGAGGAATTTATCCATTTCTTCTAGATTTTCTAGTTTATTTGCGTAGAGGTGTTTATAGTATTCTCTGATGGTAGTTTGTATTTCTGTGGGATTGGTGGTGATATCCCCTTTATCATTTTTTATTGCATCTATTTGATTCTTCTCTCTTTTTTTCTTTATTAGTCTTGCTAGCAGTCTATCAATTTTGTTGATCCTTTCAAAAAACCAGCTCCTGCATTCATTAATTTTTTCAAGGGTTTTTTGTGTCCCTATTTCCTTCAGTTCTGCTCTGATTTTAGTTATTTCTTGCCTTCTGCTAGCTTTTGAATGTGTTTGCTCTTACTTTTCTAGTTCTTTAAATTGTGATGTTAAGGTGTCAATTTTAGATCTTTCCTGCTTTCTCTTGTGGGCATTTAGTGCTATAAATTTCCCTCTACACACTGCTTTGAATGTGTCCCAGAGATTCTGGTATGTTGTGTCTTTGTTCTCGTTGGTTTCAAAGAACATCTTTATTCCTGCCTTCATTTCGTTATGTACCCAGTAGTCATTCAGGAGCAGGTTGTTCAGTTTCCATGTAGTTGAGTGGTTTTGAGTGAGATTCTTAATCCTGAGTTCTAGTTTGATTGCACTGTGGTCTGAGAGATAGTTTGTTATAATTTCTGTTCTTTTACATTTGCTGAGGAGAGCTTTACTTCCAAGTATGTGGTCAATTTTGGAATAGGTGTGGTGTGGTGCTGAAAAAAATGTATATTCTGTTGATTTGGCGTGGAGAGTTCTGTAGATGTCTATTAGGTCCGCTTGGTGCAGAGCTGAGTTCAATTCCTGGGTATCCTTGTTGATTTTCTGTCTCGTTGATCTGTCTAATGTTGACAGTGGGGTGTTAAAGTCTCCCATTATTATTGTGTGGGAGTCTAAGTCTCTTTGTAGGTCACTCAGGACTTGCTTTATGAATCTGGGTGCTCCTGTATTGGGTGCATATATATTTAGGATAGTTAGTTCTTCTTGTTGAATTGATCCCTTTACCATTATGTAATGGCCTTCTTTGTCTCTTTTGATTTTTGTTGGTTTAAAGTCTGTTGTATCAGAGACTAGGATTGCAACCCCTGCCTTTTTTTGTTTTCCATTTGCTTGGTAGATCTTCCTCCATCCTTTTATTTTGAGCCTACGTGTGTCTCTGCACGTGAGATGGGTTTCCTGAATACAGCACACTGATGGGTCTTGACTTTTTATCCAATTTGCCAGTCTGTGTCTTTTAATTGGAGCATTTAGTCCATTTATATTTAAAGTTAATATTGTTATGTGTGAATTTGATCCTGTCATTATGATGTTAGCTGGTTATTTTGCTCGTTAGTTGATGCAGTTTCTTCCTAGTCTCGATGGTCTTTACATTTTGGCATGATTTTGCAGTGGCTGGTACTGGTTGTTCCTTTCCATGTTTAGTGCTTCCTTCAGGAGCTCTTTTAGGGCAGGCCTGGTGGTGACAAAATCTCTCAGCATTTGCTTGTCTGTAAAGTATTTTATTTCTCCTTCACTTATGAAGCTGAGTTTGGCTGGATATGAAATTCTGGGTTGAAAATTCTTTTCTTTGAGAATGTTGAATATTGGCCCCCACTCTCTTCTGGCTTGTAGAGTTTCTGCCGAAAGATTCACTGTTAGTCTGATGGGCTTCCCTTTGAGGGTAACCCGACCTTTCTCTCTGGCTGCCCTTAACATTTTTTCCTTCATTTCAACTTTGGTGAATCTGACAATTATGTGTCTTGGGGTTGCTCTTCTCGAGGAGTATCTTTGTGGTGTTCTCTGTATTTCCTGAATCTGAATGTTGGCCTGCCTTGCTAGATTGGGGAAGTTCTCCTGGATAATATCCTGCAGAGTGTTTTCCAACTTGGTTCCATTCTCCCTGTCACTTTCAGGTACACCAATCAGACGTAGATTTGGTCTTTTCACATAGTCCCATATTTCTTGGAGGCTTTGCTCGTTTCTTTTTATTCTTTTTTCCCTAAACTTCCCTTCTTGCTTCATTTCATTCATTTCATCTTCCATCGCTGATACCCTTTCTTCCAGTTGATCGCACCAGCTCCTGAGGCTTCTGCATTCTTCACGTAGTTCTTGAGCCTTGGTTTTCAGCTCCATCAACTCCTTTAAGCACTTCTCTGTGTTGGTTATTCTAGTTATACATTCTTCTAAATTTTTTTCAAAGTTTTCAACCTCTTTGCCTTTGGTTTGAATGTCCTCCTGTAGCTCGGAGTAATTTGATCGTCTGAAGCCTTCTTCTCTCAGCTCGTCAAAGTCATTCTCCGTCCAGCTTTGTTCTGTTGCTGGTGAGGAACTGCGTTCCTTTGGAGGAGGAGAGGTGCTCTGCTTTTTAGAGTTTCCAGTTTTTCTGCTCTGTTTTTTCCCTATCTTTGTGGTTTTATCTACTTTTGGTCTTTGATGATGGTGATGTACAGATGGGTTTTTGGTGTGGATGTCCTTTCTGTTTGTTAGTTTTCCTTCTAACAGAGAGGACCCTCAGCTGCAGGTCTGTTGGAGTACTGGGTCCTGTGAGGTGTCAGTGTGCCCCTGCTGTGGGGTGCCTCCTAGTTAGGCTGCTCGGGGGTCAGGGACCCACGTGAGGAGGCAGTCTGTCCATTCTGAGATCTCCAGCTGCATGCTGGGAGAACCACTGCTCTCTTCCAAGCTGTCAGACAGGGACATTTAAGTCTGCAGAGGTTACTGCTGTCTTTTTGTTTGTCTGTGCCCTGCCCCCAGAGGTGGAGCCTACAGAGACAGGCAGGCCTCCTTGAGCTGTGGTGGGCTCCACCCAGTTCGCGCTTCCAGGCTGCTTTGTATACCTAAGCAAGCCTGGGCAATGGCGGGCGCCCCTCCCCCAGCCTCGCTGCTGCCCTGCAGTTTGATCTCCGACTGCTGTGCTAGCAATCAGCGAGACTCTGTGGGCGTAGGACCCTCCGAGCCAGGTGCCGTATGTAATCTCGTGGTGTGCCGTGTTTTAAGCCCGTCGGAAAAGCACAGTATTCGGGTGGGAGTGACCCGATTTTCCAGGTGCTGTCTGTCACCCCTTTCTTTGACTAGGAAAGGGAACTCCCTGACCCCTTGCACTTCCCGAGTGAGGCAATGCCTCGCCCTGCTTTGGCTCGCGCAAGGTGTGTGCACCCACTGACCTGCGCCCACTGTCTGGCACTCCCTAGTGAGATGAACCCGGTACCTCAGATGGAAATGCAGAAATCACCCGTCTTCTGTGTCGCTCACGCTGGGAGCTGTAGACCGGAGCTGTTCCTATTCGGCCATCTTGGCTCCTCCCCCCTTTAACAGTCTTAAAGAAAAGGATTTTCAACCCAGAATTTCATATCCAGCCAAACTCAGCTTCATAAGTGAAGGAGAAGTAAAATCCTTTACAGACAAGCAAATGCTGAGAGATTTTGTCACCACCAGGCCTGCCCTAAAAGAGCTCCTGAAGGAAGCACTAAACATGGAAAGGAACAACCGGTATCAGCCACTGCAAAAACTTGCCAAATTGTAAAGACCATCAGTGCTAGGAAGAAACTGCATCAATGAACGAGCAAAGTAACCAGCTAACATCATAATGACAGGATCAAATTCACGCATAACAATATTAACCTTAAATGTAAATGGGCCAAATGCTCCAATTAAAGGACACAGGCTGCCAAATTGGATAAAGAGTCAAGACCCATCAGTGTGCTGTATTCAGGAGACCCATCTAACATGCAGAGACACACATAGGCTCAAAATAAAGGGATGGAGGAAGATCTACCAAGCAAATGGAAAATAAAAAAAGGCAGGGGTTGCAATCCTAGTCTCGGATAAAACAGACTTTAAACCAACAAAGATCAAAAGAGAAAAAGAAGGCCATTACATAATGGTAAAGGGATCAATTCAACAAGAAGAGCTAACTATCCTAAATATATATGCATCTAATACAGGAGCACCCAGATTCATAAAGCAAGTCCTTAGAGACCTACAAAGAGACTTAGACTCCTACATAATAATAATGGGAGACTTTAACACCCCACTGTCAACATTAGACAGATCCACGAGACAGAAAGTTAGCAAGGATATCCAGGAATTGAACTCAGCTCTGCACCAAGCGGACCTAATAGACATCTACTGAATTCTCCACCCTCAATCAACATAATATGGATTCTTCTCGCACCACATCACACTTATTCCAAAATTGACCACATAGTTGGAAGTAAAGCAGTCCTCAGCAAATGTAAAAGAACAGAAATTATAACAAACTGTCTCTCAGACCACAGTGCAATCAAACTAGAACTCAGGATTAAGAAACTCACTCAAAACCACTCAACTACATGGAAACTGAACAACCTGCTCCTGAATGACTACTGGGTACATAATGAAATGAAGGCAGAAAGAAAGATTTTCTTTGAAACCAATGAGAACAAAGACACAACATACCAGCATCTCCGAGATACATTTAAAGCAGTGTATAGAGGGAAATTTATAGCACTAAATGCCCACAAGAGAAAGCAGGAGAGATCTAAAATTGACACCCTAACATCACAGTTAAAAGAACTAGAGAAGCAAGCGCAAACACATTCAAAAGCTAGCAGAAGGCAAGAAATAACTAAGATCAGAGCAGGACTGAAGGAGATAGAGACACAAAAAACCCTTCAAAAAATCAATGAATCCAGGAGCTGGTTTTTTGAAAAGATCAACAAAATTGATAGACTGCTAGGAAGACTAATAAAGAAGAAAAGAGAGAAGAATCAAATAGATGCAATAAAAAATGATAAAGGGGATATCACCACTGATCCCACAGAAATACAAACTACCATCAGAGAATACTATAAACACCTGTACGCAAATACGCTAGAAAATCTAGAAGAAATGGATAAATTCCTGGACACATACACCCTCCCAAGACTAATCCAGGAAGAAGTTGAATCCCTGAATAGAACAATAACAGGCTCTGAAATTGAGGCAATAATTAATAGCTTACCAACCAAAAAAAGTGCAGGACCAGATGGATTCACAGCCGAATTCTACCAGAGGTACAAGGAGGAGCTGGTACCATTCCTTCTGAAACTATTCCAATCAATAGAAAAAGAGGGAATCCTCCCTAACTCATTTGATGAGGCCAGCATCATCCTGATACCAAAGCCTGGCAGAGACAAAACAAAAAAAGAGAATTTTAGACCAATATCCTTGATGAACATTGATGCAAATATCCTCAATAAAATGCTGGCAAACGAAATCCAGCACATCAAAAAGCTTATCCACTATGATCAAGTGGGCTTCATCCCTGGGATGCAAGGCTGGTTCAACATATGCAAATCAATAAACGTAATCCAGCATATAAACAGAACCAATGACAAAAACCATATGATAATCTCAATAGATGCAGAAAAGGCCTTTGACAAAATTCAACAGCCCTTCATGGTAAAAACTCTCAATAAATTGGGTATTGATGGGACGTATCTCAAAATAATAAGAGCTATTTATGACAAACCCACAGCCAATATCATACTGAATGGGCAAAAAGTGGAAGCATTCCCTTTGAAAACTGGCACAAGACAGCGATGCCCTCTCTCACCACTCCTATTCAACATAGCGTTGGAAGTTCTGGCCAGGGCAATCAGGCAGGAGAAAGAAATAAAGGGTATTCAGTTAGGAAATGAGGAAGTCAAATTGTCCCTGCTTGCAGATGACATGATTGTATATTTAGAAAACCCCATTGTCTCAGCCCAAAATCTCCTTAAGCTGATAAGGAACTTGAGCAAAATCTGAGGATACAAAATCAATGTGCAAAAATCACAAGCATTCTTATACACCAATAACAGATAAACAGAGAGCCAAATCATGAGTGAACTCCCATTCACAATTGCTTGAAAGAGAATAAAATACCTAGGAATCCAACTTCCAAGGGATGTGAAGGACCTCTTCAAGGAGAACTACAAACCACTGCTCAATGAAATAAAAGAGGACACAAACAAATGGAAGAACATTCCATGCTCATGGATAGGAAGAATCAATATCGTGAAAATGGCCATACTGCCCAAGGTAATTTATAGATTCAATGCCATCCCCATCAAGCTACCAAGGACTTTCTTCACAGAATTGGAAAAAACTACTTTAAAGTTCACATGGAACCAAAAAAGTGTCCCCATTGCCAAGTCAATCCTAAGCTGAAAGAACAAAGCTGGAGGCATCACACTACCTGACTTCAAACTATACTGCAAGGCTGCAGTAACCAAAACAGCATGGTACTGGTACCAAAACAGAGATATAGACTAATGGAACAGAACAGAGCCCTCAGAAATAGTACCACACATCTACAACCATCTGATCTTTGACAAATTTGACAAAAACAAGCAATGGGGAAAGGATTCCCTATTTAATAAATGGTGCTGGGAAAACTGGCTAGCCATATGTAGAAAGCTGAAACTGGATCCCTTCCTTACACCTTATACAAAAATTAATTCAAGATGGATTAAAGACTTAAATGTTAGACCTATAACCATAAAAACCCTAGAAGAAAACCTAGGCAATACCATTCACGACATAAGCATGGGCAAGGACTTCATGTCTAAAACACCAAAAGCAATGGCAACAAAAGCCATAATTGACAAATGAGATTTAATTAAACTAAAGAGCTTCTGCACAGCAAAAGAAACTACCATCAGAGTGAACAGGCAACCTACAGAATGGGAGAAAATTTTTGCAATCTACTCACCTGACAAAGGGCTGATATCCAAATCTACAAAGTACTCAAACAAACTTACAAGAAGAGGAAAACAAACAACCCCATCAAAAAGTGGGTGAAGGATATGAACAGACACTTCTCAAAAGAAGACATTTATGCGGCCAACAGACACATGAAAAAATGCTCATCATCACTGGCCATAAGAGAAACGCAAATCAAAACCACAATGAGATACCATCTCACACCAGTTAGAATGGCGATCATTAAAAAGTCAGGAAACAACAGGTGCTGGAGAGGATGTGGAGAAATAGGAACACTTTTACACTGTTAGTGGGACTGTAAAGTAGTCCAACCATTGTGGAAGACAGTGTGGTCATTCCTCAAGGATCTAGAACTAGAAATACCATTTGACCCAGCCATCCCATTACTGGGTATGTACCCAAAGGATTATAAATCATGCTGCTATAAAGACACATGCACACGTATGTTTATTGTGGCACTATTCACAATAGCAAAGACTTGGAACCAACCCAAATGTCCAACAATGATAGACTGGATTAAGAAAATGTGGCACATATACACCATGGAATAGTATGCAGCCATAAAACAGGATGAGTTCATGTCCTTTGTAGGGACATGGATGAAGCTGGAAACCGTCATTCTTGGCAAAGTATCACAAGGACAAAAACCCAAACATGCGTGTTCTCACTCATAGGTGGGAATTGAACAATGAGAACACTTGGACACAGGAAGGAGAACATCACACACCGGGGCCTGTCGTGGGGTGGGGGTTGGGGGAGGGATAGCATTAGGGGATATACTTAATGTAAATGATGAGTTAATGGGTGCAGCACACCAACATGGCACATGTATGCATATGTAACAAACCTGCATGTTGTGTACATGTACCCTAGAACTTAAAATATAATAAAAAAAAAAAGAAGAAGGAAGTCCTGCAAAGGGCCCAAATTTCCCTTCAGAATCTCCACCACGGTACTCATCTATATTTTCAGTCCTTAATTAAATCTGCTTTCTGCTGTGCTTTTCATTCACCATTTAGTAAAAATGAAAACCTTTCTTAATAAATTTCAGAGATGGGAGATTAAATTACTTACATAAATGCTAATATGGCAATGGAATTTTTTACTAAATTTTTTCTTGTAAATACATGATATGGCATCAATATAAATGAGTATGGATGAGTTTATTGGGCTAACCTGGGTACCTATCTGCATTTATAATACCATTTTTATGAGCAAATGCATTGTATCTTCAAGCAAACAGACTTGCAAGCTGATTTCTGGAAATCTAGTTTTCGAAAGTTGAACACTGTGTAATTCAATAAAAATATTCTAATGAGAATAAAAGCTAGACAGAGGCATAATAACGCTTTTCCTAATTTTCCTACCTTTCTTTTAGTTACCTTTTTAGTTACATGAATAGTCTACAGCAAAATAGCTAAGTGAGGTTAAAGTAGAAGTTAGCTGGTCATTCTGGCATAAGTGAAAATGTAGAACTTAGAGTGTACCTTTGCTTAAAGTCAGTTTTCTTTCAGGAATTCATTTTAATATTGTGATACTAGAGACCATGTGAAAAAATATGAAAAAACTCAAACAAGAAAATAATCTTTAAAGAAAATTTGAGAACCTTCATTTCCAAACTTTTATAAGTAGTTTTTACCAAAGACATGCTCATTAAGCTTTGCCAGGCCACTGTCAGTAGTGGATACATGATTAAATCCACCACATGGCATTTCTTACGCTACATGAGTTATGGGATGCAGAATGACAGAATTTATGCAACCTTATGAAACATGCCAGCACAATGTAGCACTTAAGCTAAGATATTTTAATGACCCAATTTGTTCAGACTGCTTGAGGATAAAAAGTGATTTCACAGGATTTGCTACTATTAATCACAGCAGCTTCTAGTATTTAGTACATAGTGGGCAGGTGTTTTCAGGATTATACTAATAACAAGAAAAATAACAATGTTTTTTAATAGTCAAATTATAATGAGAGACAATGTAACATTTTAAATTAGTATAAAAGGGCAGGGTTAGCATAGTATAAAGTATATAATTAATGTATTAAATGCAGATGAAATAATCTTAATTCATTTAGCAATTACTCATTCCGCTTGCAATAAGTAACATATTCAGACGGAACTTAACTGGAAGAAAATAAAAGGCATTGTTGCTTAACTCCTGGTGTCTAGGAAGGAGGGAGAATACACTATATTTTAAGAGACCTCTGAAAAAAGTTCATTTACAAAAATGCCAGGACTCAGGTTTATTATTATTCTCCTGGGGCACACACTTTGAAATGATATTTTCACACAAGGTAGAATCTGAAATTTGAATCCTGTCAGAGCCACAAAATGTGGCAAGTCCAGTTCTCACAGGGAATAACATTTAAATATTAAATGTCTATGTCCAAGGCAGAGATGACAAGAATAAAAATGACTCAATTTCAAGTAAAATCTCTGTCCTCTTTGTTTTTTAAACTGGGTCAAATTGGCATTTTTTGTTCAGTTTGGCCTGAAAGAATACAAAATAAATATGATAAGAGTTTGCAACTGTAATATTTACATAGTTAAAAAGATTCTCAATTTCACTGAAGGCTCTCCTTTGCATGGAAGCTTAGGATTGTTATTTATAGGCTGTGAAACCAAAATGAATGATCCATCAGTCAAAGTGGAAGCTTAGTGCAGTGGAAAAAACCAAAGATTTGATTGACTGAATTTTTCACTTTGCAACAAATTGTTTTGGTGTCAGAGAGGTCTTATAGTCATTGCTGTTTTGTTCTTCCCTTCATTTTTAGGATTGATGTCTTACACACGTCAGTCACTGGATATCCTGAAGAGCTTCAGCCTTATGGGTCTACTGTTTCCTTAAATATTTAAATAAAAATAGCCAGAGTCCCCACATCCTTTGTGTTAAGAGTATTTGAGGAGCACACAATAAACAGCCTCTTTTTTTTTTTTAACTCAAGTTCTAAATTAGTGGAGAAAAAAATGCAAGTGATTGTATATCAAGTGTACATTCAAATGATTGCTGACAGAGGCCAAAATGTCACCCAGAAAGAGGTCCAGGTTGCTGTGCAGAGTGCTCTGCTGTATTACCTAGCCCATCCAATGGTGCTTGAAGTGTCTGAATAGATTGGGATGTGTGTGGAGACTGTGGCAGACTGCTCCAGGTGAATTACAGTGCCTGTCTTTAGAATTTTGGAGCAAAGCTCTACCATCCTTTTTAGATGGCTATTCTTTGAGAAACTGCTTATGGATTGCTCCTTGGCCTTGGCAGAGACTCAACACTTGGTCATGGGCCACCAAATGAACAGGAGCTGTGGACAATAAACTGGGTGTTTTTGGTCCTCTCAAAAAAATATAAATGTTGGGTATGCAGTACAGCTTAAGTAGATCCTGAAGGCATGAGTAAGTTGCTTGGCAAGTTGCCCAGATGCCCCTCCTCATGTTATGTTGCCTCCTCTCTCTCAACCCACATAGCCCTCCAAATCTGAGGGTTCTGCATTATAGAGTCAACCAACTGAGGATTAAAAACTATTTTGAAAAAAAAAAAAACAATACAATAATAAAAGTCATACTAAGAAAGAAATAACAACTATTTACACAGCATTTACATTGTATTAGTTATTATAAGTAATCTGGAGATGATTTAAAGTATACAGGAGGATGTGCAAAAGTTGTATGCAAATACTATTCTATTTTATATAAGGGACTTCCACATCTGTGGATTTTGGTATTTGAAGGGCTCCTAGAACCAATCCCCCAGGATATCTAAGGACAAATATATATGGCTTTTAGGGGGTTGCCTATGGCAAATGTTGACTGAGGAAGAAAACAATTCAGGCCTGGTTTATAGATTGGTATGCTATGCTGGCACATCCTAAAAATGGATAGCTCAGCACTACTGCCCCACTCTGGGGTGGCTTTGAACTATGGTAGTGAAGGGAGCTCCTATTGTTGGACAGTACTTCAAGGAGTACACCTACTTATTAATTTTTCCTGGAAGAGGAGATGGCCCCAGGTACGGCCTTATACTGGCA
The DNA here is from genome assembly GCF_028858775.2 of Pan troglodytes. Lineage (NCBI taxonomy): Eukaryota > Metazoa > Chordata > Mammalia > Primates > Hominidae > Pan > Pan troglodytes. The sequence continues at coordinate 37,963,633 of NC_072408.2, read as the reverse complement.
GGCAGTGGCTAATTGTTTGACTAGATGGTTCGTGTTATGGACTGACTGTTTGCATCCCCCCAAGAAAGAACACAACTAGACAATTGGTGACAAGGAGGTGTGTGGATAGATCTTTCTGAATGGGCATAGAGAGTGAAGACCTTTGTTCCATGTGATTGCTCATCAAAGAGCAACCTCAGTAAAAGAGGATTTTAATAATCAGATGAACAAGATGCGCTGCTCTGTGGACATCAAGCAGGCTTTCTCTGCAGCCATTCCATCCATGCCCAATGGACTCATGAACAAAGTGGCCATGGCAGCAGGGGTAGAAGTTACATATGGACTCAGCAACATGGACTTCCACTCACTACAGCTGATCTGTCTATAGTCACTGTTGAATGCCCAACCTGCCAACAGCAGAGTACAACTTTGAGCCCCTGACATGGTACCATTCCCCAGCAGGCTGAAATACCTGCTGGTAGGTTGGTTGCAATGGACCACATCCATCTTAGAAGAGGCGGTGCTTTGTTCTCACTGAAAGAGACATTTACTTTAAATATGGATTTGTTTTCCTTGCCCTCAAGGCTTTTGTCAAAATCACCATCTGTGGACTTACATAGTATGATTCACATCAAGGTATTCTTATAACACTACTTCTGACCAAGGAACTTACTTAACAGCAATTGTGGACTCATGCTGATGGAATCTACTGATATTACCATGTTCCCTGTTACCATGAAGTAGCTGGTCTGATAGAATGCTGAAATAGCCTTTCAAAAATTTAGTTTCCATACCGGCTGGGAAGGAACATCTCACAGGTTTGAGGTAAAGTCTTCAGGATGTGGCAAATACTGTAAATCAGTGACCAATATACAATGCTCTCTTTCACAGAGGTAGGATCCATGGATTCAGCAAAGCTGTATGAGATGGGAGTTATTCCTTTCACTATTACCCACAGTGAGCCACTATGTGTGGAAGTTCAGTGTGGGGTACCAGGCACTCTTGAAGTTCATGCCTTTTGTCCCTGATCTGTTGCTCATCCTGTTAGCACAAGGCAGCAGCCAAGCCCACAGCTCCCCAGCCCCTGCTGGATCACCTCCTTTAGCTTCTCCAGATCCTCAGCTGGGTGTGTGGATGGCTCTGTGGTGAAGTGTTCCAGTTCCTTCTGTGCCATTGAGGCTGGAGATAGAGAGAGGGAGATGAGGGTTCCAGCTGGTCTTTGTAGGCTCCAGTTTGTCCTTGTCCTGCCTTTTAAATGTCCAGCTGTTCTTACCAACTGCTGGTACTGAGAAACTCTACAGAGCCTGCAGGGCTATAACAGACAAGGACCGACAGCCTCCCATAGGGTTCCTCAACAGCTCCTACAATTACATAAGGTGGAGTTCCTATAGCAAATCCCATATAGTGGCTCTGCTTGTCTGACAAAGCCTAAATGACACAGCATCTGTCCACTAACTCTGAAGATTCTCGGGGAGGACTTCGTCCTCTTGGTCGTTTATTGGCCTAATTTTCTGCTCCTCAGAGTTTTCAAATTTACTGTCACCTTGACTCTTGCGTCTGTTCCCCTTTCTATGCCCCAAGTCAACCAAAATGTGGAACACAATGTCTTTTCCTTAGTTTACCTCAAATACCACTCATAAAAGCAAGGAATTTCACAGAGGTTCTGTGGTAAAAATGGGAGTTGCATTAGAGCAAAATACCTATAGCAGAAGATTACTTAAAATTGAGTATTAGTTGCCCCATTTTGAAAAGTCCAGTTCCTTGGCCTCCTGCCAACTATCAGTTTTCTTTCTCTTCTCTCGTCTGTCTCCCTAATCTGTCCTTCCACATCTTTCTGGCAACTCAAAACTCCTTTCATTAAAAAAAAAAGTAGAATAACTCATTGTCTTCTTCTTGATCATTGATATGGTTTGGCTGTGTTCCCACCAAAATCTCATCTTGAATTCCCACATGTTGTGGGAGGGGCCTAGAGGGAGGTAACTGAACCATAGGGGCAAGTCTTTCCCATACTGTTGTTGTGATAGTGAGTAAGTCTCACGAGATCTGATGGTTTTAAAAAGAGGAGTTCCTCTGCACAGGCTCTCTCTTTCTTTGCCTGCTGCCATCCATGTAAAAGATGACTTGCTCCTCCTTGCCTTCCACCATGATTGTGAGGCTTCCTCAGCCACGTGGAACTGTAAATCCAATTAAACCTCTTTCTTTTGTAAATTGCCCAGTCTTGGATATGTCTTTATCGGCAGTGTGAAAACAGACTAGTACAATCATGTTATTGCATGCTTTCGTTTTTATAACCAAAGGCCGTCAAAGAAAAGACATCTTTCTCTGAAGAGGAAGTTTACTGCCAGTTGTAAAACACAGGCCCTTCCCTCCCCTCTGTATCTTGAACTATCTTGCAGTAGATCTCAGTGGAGAGGGATGCCATATTCTATACCATCCTGTCACAGATTTACTCAAAATCAATTTTATAAAACCAAAACCTTAAAAGAAAGATTGGCAAAACAATTGTATTAGGAGAAGTAGGTCCTGCTAAGAAACAGCTTTGAGAAAGTTTTGAATTACAGGCAGTTTGTAACAGCTGTGGATTGCAACATTTTCCCTGGTGAGTTGTTTAGAGTGTCATTGTGTATAAATTTCAAGCTATACTTCTAGAAGCTTTCATTTAGAAAGTTGATCTTTTACTTCTTTAAGGGTATAAAAGGAAATTGCAGGGTGTGCCTTGGTATGTGAACTATGGGCAAATTGCAGCATGTCAGTCTCTCCTTTGGAGACATGTATGTTTGCCAGTTTTTAAAGTACAATTTAAGGAAGCAACAGAATTGTAGTGAGATGGATATTTAAATTCAGAGATGGGAGAAAATACAGAAGGAAATGGAGGAAGGTAGGAGAGTTATTTTAAAAAAATGTATCAAGACATGAATACAAGCACTTAATCTTAACAAAAGCACTAGTTGTAGCCATGCTGAATTAATCATTCTAATTAGATTTCCAAGATATTTGAAAAAAGACTCTCCGTATTGAGAGACTGATAGTTTTTCATTGACACTTTGCTATTTTTGTATTACTGGTCCAGAGCCTCATAAGTTTAGAATTTTTAAGTCAATAAATTAGAATAACAAGTGAAAGAAAAAATTACTTCTTTTTGACTAGAGAGATTCTAATCGCAGGTTTTTATGTTCTCAGTGTATGGATGTCTTATCTATCTACTTTTTTTTTCTTTTCTCTCTCTCTCCCTCTCTCTTTTTCTTTTTTTCTATGTGCAAGATAGGAAGAAGTGTTTTGAGGGAGAGCACACTTTTGGGAAATGCCTTCAGCAGCAGCTATGCAAGAGAACAGATGACAGAAGGTCTTGTAGGTTTGGTATCCACAGTGCTTTTGACAACCAGTTGACTTGATGTTTCCAGTGATATGGCCAGAGCACCAGGATTCAGGGTATGACCCAACCACTATCAGATTCTACTTCTGGAGTTCATTTCCTTGGACATTGCTCAGAAGCAGTAGTTTCTTAACCTTTTTGGTTCATGGAGGTGTATGAGGTCATAGACCGTTTCCAGAGAAAAATGCACATATGTATACAGAAAAATTTGCCAACAATATTAGAAGATTATAGGCCCCATGAAACCTACCCGAGGACTATAGGCTATAACTCCCATTCTAAATCACTGTCTTTTGGAGAATTGTAAAGGCCCTTCTATTCCACATTGAGGTTCCTTTTCAGATCTAAGCCTGAGTGTCACTCAATTCTTTTGTGACTTAGCAGAGGATGATATAGATTCTTATACCTCACAGTTGTTTAACACAAGGCTAGATAAATTCTAAAGTGAGGACAGCCACAGAGACGCCACATTTGTGTCTTATTTACTGTTATATTCCAGGAACATAGTGGGTACTCAAGAAGTAATTGTTGAAACTTTTGCCTTAGAGTATAATGTGGTGGTAAAGTGAGGTGAGAAATTAAAGTGGGCTTTGCGTACTCTTGGAGCAAGAGGAGTGCTCAAATGATAGGTAGGATGTGCAACTGGATCTCCAATGAACCAATTAACTAAGGACTCCTTGCCTTCCTTTAGTATTGCTGGCCACAAGAGGAAACTTGGGGCTGCATAAAAATTTGAGCTGTGGGTAAGGCTGCTGGAGGACCTGCCTGCCAAAGAGAATTCTGCATTTGTCTTCTTTGTTTCCTCTTGCCTAAGGAAGAAGAATCCTTACCCCCGAGAGGAGAGCAGATTTATGTAATAAGGGGAAGAGATTGCTGGAGGTGGAAGAAAGAGAAAAACCACAGGATTAGTGGATTAAGAGAAGTTTTTGGAGAGAGACACTCTGGAGAACACACCCTTGCAAATATGTATTTCAGATGATTTCTTCAGGATTGATTTCCCAGAGTGAAATTACCTGGTCAAATGGGGTAGATGTTTTTAAGACTTCATGACAAAGTGCTTTTGAGAGAAGCCAATCATTTAACCCCCTCTATTTTCCATTCCTGAAACATAAGAAGGTGCTCATATGTTGTCAGTATTTTTTACATTTTATAACCAAGGAAACAACATTTTGGAGAATGTAAATACTTGCACAAGTTGGTAAATACTCTATTTGTTCAATTCCAAATGACATACTTTCCCTTACACAGCACCATGGTTCAGTGTTGAGATCCACAGAAAACGTGACAAGGTTGGCCTTTGACTCAGGCCTAGCAGCCCTGAGAATAGGGATGGGGACTGAGAGAGAGAGACAGCACGAGCTAGAGAGAGCTGTGGATCCAGGCTTCAGGGATGCAATGAAGCCTGCAAACACCTTTCTCTCACAAGGCTCGAGAACATCCAGTCACCTCCCTGACCACACTTCTCAGATCTGCTTTCATCTGACTTTCATGTTCTCAAGGTTAACCTTGTCAGGCTTGATGATCAACAAGGTTGCAATGAGTATTCATAGAAATTGGTACAGAAGTTAATGTCCAGATCCACATGAAACGCAGGCAGAAATGAAGACAGTGACACTTACCAATCTTGACAGAAGGGACAAAAGCTTAAACTCTACAAGGAAACATTTGTAACCCTCATCAGCATGGTGCTGCATATTGTAGACAATACATGCACTTTAAAAACCACAGGATCTGAGCATTATGGAAATGACAATGACAACTTAAGGAGAGCTGTTGTCACTGGGGAAGGATGCTTAGAAATACGCACTGCTTTTCAACATCATTAGGACATCTCAAAGTCCTTGGTTTTAGGTAATTTCTTTTGTACGTTTATAAGGTATAGCTCTCAAATTGTTTCCAAGTCTTATTAGTTCCTGGATATTTATGACCAATTATTCATTAAGTGGAAAAACGAAAGGAGGGGAGGGAAGAAAAATGAGTTTCCAGTTTTTACAAATATTGTTTCCTTTTTTGTTCTGATTCCTGAAAATAATAATATGGGATACATTCATACAGTCCAGAGGATGATCTCTATTGAAGGCACAGAGAAGAATAGATAAGCACACAGTATACAAAGTGAACAAATTCCCCTTAATGAATATTCAAAGCCTGTCCACCAAAAATTCCCAGTTTTCTGGTTTCAGTAGGTTTTGGAGGTTTGATTTTGTAGGTCAGACCTGGTAGGTAGGGCAGGGACTGAGTTATCTGTGCTTTTGTTTTTCACTAGTGTGGGCCTGCCTTATCAATGCATCCCTAGAGCCAATTAAGGACAAGATGAATTTTTGGGGCCTCTCCAGTCACCTTTCTTAAGCGTCCACAAAAAAGGTAACTTCTAGTGCCTTTACCTGATCTTGCTTGAAAACAGTCAGGAGAATGCTATGGTCTGAATGTATATGTCCACCCAAAATTCATAAGTTGAAAACCTAATCACCAATGTGATGGTATTAGGTGGGGTCTTTGGGAGATGATTTGGTCATGAAGTTGAAGCCCTCATGAATGGCATTAGTGCCTTTATAAAAGAGGCCCCAAATACCTGTCTTGCCCCTTTCTACCACGTCAGTTTACAGCAAGACAGCCCTCACCAGACACTTAATCTGCTAGTGCCTTGATTTTGGACTTCCCAGCCTTCAGAACTATGAGAAGTAAACGTTGTTTATAAGCTATCCAGTCTATGGTATTTTGTGATAGTAATCTACATGGACTAAGACAGAGGCTGTTACCAAAATTATAGGAAATATATTTAGAAAAGAAATTATTTTAAAATGCCAGATATTTATTCATATGGAGAAAAGACTCTTCTCTTAGAGAAGTATTATGGCCCACAAAAGCTGTACTTATTCATATATACGATTTTTCATTTAATGTTGACAGCAACTCTACGAGATAGACATTATTATTATCTCTCTTTTATGGGTGAGGAAACTGTGGCTTGGAGGGGTTTAGGTGACTTGCTCCTGGCTACACACCTAGTGAGCAATGAAGAGAGGAGGACTCACACATAGATATTCTGAGATGAAATTGTTTGCTCTTTGTGTTACTTCATGTTCCTTTGGTTTAAGCCAGGGTGTATTATTGAAGTAATCATGGTTATACTTATCTTTCATCATTAGTATCCCTCATCATCCGTGAAGTGGCTTTCATCTTGTAGGTCAAATATTGGGAGGTATTTCCAGTTAAAAATTAAAAAGTCAAGAAGTCTAAAAGTACAACTCTGAGCTTTGGCCGTTTGGATGTGAAAACAGCCCAGTCTCATCAAAATTAAATGAGAAAAAAGTGAGCAATGTATCAAGTAGGAATGCATTTGGCTGTAAGTAATAGAAAAATAGAAGAATCTGGTCAGAGTAGCTTAATCAAATAAGAATATATTATTTTTTTTAATAACAAGAAGTTTAGAGGTGGGCAGTCCATGGTAGGGAATAGCCCCACATGCATCAGAGTCCGTGCTACACAAATCCTTCCACTCCGCCATCCTTAGCATGGGACTTCTGCCTTCAGGCTTGCTGCCTAATGATTGTAAATTGGGTTTTCCATCTTTAGCTCCATATCCACATTCCATACTGGTAGAATATGGGCCCAATCTGTTTGCCTTTGAGTCTTTCTTCTTGTTTGGAAAGGGATGTTCTCTCTGAAGACTTCCTTGTGTCAATTGGCCAGGGCTGGGTCTCAGGACCACCCTAACTACAAGGGAGTGTAGGAAGGTGAATATTTTCAGCTATGCCCAGTTTCATACTGGAAAAAACATGGATTATGTTAGAAAGAAAAAATAAAAGAATGAATGTAAAGTGAATTTTTTGGAGGGATTGGGAGTGAGAGTTGTGAATGGATAGTAATGATTAAAAATCATTTAAACCAAATGCTCAGTTGAGATAGACTTCTGAGGAGGAAACTAGAACCTTGTACTTGGGTGTGTTCTAATGAATGAGGAACTAGTTGGGACAGCCTAGGCAGGTAACTGCATTGAAGAGCAGGCAGAGCTAAGTGGCTGAAATGGTGGTGAGAGATAATGACAGCGAGGTGGAGCTCAATTACAAAATGGCCAGAAAAGATTAGGATAGAGAGAAGATGCCAAAATTTATGGGGTCATACTTTTTAAAAAAATTATACTTTAAGTTCTGGGATACATGTGCAGAACGTGCAGATTTGTTACGTAGGTATACACGTGTCATGGTGGTTTGCTGCACCCATCAACCCATCATCTACATTAGGTATTTCTCCTAATGCTATCCCTCCCTTAGCCCCCCACCCCCCAACAGGCCCCGGTGTGTGATGTTTCCCTCCCTGTGTCCATGTATTCTCATTGTTCAACTCCCACTTATGAGTGAGAACATGCAGTGTTTAGTTATCTGTTCTTGTGTTAGTTTGCTGAGAATGATGGTTTTCAGCTTCATCCATGTCCCTACAAAGGACATGAACTCATCCTTTTTATGGCTGCATAGTATTCCATGGTGTATATGTCTCACCTTGTCTTTTTTTTTGTTTTGTTTTGTTTTCTTTTTATTATTATTATTATTATACTTTAAGTTTTAGGGTACATGTGCACAATGTGCAGGTTAGTTACATACGTATACATGTGCCATGCTGGTGCACTGCACCCACTAACTCGTCATCTAGCATTAGCTATATCTCCCAATGCTATCCCTCCCCCTCCCCCCAACCCACAACAGTCCCCAGAGTGTGATGTTCCCCTTCCTGTGTCCATGTGTTCTCATTGTTCAATTCCCACCTATGAGTGAGAATATGTGGTGTTTGGTTTTTTGTTCTTGCGGTAGTTTACTGAGAATGATGATTTCCAATTTCATCCATGTCCCTACAAAGGACATGAACTCATCATTTTTTATGGCTGCATAGTATTCCATGGTGTATATGTGCCACATTTTCTTAATCCAGTCTATCATTGTTGGACATTTGGGTTGGTTCCAAGTCTTTGCTATTGTGAATAATGCCGCAATAAACATACGTGTGCATGTGTCTTTATAGCAGCATGATTTATAGTCCTTTGGGTATATACCCAGTAATGGGATGGCTGGGTCAAATCCTTTTCTTTATGCAGTCTATCATTGATGGGCATTTGGGTTGGTTCCAAGTCTTTGCTATTGTGAACAGTGCTGCTATAAACGTATGTGTGCCTGTGTCTTTATAGTAGCATGATTTATAATCCTTTGGGTATATACCCAGTAATGGGATTGCTGGGTCAAATGGTATTTCTGGTTCTAGATCCCTGAGGAATCGCCACACTGACTTCCACAAGGGTTGAACTGATTTACACTCTCACCAACAGTGTAAAAGTGTTCCTATTTCTCTATATCCTCTCCAGCATCTGTTGTTTCCTGACTTTTTAATGATTGCCATTCTAACTGGCATGAGATGGTATCTCATTGTGGTTTTGATTTGCATTTCTCTAATGACCAGTGATGATGAGCTTTTTTTCATATGTTTGTTGGCCGCATAAATGCTTTCTTTTGAGAAGTGTCTGTTCATATCCTTTGCCCACTTTCTGATGGGGTTGTTCTTTTCTTGTATATTTGTTTAAGTTCTTTGTAGATTCTGGATATTAGCCCTTTGTCAGATGGGTAGATTGCAAAAATTTTCTCCCATTCTCTAGGTTGCCTGTTCACTCTGATGATAGTTTCTTTTGCTGTATAAGAGCTCTTTAGTTTAATTAGATCCCATTTGTCAATGTTGGTTTTTGTTGTAATTGCTTTTGGTGTTTTAGTCATGAAGTCTTTGCCCATGCCTATGTCCTGAATGGTATTGCCTAGGTTTTCTTCTAGGTTTTTATTGTTTTAAGTCTTACATTTAAATCTTTAATCCATCTTGAGTTAATTTTTGTATAAGGTGTAAGGAAGGGGTCCAGTTTCAATTTTCTGCATATGGCTAGCCAGTTTTCCCAACATTATTTATTAAATAGGGAATCTTTTCCCCATTGCTTGTTTTTGTCAGGTTTGTCAAAGATCAGATGGTTGTAGATGTGTGGCATTATTTCTGAGTCCTCTGTTCTGTTCGATTGGCCTATATCTCTGTTTTGGTACCAGTAACATGTTGTTTTGGTTACTGTAGGCTTGTAGTATAGTTTGAAGTCAGGTAGCATGATGCCTTCAGTTTTGTTCTTTTTGCTTAGGATTGTCTTGGCTATATGGGCTCCTTTTTGGTTCCAATGAAATTTAACGTAGTTTTTTCTAATTTTGTGAAGAAAGTCAATGGTAGCTTGATGGAGATAGCATTGAATCTATAAATTACTTTGGGCAGTATGGCCATTTTCATGATATTGATTCTTACCATCCGTGAGCATGGAATGTTTTTCCATTTGTTTGTGTCCACTCTTATTTCCTGGAGCAGTGGTTTGTAGTTCTCCTTGAGGAGATCCTTCACATCCCTTGTAAGTTGTATTCCTAGTTATTTTATTCTCTTTGTAGCAATTGTGAATGGGAATTCACTTATGGTTTGGCTCTCTATTATTGTTATATCGGAATGATTGTGATTTTTGTACATTGATTTTGTATCCTGAGACTTTGCTGACATTACTTCTCAGCTTAAGGAGATTTTGGGTTGGGACCATGGAGTTTTCTAAATATACAATTATGTCGTCTGCAAACAGAGACAATTTGACTTCCTCTCTTCCTATTTGAATACGCTTTCTTTCTTTTGCGTGATTGTCCTGGACAGAACTTCCAATACTATGTTGAATAGGAGTGGTGAGAGAGGGCATCCTTGTCTTGTGCTGGTTTTCAAAGGGAATGCTTCTAGCTTTTGCCCATTCAGTATGATATTGGCTGTGGGTTTGTCATAAATTGCTCTTATTATTTTGAGATACTTTCCGTTATTACCTAGTTTATTGAGAGTTTTTAGCATGAAGGGGTGTTGAATTTTATCGAAGGCCTTTTCTGCATCTGTTGAGATAATCATGTGGTTTTTGTCATTGGTTCTGTTTATGTGATAGATTGCGTTTATTGATTTGGGTATGTTGAACCAGCCTTGCATCTCAGGGATGAAGCCCACTTGATCATGGTGGATAAGCTTTTTGATGTGCTACTGGATTTGGTTTGCCTGTATTTTATTGGGGATTTTCGCACTGATGTTCATCAGGGATATTGGCCTAAAATTTCCTTTTTTGATGTGTCTCTGCCAGGTTTTGGTATCAGGATGATGCTGGCCTCATAAAACAAGTTAGGCAGGAGTCCGTCTTTTTCTATTGTTTGGAATAGTTTCAGAAGGAATGGTACTAGCTCCTCTTTGTACCTCTGGTAGAATTCGGCTGTGAATACATCTGGTTCTGGGCTTTTTTTGGTTGTTAGGCTATTACTGCCTCAATTTCAGAACTTGTTATTGGTGTATTCTGGGATTTGACTTCTTCCTGGTTTAGTCTTGGGAGGGTGTACATTTCCAGGAATTTATCAATTTCTTTTAGATTTTCTAGTTTATTTGCATAGAGGTGTTTATAATATTCTCTGATGGTAGTTTGTATTTCTGCGGGATCGGTGGTGATCTCCCCTTTATCATTTTTTATTTTGTCTATTTGATTCTTCACTCTTTTCTTCTTTATTAGTCTGGCTAGCGGTCTATTTTGTTAATCTTTTCAAAAAACTAGTTCCTGGATTCTTTGATTTTTTGAAGGGTTTTTTGTGTCTCTATCTCCTTCAGTCCTGCTGTGATCTTAGTTATTTCTTGTCTCCTGCTAGCTTTTGAATGTGTTTGCTCTTGCTTCTCTAGTTCTTTTAATTGTGATTTTAGGGTGCTGATTTTAGATCTTTCCCACTTTCTCCTGTGGGCATTTAGTTCTATAAATTTCCCTGTAAACACTGGTTTAGCTGTGTCCCAGAGATTCTGGTACATTGTATTTTCATTCTCATTGGTTTTAAAGAACTTATTTATTTCTGCCTTAATATCGTTATTTACCCAGTTGTCATTCAGGAACAGGTTGTTCAATTTCCATGTAGTTGTGCAGTTTTCAGACAGTTTCTTAATCCTGAGTTCTAATTTGATTGAACTGTGGCCTAAGAGATTGTTTGTTAGGATTTCTGTTCTCTTGCATTTGCTGAGGAGTGTTTTGCTTCCAATTATGTGGTCAATTTTAGAATAAATGCTAAGAAGTATGTATATACTGTTGATTTGGGGTGGAGAGTTCTGTAGATGTCTATTAGGTTTGATTGGTCCAGAGCTGAGTTCAACTCCTGAATATCCTTGTTAATTTTCTGTCCTGTTGATCTGTGTAATATAGATAGTGGGGTGTTAAAAGTCTCCCACTATTATTGTGTGGGAGACTAAGTCTCTTTGTAGGTCTCTAAGAACTTACTTTATGAATCTGGGTGCTCCTGTATTGGGTGCATATATATTTAGGATAGTTAGCTCTTCTTGTTGCATTGCTCCCCTTACCATTATGTAATGGCCTTCTTTGTCTCTTTTGAACTTTGCTGGTTTAAAGTCTGTTTTATCAGAGACTAGGATTGCAATCCCTGCTTTTTTTTTCTTTCCATTTGCTTGGTAGATCTTCCTCCATCCCTTTATTTTGGGCCTATGTGTGTCTCTGCATGTGAGATGGGTCTTCTGGATACAGCACACTGATGGGTCTTGACTCTTTATCCAATTTGGCAGCCTGTGTCTTTTAATTGGGGCATTTAGCCCATTTACATTTAAGGTTAATATTGTTATGTGTAAATTTGATCCTGTCATTGTGATGCTAGCTGGTAATTTTGCTCATTAGTTGATGCAGTTTCTTCATAGTTTCAATGGTCTTTACAATTTAGTATGTTTTTTGCAGTGGCTGCTACCAGTTTTTCCTTTCCATGTTTACTGCTTTCTTCAGGAGCTCTTGTAAGGCAGGCCTAGTGGTGACAAAATCCTTCAGCATTTGCTTGTCTGTAAAGGAGTTTATTTCTCCTTTGCTTATGAAGCTTAGTTTGGCTGGATATGAAATTCTGGGTTGAAAATTCTTTTCTTTAAGAATGTTGAATATTGGCCCCCACTCTCTTCTGGCTTGTAGGGTTTCTGCAGAGAGATCCATTGTTAGTCTGATGGGCTTCCCTTTGTGCATAACCTGACCTTTCTTTCTGGCTGCCCTTAACATTTTTTCCTTCATTTCAACCTTGGTGAATCTGACAATTATGTGTCTTGGGGTTGCTTGTCTCGAGGAGTATCTTTGTGGTGTTCTCTGTATTTCCTGAATTTGAATGTTGGCCTGTCTTGCTAGGTCTGGGAAGTTCTGGATAATATCCTGAAGAGTATTTTCCACCTTGGTTCCGTTCTCCCCATCACTTTCAGGTATATGAATCAAATGTAGGTTTAGTCTTTTCACATAGTTCCATATTTCTTGAAGGCTTTGTTCATTCCTTTTCATTCTTTTTTCTCTAATCTTGTCTTCATGCCTTGTTTCATTAAGTTGATCTTCAATCTCTGATATCCTTTCTTCCGCTTGATTGATTCGGTTATTGATACTTGTGCATGCTTCATTCAGTTCTCGTGCTGTGTTTTTCAGCTCCACCAGGTCATTTATTTTCTTCTCTAAACTGGTTATTCTGGTTAGCAATTCCTCTAACCTTTTTTCAAGGTTCTTAGCTTCCTTGCATTGGGTTAGAACATGCTCCTTTAGCTTGGAGGAGTTGGTTATTACCCACCTTCTGAAGCCTACTTCTGTCAATTCATCAAACTCATTCTTTGTCCAGTTTTGTCACCTTGCTGGTGAGGAGTTGTGATCCTTTGGAGAAGAGGTATTCTGGTTTTTGAAAATTTTAGCCTATTTGCACTGGTTTTTCCTAATCTTCGTGGATTTATCTACCTTTGGTCTTTGATGTTGTTGACCTTTGGATGGAGTTTCTGTGTGGATGTTCTTTTTGTTGCTGTTGATGCTATTCCTTTCTGTTTGCTAGTTTTCCTTCTAATAGTCAGGCCCCTCTGCTGCAGGTCTGCTGGAGTTTGCTGGAGGTCCACTCCAGACCCTGTTTTCCTGAGTATCACCAGCAGAGGCTGCAGAACAGCAAAGAATGCTGCCTGTTCCTTCCTCTGGAAGCTTCATCCCAGAGGGGAACACACCAGATGCCAGCCAGAGCTCTCCTGTATGAGGTGTCTGTTGATCACTGCTGAGAGGTGTCTCCCAGTCAGGAGGCATGGGGGTCAGGGACCAACTTGAGGAGGCAGTCTGTCTCTTAGCAGAGCTTGATTGCTGCGCTGGGAGATCTGCTGCTCTCTTCAAAGCCGGTAGGCAGGAATGCTTAAGTCTGCTGAAGCTACACCCACAGCCGCCCCTTCCCCCAGGTGCTCTGTCCCAGGGAGATGGGAGTTTTATCTATAAGCCCCTGACTGGGGCTGCTCCTTTCTTTCAGAGATGCCCTGCCCAGAGAGGAGGAATCTAGAAAGGCAGTCTGGCTACAGTGGCTTTGCCAAGCTGTGGTGGGCTCCACCGAGTTTGAACTTCCCAGGGGCTTTGTTTACACTCTGAGGGGAAAACTTCCTACTCAAGCCTCAGTAATGGCGGACTCCCCTCCCCCTACCAAGCTCAAGCATCCCAGGTCAACTTCGGACTGTGTGCTGGCAGCGAGAATTTCAAGCTAGTGGATCTCAGCTTGCTGGGCTTTATGGGAGTGAGATCTGCTGAGCTAGACCACTTGGTGCCCTGGCTTCAGCCCCTTTTCCATGGGAGCGAACAATTATGTCTCACTGGCATTCCAGGTGCTACTGGGGTATGAAAAACTCCTCCAGCTAGCTCGGTGTCTGCCCAAATGGCCACCCAGTTTTGTGCTTGAAACCCAGGACCCTGGTGGTGTAGGCTTCTGAGGGAATCTCCTCATCTGCAGGTTGTGAAGACCATGGGAAATGGATAGTGTCTGGGCTGGATTGCACAGTTCCTAACAGCACATTCCCTCATGGCTTCCCTTGGCTAGGGGAGGGAGTTCCCTGACCCCTTGCCCTTCATGAGTGAGGTGATGCCCCATCCTGCTTCAGCTCGCCCTCTGTGGGCTGCACCCACTGTCTAGGCAGTCCCAATGAGATGAGCTGGGTACCTCAGTTGCAAATGCAGAAATCACCTGCCCTCTGTGTTGATCTCGCTGGGAACTGCAAATGGTAGCTGTTCCTATTCAGCCATTTTGCCAGCCACCGTGGGGTCATACTTTTAAAGCCAAGTCAAATAGTCAGTTTCTGGAAGCCTAGACTCTACTTTTCCAAGAGGAAGAACTTGCTTGTCTTAAAGTGGCCTTGTTTGCAAGCCACCTACTTACACCACAACTCGGAGTGTCTCAGGAAGCTGGAGTATTGCTTAGCAGAAAACCCCCACATGCTGCCATTTTTTGGTAGTACTATTGATTATTTCAAGAGCAACACAGTGATAGTGCTGGATTTTGAGCAAGACTATAATTATCCAATGTCCCTTCTGTTAGGGAGATTATGTGACAATCCCATGGCTTGTGGAATGTGCATCTTGGGGTTTTTGTCTTAGCCACTAATTGGCCTCACTTTTCCCTTTTGTTCTCTGTAACAACATTAGGCTTCTGCAGCACTGCTGGCCAGTTATTGGTGATACATCTGTGGCCATAGAATGGGGAGGCTGCCTGGGGTCTTAATCTGTGACTCTGTTCGCTTTAGGCTCATGTTAAGTCCATTAGAGTTACATAGAAGTACACTAGAGTCCACTGCTACTGGAGCTCTTGCCCTAGAGTGAAAACTGGGGCCACGAGGATACAGCCCCACTGACAAGCTGGCTGGGGCCTCTCCTGTGAGTAATATATGAGAGCATCAAGCCGCAGGCTGGGTTTAAAGATGATCAGCAGCACCATGCTGAAGGAGAAGCCAGGAAGGAGAACTCAGACATAGAAGCCAAGTGGAAGAGGAGAGTGCTGTGGTTAGTTAAGCTAATAAAATGGAATAAACAGAGAAGATACATTTTGTAGAAGCCAAAGTCTAGGGAGATCAGAACTCTTGGGGGTCAAGGCAAGGGATGGGCACTAGGCCCCAGAAGGCACAGTTCTGAGACAGAGTCAGGTGGCATGAGTGTCAGCTAGGGTGGCAGTGGTGGTCGGTACTGGGCCAAGTGGGGAGGGGTGCTAAGAGAAGGTTGTTGAAAATGCACACATCTGGTTCTCCCAGTCCTAAGGCTTATCTGTCTCACAATAGTGGTCTGAGACTGGCCACTGTGAAAATGTGGTACCTGGACCTGATCAGCAAAGGCTTGACACTTGGAATTTCTCAAAAGGGATTGTTGGAACCCATTTCCACTACCAGAAAACTGTTTTCTAATCTACTTGGTGCAAGGTGTGGTCCAATCTCTATACGCCTTTTCTTTTCCATTGTTTAAAATGGAGACATTTCCTAGTTTGTAGCCTGGAAGAGATGTTATGAGTCCAAATGAGATTATGTAGTTCTTGGAATTCCACTGAGGAAATAGCTATGTAAATTCAATGTGTTGTTATTCATGACATGTGTGGTTGAGCTGAAGACTCTAGCTACTACCCAACCATGCAAGCCATAAAATTAGACTTCCTATACTGTGCACAGTAATTCTCTTTCTTACAATAGAAACCACAAACCAATTTTGCCTTACAGAAATGTGCTCTCATCCAAAATTTTTAATGCACATTTTAAAAACCAGCTCAGTTTTACTGTGGAGTCACATCTGAGGAAAGTGACATAGTCAGGGAAATGTCTGTCTTACATACAGGAGGAACATACATATTTTATAAGCTTACCAGGAGCTGATTATGAAGATCACCCATCAAAATGATGTAACAACTTTCATTTTCACATCACTAGTTCAATTAAGAAATAATTTCCAATAATATGAATCCAAATATATTTTCATTTCTGGATATATATGCATCCATGCTGTGGGCTTTATTTGATTTTTTTTATTACTCTTTAATTCTTTAACAGTTGCATTTTTTTTCTTTGCAAGTGCATAGTGGGTAATTTATGTTGTTTTGATAGTTTGTTTCTTTGATATAATTTGCAATTCTGCACCCAGAGTTGTAATATACAGTATATTACAAGGCAGAGTTGTAATATACTACAGCTTATCTAAACTACAGTTTAGATAAATGACATGGAAATACAGAGGTTATCATGTAAAATGATCCATATTTCAAAATAGGGACCTCTGTAAAATGAAAAAAATATATTGCTATTAATCACACTTTTTATATGACTTTTTACCTTGACTGAGATTTGTTGCATTTACTATTGTAACATATTTCCAAAACACATTAGTTAAACGGGGCTGAAAATCACGCATGCATATTTTAAGGAAAAAATGTGCAGATATATTTTCAATCTTAAGCTATAAACTATGGCTTTTTTTGATGATTAAAATATTCTGGCCCATTTAAAATGAGCTACATAATAAAAGTGATGTGCAATAATAATTTTACAATGCTTAATAATATAAAGTACTTTATCTGAAAGATGCCTTTTAAAATATTTTATGCATAATTCAAGCACTTTTGTTCTCTTCTGTAAAGAAAATAAGTGAGTGATATGCAAGTGAAATAAGAAATTGAAAAGAATTTAAAAAATAAAAACTGGACAGATTTCTGCCTGTGCTTAAATTAAGAAGTAGTGACATGTTAAAATGTTTTATGCTATTGGCAACTGGGGGAAGTAGGGCAGAGTGACACAATAGAAAACATTAGGCCCAAACTTTCTCTAATATAGGTTTTCTGGCTTTAAAAAAAGGGGTACAAAGGGTCATTGAAGTTTGTTGAATATGCTTCTTATTGTCAATTCATATCGCTAAAGAGAGTTTGCCCTTGCTCACACAAGAGAGGAGCTTTCAGATCTTCAACCAGATACCTGCCAGGAGTATCTTTAACATGCAAACTAGCCCAGGGAGTTTGCCTGCCTACCAGTCACCATCAAAGCACAAGCACCTGAAGAAAGAGTGAACACGTCCTCCTAGTGCTGCCCCTGAGCTATCCCTAAAGAAGACGCAGGAAAACCAGGCTAGGGAATTGTAATGTGTTTATTAATGAAGGCTGGGCTATTGTTCACTTAGAATCATCCGAAAGTTTAAAATAATTTTGAAAGGGGCTTACGGTATAAAAAGAGGTGTGGAAAATCAGCCCCAGTAGGAACCAATTAATTACTAATCCACAGAGGAAACCATGCTCCACATTTTTTTTTTTTTTAAATATGAAGACATGGTAAACTATGGGTAGATTTTTAAAAATTACGTATGAACCGATGACTAGATTGTGAAATGTAATAAAGTGCCAGAATACCCAGTTGCTTTGGAACAGAATTCTGTGTGTTGTTTGTAGGTTTTGTCTACCTAACAACACAATTTTGTTTGGGTGAATTTTTGTTTGTACTTGATAAAGGTTTTGGTTGTATTGTCTGGCTCATTTGAGTTGGGCAGCCTGATCTTTTGTTCTCACTTAAACTCCCATGAACACATTTCTAAAAGGATGGTTTTACTATTTATAAATTTGGTGCTGCTCAGAGGTCATTTAGAAATTAATGTAATTAAAAAGGCATAAATAAAACAGGAACCTGTTGACCTGACCTAGATACAATCTTACCAGAAGGCAGGGTTGTTGTGTGGTTTGTTTTTGTTTTTGTGGGGTTTTTTTTTGGTGGGAGGTATTTACTTGATTATAGCCTTAGAAAATTCAGACAGAGATTTGTGAACAGTGTCCTGAAACATTGTTTGTAAGAAAAGTTGGTTGTTCTGGCTTCTATGGTCTCACTCTATTCTAAAATCTTTCATGATAAGCATGTCCTAATAGGTCAAGGTAAAGCTTTGCTGCCCTGGTAGTGGGTGGGAAAGACACAGAGAAAAAGAGTGCATAGATATGCTTCCATTTCCCTCTATGCTTTCTTGCCTTCTGGATTTGGCCTTCTCGTTGATCTCCAACATCTTTGTGTTGAAGGGCCTACAGAGTAAACTGTGGGACTCAATAAACATTCGTTACTTGATTTATTTTAGAGAAAATTTGAATATAGCCTAAATAGACACAAGATTTTGTTTTGTTGGGGCAATATTTACAGAGTGTCCCACATAACGTAAAGAGTAAAATGTATTTTAATGTAGGTTGTCTTTGGTTCATCCTTCTATAAATTAAAACTAGACATTTCTGTTGAGAATCACTTTGTTCCCTCTACTCTTTGTGTGTGACATTCACTTGTGAAATGACAAGACTTTCTAAAATCCTTAGCCAAGTTTAAATCAACTCAGAAAAATCACTTGTTTAATACTGTCTTTTTTTTTTTTTTTTTGCCATTCGCTGTCATTTATTCTGGTTTTATTTTTTCACCCAGAGCAACTCCTTAGAAGAGCGTTACATGGGTAGAAATAATTGTTGGTTGATTGATTTTGACTGGAGAGTATGTGTTCTGAAGTTGGAGGTTAAATAACGCCAACACCACAGGTCTACATAGAATATATGTGTGGTTGATTTGACAGAGAAAAAACCCAATTCACTACAGAGAGGGCCAGGTGAGATGCCTTGAGGGCCTTGGACAACACTTTTGATTTCTAATCTACACAGATTACTTTGGAACTGACTATAAACTAGTTAAATGATTGGCTGGTGACAAAAAAAAAAGATGAAGAAAGTAATGAATGCATACTAAATGGCGCAGAAGATTTAGAGGGATTTGTATTAGCTTTGTAACAAGACTGACATATGGGAAATAAAATTTATTGTTACTAAACATTGAACATTACTCTTGAGCACTAAAATAATGAACACAGTAAAAATAAATAGCGTTGAACTAACTAGAGCAGTAAGACTTTCAAAAGAACCCTCCAGAGAGAGGAAGGAAGCGTTTTTCTTTCACATTGTGTAGATAATATAAAGCCACACATCACCTATGCAATAGCATTAGGCTAATTATTCCCAGAGAGCTGGTCAGAGTGTCTAGTTATGCCCAATTGATTGACTCTTTCCTCTTAAATTCCTAAGGAAGCATCAATATTTCTTAAAATATACATGTCAAGATTTCAAATCCCCAAGCTTTTAAAAACAAAGCAAAAAATCATAATACAGTTTGGATTAGAAAATGATTAGAAAGGTTTCAACTTAGCATCTGTGTTGAGTGTTGAATAAACCCATTAGACCTTGAGATATTGCCTTGGAAAACCTAAATGACAACAAAAAGTATTCGTTTAGGGAGTAGCCTTCCTGAGAAGAGTTAGAAACTCTTATCACTTAGAGACATTCAAAATTGCCATAAAATGTGTCAAGGAAATTATTTTCTCTCTGATGGTATTTCGAGCATGCATAATGAAAAAAATTCTTTTTATCAGTGTGTTTTTTACTAGCATACATAATGAAAAAAATTATTTCATCAGTGTGTTTTTTACTCTCAGTTTACCATTAAGTGCATTACAAATCAGTTTTGAATTTCACAGTAAACACAGTCATGTTTTTCAGGGTCTCCTCAATAGGTCCACATAGTCATAGATTAATTGCTTAGGACAGTATCAGGTTTGTCACTTACCCAGGTACTGAGTTTCAAACTGTACCTCTCTTTAGGAATAAGATTAGTTTTTGTTGTTGTTGTTGTTGTTGTTTTTTCTCCCTACTAACTGCATTTGTCCCTCTTCATCAAAGCACACGCTGAATAGCCATGCTTTTGCATCTTACTGATGCACAGAGGTTGATCAGTTGGATCGAAAGACAGAGCTCGAAAGGTGTTGTAATGCCTTGTTGGCAGCACCAGATCAAGGTGGTATGCTGTGGAGGGGATTCTAGCTTTAGCTCTGCCCCTAAAAAGCAGCTGGACTTTAGGTCAGTTGATTGGCATCCATAGATCTTGGTTTCTTCATTCGCAAATGAAAAAAAAAAGTTTTTGCCCCTGTTCCAGGATGCTCTCAAAACTCTTTTTTATCCATCCAACCACCAGGCTTTATTCCATCCAAGGGAGAACAGTATAAACGAACAGTGCTGCTTCTGGAGGTCTCATCTAATGAGGGGCTGAAAAACTCTTAAGGGGCCAGAGAGTAAATATTTCAGATTTTGTGAGGCAAAATTGAGTGAATTATGTAGGTATTTATGTAACATTTAAAAATGTAACCATTAGAAAATGTAAAACCCATTCTTGTGGGTGGTATAAAAACAAGTGGTGGGTTAGATTTGGCCTTGCTGTCGTTGTCCAACCCTGCTCTGGAGGAATAATATAATATACACAGATAATCACACCCCAATGTGCAGGATAGAAGTAAGAGGCAAAAAAATTCATCTGAACGATTTCCTTCCTTGACCAGACACTTTAGTTAAGACAGCCTTTCTTGGTCGTGCAAGAGCCCTTTACTTCACTGGGGGCCATGGAGATCCCTCCTGCCCTTTCTTTTCATCTCTCTTCTTACCTTTCTTTCTTTTTGTTTTCTTTGACCTCAAACTACCATTCCCATTTGCTTCAAGAGCTTTTTTATTGAGACAAGATGAGGAGGCCTGGGGGAAGGGTGGAAGGGAAGGAGGAGGCCAGCAAGAATTTTAATTTCCCGTGCACCAACATAATTACAGAGCAGATACAATTGCCTCCAAATCTTTTGTGCTGCTTTATATGCATTCATTATTTTCCTCATCTTTTTGTCACCAGTCAGCCATTTAACTAGTTTACAGTCAGTTCCAGGGAAATTTATGTAGATTAGAAATCATCGACCTTAACTGAAGCCCTGAAGACATCTTACGTGTTAGCACATCGATAGATATTGTATTTTAATAAATTCAGTTTCTCTATCAGAAACTTTGTGTCAGCTGCAAGCCTCTCTTATCACAGAGGCATCTGAACTGCCCTAAGTATGAAATATGGACAATCAGAAAGCCTCATCTCAGATTGTTCTGGAGGTTTACTCCAGAGAGAGTCCATCATTTTGGAAATTCATTTAAATAGGTAGAAGGAAAATATCAAGAGCCTAAAAAATGCATGTAATGCCATTGCATTTTCCTTTTCTATGATTAATTTAAGTTCCCCTGGGAAATGTTACCCTTTGAAGTTGTAGATGAATTGGAATTTTTCTCTCAGAATTATTAACACATACCATTTCTGACAAGTAGTGTGTTTCCTTTAACAATCTTTGATTTTTCTCACATTTAAATGCGGTTAATATTGAATAAATGGCCTGTTGTCTTTCTTAGTATTTATTGTTAATGTGACTTGAACACTTGCAGAATTTCCTTTTTGAAATGTTTAAAGATATGTACATGTTCCAAGATAAGATTTTATCTAAAACATTCTGACCAGTATTGAGTATGTATCAAAAACGATGTGCTTCTTAATTTGAAGTCCAGTAAAGACAAAATGAAAAGTGGTGGGATAAGGCTGGTAAATTGCAGCTTAAGCCCAAACAATGACTATTATGGAATATAAACCTGTATAAGCTTGTCTGTCAAACTGGTGGAGCACTGCTGCAACGAAGCCTTTTTTGATCACTACAGGTACTGGATGAGCACTCATTCAGAGAGAAGGAGACAGGCTTGAAAAGCTTCATCCATTATCAAAACCATAGGCACAGCCAGTGTATGTGTGGATGACACAGGGGACAGATGCCCACCACTTAGCCTTATACCTGGCCAGTCCTCCATGGACTAAAATCTGGGCTGTAGAAGAGAGAAGACCTTGACTAGATTTTCTGTGTATGGAAGGTGATACGGCAGAATCAGAATCTGTGGCGGACACTGTTAGTTGCCCTCCTAACCCCAATAGCCATTTCCCCTCCTTTTTGTAAACACAATCTTGTTTTCTTTGAGGGGGAGGGGGTAGCCTTATGCCCCACTATGAGGGCTAAAATCATGATTGGTTTAAGTCATCAATGGCAATTTCATTACTTTGACACTCTCCCTTTCCCAGGGGTCCCAGAGCTATGATGACCACGTGACCTAGTTCTACTCAATGCTGTGCAAGGAGAAGGCTGCAGCTGGGCTTCTGGGAGAAACTCTCCTACCATTTTGCCCATCTGATATTGTGTGAAGATGTGCAGCTTGTATCTGTGGCAGTCATCTTGTGATCAAGAGATGGCATGTCCAAGAATGAAAAGCTCACAGTTGAGAATGGCATGGTTGAGGCAGAAAGAAATTAGATGATGGATGGTGCTGTGGAGCTGCTGCACCAAACTTGGAGCTCCACATCTTCAGAATTCTTATATCACGAGATCGTAAATGCTTTTATTGCTTAAGCCACTGTGAGCTGGGTTTTCTCTTCTTTCAGCTGCTTGAAATCAAATGAGTATAACATCAAAATGGATTAATGCATTTGTTTAATTCACCACAAAGCTTGGAGGACTTTCAGTAATTCGAGGGCCCCAGCCGAAGAGGTAGCAGAATTCAGGAAGAGTGAGCGTGTTAAGCCAGAGCATGAGTACCCAGAATAAGCAGTGGAAGTGCCAGTGGAGGCAGTGGTGCCCAGAGGCTATGGCAATAATGTCTGGCAATCCTGGCAGAAGAGGCAGATGTGCCAGACTGAAGTAACGTGAGTGGGGAAGCCCAGCAGATGTAGCGGTCCCTGGTTGACACTGGGGTGCCTCATGTTGCAGAAATAGAAATAAAGAAACTATGGCACAGAGTAGCTTTCTGGATAGCTGATTTTACTTGTTTGTAGGCATATTTGAGGCATCATTTTGTATGTTAAAGAGGATAATCTGCTGCCCAGAATGTTTAAAGGCTCAAACACAACAGGAGTTTGTGTTCTGCTCATATAACAATGTGGTGGCCAGTGGATGGTTCTCTCTCTTTCTGGTGAATCAGGGGCTTTGGAGACTTCCATTTGGAGATTCTGAACTTCCTTGGCACCTGGTTGTCATGGCATTCGGCTGGTAGAAGAAAAAAGAGCATGGGGGAGATATGCCTGCTTCTTAAAAACCTCAGTCTAGAAGTGGCACAAATTACCCCCCTTCTACTTCACAGTGGAAAGGAGTTATATGTTTCTACCTAACTGCAAATGGAGTGGGCAATGGGTTTCCCTGGCTAGGCAGCTGCTCCAGGTTATATCTTGAAATAGGAGAATGAAATATGATAGGCAATCTCTGCCAGCCAGGTACTCTTGGAAATATGATACTTGTTTTGCGGTGGGATTGGGGTGGGGCAGATACTTTGCAGAATCTTAGGGTTCTGAGCTAGTTGGTGGGGTAAGCTGGTGACACAGAGGTAACAAGGCCAGTGATTTACCCATGGATCTTCTAAGTGTTGCCAATTAGAGTAGTTTAGTCAGTAGGGGGCATTTCCCCCCCATTCCTTGGAATTATTTGCTTGACTATATCAAATTACTGAATAATTGAAAAACCCTCTCTTTTGTCTAACTACAGTCATGTGTTGCTTAATGACAAGGATACATTCTGAGAAAAGTGTTCAATAAGTGATTTTGTAATTGTGTGAACATCAGAGTGTGCTTACAGAAACCTAGATGGTGTAGCCTACTACACGCCTATGCTATAACCTATTGTTCCTAGGTTACAAACCTGTACAGCATATTACTGTACTCAATACTGTAGGCAATTATAACATGATATATTTGCATATCTAAACATATTTAAACATAGAAATGGTACAGTAAAAACATGGTATGATCTTAGGGGACCACAGTCATACGTGCAGTCTATCACTGACCAAAACATTGTTATGCAGGGCACGACTATATTTAGATCTGGTATGGCCATAGTACTGAATTTCATTTATGATTTAACATAAACCAAATACCGACAGTCTAAACTCTAATATATACACCTGCCAGTCCTTTTATTATTGGAAGCAAAGCACTTAAAAGCATGTGCTAGTTTTTTCTTTTTGAAAGTATTTCTGATGACTGCATGGCCTACGACTACTAAGAAATAGAATTTCAAAATGAGCATCAGACTTATTTTTCAAGTGCCTTGTCATAAATGCATTGCTACTCATGTAATAAAGTAATTTTCCCTTGTGAGATAAATATAGCACTAAAGAAGAATGAGCCTTGTCTGATAAAATGGCTTTTATTAATCTTCTAATGTTTTTATTTTGTTCTAGAATTATGATTAGTTTCAAGAGAGTAGCAAACAGGTTATGATCAGAGTTGAGTATTATTGCTATCCAGATATATTTGGTTAATGCCTGCTGTTTATTTCAAAAACAAAATGTTCCATTAAGAAAAATCAATGATAATGGTTAGACTTTATTATCAAGAAATTATACCTGTTATGTAAACCTTGCTAATTATAAGTGCTTGGATTCATTTGGGTGATATAACAGATGAAAAAGGCCATTTATTAGGAGAAGTACTTGGCATTTGTACCAGCATAATAAAACTAAAATAATAAAACACAACCCAAGGAAAGAAAAAAATGTTATTGAGGAATGGAATTTGCCCAGGAATGAATTATACCAGGAGACAGTATGGAGTGTGGGATTAACACTGAGCGCTTCATCCTGGATATCAATTTCCTATGACACCTCAAACAGCCTGTCCTTGTCTTCTCCTCCTTCCACTTTACTTCTTACTTTTTCTGGCTGAGCTCATGCATGTACATGCTTCAGCTTCTATTAATTCCTAAGTATTTGTAACTTCAGCGCTGACCTCTTGCCCATGGTTCAGTCTGCCCTCTGGCCATCTCTGCCTGGATGTCTCCTAGGAAGCTGAACTCTACATGTTCAAATAGAGTTTATCTCTCATGCTCTTCTTGAATATCATAGTGACAGCCCTCACTCCTCCCTCCCTCACACCCATATCCAATCAGCCACACCTTTTTGTTTCCAGCCAGAAATTTCTCTCTCGTGTCTAGATTCTACATTTGCTCCCACTCCCACCGCCTTAGTCTGGGCCATCATCACCTTTTGTTTTAATGACTATAACCTATACATCTAACCAGCAGGCTCATAAGATGTAGTCACTAAAGCAATTTTATTTTTTGTCTTCTGTAGTCCTTTATTTTAAAATTGTTCTCTCAACTTTTAATTTTCAAATATTTCAAATCGGCAGAAAAGTTGAAATAACAAAACAATAAACACATATATAAATCTCACCTTCTAGATTGATCAGTTGCTAACACTTTGCGAGCTTTCTTTCTCTGTGTGAATCTCTCACTCTCTCTCCCTGTCCCCACTCCTCTGTCACTCTCTCCTGTAATCCATTTTCCACATCTCTGCACAGAACCCAACCCCGCTTTGGCTCCTTAAAGATGGTGGCTTGGGAATGGTGTGGACACTGGCCTTCCCATATGTTTCTAAAGGTCTAACTCCAATAGTAAAAGGTGTTCCGTTTCAGACAGAAGCAGAGGGAGACAGCAGAAGAAAAGGGTTACTATGATGAGAAATGTAATGAACCTTGGCAAGCCATGTGCTTGTATGTCTGTGTGTCAGCGTTTGCAAGGAGTCCATTTTCTTAGATGCAGCTTGGCCACATGAGGGCTCAGGATGGGGGTAGAATGTTGTGTGAGACTGTGGACCTCAGAGAAATGTCCTCATGGATGATACTGGCAGATATGGCTGGGCCCAGATACCTCCTTGAAGTGGCTGGCTCTTTGTTAGTGGACATTGAAAGCAGAAGGTGTGAACAAACTTGTTTCTGAACTCAACACTTGGAGATTCTCAGAATGGGTAAGACTTTAAGGCTGAGGAGGTGACGGTGGCTACAAAAACCTTATGAATGCAAGTAGAGGACATAAAACAGCAAGATGTGAGCACTGTTGTTATGGTGGCCTCACAGGCTAGTGAAGCCTGAGGACATTTGGATTACATAGGGATAGGAAAAAAAGATATTGAAAGAAATACATATATTTCAATGAGAACACTTCCTTTACCCTATAGTTTTCCATGGCCCTAATTGTGTACAAGTTATTCATCATTCCACCCTTGCATTTTGATGGTATATATGTGATATAAACACATGTGACAATCTGTTTGGCCAGTAGATCTACAAAACCATTGAGGATTATTAGTGCTGATTTTATTTTGATAGAATAAAGTATTTTTTTGTCTGAATTAACTACTCTGCCTTTCAAGTCATTAAAGCAAAACTCAAATCCTTACTGTTTCAAAAATATTGCTAATTGGCTTATTTGTTAAAAAACATCTGTTTTTCATCAGAGGCAACTGAGGCAATATGTTGCAGATTGTATTTTCCAAAGATGATGACAATTGTCTCTCCTACCCCTTGTTCTCTTATAATGTGACTGTGACATTTCACTTATAAAATAGTGGAGCCAGTGTCCCTCCTCTTGAACGTGGGTGGATATTGTGATTGCACTGATCAATAGCGTGTGGTGGAAATGACTCTCTGTGACTTCCAAAGGTAGACCATGAAAATGCCATGCAGCTCTGCTTTGCTCTGTTGGCACATTTGTTCTTGGCATCTAACCACCATGCTATAAGAAAGCCCAGCTAGCTCACATGCAGAGGCCATATGGAAAGGCCATGTACAGGTATTTCAGCTAACAGCCTAGCTGAGATCCCAGCTGACCACCAGCATCAACCACCAGACATGTGAGCAGGCCAGATGATTCCACTCCTCGGCTGTTGAGTAACCCTCAGTCTTTGAGTCTTCCTCCTTGAATACACAGCTATCAGAGGTCAAAGACAAGCCCTCCCTCTGTGCTCTGTTCAAATTTTTGACCCACAGAATCTGTGAGCATAATAAAATGGCTGTTCTATACCACTGAGTTTTAGGGTGTTTGCTATGCAGCAGTAGCAACTGGAACAGCATATAACAACTTTTTCTGGTTTGGTAACAACTCAGTTTTTTTTGATCATCTAGAAATGTTTTATAAATGAATCTATTTGAAGACATTTTCTTTATCCTATATCATCAAGGTCCTAATTTGAGAAATATCTCTGTGAAGTCTTTTAATTCAAGCATGCCTGGGTAGTCAGAAGAGCCTGCCTGTCAGGTAATTTCTCTAGGAGTCTTTGTATGGAAGACCAACAAACCTTTTGAGAAAGAACTCAACCTGAGTAAAGAGACTCTCTGCTCAAGAAGTTGGTGCCAGGGTAATAGTCTAATGTTCCAGGGCTGGTCAACTTTGAGAATAGTCCAGTACCATCACTTGACTTGCCTTCCAGCCCAGCCACCATAGACCTATCCCTGAATCCCACAGAGAGAGGAATTACAGTGCAAGAAAGAGGAAAAGAAAAGAGTGCTTCAGTTGCTCTTCCTTGGGGCCTTGGGAATATAAGTCAATGGGTTCAGCAGCACTGGTATCGACTGCCTTGGCCACATAAGGACGCATCTGACCTAGGATGTTGGGCATTGGGTGCCCCATTGTTGATTTTGGTGGACTTGGCAGAAAACCAGAGGAGATGGGCAAATAGTGCTTGCTATGTGGAAGCTGGGAGGACCATATTCACCCATTTATTAATTCACTCTGTGGTGGGCAGTCTTCACTGTCCATGACTTATGTTTTTCTTTTCTGTAGTAACAAAATTGTAGTTGGCATGTGGCTGCCAAGATATCCTATGTTTTTAAGCTTCCCTTGTAGTTAGGTGTTGTCATGTGGAATGTGAGAAGTGATTTGTGCTTCTTGCAACGCTGGGACTTTATATACCCGATATGCATCTTCATGCTCTCTTTTTCCTCTCTACTGGCTGGAATTTATCAACTCAACCTTTGGGTCTCTGAATGACTCATATCATGGGTCTCTGAATGACTATGTGGAGCAAAGCCACCCACTGACATGGAATGCTCACCACTAATTTTTAGGTAAATAACAAGCTATCTTTTCTCAATCTTTGAATTATTGTTGAGTTTCTTTGTTTTATCATTTTACCCTTAACCTAAATATGCTTATCTATCCAACAAATATTTACTGAACTATATATCAGGTTCTGTGAAAGATGATGAGGATACAATGGCAAGCTTAAAATTCACCAGGGGAAGCAGACAAAATATAATTACAATTGTGATACATGCTAAATCCTCTAGAGGAGAGGTGCATGGTGAAATGAGTGTATATAGTCAGGAGAATTGATGCAGTCGTGGGCATTAACAAAGTCCTCTGTGAAAAAAATAATAATTGATTGAAGTCTTCAGGAAGAGTGAGATTAATTTGTGGGTGGGAGGCAATAAGCAGAGATCCTTCTAGTCAGAAGGGATAGCATATCCAAAGGCCTTGGGGTAGCAGTTTGCATGGTCAGGCTGGTCTTGAACTCCTGATCTTGTGATCCGCCTGCCTTGGCCTCCCAAAGTGCTGGGATTACAGGCGTGAGCCACCACGCCGGGCCAGATCACATAGTCTTTGAGGTCTAGTTCAGTCTGCCGTCCTCTGCATTGGCAAGGGCCTACTGAACGCTTTCCATATTGAGTGTAGGTCACCCTCTGGTTTTTTCCACACACAGACGTGAATGTGGAGCGTGCAATCCTTATAATGAGAAGAATCCAGGAATACTATATTCCATTAATAACAAAGATTTGTGTAAAAATGGCAATTTGATCCCAACATAAAATGCTTGCCAGTTGTTTCTATTTCCCCTTTCCTGCCTTTTGTAGCCGTCCAGATCTTCTGACTGCATCATGGTGTGGATCTGTTTACGCTAGCAACTCTCCTGGCTTCTGAGGAGGCATTTCTATTTTAAAAAGAGGGGTTTGCTGAGGGCAGCTATCACAGCAGGAGAGTGACTGGAAATAATTGCTAGCTGTGGCAAGTGAAAGAAACTGAACTAGAGAAAGCGGAAAAGAGGATTTACTGGTTAATGGAACTGGAAGGGAGGGGCGATGTCAACATTAGGGACAACTGGAACCAGGGACTTGAACATTGTGAGGAATTCTCTTCCTGCTTGTCTTGGCTTCTTTGAGCATCAGCTTGTCTGCGCACATTGGCTTCTCATGTGGCTGGAGCCATGGTTGCTACAGCTCTAGCCTCCCACGTTTACAGTTCCAAGACTAGAGAGGAAAGGTACTCTCTCCTAAGCTCAAGTTTGAAAAAAACAGAGGAGAATCCTGATTGGCTGGATTGAGGGGGGGGGTCACGTGTTTATTCCTGGCCCAATCACAGTGACCAAAGTGTGAGACTTTATGATTGGTCCAACTGGATCAAGTGCCCACTTCTTGGCACATGTTGGAAACGCTCACCAGAACCACCTGGTTTGAAAAGGCATCTACCTAAAGATGCTGTTCTGGGCACTGTTTTAATACATTTTTGTCCGTGAAGTTTTCCTTCCCTCTATTTCCTTATATTTATGTATTTGTAAAATGACATCAAAGACAGAGCCTTTCTTAGGTCCTAATCTCTCTACCGAGTGGTAGCGTCTGAATAACAAAGGGGAGTGGCCAATGTCTCTTTTAACAAGGAGGATGTGCTTATGGCAGGCGCCCCGGGAGCCCAGGGCAGGGCTCAGGCCGGGTAGCCCTGAGAAGCAGGGCCCATTGAATATGTGTGAAATGCAGAACACTCAGTAAATGGGCTGCAGTGGAAATCCCGCATCTGTGATACTGGAGGGGTTTGTGTATTTCTGGCTGCTGGTAGATAAGAACCAGAAATTTCTGTGTGCTGAAAACTAGAGCACAGAAAGATTGGTGCTTGTTATATGAGGTGAGAGATGGAAAGAGAGAGAAACTGTGCAAATCTTGTTTCTGAACCTGTGCTCACCACCTTCCTTTCTTTTTTGGCATGTCTCTCAACTCGGAAGTTTGCTTGGGGACTTCCTCAGCCAGTTCTGTGCTCCTCAAGGCGGGAAACCATGCTTGCCAATCTTTTGGACTCATTTTTAATCGGCTTGGAAATTTAATCAGAATAATGCCAGGTACATGCAATTGTAAAAAAAAAATCTATTAATTAGCTACCCACAGCCTTGCCTTCTCAAGTTAAATTTAAATCCTGAGGAGAAAATGACATACAGCTCTGTTCTATACCTCCAGGTATGGAAACCACCTCCTGGGATTAAAGCATCAGTGAAGATGCTGCTTAGGAGGAATTCAGATTTTAGAGAAGAAAGGAGGTCATGAGAGCTCATTACTGGATCACTGAACTGGTAAGAATTATAAAGAGCTCGCCTTTTTCTTTTCTTGTATATGTGCACTGCATTCATTCTTTTGGTGTGACAACAGTGTTTATAAAGGACCAAACATTCACTTTGCTAATGAAAGTTGACATTTCTAGTCATCCAATAAACAAGGATGCTTAATTTCAAGAGATGTGCATCAAGATGGTACCAACGGGTACACAGTGTAGACTCTTTGGGGAACTGAACACTCAGAATGGACACAGGTTTAATTTAGCTCAAAACACACTTAACATATGCAGTAGGACAGTTTGTCTGCAATGCCTAACTATTCTTTATGCCCTATGACTTTGGTTCATTTATCTCCCCAGAATTCGATCAGGAGTAGCCTCTTGCCACAGTGGTGGCAAGCCTGCTGCCAAGCGGCTAGCCTATTACTAGGAACCTTGCTAAAATAAAGATCTTGATTCAATAGTGCAGGGGTGGAATCTGAGACTCCGCATTTCTAACTAGTTTCAAGGTGATGCCAAGGCTGCTGGTCCCAGGGTCACACTTTGAGTAGCAAGGGACCAAGTTACAGAGACAGGGGGATTTAAGAGCCCAGACACCTTAATTGTGTAGCTGATGTGAATATCTGGGAGCTTCTGGTGCAGAGGATCCCAGACAAGCCCTAATTTGTCCTCTGAGTCCTGTTTTTCCCATTTTTATTTTCCCCCTGCACATCCATGGATTCCACAAGAGATGTGTCCTTTGAACAGAGCCCCTTTTCTGAGCTAATTTGTGGGGATTCTATCCTATTCTTGCAGCCAGATGAGCCCTTGCTAGTTCAAGAAACAGATACATCAGTATTTACAGGAGTCCACAGGTTAGGCGTGTATGAGGTACAAATAACCAGACTCTGCCTCCCCCTGACTATGGCCTGGCAGCTTTCTCTTTCTTCCTTACCTCTCCATCAGCTGAACACTTCAAGTCTGTGCCTTCAGGGCAAGACCTTCTTTTGACCTTGTTAATTTGCTCATTTCTCTAATCAACTCGTTTAGTTAAGAGATGCGGTTTCAAAATGGAAACACCTCCAATACTGCAAAGTGAAGAAAGCAGAACATTTAGCTGTTTCATATAAAAACAAACTGAAAATACAGTAAATGAATCCACGGTTAAAATGCTAAACAGTAAATTTATTTGCAAAGTGAATCACACATCAGTTGTGCTTTTACTGTAGCCCAGAATAATTTCTAGTTATAGCAACACTAAATAGAAAATAGCTTGTATTCTATTATTTAAAATATTCATGAGAGGACCAGAAAGAACTGAATGTATAAATGTGACTTTTGTGGGGCTGTTTTAATGCTTGGCCTTGTATGGCATCCACGCCCAGTTTGGCTCAGGCGGTGAAAATGAAATGGACAAATATATTTGGTGACATAAATAACAGTAAAGTTAATAGGTTTTACTCAGCACTTGGCATGTGAATGCAAAAGGAACCCAAATCCTCTGGGGTCACTCAAGATATACTGAGCACCCGCTTTTACGCAGGCAACCGTACTAAGTTTGGTGGGAGTTCAAAAGTGAGCAAAATGCTTCTTCTTTCCCTTTGGCTCTTATAGTCTGGGAAAAAAATGACAAGCAATGATTTTTTCTCCTCCCTCCATTTTCTATTAGCTGACAACTACATGGATCCTCTTTTCCTTATCTCTAGTGGTGAAGTTTTAGTGTCAGCATCAGGCCAAGGAGTGAGGTATTTTGAACAGACATTTTCAGTGTTCCTCAGATCCCATGATGCAGATGACAGTCCCCTCTTAAGGCCAGCCCCTTAGGAGTCCATCTTTTCAGTTTACTCCACCTTTCCTAATCAGAGCCATTCTTTGCTCAGATAACCACAGACACTTCTGGAGAAACAGCCCTTTCCCTACTCTATCAACCTACAACCTCCCTGAGAAATTTCTGCCTTGGCCTCTGCAAAGGACCCACCTGACAAAGCGATATTAGGAGGCATATTGCAAAAAGGACACAGCCTGTGAACTGGGGAAGCCCTGCTACTCACCAGCCACTCTCCCAGCACAGCTTCCTCAAAACTTTTTTGTTTGAAAAGATGTTGCATCATGGTGAATAAGAGCATCAATGTGCCGGGGCCAGGGGTGCCATAAACTAAATGGTGTCCCATCCCTAAATTCATATGTTGGAGCCCTAACCCTTCATGTGGGCTATACTGGAGAGAGGGCCTTGAAGAAAGTAATGAAGGTTAAATGGGGTCATAAGGCTGGAGCCTGACCCGGGAGAACGGGTGCTCTTAGAAGAAAAGGAAGAGATAGCAGAGCTCTCTCTCACCATGCGAGGGCACCGTGGGAAGGCAGACATCTGCAAGCCAGAAACAGAGCCCCCACCAGAACCCAGTCGTGCTGGCTGGCTGATCTTGGACTTTTAGCCTCCAGAACTGTGAGAAAATAAATTTCTGTTATTTAAGCCAGCAGTCCCCAACTTTTTTGACACCAGGGACCAGTTTTGTGGAAGACAGAGTTTCCATGGACTCGTGGAGGGGGTGAGATGGTTTTGGGATGATTCATGCACATTACATTTACTGTGCACTTTATTTCTATTATTATTACATTGTAATACATAATGAAATAATTATACAGCTCACCATAATGTAGAATCAGTGGGAGCCCTGAGCTTGTTTTCCTGCAACTAGATGGTCCTATCTGGGGATGATGAGAGACAGTGACAGATCATCAGGCATTAGATTCTCATAAGTAATGCACAACCTAGATCCCTTGCATGCACAACTTACCATAGGGTTTGCACTCCTATGAGAATCTAATGCTGCTGCTGATCTGACAGGTGGCAGAGCTCAGCTGGTAATTCATGCAGTGGGGAGTGGCTGCAAATACAGATGAAGCTTAGCGTGCTTGCGTGCAGCTCATTGTGTGACCCAGTTCCTAACAGGCCATGCAGGGACTGGTACCGGTTTGTGGCCCTGGGGGTTGGGGGACCCCTGGTTTAAGCCACCAGTCTGTGGTACTTTGTTAGGGCAGCAAGAAATGACTAATTAATACAAGGGAGACTTAGGGATGGGGAGGCAAGCCGAGGTGGGCAGAAGGAGAGAGCGAGGCAGCTGTGCATGCTGCAGGTTGGAAACTGAGATGGCTCCCAGTAGAGGTCAGCTTCAGTCATTTCTTCAAACAGTTTAAAATCCACGTCTGAGAACCGTTTCACTTCTTATGGATGGGCAGCAAGAAAAGCTGCCTGCAACAAGATTTAATTGTGGGACTTCTGGTAAGACCATTATTTTGTTTTAAACTACAAAGAACATGCAGCTGTTATGATACAGATAGTGAAAGAGTCACATAAAAATAGGCATTTGGCCTCTGAACCACAGTCTTATGGCAGTTTAAGTTTGAATGCTGAAATTAATTTTTGACAGCCCCAATAAACTGCACATTGAGACCACACTTCCCAACGACTGATCTGATCATTAGAGTTTCTATTTCTCAGGAATTATTAGGAGGAAAACCAACTATATCCAAGCTACTGGGAGATGCACAACCACTGATAATTAGAAAGAATAAAATCGATGACTAAATGAATGTGCAGTTTACACGCAAATGTAACCTTTTATTCTTTCCAATTAGGCTTTCTCCTGTAGGCTTGGCAGATGAGGCTGTGTTATAAATAGAAGTGGCATTTTGTAGGGTTCTTCAAACTGAAGTGTACATGAGGTCAAATTATAATCAAGGTAATATATATAAGTAATGAGCTGAGTCCACATTCCCAGGCATTTATACATTTAGTGGTAATAAATGAGCAAAGATGAAAAGAGAGCTTCCGGACAAACGCAGCAAAATAGTCACTTGTGTGGTTGGAGCACAGCAACTTATCTCTTTGTAATGAATGCTTGCCAGTGATAATTGACTTCATTTGTTAATTGTATTCATGATATTAATGAGATCATTAGCATAACAGTCACATCCTATTCTCCTGTGGTCAAAGTCTAGGGAATTACAAGTTTTGCACATCTTGTTGCTATACATATACTTATGCATGCCAATGATGTACAAATTCAAATGCCATCTGTGCTGACTTTTACAAGGACACCCTGAAATAATTCCTTGCCTGTTTTTAAGGGGGCTTTCTGAGAATTTGGGAGAGATCTTTTGTTCTCAGGATAATGAGTTTCATATTTATGAGAAAGATCCAAATTTAGCTCCTGTCATCTTTTTCTCCCCTGAATTCTACTTATTAGTAAGACTTAGCCATGAGCTAAGAACCTGGGAGGAGGAGGAGAAAGTGGCAACAGCCAAGTCTCAGTAAGAGAGGAAAGGGAAGTGATGGGGCACAGGAACATCAAAATATGGCAGCCTGACATTTGAGAAAACTGCAGAAGTGGAATGTCTCCCTCACCTTACCCTTCCCCCTCTCCCCTGAAGCAGGTCATAAAACCCAGGAAGGGCACTCTCTGACTTTCTTGGATCCTTCTTCTCTAAAGCAGGTCATAACATCCTCATTCAGGAAGTACCCTCCCTATACCCGGAAGAAAGGAACATCCTTATCTCTGAAGACACAGAAGAATCTGAACAAACAAACCTGCCTTACTAAGTTCCTCCAAGTTTATTCCCATTAGGTTATACCTCCTTTGTCCAATCATACTTCCCCATGACTGTCCATTCTTCAACAAAGTCAAGTGTAAAAATATACAGGTTTTCTTGTTTCTCTGGGTCTTCATTTCTGAAGGCTCTCATGTCACATAAAACTTATATTAGATAAACCTGTGCTTTTTTTTTGTTAATCAGCCTTTTCTTATAGGTGCCTCAGCCATGAACCTGGTGAAGAATGAGAAAAGAAATTTTTCTTCCCCTACAGAAGTAAGTGAAAGTTCACTTACTTGGGGGATTGTGGGAAGAAAAAGATAGAGGTTTGGGAGGCAGTGGGGAGATGGGTATGTGGGGTAAGACATTCAAGAATGGGGTGGAGGAGATTTGTTTCAGTTTAGGTGTGAGACTCTAGAAGGGAACTGGATTACTCTCTTCTCCCAGGCAACTCTTGTACCAATTCATGTGGTGAGGTGTGGAGGAGACCCAGATGTGCCTAGGTACCTCTCCCAGCCCCAGGAGGGATAGTGAAAGGGACTGGACAAGATCCAAACAAGCCTGCTTTAGAACCCAGCAAGACACGAGGAAGGTGACCTCCAGCAGCTGGTTGAAGGATGTGGCAGAGCTTGAGTGAGTAGCCAGGGAGAATCACCAGGCCATTGTGGAGATGCAAGGGGCCAGCCCGGCCCAGTCCAGCCCAGCCTAGCTTCTGCAGGAGACACTAACACTCCTCCAGATATTCGCTGCTCCATGAGGGTCACTCTCCAGGAGCAGCCCAGTCTAGGCATTTTGCTGCAAGGGATGCCATGTGGAATCAAGGACCTTTCCCTTCCTTGAACATCATCTTGGGGAAGAGAAGGAAGGAAGGAAGGAAGGAAGGAAGGAAGGAAGGAAGGAAGGAAGGAAGGAAGGAAGATCAGGCATCTGAAAGACTGAATGACATTAGGCAAGTCACCTAAATGCACTGCAAGGATAACGCCAGCATATGGGCCCTGCTAGGCAGCTGAGGACATGGAGTGGCTTTTATCCCAAAGACATCACATTACTTAAGGACTCTGTTCAGATTTTGGGATGGCCTGTAATTTTAGAATTGAACTAAAATCTCTAGTTCCCTCTTTCTGCTTGCAAGGGGAATGGGGAATTTAGAGAGATTAACTTATAACAAAATACTGAAACTTCATTTTCTCTGGATTTATGAAGGTAGTGTAAGTGAATTGCAACCCTGCTACATATGAAATTGCTATCAAGAGGCAACTTCTTTTGGTCCTGTTACCTCTCCAGGGCCATTCCAATTATTTATAATAATTGCTCGGTATAATTATGTATGAAAAGGCCAGCAGGTCTGGAAATGGCTCCATGACTGCTCTGTCACCATGAACTAGTTCTCAGGCACCATCTGAAGTTCCTGAGATGTGGCCCTCCCCTGATTATCCCTGTGGTGTCTCCTTACCTGACCCTTTCTTCCTGATTCTGCTTGGTACCTGGGATTCCTCTGCTTTCCCCTATGACCTTGACATATGCCTGGTGGGGAAGCCACGCCATGTCCTCAGCTGCCTGGCAGGGCCCTTATGCTGGCCTTATCCTTGCGGTGCATTTTTCAGATGGGGACAAGGAGGCTAGGTGACTTGCCTAATGTCATACAGTTGGTGGCAAAGCCAAGGTTTGAACTCATGTCAGGTTTCATGGTCTCTGTGTCTAACTCTACCCTCTCCTTTGAATCCTGTACTCTTCCAGATGCAGCTTTTCCTGCACCCATTTGGTTGGAAAGGAAGCTAGTACACTGACAACTTAGCACAATATTTCAACCGACATGGGTACATTTTGCTTTGATGCCAACTTCATTGATATCTAATTTATTCACTGTTAAATTATATTATCCATTTTCTTATGATCAAAGTCTAAAATTCAGGGCAGGACTCTCAGGCAGTGGGTGGAACTTGTTCAGATTGCGGCCACTCCAGTGATGGATAAGTCCCTTGTTGTGATCACCAAATCCACGGAGGAAAGGTACAAGAATGAGCTTGTTCTCACAATGCTGAGCAGTTAGAGTAAATAACTCCAAATGAGGTGTTTTCTGTATACCTCTCCTTGCATTCTTGGCTTGACAGTCCCAAATGAGGAAGTGAGAAGGTGTTTTTTTTTTTAGTGTCCAAGAGCACTCCCTCCACAGCTTGATGGAAACCAAGTAGTGCTTTACAGAAGATCTTCAGATCCCCCTGATCCAAGAGTGTCACATCCCAAACTGAAGAGTCCCTGACCAAATGGGCCTTCAGCTCATGGTTGTAAAAGACAATCCAAACTTTGTGAGGTTTCTCATACAGGACCCTGCCAAATCCTTTCACACTATCCCTACAGATAGGTTTAGTAAGAAGGGCCTGAGAGAATGTGTGGGCCAAATGAGGCTGCTATTCTACCCCCACCCCTGTTGTTGTTGCTTTCACTGGGTGCTGGTGTGTTTAGTGGGTCCCTGGCCATCACCATGTAATAGGGGCCTCTCAGGCTGGTCCTGCTGGGCTACTCCATGTCCAAACATTTCCCTGTCTCCCCATTACCACCTTCTCTGAGTCTTTTTACCTATTTTGATGGATGGAAGCTGTGATAGTTAATTTTATGTGCCAACTTCGCTGGGCCACAGTGCCCAGATACATGGGCAAACATTATTCTGGGTGTTTCTGCGAGGCTGTTTTTGGATAAGATAAACATTTATATATTTATTTATTTTGAGAGACAGAATCTCGCTCTGTCAACCAGGCTAGAGTGCAGTGGCGTGATCTTGGCTCACTGCAACCTCTGCCTCCTGGGTTCAAGTGATTCTCCTGCCTCAGCTTCCCAAGTAGCTGAGACCACAGGTGTGTGCCACCACGCCTAGCTAATTTTTGTATTTTTAGTAGAGACAGGGTTTCACTGTATGTTGGCTTGGCTGGTCTTGAACTCCTGACCTCAAGTATCTGCCTGCCTCAGCCTCCTGAAGTGCTGGGATTACAGGCATGAGCCACCGTGCTAGGCCAATATTAACATTTAAATTGGGGGACTTTGAGTCAAGCAGGTTGCCCTCCCAAATTTCGGTGGGCCTTATCCAATCAGCTGAAGGCCTAAATAGAACAAAAAATTGACCTCCCCCAAGCGAGAGGGAATTCTGCCATGGCCTTTGGACGTGAACTGCAATATCAGCTTTTCCTGGGTCTCCAGCCTGATGGTCCACCTTGCAGATTTCAAACTTGCCAGCTTAATTACACGAGCCAGTTTCTTAACATAAATCTCTTTCTATGTGAATTTGTACCCTATTAGTTTTGTTTCTCTGTAGAACCCTCACTAATAGAGATGTATATAGCTTAAAACAATGGTTGTAAAAGAATTGTACTGGGGCTGGGCGCGGTGGCTCACGCCTGTAATCCCAGCACTTTGGGAGGCTGAGGCGGGCGGATCACGAGGTCAGGAGATCGAGAACATCCTGGCTAACACAGTGAAACCCCATCTCTACTAAAAATACAAAAAATTAGCCGAGTGTTGTGGCAGGCACCTGTAGTCCTAGCTACCCGGGAGGCTGAGGCGGGAGAATGGCGTGAACCCGGGAGGCGGAGTTTGCAGTGAGCTGAGATCCCGCCACTGCACTCCAGCCTGGGCGACAGAGCGACACTCCGTCTCAAAAAAAAAAAAAAAAAAAAAAAAGTACTTCAGTGCAGTGGTTAAGAATGTGGGCTCTGAAATCAGATGCCTGTGTTAAGATCCCTGCTCTTCTGTGAGATCTAGGATAAGATACTCAACCTCTCTGTGTCTGTTTACTCATGAGATAATATTAATACATGCAAGGCACTTAGCACAGTGCCTGGCAGATAGTAAGTGCTCAACAAATTACATAACTGGTTAGTGGTGAAGCTGGGATTTGAACTCAGGTAGTCTGCTCCAGATCATGAGCCCTTACCATTATGTGATATGTCCCAAGGAAAAAAAACCAAACTGCTTTTCCTTCTATCATCCTCATTGCAGAATACTTCCCCTCTGGTCACCAAAATATGTAGGGATTTCTCCCCACTAGCCAGAATCAGTTTTCCAGGGACACCAGCTGGATGTTCTATAATTCAACTCTGACACTGTCTATCCAGAGTTAGCATCAGATCCAACAGCTTAGCCCCACAAGACTGCCCCACACTTCAGATGCCGAGCACAAGTCCCAGGTTGTGACCTGTATTTCTGACCAACTGGCTTTATATAAATTGGGGGTTCTCACTGCCCTTTCCCTGGATTCGATTAGTTAACTAGAGTGACTCACAGAACTCGGGGAAAAACACTTATATTTACTTATTGTCTCAGTCTGTTAGGGCTGCTATAAAAGATACCTTAGATTGGGTAATTTATAAATAATAAACACATTTTTTTTTACAGTTCTAGAGACTGGGAAGTTCAAGATCAAGGCACCAGCAGATTCAGTGTCTGGTGAGGGCTACTCTCTGCTTCCAACATGGCATTTTCTTGCTGCATCCTCACATGGTAGAAGGGGCTGAAAGGGCTGGGCACGCCCTTCATTTTCTTTTATAAGGGCATTAATCCCATTCATAAGGGTACAACCCTCTTGACTTAATCACTTCACCAAAGATCCCACCTTTTAACACTATTACCTTTGAGTTTAAGTTCCAGCATATGAATTTTGGAGGGACACATACATCCAAACCATAATACCTATTTATTATAAAGGATATTACAAAGGATACAGATAAACAGCCAGATGGAAGGGATGCACAGTGCAAAGTATGTGGGCAGGCATGTGGAGCTTCCATGCCCTCTCCAGGCACCTCCACATGCTCAGCATTCCAGAAGTTCTCCAAATCCCATCCTTTTGAGTTTTTATGGAGGCTTCATTATTTAGGCATGATTGATGACATCATTGGTCATTGGGGATAGACTCAACCTCAGTACCTCTCACCTTCCAGGAAGTCAGGGAGTGAGGCTGAAAGTTCCAACCCTCCAATCACATTGTTGGTTCCCCTAGCGACCAGCCTCCACCAACTGTTACCTCATTAGAACAGAAGATGCTCCTGTTCTAATATAGAACAGGAAATTCTAATTAGAACTTAGAAATTCTAATATATAACATTCTAATATATTAGAACAGGAAGTTCTAATATAGAATGCCCAAGAAATTCCAAGGGATTTTGGACCTCTGTGCAAGAAGCTCCTATCACTCAGGAAATTACAGAGGTCTTAGGAGATCTGTGTCAGGAACTGTGTTAGAGACCAAATATTAGCTCCAGAAATGGGGACAGAGACCAAATATATATTTCTTCTTGTATCACAATATTACACTTCCTCTCTCTTGTTCTGATGCTGTTTTTCTTCTCTTGAGGACCCCTTTGTAACTTGAACTGGTTGGGGTTCACTTTCTCCCCACTCCCTTCAATTTCAGTAGATCCACTTTAATCTCTTTGGGGTTTCCTAAAATATTTTATTTATTATTTTTATTAAAAAAATTAAAATTCATATTATATTTAATTGGCCAATCATAACTGTATATCAAAGTACTTTATTTAAATAAAGGTTTCTGTGGCTAAAATATTTGAAAAATGCTGACATAACATATTATTTTGCCAGATAACATATTTGAATTAAAAATGTTTATAGTTCTCCAAACCTCAGTGACTTCTAGTACAACCTACAAAACATAACTTAGTGAGAGGTTAAGGCCAGTCTAGGCTGGACCTCCATGGGCTGAACTCTGAGGGCATTGCTAGACAGGCCCTTAGGTTTGCAGACTTGGAGCACCTTTTCCATCCCTACCCCAATCAAACAAATACAATATATATTATTATGTAAGAATACATGTTTATCTTCAAAACCAGCAGCATAGCATCTTCAAATCTCTCTCTGCTTTTGCTGTCACATCACCTTCTCTCACTTTGACCCTCCTGCTTCCCTTTATAAACACCCCTGTCATGACATTGATCCCACTTGGATAACCAGGACAATCTTTCCATCTCAAGATTCTTAATCACATCTGCAAAGTCTCTTTTGCCATGACAGGTAATATATTAACAGATTCTAATAATTAGGCATGGACATTTTGGGGGGACTGTTTTTTTTTAGCCATACAGGACTTACGCTAGGGTCTGGATAATAGATGGGAAGAAAGAAAGATATTGGACATGAAGGGAATGATTAAAGCAAGCTCAGAAAGTCATAAGTTGAAAAATATGAGCATACAGATGAGCTCCACCCGGTTACAATGGGAGGCTTGCTGTCTTCTTCACTTCCTCATCTCTATTCCTACAACTTTACAATATATGTGGATGTGACTTCTATGTCTGCAAACAATAATTCATATAAAGTTTGAAGCAATGAGTTAATAAATTTACTCAAAGCCATACAGCTTGTTCATAAGATTATAACACAAAGTTAATGGGGTGCTAAGCTGTTGCTTAGCTCGTAAGTCCCACTAACAATGCTCGTACTGCTTGTAGCATTATTTATGTACCTAGAACACAAATAAAAATGTAATTCTGAACAACTAAATACATAAAAATACAGCAAGCTCCATGCATCTATTTTGATATACCTGTATTCCTCTATCATATATTTGAAAATCTTCTCTATTTTCTTGTTTCTTCCTTTCTTTCTCTTTCCACGGTCCCAGCTTGAGTCCTAGGTTTTCTCCCTCACCCCAGGATTTAAACATGTCTGGGGCACTGCTGAGTCATGGAGCCAGAGCTGTCTGAGTCCATTTTTTTTTAACCACTGTACGTACAGTCAGCATACTGCCTGCCACCTGATGGGCCCTCAATACTTGTTGAACAAATTAGGGAATGATCCTATTTGCAGCAGAAACTGTGCAGTCCCATGAGAAAGAACTCAACCCAAGGGAACAGGGAGTCAGGCACACAATTTTAGTGCAATATGAAAATTCCAGGCCAGGTGCAGTGGCTCACGGCTGTAATCCCAGCATTTGGGGAAGCTGAGGTGGGAAGATTGCTTGAGCCCAGGAGTTGGAGACCAGCCTGGGCAACATGGTGAAACCTGGTCTTTACAAAAAATAAAAAATTAGCTGGGTGTAGTGGCATGTGTCTGTACTCCCAGGTACTTGGGAGGCTGTGGTGGGAGGATTGCTTGAGCCCAGGAAGTGGAGGCTGCAGTGAGCTCTAGCCTGGGTGACAGAGCAAGACCCTGTCTCAAAAAAAAAAAAAAAAAAAAATTCCAGGCAAGGAGATTACTTGGAGTCCAGTTTTTGATCTGTCACTCAGTTTGCCCTCTGCCCCACTGTGAACTGTGTCCTTGGAAGGAGAAGCTGAAATTAGAATTCATTAAAGAATTTGGATGACACAGGAGCACCTGGGAACATTGCTTTGGAGACTGTGGTGTTAGACACTCAGCCCAAAGTGGCCACATCTTAATGTGGTAGGGATGCAGGTGGTGCTGCTGTGTTGGGGCACCATTGACCTAGCATCATGCTTTGTAGCTTTGGCCTAGCAGGGTAGCATTAAGGTGCTGTAGTTTTGGCTAAGTGACTCTGAGGAGCACAGTGGGAGCCTGACACCAGCAACAACCGTAAGGCTCCTTCTATGAGTCTTAGGAGCCCCAGCTTCAGTTATTACTACATGGCTACTGGGAGGCCTGAGCTCTTGGGCACACACAGGACATCTCCATGGCTCCTGGGAACAGTTGGGAAGACACCAAGGGGAAGTGAAGGGGCCACAATAGTGTGTGAAGGAAAAATCAGAGAAATACTGTTCACTTTAATGCGATCTTATTTTTACCTTTCAGACCAGGCTTGGGAAAACACAGGTGATGCATAAACAAGATAGGTATTGGATGTGCAAATAATATTTACTCATAATAGCAATATAGGTAGATTAAATTTTATATATTATATATTAACATTAATATACACACATAAGCAGTATTATATATATTATAACCATCAGATATATGCCTGTGTATGTGTGTGTTGTGTGTAAACATTTGCATAAACAGAAATCAATTGGTGATTGGAGTTTTTATTGTCATCGATACTGATCATGTTGGTCACATGCAGAAAAATGTGAAAGCAGTAAAGGTCATTAAAAAGCAACAAATGGCCCAACCTAATTTGAATATGGTCAGGCTAATATCATAAAGCCCATTGCACTTGTGGAGAGCGTAAAAAATAGCACCAGAAGATATTGTAAGGCAGTCAGGTGTTTTTTTTTAATTGTTGCTTTTTCTTTCCTTTTTTTTTTTTTTCAGTAAGAAAGGATAGAAGAAAAACAGTAAAAACTACATTGGGTGCCAGGATTTACTGTGTTTATTCAAAGTAAAGTTAACACTCTTAATGGCTCTAACTGTTTCTCTGAGCCTGAAAAGAAATATATGATAACTTTTCACAGATGAGATGCCCAGAAGTATTATATTGGTTCCTTATTAAGAAGAAGTTAATAGAACCTTTAATATCAAGAATTACAGAATATCATGAATGGTATTTCCATAGTTAATTCAGAAAAATGTGGCCTTTTGTTTTGTTTTGTTTTGTTTTGTTTTTCTGTTTCTTTCCTAGTTTCCAGGGAAAGAAGTAAGAGTTTTAATTTTGAAGTGTGTTTTGGAGGGAGGATATTTGTCTGGCAGAGGGAAGACAACCCCGTCACTGTGTTTTGAATTTGGGAGGTCAGTGTGTTTATGTGAGTGTGTGGATGTGTGTAATTATTTGTGACTGTAGGGTATTTGGAGATTTTATATCATAAAGGTAGAGGAAGAGAATGGCTTGTGTGTGGTTTGATCCCCAAGAGTGTGAAGAGGAATGGAGGGCTGGAGATTCTGAGGGTGACAGAGACATGAGCCTTCCGGAGCAGGGCACCCAGATGTGGCAGAACCTCGTGTAGTGTGTTAGTTTTCTATTGCTGCTTAGAATAGATTACCATAAACTTAATGACTTAAAGCAATACAAATTTGTTACCTTACAGTTCTTCTGTATGCCAGAAGTCTAGTGGGCTTACCTGAGGCTCTTCAGGCTAAAATCAAGGTGTTGGCAGGCCTGCTTTCCTTTCTGGAGGCTCTCAGGGAGAATCTGTTTCCTTGTTCATTCATGTTGTTGGCAGAATTCAGTTCCTTGTGGTTGTAGGACTGAGGTCCCCAATTCCTTGTTGGCTGCCATCTAAAGGCTGTTAGCTTTCAGAGGCTGCCTGCATTCCTTGGCTCCTGGTTCTATGCCTCCATCTTCAAAGCCAGCAATGGCAGGGCGAGTCCCTCTCAGGTTTTGAATCTTTCCTGCCTCTTTTTCCACCTCACCTCTGACGAACTGTTCTGCCTTCCTCTTTCATTTTTAAGGGCTCATGTGAATACATTGGAGCTGCTGGGTAATCCAGGATAATCTCCCTATTTTAAGGTCGGCAACCTTAATTTTATCTGCAAAGACCCTTTTGCCATATAATGTAACACACACAGGAGTAACACCAGGGGGTAAAGATCTTGGGAGTCAAAATTTTGCTGCCACACATGGGAATTACTATTTGGGTTACTTTTTAGACCAAGGCCTTAAGAACCTCAGTGATCATCCCTTTGGCCAAACTTGGTACAGAGGGTACAAAGTTGTCAGTGGAGCTGGAGACTCTTGAATAAATCTCAAGGGCCTGGGAAGGAGTCACAGCAGTGGTGGCCTCATAAG
Source organism: Pan troglodytes (assembly GCF_028858775.2). NCBI lineage: Eukaryota > Metazoa > Chordata > Mammalia > Primates > Hominidae > Pan > Pan troglodytes. The sequence continues at coordinate 37,919,215 of NC_072408.2, read as the reverse complement.
CCCCAGGATTCTTCTGTGATCCAAAGATAGAGGATTCGGAAAAATGACTGGTATTGGACTGCTGGCCAAACTTGGAGAGCTGGGGTATGTAGCAGTTATGATGCTTTTAGCTACAAATAACAAAAGCTTGGGTTCAGCTGGCTTAATAATAATAACCTCTGTTATTGTAGACAACACAAAGTGCAAAGGTCTGGGGGCTAAAGAGTTGGTTAACTCTGTGGCTCAAAAATGCCACCAGAGACCTAGATTCTTCTCTCTTTCTTCTCTGCCATCTTCAACTGACTGTTCTTGTCTTCAGGCTGTGGTCCCTTGTGGCTTTAAGTTGCTGCCTTGTTTTCACATCTAGAGATGCCTGTATCCAATGGAGAAGAGACCATCTCATTCTGTGTCTCCTTGAAAGACGGAAGGAAATGTTTCCCAGAAGCTTTCTGCTTTCCTGTGTGTCTCAGGCCAGAATTGCACCCCATCCTCCTTCTGACAAGGTGCTCTGTTGGAACTACTCAGGATTCACTCACCTGGGCTAGAGCTGGGGTGGCAAATGATGGACATCTGAACAAAAATCAGGGCTCAGCTAGGGAGAACATTGGAATGGATGTTGTGCAGGCCACCAGTGGCGTCCCTGACAGGGAGAGGGTCAGATATAATTTGATTTGGGAAAATGAAGAAAAATAAATGTGACATTTATTACATTCTGTTTCCACACAGCATCAATGATCACATTAATCTTACTGCCATGAGCAGGGAGACCTGGTCAGAGAGTTTAAGAGACTTGCTCAGAGCTACACAGCAGGTAAATGGAGGGTCATGGCTTGGACCCAGGTTTTCTGACTCAAATCTACTTCTCTTTCCACTACCCTGAAATTGTGTTGTAATAATTGAATAGATCCTTTTTTAATACCAAAATTATACCATATTCTTCAACTAGGCATTTTGATTTCTGGCAAAAACATGCCTATTTCTAAACCACCTATTATAGTTTTGCCTAGGTCTTAAACAGATATCAAATTAATACATTGGAAGGAGATAAATTTCTCCCTGCCTCAAACACTGTATATTCACATTAGGAGAGATGACTGCAGGAGAAGAGACAGTCAAGACATTTGTGGATCTTTAGTTTGGCATTCAGTGGGACATTGATTTAAACTTCTCATTTTTTTTTCTCAAGAAAAAAAATTTAACAAGAAGAGGCAAAACTACTAAATTTAAAATTGCATTTAAAAATGCCATCCTCAAATAAACAAAAACAAAGCTGTAGGCAAATAGATTTTCTAAACACTTTGCCTCAAATCACATCTAGCTGAGAAGAAAATGGGAGAAGTTTTAGCATAAAATATAATTATTTGGGAGCCAATACAATGCAGAAAACAAAGGTTAAGTAAGAAAGGACACTCTGAGCCAGAATAGTAATAAGTAGAAGTAGCAAGTCAGTGTATTTCAGCAAGAATACATATGATTTTTTTTTAAGGGACAGGCTCTCGCTATGTTGCTGAAGCTGGACTTGAACTCTGGGCTCAAGTGAGCCTCCTGCTTCAACCTCCTGAGTAGCTGGGACTACAGGCATGTGCCACTGCACCCAGCTCTTGTATGGAATTTTTATATGGAATGTGTAATACATAAACTATTCAAATCACTGAATGCTTGTGAGGTATCCATTGCACCTGGAAATTAAACCAGGCTATCTCTTCATATAAAAGTGGAGAAAGCACTAAACAGGCTAAAGAAAATTACTTCTTTACCCTTGCCTCCTGTTTTCTGTTAGTCTTATATGAAGCTTTTAAGGGATAGTCAACTGCACAAAAGCAACATCTGCTTGACAGATTTCCTTTAGTCCTGGAGCCCACCATTCTGTTCTATCTCACTGAACATGTTTATTGGAAAGTACGAGCAGATTCCAGTGGAAGCACAGATGCGTTTATTTAACTCGCTGCTTGTTTCTTTGGAACTGCTCTTTTAAAATGGAGGCAAGAGTTTTGGGGCTGGTTACAACGAGTGGCAATGTCCACTTGTGGGAAATATTGAATGATGGATAATGTAACAGCTGCAATGAGTATTTGGCAGAATGGAAAATGTTCTAGATTTAGCTCCCTTGCATGCATGTCCAGGGAATGATTAGCAGGTTGGCACGATGAGGTCAGTGTCATTTATCAGCCAAAACACTCTCCAAGGTCAGAAAGTTAACTTTTGATTGTCTGTTGTGTTTTTAAAGATCTGCTGGCACAGGTCTTTGGGTTTTCCTTTTGAAGGTCATTTTCTGAATTAATGGGTTTCTAACTGTGTCTATGGCTAGGAAAATGGATTTCAGTGAAAATCAAGAAGATTGTATTTTTTAAAAAGACATTTATTGATTAGGAATATATATAAATTGTTAAGATACCTTTCTTTTCCCATATTGGTAGCAACTATCAGGTTGCACATATATAATTGCCAATAGTTGACAGTTTTTACCTTAAGGAAGGCAATTTTGTATGGTCCAACTGAATATATACTATATTTCAATTCAATCTAATACTTTAACAAATATTAAGTTCCTGCTGAGGTACTATGTTAAGTGTTGAAGCTACAAGGATGAACAAAATAGTCATGGGTCTTGTCTTCACAAAGCTTACAGTCTAGAAGTGGTGGCAGACAAATCACTGCTTTGATAGTGGAAGGACAGTTACTGTGTGAATTCAGAGCAAGGGAAGCTAATCCATTTTAGAGTGGTCAAAAGAATCTTCCCAGAGGAATGAAAGCTAAGCTGAGCTTGAAGGATGAGTAAGAGTTAAATGGAAGAGTAGAACAGGGGCGAAGAGGCTTCTGGCAATGGGAACAGCAGTGTGAAGACAGGGAGGTAAGAGCAATAGAGCAGGGGTGTGTGACATGACGGGAGCTGAGCGACACTCAGAGTGGAGGGAGGCTGTGTAGACAGATGATGCTGGGAGGGAAGAAAGGCCCCATGGTGAAGAGAAGAATCTGGTAATTCTGTAATAAAATACTTACCTCTCTATTCTGAAGGCATCAAGGAACTACTGGACAAGGAGTGACGTGATCGTGACGGTGTTGTATAAAAAGGGCCATGTGGTTGCTGTGTGGAGCATAGGTTGGAATCTGGGAAGTCACCTAGGAGGCTGTTCCTGGAATCCAGGCAATAAAAGATGGTGGCCTCTACTGGGGCAGTGAGCATGGGGATGAAACATGGAAGACTCTGTGAGCTGCTTGGGAGGCAAATTGATGGGTCTTGGTGATTCCACGGTCGGTGGGGAGGGGGCAGGGATGGGTGATAGAGAGATGGGAAGGAAGATTGCTCTCTGAATGTAGAACTGCTTCTGGGTCACTGGAATTTTCAATGGCCACAGTGGTTTGACTTCTTAAATGACTCAGTGGACTCCAGTATCACAACTTGCCACCAGGTGCTGCTCTCTAACATCTGAATTCTAGCTTAAAAACTCTCTAGGAGGTTTTGGGCTATGTAATAATTATTAGATTTTAGCTTTAACAATTCCAAAATGTGTGCATGGAATTTATTTAACATGGAGGAATACCAGCAGAGTTTTGTTACTTAAAATCTGATGATAAAATTTCATTTTATAGTTCAATCCTATGGACATTGTAAGACTTTGGTCTTTAACTCAGTTCCGTGTTCCGCTTAGAGATGGTGTGGATTTGAATCCAGTAAAGCTAGAAAAGGGGTGAAGCTGGTTCATTGTTAGAAGACTGATTCTTTTTTTTTTTTTGAGTTTTTACACAAGCCTCTTTTGTATTCAATGTTGTTTATTGAGGAGTGAATGAGAGACTACTGCCAGACATGCCAATGACACTTCACATTCAAGAGCTGGAAGCTGGAAAGCTTCCCGACTAAGTCACTGTATAAGCCTTCTGGGAAAAAGAACCAAAGTGCCATCAAATATGCCATCTTCATGCTTGTTGTCTGTCATCAGTTTGTTTCAACTTTTGGGTCCACTGGTTTGCTGGGTAGTAGGAGAAGACTGATTCTTCAAAAAAAAAAAAGGGCCTGGATTTTCATTTGACAGACATCAGCTCAATTAGATCAGTGCTTTCAAGATGGCTCTTTCCTCTAGACTAGGAGGAAATGTGAAGAGAACACTTATTTATTGAGTACCTATTTTTTTCACATACTTTAAATTTTAATTTAGTCCCCACACCAACCTTTTGAGGTAGATCTTTGTATCTCTATGTTATAGAAGAAGAAATCTAGGGCGAGGCAGATTAATTGACGTGCCCAAGGTTACATAGCTGCCAAATAACACAACTGAGGCTTGATTTTAAAGCATACTTTTGCCTTCCACTTTATGGTGTCATCTCTGTCATGTCTCATACCCACAGTATGCCATCATGCCCATCATGCACAGATGCATGATTAAAATAAAAGCTCTTTGATATCCAACTTCAATTTCATTTAACTGTCTTCTAACACATTCGTTTAATCAGCTATGGTAGCAATCTTATTCAAGTAAGGTTAGTAGATTCATGTTGATAATGAGCTTGATAAATGAGTTGGTGAAAGGATACTGTTGCAACTGAAGACATTTTTGAAGTGGTTATTTGTGTGTTTTAATGGATAAAAAGTAATTGTTACTATAGGATCCTTTTTGGGGCCTCAGTGCTCAGGGCAGATGGAATCCTGTCAATCATACTTGCAGATAATAACAATTTAGCCACCAGAGATAAAGGAGCAATGCCCATATTGATATGTAGTCGTTTATAGGGCCACTGAACAGAAGCTATTATGGCTGCTTGTAGGACTACTGAGTGGGAAAACCTGCCATGTTGCTGTTATGGCAGATATGATTATCTGGAGGCTGTCTGCAAGGAGAATCCACCTGTAAGTGATTCAGAAGCTATCATATTCTATCAAGGAAAAAAAATGTGGCTGGAAGTCATTTGGGCCTCTTGAACAAAGAGGTCAGAACATGGTCACCCATTTTCAATTTCTTAGCATAGACTGTAATAAAGTCCACATGATTAGGAAAAGATGATGTAGCAAAATTAAGTCAGACAGAAGAGGCTTCAAGAAAAAGAGTATTAGAGATGAAGAGGGTTTCTACATAACAATGAAGTTTCGATTCACCAGGGAGATATAAAAACTTAAACTGATATACACTAATATCATTTTAAAATACATAAAACAAAAGTTGACAGAACTGTAAAGAGACAACCATGCCAGACATATCTGGTAGGTGAGTGGGAGATTTTAATCTAGTTTTCTCAGTAATTAATAAAGCAGTTAAAAAATCAAAAAGGATATAGAAAATTTTAATAACACTAATTGTGTTATTGGTCCAACAGACATTCACAGATCACTGCACCACCAGTCTTAGGAAATTTTGGAACATACTTTATGTAATTTATGGATTAAAGCAAAAATTATAGTAAAAAACAAAATACTGAGCAATAATGAATATACAACAAATAATTTATAAGATGCATCAAAACAACGCTTTGAAGAAAATGGACAGCCATGAATGTATATATTAAAAAAAGAAGAAAGGCTAAAAATTAAAGAACTAAGCATGCAACTTAAGACATTAGAAAAATAGTAGCAAAACAAATTTCTTCAACAAGGAGGAAGATTATAATAAAGATAGCATATATTAATGAAAAAGAAAATAAAGATACCACAGAAAGACTCAAAAAAGATGATTGTTGTATTTTTGAAAAGATTAATAAAATTAACAGTCTTCCTCTGGGAAGAACAATCAAAAAAGGAGAGAAGGCACAAATAGAAGTTGCTTGGGTGAACAAAACAGCATAACCATAGGTGATGTGGAAGTTAAAAAAGAAAGTTTAAGAACATAATGGACAGCATTTTGCCTATAGACTTTTTTTAGCCAAAATGGATCCTTTTTTTGTTTGCTTGTTTCTTGTTTTTGTTTTGGAGAAAAATAATTTGTTGACTCATGTAACTGGATGTACAAGAACGGACTTAAGACACGGCTGAATTCAGGGACTTATGTCATTATATCTGCTCCTTTCTCCTTCTCTTGACTCCACTTAAATTTTATTTTTTTTTATTCAGGGAAAATATCCATATGCAATTTGTCATCTTTACCATTTCAAAGTGTACTGTTCAGTGATAGTAAATACATTTATAATCTTTTTTTCCCTTGTCATCTTCCCCCTTCCCCTTCCGGGCCTCTAGTAACCACCAATCTCTAATTCCAGGAGATTCACTTTTTTAGCTTGCACGTATGAGTGAGAACATACAACATGTGTTTTTCTGTGCTTGGCTTATTTCATTTAATATGATGACCTCCAGTTCCATCCATGTTGCTGCAAATGACAGAATTTCATTTTTTATGGCTAAATAATATTCCATTGTGTGTGTGCGTGTGTGTATGTACATATACACACATACATACGTACATATACATACATTTTCTTTATCCATTCACTTGTTGATGATCACTTAGGTTGATTCCATATTTTGGCTATTTGTGAATAGTGCTGCAATAAACATGAGAATGAGATATCTCTTTGATATATTTTTCTTTCTTTTTTTTTTTTTTTTTTTTTTGAGATGGAGTCTTGCTCTGTTGCCCAGGCTGGAGTGCAATGGCGCGGTCTGGGCTGACTGCAACCTCCGCCTCCTGGGTTCAAGTGATTCTCCTGCCTTGGCCTCCTGAGTAGCTGGGATTACAGGTGCCCACCACCACACCCAGCTAATTTTTGTATTTTCAGTAGAGACGGGGCTTCACTATGTTGGCCAGGCTGGTCTCAAATTGCTGACCTCGTGATCTGCCCGCATTGGCCTCCTAAAGTGTTGGGATTACAGGTGTGAGCCACTGTGCCTGGCATTAATTTTCTTTATTTTGAATATATTCCCAGTAGTGAAATTGCTGGATCATCACATGAAAGTTCTACTTTTAGCTTTTTTGAGAAACCTCCATACTGTTCTCCATATTGGTTGCATGAATTTACATTCCCACCAATAGTGTGTGAGGGTTCCTCTTTTTCCACATCCTTACCAGTATCTATTCCCTGTCTTTTTGATACAAGGCATTTTAAGTAGAGTGAGGTGATATCCTGTTATGGTTTTGATTTGAATTTTCCTAACGATTAATGGTGTTGAGTATTTTTTTCATATACTGTTGGCCATTTGTATGTCTTCTTTTGAGAAATGTTCAGATCTTTTGACCATTTTTTGATTGAATTATTTGTTTTGTTTTGCTTTTTGCTATTGAGACAAAGGTAATTAGCTGGCACAATATGTAAGGATGGATTGTTAAAAAATTCTGTTTAAAATACAAAAGTGTACACTATTACCACTTCTATTCAACTTTATATCTTGTCTAGTCTAGCAGGCCAGAAAAGAGAAATAAAAAGTATAAAAATTTGAGAAGATATAGAAAGATTAGAACTATTTTTAAATGCTATAACTTAACTTCCAAGGGTCTGTAGACAAATTATTAGACTTAATAAGAGTTTTACAAGGTTGCTTGATATGACTATTATACAAAAATCGAATACACTTCCATATATCAACAATGAATAGTTAAAAAACAAAATTTTAACATTTAGCATTTATAATAGTTTACAAAATAAAAGGTACCTAGGTAAAAATCTCATCAAAGATGTGTGAAATCTTTATAGAAAAAAATCATGAAACTTTATTGAAAGACATTTAAAAATGAACAGCCATATCGTTTTCAAAGACAAGAAGACTCAATATCATTAAGAAGTAATCTATCTCCTAAGTAGTCAATAGATTTAATAAAATTTCAGTAAAAAAAGAAAGGTGTTTTTGTGAATCTTGAAAAACTTACTCTAAAATAGAAATTGAGAAGCAAAGAACCAAGAATAGCTAATATATTCCTGAAGAACATGAGGTTGGGGAACTGATTGTACTATAATATTGTAGATGATGTGACATTGGTGCATGGGTAGACAATAGGACAATGCAACAGAATAGAGAGTCCAGAAACAGACACATCTATGTAAGGAGAGATATAATAAAAAAGATGTATTTCAGATCAGTGGTGAAAAATGAACCACTCAGTGGGAAATGCTGTCTTTATGGGAAACAGTGCATCACTACTCTTACCATACACAAAATCAGTTAAGGACCTAAATGTTAAAGATGAAAGTTTAAAACTTTTGGAAAAAAATATTGGAGAATATTTTTATTTCCTCAGGGTTGGAAAGGTTTTTAAAAACAAGACACAGAGAGCATGTACATAAAGGAAATGACTGATAAATTAAACTATACATTACAAATAACTTCTGTTCATTAAAAAGCACACAAATAGGATGAAAAGGTAAGACACAACTTAAGAGAAGACAATTTCAACTCTACATAACTGGGCAAAGGTTTTTTTTGCAGTTCATACAGAATTCCTAAAATCAATAAGAAAAATATGGCTCAAGTCATTCAATGATTCTTGAAGTGTCCGTGGCAGACCCCTATGGATAAATACTAGTGTAGGCCTTTAGGGTTTTGAAACAAAGCTCTGCCATCCTCTTCCAATAACCAGTCTTCTTTTGAGAAACACCTGGCTTGGTAGTGGGCCTTAGTAGAAATTAAACATTGACCATGGGTCACTGAGTTACTATGTGATGTGAAGTACCCACCATGAACACTATGAGGAAGTTGCTGTGATTCTGCTGCTGTTCCCGTTATTTGTTTCCTGGTAAGCATGGTCCTGTGTTTTTTTTTTTTCTTTCCATCATGGCAGCTTAGTAGAAGCCTCAAAACCTCTTCTCTAACTTTACGAGTGTTGAGAAGCAGGATGTGGTGGCTCAGACAGTATCAGAGGATTCCTTGAAGCCAGCAGTAGAGGTGGTGGCTATCCAGTTTCCCACTTCCTGATCATGCGGATTGTAGCTCCTTTGGTGGATCAGTTTTGTCCCATTGTTCAGGGAGTTGTTCCTGGAAGTTTAGTGTGTCAGTTCAGGTCGGCTGAGAAGCAGATGTCAAGATGGAAATTTCTCCCAATAAATGTGAGAGATTTATGGAGGAAAATGCCTGTGAAGAATAAAGCCAGGAGGGAGCAGGAGTGGGCAGGGAGATGAGGCTCTGACATCACCCATAAAATGAGAGGGGAAGGAAGGAGGGTTGAGCAGGAAGAGACCTGGATTGCAGTGCAGCTCTGAGAAAAGTCTCGGCTAGGCTGATGGACAGTACCCAAGCACAGCCTGCTTGTCAGAGGGGTCCTGCACTGGGCAGGAGGAGCCTGGCTCTAGAACTCCCACTGTACTAACTACTCCCTGACTTGGGGTCACCAGTTTGGAGCAGGCTGTGTAAGGCGTGGCCTCGTGTGGATGCTGGGGTAGGTGCTGAAAGTGGCAACTGCCAGCCAACTGATCTCAGGGCAGGTTCTTTCTTGAAGAGAGATCTGCCAGCACAGTCCCAGGGTTGTCTAACTCAGCCTGGAGCCTTCTTCTTCTGTTTTTCTAATGATTTTTTGTTTTTAGAGCATCGAAATTCTGTTTCAAATCACTCACCTTAAACTAGCTTGTACAGTTTCTGTTACTGGTGGTTGAACCCTGAGTACTATAACCCCTAAGCTCAGCAGAGTATCTGATGTATTGTAGAGGATCAATAATATTTCTTGTATTAATTAATTTAAGCAGAATGGCTAAAGGCCTTTTAATAACAGAATATATATTTTTTATTATACTTTAAGTTCTGGGATACATATGCAGAACGTGCAGGTTTGTTACATAGGTATACACGTGCCATGGTGGTTTGCTGCATCCATCAACCCATCATTTACATTAGGTATTTCTCCTAATGCTATCCCCTCCCCTAGCCCTCCACCCCTCGACAGGCCCCGGTGTGTCATGTTCCCCTCCCTGTGTCCATGTGTTCTCATTGAAGAACAGGATATTTAACATTTAATTGCTGGTTGTTTGCATTGCTGCAAATAATCCTTTTAGCAAATTCTGATAGACCCATAGAACCATATTTAGGGGTGATGTGGCTGCCACCATTCATCAGTCTGCTGATGCTTATGTTGGGGTAGCAGGAGGGGTTGTGGTCCAGGAGTTCCAGGCTGTGGTTGGTAGTGAATGAATTATTCCTGATGCAGAGAAGCAGCTACAACTTGAATTCCTTGCAGGAGCTGATGAAAGGAAAAATATAGTGCAGGGAGGTCTCCTTAGAATGGGTGGGTAGGTGGCAGGTGGAGGCTGGTGTATGGGTTTACATGCAAAGCAATGAATTCCATGTATATCTTTGTAGTTCTTCTTCAGATTTAAACATCAGCCATCAGAGCCACCTCCTTTTCTCTCTCTTGCTGCCATCTCAAGTTCTTTATTAAAGCTAATCAGCTCTCTTAAATGGAAGGATTAAGGCAATCACCCTAATTCAGTCTATGCTCAGGAAGGCTCATTGTGTTTGTAAAATCTTAGCTGTTTTCTGATAACTATGTTTACCAAACTTTGAACTCTACCATCAAATTCCCCCGAAATATTGAATATAATGAAGAAAAATATTTTTGTAAGAGGTCGATGTCAACAGTTTTGCAGAAAAATTCTTGGGCAAAGGGGAAACATGCAACATATCAAGACTTCTAAAATTAAAATTCGTCAGCACTTCTCTAAAAAAGCTCACCTTTTTGGTGGGAAGAGCTTCGGGGAAACACACTTAACTTACTGAGACTTCTAAAATCAAAATTTAGTGAGCACTTCCCTAAAAACACTCACTTTTTTTTGCTGAGAAGAACTGCAGGACACTTAGGTGGAGGTGGTAATTTGTCCAGGTAATAAACACATTAAGAACAAGAGCAGCAATCAAAGTTTTTTCTCAACCATATCTCAGGCTAATGGAGCCGAGTGCTTTCTGCTTGGGCATTTTTCATTCTGCATCTGGAACCACCCAGGCTGATGAAAGAAACTGATCTACAGTAGTATTTAGTTTTGCCAAGCAGTGTTTAATATTCCAAATGAAAAGCTGTGGAATCTCACTTGAAAAGGAGGACAAATTTAAACCAGTGCCTAATTCTCAGCCTTCTTTTTTCATTTCATCATGGTGACCTGGTACTCCCTGCTGTCTAGTGCTTTGGTTCATTATTTTGTCTGTACAGGAACTGCACCTGCCATACAAAAGCACTTAATTTAAGCATTTGGGAAGATGCCATTAATAGACTTAAAGAAAAATGTTATATATATATATTATATGTACGTATATTTAGACCCACTGATAATTTATTTAATATTTTAAAAACATTTATTTAAAAATAACAATTCTTATTATTGAGGGAATAATGACAAGAAAAAATTCAATAATGACAAGAAAAAAGTCTGTACCTGTTCAGTACAGATATAATCCCCCCCACAAAATATTTTCAATTTGCCATTGGTTGACTCCATGGATGGAGAGTACCAGGGATAGCCAGGTATTTCTTCTAAACCCCTACAGTACAGAGGGCTGACTGTAATTTGCTTAAGGTCACCCAGTGAGCCTTTGACTAGGCCAGCAAAGTTATGTCTCTTCACCGCTAAGCCAGGATTTGGGGCAGATGAGGAGCACGTGTGAAGGCCCAGAGGCCAAAAGGGATCTGTTTCAGCCATGAGCATGGCTGTGGCTTCTTGTTCCCTGTAGTATCCCCAGGTTTTTTGCAGCATCTGACATGGAAAGGAGAGTTTGGCATGTGAGAGTCCAGTGTGGCTCTGGTGCAAGATTAATATGGGGGAGTGACAGGAGATGAGACACTGAAGAGGCTGGCAGGGACAAACCCTCACACACTTTGTACACCGTGTTAAAGGGTTGGAACTTTGCGTTGGTAGATGACAGCCCTGAAGAATTTTAAAATAACATAATCAAATTACCACTTTAGGAAAATCATTTGGCAACAGATGAAAGACGAACAGCTAGAAGCCGATGAGACTGGAGTGGAGACAGCACACAGAGCCCTGGTGGAAAGGAAGGGGCTGATGATAGGGATCCCACTAAGGCAGTGACATGGAGGATGGCGATCACAGAATTGCATTTGGAAGATGCTCAGGGGTGGACTTAGTTAAACGGTGACAGAGGAGTGAAGGCTGACTCCTGAGTTCCTGCAGTGGGTAAAGTGGTTGATGGTCTTTTGTTTGCTAAGATAAGGAAGGCAAGCTGGCTGGGTGAAAACCAGGAGATTGACTCTTGAGATGATGGATGTGGGTCTGGAGCTCAAGAGAGAAGCGCCAGCCCCTCAGGGAGGAGACAGTGTAGTGGAAGTTCACAAATTTAATATATTTTTTTCTTTTTTTTTGAGATGGAGTTTCGCTCTTGTTCCCCGGGCTGGAGTGCAGTGGCGCCATCTCGGCTCACCGCAACATCCGCTTCCTGGGTTCAAGCGATTCTCCTGTCTCAGCCTCCCTAGTAGCTGGGATTATAGGCATGCACCGCCTGGCTAATATTTTTGTATTTTTAGTAGAGACGGGGTTTCTCCAAGTTGGTCAGGCTGGTCTTGAACTCCCGACCTCAGGTGATCCGCCCGCCTCGGCGTCCCAAAGTGTTGGGATTACAGGCATGAACCACCGCGCCCGGCCTATCATCTTTTAAAGAAGCATTTTGGGCTGAGCGTAGTGGCTCAAGCCTCTAATCCCAGCACTTTGGGAGGCCGAGGCGGGCGGATCACGAGCTCAAGAGATCGAGACCATTCTGGCCAACAGGGTGAAATCCCGTGACTGCTAAAAGTGCAAAAATTAGCTGGGCGTGGCGGTGCTCGCCTGTAGTCCCAGCTACTCGGGAGGCTGAGGCAGGAGAATTGCTTGAACCCGGGAGGCGGAGGTTGCAGTGAGCCGAGCGCGTGCCACTGCACTCCAGCCTGGTGACGGAGTGAGACTGTCTCAAAAAAATTTAAAAAAAGAAGCATTTTGTTGACACAATACAGACCTCAGTGTGTTTCTGACACTAAGTCACCCAGTCTGTATCTTCACAGAAGTGATGAAAATAAAAGTGCTTCTGGTGGTTTCAAAACCTTAAAACATGACGTTAATCTCTCCTGTTGCTTTTTCCACGCTTGTTTGGAGAAGCCGAGGTTTTCAAAGGTGAGCCAAAATTCGGACCAGCAGCGGGCAGCGCCCCAACTTGCACTCTCCACTCAGCAACCTTGGAGGCATGCACTGAGGTCCAGAGGCGGCTGAACAACCGCGTGGTGCCACTCAAGTTTGCTCCCTGGTTCTCATCGCTCTCCTCACCCCCACTGCTGTCTCCCCACAGCAGCTTAGCCAAGTATTTCTTCTAACCTCTAATATTCTCCCGGAGAGGGGTTCAGGGAAATACAATCTTCTCTGTCTCATTACATTTCCAGGTTTTTAAACTTGGTTATTGATTTTATTACATTCATCTATTTTTACTTCTGTATCTCTTACCAAATTATAAGTTGTTTGAAGGGAGGAAGTGTAACTTATTCCTCTTTTTTGGAACCCAGATCCAAGTTTGGATCTTAGTACAGCTCTTAATAAATGGAGTTGAAATGAAAGTATTTTAGTTTCAGTTTTCTAATTTTTTTTATAAAATTAAGTTTCCATGAGAATTGTTACAAGAACTTTTATAAAAGAAACAAGTGCCCTACTCTTTCTCATTTGGTTCATTCAGAAATCTGTCTTACAGTAAGAAAAGTACTTAGAATATAGAAATATTTTCTATAAAAACTATTTTTTGAACTCCAGAGATAGTCTACTTTAGTTATTTTTGGCACTTGGATTTTTTAATGCCTTTGATTTTATACACATGACTTTAAAAATGGGCAATGGTTGCCTTTTGGGCACATTGAATTTAAGCAAATGTGTTTAGGTCTCTCATGGGTGGTGGCAAAGGTGAGTTTAAGATAATGCATTTTGCAACAAACAATTCAAATGATAAATAAGCTATTCTCTGAATTAGCCACTTAGGAAAGGCTGGGGTGTATGGAAATTAATTCTGTGTAGCTGAGCATTCTTTTTTTTTGCATTAAAAAATGGTTAGTCTTTATTCAAAGCTTATATATGAAGTGTTTTTGTGTGTGTATATATATATATTTTTATTTTTTTAAGTTTTACTTTAAATTCTGGGATACATGTGCTGAATGTGCAGATTTGTTACACAGGTATACATGTGCCATGGTGGTTTGCTGCACCTATCAACCCGTCATCTAGGTTTTAAGCTTGGCATGCATTAGGTATTTGTCCTAATGCTCTCCCTCCTCTTTACCCCAACCCCCTGACAGGCCCCAGTGTGTGATGTTCCCCTCCCTGTGTCCATGTGCCCTCATTGTTCAGCTCCCACTTGTAAGTGAGAACATGTGGTGTTTGGTTTTCTGTTCCTGTGTTAGTTTGCTGAGGGTGATGGTTTCCAACTTCATCCATGTTCCCGCAGAGGACATGAACTCATTCTTTTTTATGGCTGCATAGTATTCCATGGTGTATATGTGCCACATTTTCTTTATCCAGTCTATCATTGATGGGCATTTGGGTTGGTTCCAAGTCTTTGCTATTGTAAACAGTGCTGCAATAAACATACGTGTGCATGTGTCTTTACAGTAGAATGATTTATAATCCTTTGGGTATATACCCAGTAATGGGATGGCTGGGTCAAATGGTATTTCTAGTTCTAGATCCCTGAGGAATCGCCACACTGTCTTCCACAATGGTTGAACTAATTTACACTCTCACTAACAGTGTAAAAGCATTCCTATTTCTCCACATCCTCTCCAGCATCTGTTGTTTCCTGACTTTTTAGTGATCTCCATTCTAACTGGCATGAGATGGTATCTCATTGTGGTTTCGATTTGCATTTCTCTAATGACCAGTGATGATGAGCTTTTTTTCATATGTTTGTTGGCTGCATAAATGTCTTCTTTTTAGAAGTATCTATTCATGTCCTTCAACCACTTTTGATGGGGTCGTTTTTTTCTTGTAAATTTGTTTAAGTTCTTTGTAGATTCTGGACATTAGAGCTTTGTCAGATGGATAAAGCAAAAATTTTCTCCCATTCTGTAGGTTGCCTGTTCACTCTGATGATAGTTTCTTTTGCTGTGCAGAAGCTCTTTAGTTTAATTAGATCCCATTTGTCAATTTTGGCTTTTGTTGCAATTGCTTTTGGTGTTTTAGTCATAAAGTCTTTGCCCGTGCCTATGTTCTGAATGGTATTGCCTAGGTTTTCTTCTAGGGTTTTTATGGTTTTAGGTTTTACATTTAAGTCTTTAATCCATCATGAATTAATTTTTGTATAACGTATAAGGAAGGGGTCCAGTTTCAGTTTTCTGCATATGGCTAGCCAGTTTTCCCAGCACCATATATTAAATAGTGAGTCCTTTCCTCATTGCTTGTTTTTGTCAGGTTTGTTGAAGATCCGATGGTTGTAGATGTGTGGTGTTATTTCTGAGGTCTCTGTCCTGTTCCATTGGTCTATATGTCTGTTTTGGTACCAGTACCATGCTGTTTTGGTTACTGTAGCTTGTATTGTACTGTATTGCCTCCAGCTTTGTTCTTTTTGCTTAGGATTGTCTTGGCTATGTGGACTTTTTTTTTGGTTCCATATGACATTTAAAGTAGTTTTTTTTCTAATTCTGTGAAGAAAGTCAGTGGTAGCTTGATGGGAATAGCATTGAATCTATAAATTACTTTTGGCAGTATGGCCATTTCCAGTGAAAGTGTTAGAAGCATGGAAGTTTACAAGACAGACAGGATTTCAAAGGGAATTTCTGTTTTAAAGGCCTGGCAATGGACAAACACAGCCTCATGTCTGAAAAATTCTGTTTTCTTCCTAGGAGCCAGAAATTAATTGGGTTATAGAGAAAACTTTTTTAACCCCTTAATGAAAAAAAAAAATAGACCTTTTGTATCTCATGTTTGTGTTCAGTTCTTTCAATTACATAGCTTTTAATTTTTTAATGAAAAGTAAATTTTTAAAGAAGCAATCCACAAATTATTCTATGTTCTTAAAAATTCAAATAATACAGAAGTATATAGAGGGAATTAAGTTCTTTTAGCACGTCCTGCTAGTTCACTACCTCGTCCTCAGCAGTGACTGCTGTGAGTGATGCAGACTCCTCAGCCCTTGTTCTGTGTATTCACATATATATATATGCACCCATGCAAGCCTGTAGTTTTTATTTTTATAACATAAATCAGAATATTACATATATTGCTTTGTAATTTGCTATTCTTTTCTGAATAATAGCTCTTTGGCATTTCTTTTCATGTTACTATGTATAAATCCACCTTATTCTATTTGACTTTTGCCCAGTGTTATATAACATGTATGGTAGATAGCATGGTTATATATGCTTTTCCAATAATCCCTTGATTTGCCAGGCAGAGGGCAGATATCCCTTGATCTCAGGCAAGGCCTTTTTTCCAACCAGTTGTGGTCCTTTTTGCAGGGTATTTACTTCCAAACCTCCCTAATAGCTACAGTGACCATGTGACACAG
Source organism: Pan troglodytes (assembly GCF_028858775.2). Lineage (NCBI taxonomy): Eukaryota > Metazoa > Chordata > Mammalia > Primates > Hominidae > Pan > Pan troglodytes. The sequence continues at coordinate 37,902,876 of NC_072408.2, read as the reverse complement.
TTCTGGTCTATGAAATGTAAGGGAACGCCAGCATACAGGCTTCTGGGAAATTTCAGTGTTCTTTGATCAAAAAGCAAGAGTGTTACAAAAAAAGGGTTTTCTCTGCCCTGGCTGCCCTCCCCACACCCCTAACTTCCTGCCTTTGAATGGAGATGTGATTTCTGGAGCTTGAAACCATCTTGAGACCACAGGCCACAGGCCTAAGGATGGAAAGTCAACACGCAAAATTTGTTAGTTAGCTTTGCTGTCTAACAAACAACCTCAAAATCTCAGTGGCTTACAACAAAAATATTTATTTTATTGCTCACGGGTATTTGAGTTAGCTCTGGCTCTGCTCGGCTTATCCAGGATTGGTTGGGCTTGGCTCTAACCTGTGAGTTTGGTTCAGCTTTGTATTTCTTCATTCCTCTTGGGTCAGAGGTTTCCTAAGAAATAATTCTTATCATGGATCACAGGAGTGCAAGAGAGTTGGTAGAAACATGAGATCCTATTAAGACCTTGTCCTGGAACTGGCACATACGCAATTACTTTTACCCACATTCAGTTGGCAAATGCATGTTGCAAGGCCAACTCCAACATCAGCCCATTCTAGCACACTGCAAGGTTATACTGCAGATAAAAGGGGTAGAGAGCTGAGAACAATAATCAAATTGAAATAAAAGGATGGAGGAACAGAAGGATGAGACCCTGGGTCCTTAATGAGAACATGGAGCAGCTGTGCCAACAATGGCACTAGTTTTTTCTAGGCTTTTGTTATAAGATAAAAATGAGCCCCTGTTTATTTAAGGCACAATTTCTACTTGCTGTTGAAAACATTCCAAAATGATAAAATGCAGTTGTATTCTAATTTAACTCTTTCTTTATTGATGGGCATTTAAGTTGTTTCTAATTTTCCAAATAATGCTACAACGAACATCTTATATAAAACTTGACCAACTGTATGTGTGTTCTAATCAGATAGATTCTTAGAAATGAAATTGTTGGGTGGAAGAATATTTACATTTAAAGTTTTGATAAATAATATCAAATTGCCCTCTACAAGACTTCATCCATTTATTCTTCATATTCTTACAATTCTGATAGTATGTCATTTTAAAAAATGCTTCCAATGTGGTGGGTGAAATATAGTTCTGTTTCATTTGCATTACTATGATTAGTGAAGTTGAATGTCTTTTCATATATTCATTGGCCATTTGTATTTCTTATTGTGTAATCACATGTTTGTGTCCTTTGCTCATTTTTCTCTTGTGTTTTCCTTTTTCTTAGTAGTTGGCAAGGGATCATTTTATTTTATGCTTTTCTTGTCTGTTTTACGCTTGATAAATATGGTCATTTATTTGTCTTTCCTTCTTTTAAAAATAATTTTTATTAGATATTACAGAGATACAAAAGAGTATATATGAAATACGCTCAAACTCTAAAAAATGAGAATACAATAAATTACCGAGAATTCATCATCCAAGAATTTGTACATTCTCATCGCCTTTGAAGTCCACTCATTTCCTTCCACATTAGAGTAAATAAATGAAACCCTGAAATTTGTGTTTATTATTCTCATTTTTCTTTATACTTTTACTACAAACATATGTGTCCAGAAACAGTATTTAGTTCACATGTTTTGACCTTTATATAAATGGAATCATACTATAACTATCCTTTGGTGACTTTTTCCATTCAACATGTTTCTAAGATTCATCCACTTTGTTGCATGTAGCAGTAATTCACAGTGGCAAAGAATTCTGTTATATGAAATAACAAAACCTATTTATCCCCTCTTATTTCTTAAACATAGTAAACATACTTGTCTGTTTGTTCCTATATCTGAAGTACAGAGGTTAGTTTATGTTGTCTATTGCTTCTGCTGGCTCTTAGTCATGATGCCTCATGTTTCTGTGGTTTGAGATTTGCTATGGCCTGAAAGCGTGTGTCTCCCCTCAAGTTTTGCATGTCAAAAACCTAATTACCAATGTGAAGGTATTAGGAGGAGCCTTTGGGGGGTGATTAGATCAGAGAATGGGCCCTCATGAATGATATAGTGCCCTTATGAAAGATACCCCAGAGAGCTGCCATGCCTCCTTCCCCCATGTGAGGATGCAATGAGAAGGTCCTATCTAAGAGGAATGGGACTTCACTAAACACTGAACCTGTTGGCACCTTAATCTTGAACTTTACAGTGTCCAGAACTGGAGACTGTCTTGAAAGATAACAATAATAACGTCGCAGGGGAAGATGAGCTCAGCTGTCAGGTCTGGTGATGAGAAATGATGCTGATGTGTGGCTACCCTACATTTGAATTTGGTCAGTGGGAATACAAGAGTTCAAATCCCAGTGGACATTTCAGAAACTTCTTTTCTTTTTTTCAAATGTTAAAGCCCAAACTGCATGAAGGCTTTGGGGAAATTTTCTGCCCCCAGAACTAATCAAGGACATTCTTTTTTAATGCATCTTTTAGGGGCTTATTTTTATTTTTATTTTTTATTATACTTTAAGTTCTTGAGTACATGTGCAGAACATGCAGATTTGTTACATAGGTATACATGTGCCATGGTGGTTTGCTGCACCCATCAACCCATTATTTACATTACACATTTCTCCTAATGCTATTCCTCTCCTAGTTCCCCACCCAGTCACAGGCCCTGGTGTGTAATGTTTCCCTCCCTGTGTCCATGTGTTCTCACTGTTCAATTCCCACTTATGAGTGAGAACATGCAGTGTTTGGTTTTCTGTTCCTGTGTTAGTTTGCTGAGAATGATGGTTTCCAGCTTCATCCATGTCCCTGCAAAGGACATGAACTCATTCTTTTTTATGGCTGCATAGTATTCCATGGTGTATATGTGCCACATTTTCTTTTTTTTTTTCTTTTTTTATTATACTTTAAGTTTTAGGGTACATGTGCACATTGTGCAGGTTAGTTACATATGTATACATGTGCCATGCTGGTGATGTGCCACATTTTCTTTATCCAGTCTGTCATTGATGGACATTTGGGTTGGTTCCAAGTCTTTGCTATTGTGAACAGTGCCGCAATAAACATATGTGTGCATGAGTCTTTATAGTAGAATGATTTATAATCCTTTGGGTATATACCCAGTAATGGGATTGCTATGTCAAATGGTATTTCTAGTTCTACATCCTCTAATCAAGGACATTCTAAATGGTGGCTTTGATCCAAAAAAAATTTGTTTATTATTGTCATTATCCATATAAATTGCTGATCTTTCATCTATAGTTGAAGTTCCTGCTACTTTTGAATGCTAATAATTGAGATTGCTTCAGGTTATATATGTGAATGCATGTATCAGATATATATCTGTGTATCACTTAGGGGTGGTATCCATTTTGTCCTTTATACTTGTTTCTTTCCTCAACTTGATTACAACCTTGGAGGCAGATCACCTGGAACCAGTTTCCATTACTTTCCTCTGGTTTATTCATTTAAAAATATTTGAGTGTGTCCTGTGAGCCCAGGGCTGTGCTATGTGCTCATTCAAGTTAACGAGCATGTATTGCACACTCTGTGTTTGCTAGATACTACCTGAATGAATAATGTGCATTCTTGTCACAAGAACATCACAGTTTAATTAGAGATAAAATTTTAAATTTTAGGAGAAATTATTTGGCAGTTTTACACTGACACAAAATATTGGATATAGCCACTTTGACTTGCTGCTTGTGAAAACTACACTTTGTATAATTATGTGACTGAGCTGCAACCCCAGTGGTTTTGAGAAACAAGAATCAGCAGAATTTTGCAGCTTTAATAGAATGTACAAGCAACTAAACTATACTTTATGTAATCATTACACTTTGTGTAATCACTTACTCCAAGTGAACTAGGAAAATATTGCTTTTTAAAATTCATTCTTCTATTGTACTTCTTTCTGAAACAGAGTAAGGTATAATGTCTCCTTTCCCTTTAGCATTTAACAGATAAGATGTAAATATGATTTCCAATATACAGAAATGACCCATGCCACAAACAAAGGAACTTTATCTTACATCCCTGCAGTGGGGGATGTTGCACATGGTGCAATTTTCCAAGATCTGGAAAGGATTTGGCTGAACAAAAAGGAACAAGGCTCAGGCACTGGTTGAATAGCCTAGGGTTGACTTTAGACACCAGCATAAATAACTGTGGGGAAACTAATCTATGGAGAGAGTTTTGTGTGTGTGTTTTTTAAAGGAATGCAGTTTTCTTACTTTCAAAGACACCTAATAATGTAAATGAAGCAACACAATAAAGAATTACTAGAATCTGCTAAAGATTCTAAGGAAATTTGCTGGACTGACTCAGTATGATAGAACTGTAACTAGTTTGTCTCTTTGTTAAAATAATGATGCTTTTAGATAATAATAATAACAACAATAATAGCTGGTACCACTGAGTGTTTATTGTATTCCAGGAACTTTTCTAAGTGCATTGTTAACTATAAATTTTATGACAACCTGCTATGAAGAATACACTGTTATATTGCCATTAGTTTTAATGGCAAAAACTTCAATTACTTTGGTACCAACATAGTATCTCCATTTCACAGACAAGAAAACTTAGGCACAGTGCGGTTAAGTAATTTGTCTAAGGTCACGATAGTGGTGGGGGCAAGATTCTAATTCAGGTGGACTGGCTCCAGAATCCATGCTTTTAAGCTTTATTGTCTTAAGATTGTCTTTTAATTATAATGGTATGAACATTCAAGCTTTTAATCTTATTTTTCATAACATTTTTACCCCATTAATTCACTCAGCAAATCTTTTCTTCATAAATTGTGAAAGTGCCACCCAAGACACTGTCTAATTTATTAAAAGTTAAGATTAGCAGGGTCCAAATTTACAAATTGCAGGATAGGATTGTTTTTTACTGATGGTGGCTTATATTCTAAAATAGTAGTTATGTGTATTTGTATCTCTAAAAAATATTACTAAAAAAGCATAAAAGAGACAAAAACCTCATGTACACACAAAAGTCCACGGTGGCAGACTGGATAATTCACAATGGTGTATAGTCCTTTTAGAGAAGGATTATTTTCTTCTAGTCTTTGAATGTTCACACTTTTATTTAGTGTAGTGTATCCTCATTAACCCCTTCCATTAGATGGTGGTCAACAATTATGCTTCTGCTGTGCTTCTGTTCTCCCTTGGGGAGAGAGAGATGATGGATTCAGCATAAAGCTGGACTTCACTGTATTAGTAAGTAGCCTGACTGCTGTGCACATCAAGATAACTTTCATGATACATAGAGGTAACACAATGGAAATCACAGTTTAGAAATCCAATTTATCTTGCTGTGAATAGAATTGCCTTCAATACAGACACCAATTAGTTTTGTTCCATAACACTGTTATAGAAATATGACATTGAAAAACTACTTGCAAACTACTAAAGCATTCATCTACCATGAGTTCATGTCATGGAGGGAAAAATGTTAATTCTACTTATGTGAGAAAGCATAAAAGGGTTTTTTACAAAGAGCAGCCACAAGGTCAGAATACGACTCTGAGGTAATAAAGTGAAGACTTCTCTGAAACCTTTAGTTGCTTATACATTCTATTAGAACTGCAAAATTCTGCTGATTCTTGTTTCTCAAAACCACTGGGGTTGCAGCTCAGTCACATTATAGATTAAGTGGAGAGCGATGCCAGCCTTTAATGTTTCTTCTTGAACTGCATCTGGACCTGCTGCTGATGCTCTTGGCTGGCCTCGGTTCTCCTCTTTGGCTCCAGCATCCTCTGACTCTTCCTGTAATCACTGGTCAGTTCACTACTTAGACCATTTATGGCAAAGCCTTGAAATGTACCTTCACATTCTTTATAAGAATAAAAAGGCCCAGCTAGAGTACTCTAGAAGTTAAAAAAACTGAAGTGTAGCTAATATTTTCCCATTCATCTGTAGACAAGCACACATCATAAGAACATGTCTATGGTTTAATAAGATTGGACTCAAACATCTTGCAACTCAATTGTACACACACTTATTGATCATACACAAGATAAAAGACATTGTTTAGGAAAGCATGATATGGTGGAAAGAATATAAGAACTGGAGCAGGACAGACTGGGGTGGGAATTCAAGCTCCACCGTTTACCAGCTCTCTGGGCCTGAGCCAGTACTTAATATTTCTAAATTTTGGCATACTTTTTGTTGAATGGAGATAATAGCTACCTTGCTTGTATGGTTACTGAGAATGAGACGTTATGTATACAGAGTGCCTGAATATAATGTGTTGAATGATGACTATTATTACTAAGCTATGTGGGGGTAATTAAGGCGAGACGTGGTTCCCATCTTTAAGGAGCTTGTTCTACAATGGGAGAGAAAACATATGAACAAATATTTGTGCTTCAAGCAGAAAGGATAAAGGCCATAAAGGAGCTTCAAAGTGCCTTGATGAGAGTGCTATGAAGGGAACCTATTGGCTGGGGTATTGCAGCAACCTCCTAATTGGTCTCCCTGACTACCGTCTTGCCCACTCTAGTCTACTGTTCATTAACAGCTAACATAGTCTTTCTTAAATGTGGATCTGATCACATCAATCTCATGGTAAAATACTGCCGTGACTTTTCATTCCCTTTGTGACAAAGTGTTTAGTATGTGAACTCCAGCTTAAATTTCCAACTTCATCTCTCTCCTTCCTTCTGCCTTGCCCATCCCCAAAAATACAGTTCATGGGCTAGCCTTACTAAACCTTTTTTCAGTTCCAGGTTAGTTAGGGTTCTACACAGAAACAGAACCAATAGGATATATATATATATATATACACACATATATATATACACACATATATATACACATATATATGTGTGTGTGTGTGTATATACATATACATACATATATATATATATATATATATATATATATATATATATATACACACATAAAATAAAGAATTGGCTCACACAATTATGGAGTTTGAGAAGTCCCAGGATCTGCAGTTGGCAAGCTGGAGACCTAGGACAGATGGTTGTTAAGTTTCTATCTAAGGGCAGAAGAAGACAATGTTCCAGTTCAAGTAGTCTGGCTGGCAAAATTCCCTCTTGATCAAACTTTTGTTCTATTCAGGTCTTCATTTGATTGAATGAAACCCACTCACATCAGGGAGGGTAATCTGCTTTATTCAGTCCACCAATGCAGATGTTTATTTCATCCAGAAACACCCTCACAGATACACCCATGATAATGTTTGGTTGAATGTCTGGGCATCCTATGGCCCAGTCAAGTTGACACACAAAATTAACCATCACAAATTCCAAGAGCACGACATGTTCTGTTTTACATCTGTCCCTTTGCACATGCAGTTCCCTCTGCCTAGGCTACTCTTGGTCTCCTGATGCCTGGTCCACTTCTACTGGCTGTTCCAGTCTCAGTTCACAAGTCTAACCCTTCCAGACTTGGTTAGATCCCTCTCCTATGGTACCCTTCAGTTCCCCTATTATAGCATGCATCTTTGTACACTGTAATTTCTTATTTACCTGTCTCTGTCACGTAGACTGTCAGCTCACAGAGAGTCAAGAACTTGTCTTTAGTGTGTCCACAATATCTCCTGTGTCTAGGACCAGATTCAGCAGGTTAAATCATCCAATAGCTATTTGTTAAATGAATGAATAAATAGATTTAGTGGAGCAGGTGGCAGCTAATATAGGTCTTAGAGGAGGAAGACTTTGGAAGAAATTTAACACCCAATTTGGGAAAATCAACAATAAATAATACCAAAATATTCATTTTGGGATTAAGACTTCAAACATTTGTATAGGGAGTCTGAAGACTAACAGTTATTTCACTATACCAAAAATAATTGTAGCTATCATGAGATACTCTCCAGGAGGTAAGGGGCTTTGTTTTTCTTCATATTTGAGGAACATTTTTTATTATGAGAAAATAGAAGTTGAAAATAGTATAATGAAGCTCCACACGCTCATCTTAAATACCTATTAACATATCATCATATTTGTTTTTATTTTTATTTTTTGGTTGAAGAACTTTAAAGCATATCCAGGAAAATCTGATACTTTTTGTGCTTAAATAGTTCAATACATTTACACATCTTTAAAAATAAGGACATTTTCTTCATAATCACTATACTACTGTAGAACCCAACAATATTAGCAATATTTCTATAATATTATTTAACACCCAGCCCATACTTGGAATTTCTCCAAAGTGTCCTTTTTTTTTTTAACAGTTAGTTTGTTTGAATCAGAGTGCAAATAAGGTACACACATTTGATTGCCATGTCTCTTGACTCCTTTTGATCTATAAAGGTACTCTTACAGCCACCACTCCTTTTTAACACATGCCATCAATATGTTGAAGACTGGGTCATTTGTCGTGTAGAATACTTCTCATTTGGGATATGTTTGGTTGCTTCCAAATGATGTCATTTAACCTATTCTTCTTTCCCTTGTATTTCCCATGAATTGGAAGTTAGAGCTAGAGTCTTGATTAAGTTCAGATTCAACATTTTCAACAAGGATACTTCATAGATAGAGCTGGGTACACCATATTACAACCTATCAGAAGCACATGCTGCTTTCTAGTTTTAGGGATGCTAAGAGTGATCATCTCGTACTTCTGTAATAAAGTTGCAGCCCCCCACCCCACACTGCCACCACTTACTTATGCTTATGTCAAATCAGTGGTTTACTTTGGTACAGTTATTGTTATCCTTTCATCTAATTGTTTTTAGCAACTATTAAAGGTTGCTTGAGCAATTATTTCATTAGGGATTGCAAAACGGTGATTTTTTAATGCAGTAATTCTTGCTACATTTATTAGTTGAAATTCTTCTACAGAGTTTTTTTCTACCTAAACTAGAACTATTTGGTGTTCTGAAATACTTTTTTTTTTTTAAATAAGAAAGGCAAGATGAATTCTAAATTCATTCTCTTTAAAGAGATTTTCTTTTGTCTTTTAAAAAAAGATTCGTCATGGATTTTTATATATTCAGTGTATTCCAACCAATCACAATCATTATTCATTTTGATGCTCAAATTTTTCCATCTCTGGCCAGTTGAAGCCCCTTTAAGCTGCTTTCAAAGACTTTTGAAGAGTCTCATTAAATTTTGATAGCTTCCTTACTTTCTGGAGCACAAAATGCTCCAAGCTCATCTTGTATATTTCATGCCCCAGACCTGGAAACAGCTTTTTCTTTTCTTTTTTTTTTTTCTTTACTTTAAGTTCCGGGATACTCTGCAGAATGTGCAGGTTTGTTACATAGGTATACGTGTGCCATGGTGGTTTGCTGAACCTACTCAACCTGTCACCTAGGTCTTAAGCCCCACATGCATTAGCTATTGTCGTGATTCTCTCCCTTCCACTGCCCCCTCAATAGGCCCTGGTGTGTGTTGTTCCCCTCCCTGTGTCCATGTATTCTCAGTGTTCAACTCCCACTTATGAGTGAGAACAAGTGGTGTTTAGTTTTCTGTTCCTGTGTTAGTTTGCTGAGGATGATGGCTTCCAGCTTCATCCATGTCCCTGCAAAGGACATGATTTCATTTCTTTTTATGGCTACATAGTATTCCATATGTACCACATTTTCTTTATCCAGTCTGTGACTGATGGGCATTTGGGTTGGTTCCATGTCTTTGCTATTGTGAATAGTGCTGCAATAAACGTATGTGTGCATGTATCTTTATAACTGAATGATTTATATTCCTTTGGGTATACACCCGGTAATGGTATTGCTGGGTCAAATGGTATTTCTGGTTCTAGATCCTTGAGGAATCACCACACTGTCTTCCACAATGGTTGAACTCATTTACATTCCCACCAACAGTGTAAAAGCGTTCCTATTTCTGCACAGCCTCGTCAGCATCTGTTGTTTCTTGACTTTTTAATGATCATAATGATCCTCATTGTGACTGGCATGAGATGGTATCTCATTGTGGTTTTGGTTTTCATTTCTCTAATGATCTGTGATATTGAGCCTTCTCTCAAATGTCTTCTTTTAAGAAGTGTCTGTTCATATCCTTTGGCCACTTTTTGATGGGGTTTTTTTTTTTCTTGTAAAATTGTTTAAGTTCCTTGTATATTCTGAGTATTAGCCCTTTGTCAGATGGGTAGATTGCAAAAATTTTCTCCCATTCTGTAGGTTGCCTGTCCACTCTGATGATAGTTTCTTTTGCTGTGGAGAAGCTCTTTAGTTTAATTGGATCCCTTTGGCAATTTTAGCTTTTGTTGTAATTACTTTTGGTGATCTCATCATAAAATCTTTCCCCATGCCTATGTCCTGAATGGTATTGCCTAGGTTTTCTTCTAGAGTTTTTATGGTTTTGGGTTTTACATTTAAGTCTTTAATCCATATTGAGTTAATTTTTGTATAAGGTGTAAGGAAGGGATCCAGTTTCAGTTTTCTGCATATGGCTAGCCAATTTTCCCAGCATCATTTATTACACAGGCAATCCTTTCCCCATTGCTTGTTTTTGTCAGGTTTGTTGAAGATCAGATGCTTGCAGATGTGTGGTCTTATTTCTGAGGTCTCCATTCTGTTCCATTAGTCTATATGTCTGTTTTGGTACCAGTACCATGCTGTTTTGGTTACTGTAGCCTTGTAGTATAGTTTGAAGTCAGGTAGCATGATGCCTTCAACTTTGTTCTTTTTGCTTAGGATTGTCTTGGCTATGTGGGCTCTTTTTTGATTCTGTATGAATTTTGAAGTAGTTTTTTTCTAATTCTGTGAAGAATGTCAGTGGTAGTTTCATGGGAATAGCATTGAATATATAAATTGGCAGTATGACCATTTTCATGATATTGATTCTTCCTATCCGTGAGGATGGAATGTTTTTCCATTTATTTGTGTCCTCTCTTACTTCCTTTAGCAGTGGTTTGTAGTTCTCCTTGAAGAGGTCCTTCACTTCCCTTGTTAGGTGGGGAATCAGCTTTTTCTTCAAGGAGTCCTGGTTCCTTTCAGTGGTATATAATATTTGAATCCCAAATCTGGTCAGTAAACATGCTAATTCCTGAGCTGTTATTGCTTTCAAGCCTTTTTAGTAGACAAGAGCTAGGGAATCTGTATTAAAACACCCATAAGTTAATTGTGAAATTTCCAATTCCAATTTAAATTTAATAGGGTTTTTACTTAACTTAAAAAATTATACATTTGCTTCTTTCCTTTTCAGTGAAAATCTTAATTCCTAATAACAAGACATTTTTATAGCTTTATCTTCCATATATATAATGTATAAGTATAAATAGTTAAAAATAATAATACCAATACTACTTCTAACAGTTAGATTACTAAATTGTTTAAGGTTTTGTGTTTTTTTTTTTGCCCTTAAAAATAACTCATTAAATAAATATGGCCCAAATACTGTGTCTTAAAGCCATTTGAGTTATTTCTTTTTTCTGTGTGGTAAATTATCTTTTCTAATGACTTATACAACACAACTAATGAGTCCTCATTATACTTGAAAAAGCAAGGTTTTCATTCTAATAGACCTGGTTCCTCTGGGGGAGAGGTGCTAGAGATTAGAGTTATGTTCTAAATTAATTAGTTGAAGCAACAAAAACCAGAGGAAAATCTGTTATGTAAATACATGGTCACAATGGACTTTATCTTGAAGAAACTTGTCAGGGAGTGAATAGCAGATGCAGAATTTTTCTGCCAATGTGAGTTATTGGGCTGCCGGCTTCTGTAAATTTTTAAATACGATCCCTCAGCAACCTATGGACAATACCAGATTTCCTATCACCTACTTGATTTTCAGGTCATTTTTGGTATAAGCATATACTCAGTAGAGGGTTAAGAAAGAAGTTGGATTAGAGCCAAAGAAGGCAGTTGCCTTTCACCATTGTTGAAAGTGGGGATGAAGAAATTCTGCTGCTTCAATAGTGTTTCTTTTGAGTACAATTGGAATAGTAGGAGTGAAAGAAAAGGCAGATTTAGGGAAAGGAGAAGGAAAGATAGGAAGAGGGATAGGAAGATAAAGATTATAATAGCTCTTCTCTCCTATACCAGACACAGTGCAAGGCATTTTAATTAATTTAAACAACTCTCAGAATGCAACTTTCACATGATCTCTGTAGGATGAACTGAAGGCTGTGTGTATCAACACAATTTTAGCAAAAGGTTTTAGCTTCTTCTTAGGTCTGGTATAATGCAGTGATCTGTTGATTAAAACATTTTAATAGACTAAATGTGTACTTTGGTTTGAGGTTGAGACCAAGGTTTTCACTCAGTGTTTTTGTAGAGAAATAATTAGGAACATCAGTATTATCATCACTTTCATTTTATTTTCTCAGGCCTGCTACTTAGGGCCTGGCACATAATAAGTGCTCAGTAAATGTTTGTTGAGTGATTAAATCACTCGATTACTTTTCATTCCTTCCAACCCTAGATGGAATGGAGAACTAAAAATATATTATGACATTTTATACAGGCGGACAATTTATGTAAGGAAATATAGTGAATGGAAATGCCATAAATGTTGAAATAAGCCTAACCACTCTACTGTAGTTAAAGGAAAAATCAGGAGAATATGTGGATAATATAATAAGGTTTCAGTGCTAAAACGAGCTTTAGAAATCATCTGAATCTTCATTTTGTAGATGAGGACTATGAAGATCAGACATGGTTGCGACTTGTGCAGAGCAACACTCTTGGTTAGGGGAGTCAGCTGATCCTGGTTTTCTAATTCCTTCCTCCAGGTGTATACCCTACCCTTACATCGCACCCAATGTCCAACAAAGACAGAGAGTGGGACTTGACTTCCAAGTTCATTGAATCCCAAGCAATTACTTTAAGAACCCTGAAAGAAATCATTTTGGGACATTTACCTGAGATAAGAAGGAAGCCCATAATGCAATTCAGAAAACAAACAAGGGAGCTTAGCAGATCACATAAGCCTGTTTACGTTGAGAACCAGATAGAGAATAGTTTCTCAAGAGACTAGATAGAGTCTGCAATATTAGGGACATTTCTGTAGTGATGACATAAAACTATTGGGATGTCTGGGGGAGAGTGAGTCTTCCATCCCACCGAGAGGTTGGATAGACTGATTGGTTCTATTTTCAATTCTCCTTATTTTCATTATCTGTGTTTGGGATGGACAATCACAATCGTAATGATTTCTTTTTGGGGTAAGGGTGGAGGGCAAAACTAATGATGTCACCAGAGAAAGCACACAGAGAGTATTTACCATCCTGGAGATCAGTGAACTGAAAATGTTGCTAGCACATCAGTCCTAGGGTGATGAGCTCCGTGGGAGCTGAGAGTAGCAATGAGTTGTGCCAGCTACCCACTGAGGGTGACAGTTTAAAAACAATGGACTGAAAAATGTTGTAATTTTGAAAAACAATGAACTGCCTGGTGTCAGTGTTTAGAGATTGATGGGACTGGTGCCTGGAAAGCCAGATAGGAGTGTAGAAATTCACACCATTTTAACATTCAAAGTGTCCCTTGAAATGATTCATTAAGAGCCATATAGATATAAATGCATATCTATGTATATAGATTTATATGCATTTGTACACATACACACATGCACATTATTTATATTGTTCTCTCTTTGTGTTTAAAATGCTCAGGAGTTGAAACTTGTTTGGAAATATTCAGTCAAGCGAAATGTTACCTTTTGCAATATGCAGTTTGTCTTGGTAGCTCATGCTGCCTTTAACTTTCTTTTCCCTTCCTCGCTATATAATTAAAGGTGAAGGGCAAGCAGGAGAGAGAGTTTTTACTTATGCTGGTGCTCTCCTGAGTGCTGCTGCATGTGGCTATACAGGCTCTGCATTGCACAACATATAGATTATGATGGGGATGGCGCCTTCCAAAGTGGTGTGACAAGGCTGTCAGTCCAGTGCTGTAGCCAGATGGGAATTTTGGGTTTGAAAGTGTGTTAGTTAACTATTGCTACTTGATATTCCAAAACTTTGTGGTTTACAATAATAGTCCTTTATTATATTTCATGAGTTAAAAGATCACCTGGGAGGTTCTGCTGATGGACTCTGCTCTGCATCTCTGTGGTCAGCTGGTGAATAGGCTGGTGGCGGTAGGTCTAGGATGACCTTGACAGGGACAGTTCATTTGTCCTCCATGTGTTTTTCACATCCTCTAACAGGCTAGCTAAGGCTTATTCTTGTGTTAGTGATAGTTAATGTGCAAGTGTTTTTTCACTTTTTCATCGCTGGGATATGGTTTGGATGTTTGTCCCCTACAAATCTCATGTTGAAATGTAATTCCCAATGTTGGAGGAGAGGTCTGGTGGGAGGTGATTGGATCATGGGGGCGGATCCCTCATGAATGGCTTAGCACCATTTCCATGGTGATGAGTGAGTTCTTGCTCAGTTCATGTGAGATCTGGTTGTTTAAAAGTGTGTGGCACCTTTGCCCTCTTTCTCTTGCTACCACTTTTGCCATGTGACATGCTGGCTCCTTGTTGCCTTCCACCATGTTTGTAAGCTTCCTGGGACCTCACTAGAAGCAGATGCTAGCACCATGCTTTCTGTAAAGCCTGTAAAACCATGAGCCAATTAAACCTCTTTTTAAAATAAGTTACCCAACTTCAGGTAGTTCTTTATAGCAATGCAAGGACAATCTAACACAGTCTGCTTTGTCAAGTTTGCTGCTTTTTCATTGGCCAAAGCAAATCACATGGTGAAGTCCAAAGTCATGTGGGAAGGTAGTTTCAAAGGGTGCAGATATAGAGAGATACAAAAAATTCAGACTCTTAATGCAACCAGTCTAACACAGAGAGTGAGTTAGCAAACAAAAGTCTCAAAGAGAGGATCATGAATGTTGCTCTGGTTTGAATGTCCCTTCCAAAACTCAAGTTGAAATTTAATTGCCATTGTGATGGTATCAAGAGGTAGGACCTTAAAGAGGTAATTAGGTTATGAGGGTGGAACTGTTGTCATGAGAATAAGTTAGTATTGCTGCAGTGGGAACCTGATAAAAGGATGAGGTTCAGCTCCCTTTTTCTTTCTGTCTCATGCGCTCTCATCCTTTCTTGCCATGTGATGCCTTCTGCCATGGGATAATAACAAGACCCTCACCAGATGCAGCCCCTTGATCTTGGGCTCCCCAGCCTCCAGAACCATGAACCAAATAAACTTCTATTGTTTATTAATTATCCAGCCTGTGGTATTCTGTTATAGCAGCAGAAAACAGACTAAGACAAATATCAATAGTCTTTGTTGTTCAAATCAGTACTATTTTTCTTTGAAGTTTGTATTTATTCATTTATTCATCCATCCAGCTTTTATTAGGTCTACTACGTTTAGACACTATTCTAGAGACTAAGACAAACTTTGTGCTTAAAATGGTTACCTGGTGAAACAGGCTTTTATTTGGGCTCCACATCTTCTATTTCTTCTTCTCTCATCTGAGATATGAAGGGGGTCTTTTTAAAAATGGAATAGCAAAAAACTTGCTCTATGAAGCAGGTCATGTTAACTCAAGAAAGATTGACAAGCCTTGAAGCTTGCTCATCAGAAACATTGCCTCTACTGCGAGGAGCTGGGACTCAGAAAGAGGGAAAGAAAGTAGAAAGAGGCCAAGGAGATAGGGTAGAGGAGAGAAGGAGGGAAAAGGGAGGAAGTCCAGAGAGAAAGAGAGAGAATTTAGATGCTTATCTCAGGTGAACTGAATGAACTTAGGGGTGACAGTAAAGACATTTTGCATCTTTCTCTGGGTTTTGTGTGTGTACATAACTGGCTAATGCTTTTTTTGTAATGGCCTGTCCTAGTGTTGTCTCCCAGATACTGTGGGGGGTAAGTAAAGCATTTCATTATGTAGAAATATGGAAGATGAATAATCATTTATCCTGCTCTAATCTTGCCTTCAGGACTACCCAATCTTCTCTTTATTCTTGTCATGTGCCAGTCACCATTACCTTCTTTTTGGCTTCAGGAGCCTGCCCACTAACCTGGACTTCAATTATTAATCATTTAAATGTTGCATTTTGTGGAATTCTAGAAGTCTCATCTTTTTTATCATGATTCTTCAACAACATTTCCACATTCTAGATCCCAGCCTATTACCTTGATTCTAACATCATCCATTCATGGAACATTTAGAGAGCTCCGTTGTTCATCCATTCATGGAACATTTAGAGAATTCCATTGCTCATGTGTGACAGTGTAGCTACAAACAATACTATGAAGATAATAATTGAGTACTTACTATGTGTAAGACCTTATTGTAGCACATTTACTTGTGTAAACTTTATTTCACAACAATACCATCATTATCCTCATTTTACAGATGAGGAAATGGAAGCATAAAGAGATCAAATCACTTACTTGAAATAACAGAACTGGGAGTTGAATCCAAGTGGGTAGGCATAACTACACTCGATAAATAAGGCCCATTTCTGCTCTCAGGGAGTGACGATACCTTCGTTTTCTTCTTTTGTTACTAACCTCTTACTGCTTCAAACATTTTTGGCTTTCATCCATTCTTACGAAAATTTCCTTGACTTTTCAAAGTTAACTATTTAATATTTCTATGGTATTTTAATTCCTGTTTTTACTGTTTTCCTTCCTCTTGTTCTCACATGCTCTGAGACAATGCCCTTTTCATTACCTTGACTTTTACTTTGATCTTTGTCTTTGCTAGCTCCTTTCCCTCAATAAACAAACAGGCTGAACATTAAAAAAACCCTATTATCCTCTAACTTGTACTTCCTTGAAGCACAAAATTAAAAAAAACATGTGGATCTTTAATAATCCACCTCTTGATGGGCTCTTCTCTCATGGCGTCCCTGAAACTATGTCTTTCCCGTTATGGCTGTCCTTCACTTCTCTGAATATGCTCTCCTACGTCTCTGAGTGTGCTTTTCTGTCCCCACGACTGAACTTTACTCCTTCTCCTCTTGTTCATACATTGGCATTGCCTGGTGTTCTGTCCTGTAGGCTTGTCTCTAGTCTTTTTACCTTTTTTCTCAGTGATAGGGTGGCCATAGAATTTATTGCCCAAACTGGGACACTATTGTCTGGGACAAATGCCAAACTGGATGTGATGCCAGGGCAACCAGAGTAAACCAGGACTGCGATTTTTCCCAAATCTTCCTCAGTTCCACATTTCCAACCCTTTGCTAGTGGTTTCTACTTGTGTGTTCAGGGCTTTCAGCTTTAGATATCCTAACTCAGACTCTTTTCTTTTTTTCTTTTCTAATCAACAATTCCTGAATTCCCTGCTTCTGAGGGAGCTGCCATCCTGCAATGCCTGAGATGTGACAACCTGGGTCATTTCCGAATGTCTCTCATACACACTGTCCATGGCATCAGTCTTCAGGTCTATTGATTTGGCTTTTATAATGTTTTACTTCATTCCTTCTTTTTGATTTTCAGTGCTGCTATTTAGTTCAGGCCTTTATCACTTCAAGCCAGGATTACTGTGGTAGTCTGATCCCAACCAACTTTTTATCTGTATCTTCTCCTACTTGTTCTAGAACTCTATGCATATCTAATATAGACCCTTTCCTCTCTCCTGTCCTGCATGGATTACTTTGGCTTTTGTTTGAATATGATGTGTCTTTATATGAATGTCTTTGAGTTTGTCCTATTTGAAGTTCATTGAGCTTCTTGAATGTGATTAATGTATTTTTCATCAAATTGGGAAAATTTTTGGTCATTAATTCTTTAAATATTCATTCTTTTTCTTGCATCCTTCTGAGATTCTCATTATGAGTATATGGCTATTTTTGGTGGTATTCTATAGGTCTCTGAAAGTTTTTATATTTATATTATTTTTCATTTCTCTTCCTCAGACTAGAAAATTTCAACTGACCTGTCTTCGGGTTCACAGATTCTTTATTCTGCCAGCTCAAATTTACTATTAAGCCTCTTTAGTGAATTTTTCACTTTAGTTTTTGTACTTTTTTTTTAAAACTTTTAGGTTCAGGGGTACATGTGCAGGTTTGCTATATAGATAAACTCATATCATGAGTGTTTGTTTTACAGATTATTTTATCACTCGGGTACTAAGACTGCCATCCAATAGTTGCTTTTTTGGATCCTCTCTCTCCTCCACCCTCAGCCCTCAAGTAGGCCCCAGTGTTCCCTTCTTTGGGCCCATAAATTCTTATCATTTAGCTCTCACTTATAAGTGAGAACATGCAGTATTTGGTTTTCTGCTCCTGTATTAGTTTGCTAAGGATAATAGCCTCCAGTTCCATCCATGTTCCTATAAAAGACACAATCTCTTTCTTTTTTATGGCTGCATAGTATTCCATGGTGTATATGTATCACATTTTCTTTATGCAGTCTGCTATCCCTCAGCATTTAGGTTGATTTCATGTCTTTGCTATTGTAAATAGTGCTGCAGTGAACATTCACTGCATATGCCTTGAAGGTAGAATGATTATACTCCTTTGGGTATATACCCAGTAATGGGATTCCTGGGCCAAATAGTAGATTTGTTTTTAGCTCTTTAAGGAATTTCTACTTTGCTTTCCACAATGGTCAAACTGATTTACACTCCCACCAACAATGTATAAGTGTTCAATATGGCCATTTTAATGATGTTGATTCTTCTGATCCATGAGCATGAAAAGTTTTTTCTATTTGTTTGTTTCATCTCTGATTTCTTTGAGTAGTGTCTTGTAGTTCTCATAGTAGAGCTCTTTCACCTCCCTAGTTATCTGCGTTCCTAGGTATTTTATTCTTTTTGTGGCAATTGTGAATGGGATTGCATTCCTGATTGCCTCTTCGCTTGCCCATTATTGGTGTATAGGAATGCTAGTGATTTTTGTACATTGATTTCGTATCCTGAAACTTTACTGAAGTTGTTTATCAGCTGAAGGAGCTTTTGAGCTGAGACTATGGGGTTTTTCTAGCTATAGAATCATGTCATCAGCAAACGGGTAGTTTGAGTTCCTCTCTTCCTATTTGGATGCTCTTTATTTCTTTCTCTTGCCTGATTGCTTTGGCCAGGACTTCCAATACTATGTTGAATATTTGTGGTGAGAGAGAGCATCCTTGTCTTGTGCCGGTTTTCAAGGGGAATGCTTGCAGCTTATGCCCATTCAGTATGATGTTGACTGTGGGTTTGTCTTAGATGGCTGTTATTATTTTGAGGTATGTTCATTCAATATCTAGTTTATTGAGAGTTTTTAACATGAAGGGGTGTTGAATTTTATTGAAAGCCTTTTCTGCATCTATTGAGATAATCATGTGGTTTTTGTCTTTAGTTCTATTTATGTGATGAATCACATTTAATGATTTCTGTATGTTGAAACAACTTTGCATCCTGGGGATGAAGTCTACTTGATCATGGTGGATTATCTTTTCGATGTGCTGCTAGATTCAGTTTGGGAGTATTTTGTTGAGGATTTTTGCATTGATGTTAATCAACGATATTGTCCTGAGTGTTTTTCTTTGTGTGTGTGTGTGTGTGTGTGTCTGCCAGGTTTTGTCATTTCTGATTGTTTATTTGGATCCTCTCTCTTTTCTTATTAGTCTAACTGGTGACCTATCTATTCCATTATTTTTTGCAAAATACCAACTCCTGGACTTGTTGATCGTTTGAATGTTTTTTCATGTCTTGATCTTCTTCAGTTCAGCTCTGATTTTGGTTATTTCTTGTGTTCTGCTAGATTTGGGGTTGGTTTGCTCATGCTTCTCTAGTTCTTTTAGTTGTGATGTTAGGTTGTTTTTAATTTGAGATCTTTCTAACTTTTTAATGTGGGCATTTAGTGCTATAAAGTTTCCTCTTAACACTGCCTCAGCTGTGTCCCAGAGATTCTGGTATGTTGTATCATTGTTCTCATTAGTTTCAAAGAACTTCTTGATTTCTGCCTTAATTTCATAATTTACCCAAAAGTCATTCAAGAGCAGGTTGTTTAATGTCCATGTAATTACATGGTTTTGGTGATTTCTTAAGTCTTGATTTCTATTTTCGTTGCACTGTTGGTCCAAGAATGTGTTTGGTATGATTTCAGTTCTTTTGCATTGGCTTAGGATTATTTTATGTCTGATTATGTGGTTGATTTTAGAGTGTGTGCCATGTGGCGATGAGAAGAATGTATAGTCTGTTGTTTTTGGATGGAGAGTTCTGTAGAGGTATATCAGATCCATTTAGTCCAATGTTGAGTTCAGGTCCTAAATATCTTTGTTAATTTTCTGCCTCAATGATCTTTCTAATACTGCCACTGGGGCGTTGAAGTCTCCCACTTTAAAGAGACATCGGATTTCCTAGATTTTCCTTTTAAGTTTTTTTCCAGCCTTTTATTTGTCTTGTTATTGTCACCTATGGCAGCTATAATGCTAAACAATTGCCACTGATTATTTTTGATTGATGTTGCAAGGGGAAAGGCTATTTTCACTTAATGATCTCTGAGTCAGGTCAAATAAAGATAAGCCTTGGAAGTGGGGGTTTCCAGGGAACTTCTAGACAGGTCAAACAGTGGGATGTGACTTTTGGACAATCCTAAAATATTGTGTTCCTTCCAGTAGGTGCTAGGTGGCTGGTTTTCATCACTATTGTGATTGTGAGGCTGCTGGTTTTCAAGGCTACTGAAGAGCAGGGGTTGGGGGGAATGAGACGTGGGTACCTTAAAAAAATGACAAACCTCCTTGTTCTTAACAAGATTCAACCACTTTTCTTGAATAAACACTTTTTGGATTGTTACAAGCCTTTGACTAATTTCTAGAGCTCTTAGAAAGTTGATTTTGATCATTTTTCTAGTATTCTCATTACTTTTATGGGAAGAGCAGGTTTTTGGAGGTCCTTATCTCATCATTCTAAAACATAGAATCACTGTATGGAATACTTTGACTTCCAATTTTTACCTAACAAAATCTTATTTGTTAATACTGAATTTCTAAACACTTCTCTCACCGTAACAGCTTAATTCTATGGTACATTGCATATACCACTTACATCATTTTTCTTAGATGTAGGTGCTCATACGAATAACCCCCAGAAATCTGTATTCTGGACATCTATGGGGGGGCCCAAGGATCTGCATTTTAAACAAGTTCTAGGGGATTTGGGGTGTTACTGGCTCATGGACCAAATTTTAAGAAATGTCCATCTAAATGATATTCACAGTACTTACCATATACCAAATTTATATTACCTATATATCTATAGTTATTATTACTATAATTTTTGCATATCCCTATCTTCCCTACTGGAATAATAACTCTTCATGGACAGAAGCAATTCCTGTACCCTGTGAATCCCCAAGGGCTTCAATTTTATATAAATATATAAAATATAAATCAATATAGTCATATTTGCTGAATGAGTCAATAAATAAGAGCATTGTTTTCTCTTGCTTCTCTAGCTCTAGAGCATTAGGCAAATACATTGCTAATTACAAACTGCTGATTGACCAAAAAACCTTTTGGAGTTTGAGAACTCATTGGTAAATTGAAAATTGCCAGCAAGAAACTAAGAAAGCACTTAATTTTGTAAATATTTAAACTTAAAAGCATCACCTCAATTGTTTTCACAAAAAGTGCTAAGTAGTCAAACTTCAGGAAAATGTGTAAATGAAAAAACTTTAATCTTGAATGCTTTGAAAGGATAGAAAACATTAAACTGCGTAAACATATATGTACTGCAAGGTATTCATTTCTTACTCACTGGAAATGATCATTTTAGGTGAGTGAAATGTCAGCAGTTTTGTCATCATTCATCTTTTTAGTCTCAAAGATGGTAATTTACAGACTTTCTCTGCCATATGGCCATCTGCCTCTTGTGTACAAAATAGGTATGGGTTGCCAGGACTGGTGAGTGTGACTCAGACACAGACAGTGATGTTATCTCTGGTCTCAGATGGTCTCTGGTCCTGCTGGAGTGTGGAGTATTTCCTGGTTGGTGAATTAACATTCTCTTGCCTGAGAAGCTGTGAGATTTTAAATAAATCTTCTGGAAGAGAAAGGCGTGGTAGGATATTAGACCACATGGGCACCATTCCAGTTCTCTGCCAGAGAGAAATAGATTGTTAAGCTGTGAGCTCAGCAAGTCTTCAGTAGAATTCAATTAATTGGCTTTCTCAAATGAAAGGAGCTCATTAGAAATTGGTTAGGTGGTCACAGGTTCTCTGTTGATGCATCGTATAAATAGATCTCAGTTTTGGTGTATTTAAGATGATAACAGTAAAAAAAAACACATAACATTTCTTTCTTTCTTTCTTTCTCCTTCCTTCCTTCCTTTTCTTTTCTTTCTCCTTCCTTTCTCCCTTTCTTTATCCCTCTTTTTCTCTCTCTCTTTCTCTCTTTCTTTCTTTTCTTTTCCTTCCTTCCTTCCATCCTTCCTCTTTCCCTCCCTCCCTCCCTTTCCTTTCTTCCTTCCTCCCTTCCTCCCTCCCTCTCTTTCTCGCTCTTTCTTTTCCTTCCTTCCTTCCTTCCTTCCTCTCTCCCTCCCTCCCTCCCTTTCCTTTCTTACTTCCTCCCTCCCTCCCTCTCTCTTTCTCGCTCTTTCTTTTCCTTCGTTCGTTCGTTCCTTCCTCTCTCCCTCCCTCCCTCCCTTCCTTTCCTTTCTTCCTTCCTTCCTCCCTCTCTCTCTTTCTTGCTCTTTCTTTTCCTTCTTTCCTTCCTTCCTTTCTCTCTCTCTCCTTCCTTCCTTCCTTCCTTCCTTCCTTCCTTCCTTCCTTCCTTTCTTTCTTTCTCTTTCTTTCTTTCTTTCTCTCTCTCTCTCTCTCTTTCTTTCTTTCCTTCTTTCTTTCTTCTTTCCTCTTGCTCTGCTGCCCAGGGTGGAGTGCAGTGGCACGACCTTGGCTCACTGAAACCTCCACCTCCTGGGTTCAAGCGATTCTCCTGCCTCAGCCTCCGGAGTAGCTGGGATTACAGGGGCCTGCCACCACACCCAGCTAATTTTTGTATTTTTTAAGTAGAGGTGGGGTTTCACCATGTTGGCCAGGCTGGTTTCGAACTCCTGACCTTAGGTGATCTGCCCTCCTCGGCATCCCAAAGTGCTGGGATTACAGGGATGAACCACTGTGCCTGGCCAAAAAACCATAATATTTCTAAGTTGTGTTTATGTTAAACATGTTTATTAGAAATAGGGAGTCTCAATTGTATGATTCAGGAAGCAGAGGGTAACATCATGGGGAGTTTGTTTATTAATTAATTGATAAAAACTATTTAGATATAATTGATATATAATAAACTGCATATAATAAATAAACTGCATATATATAATAAACTGCATTATTTTGAAGTATACGGTTTGGTAAGTCTTGACATATGTATATACCAAGGAAGCCATCACTAAAATTAAGATAGTGACCATATTCCTACCCCTAGAAGTGCCCATGCTCTTTGTAATTCTTCCAAACTGTTTCTTTCTTCCCTTCCAGGAAGCTACTGATCTGCATTCTGTCACTATAGATTAGTTTGCATTTTCTAGAATTTTACAGAAATGGAATCATAGAGTGTGTACTCTTTTTTGGGGGGGGGGCCTGGATTTTTTCACTCAGAATAATTATTTTGAGATTCCTTCATGTCATAGAGTTTATCAATAGTTCGTTCCTTTTTTTTTTTCCTTGAGTAGTTATATTAATCAGGGTTCCCCAGATAACTTGGAGATTTATTATAAGGAATTGGCTCACAAGACTATGGAGGCTGACAAGTTCCAAGATTTGCAATCAGTAAGCTGGAGACCCGGGAGAACTGATGGTATAGTTCCAGTCCAAATGCTGGCAAACTTGAGACCTAACAAGAGCTGATGTTTCTGTTTGTGTCTGAAGGCAGGAAAATACCAAAGTTCCAATTCAGGGCAGCCAGGCAGGAGGAGCTCCCCTTTACTTCAAGGAGGAGAGGATGGTCCCTTTTTTTTTAAGCCAGGCCTTCAACTGATTGAATGAGGCCCATCCAAATTAGGAAGGGAAATTTTCTTTACTTAGTTTACTAATTTGAATGTCAATCTCATCTAAAACACCCTAAAAGACACCCACAAAATTATGTTTAACCAAATATCTGGGCACCTCATGTGTAGTCAAGTTGACACATATAAGCCTACCCATTGTTAACTTGGCACCCATACACATTTTTAAAATCATACTTAATCTCCAAATGCATGCAATAACAGACAAGGTCATAGTTACACCAAATATGATACAACTGCCCTGTGTACAACTGAAAATGCCCTAACTCTTTCCCAGAAGAGGAGGTAGTCTTTGAGTGACGGTTACTCTTTCCCTGGTATCTCATAACTTAAATACTGTGATATAAAATTAACTATACTTAAATATTATTCCATATAGTCAATACATCTTATGTTGTTACATGGTAAGGGAATAATGGAATAAAACAAAGGTATTTTATAGTCAATACATCTTATGTTGTTACATGGTAAGGGAATAATGGAATAAAACAAAGGTATTTTATGTACATATACGTATTCATAACAAAATAAGGAGAAAAGACTCATGGCAATTTTAGTCCTCATTTCTATTCTGAAGTCCATTTTGCTGTCTCCACACATAACCTCCATCCCTGCCATCATGGCTACTTTGTTTATGAGCTCATTGGGTGAGGACAAGGGTGGATGGGAAAAGAAGCTGATTGCTATCCACAGAATGGGCCATTCTATCCACTTGATTATGAAAATTCTCCTCTGCTGAGGTCACACTTGGGTGAGCATTCACATGGGTCACAGATATCTTTATATTTTTATGCATTCAGAAAGGTGTATCCACGTACCTCTTCCCTCAAATCTTTGTGACCAGTTTTCCAATCACATTTTTTCTAAGTCTCTGACCATCCAGCCAAATCACTGGCTACAGACCACTAATTGGTATACAATTGCATATTAGTCCATTTATTGTAAGTTCAAGCTTACAGTAATTCACTGTCATTTCAAGCAAAGTGCACAACGAGGTGTACTGCCCAGATTTCTGCCCACTGGGAGGATTTCCCTTCACTACCATTCTTCAGGGGTATCCCAGAAAGTGGCTGTAGTGCTGTGGCTGTCCACTTTTGAGCGGTGCCTGCATATCGTGCAGAACAATCTGTAAGATAGGACTGTCTTCTCTTTCTCTGTTAACTGATTGTAGGGAACCCCTTATGATGCCATAAGTGCAGGTGGGAGAGAGAGAGACAGGAGTGGGGATCATAAGCATTTAGGCCACTTTTTCATGCAACATTTTTGTGCCATTAAGGCTTGCTTGAGGCTGATCACTTATGTGCCATTTCCATTTGATGACTGAGTGTTCCTATGCATGCCTATTTTTATGGCTTGGTAGGTCAGATAATACTCAATTCATGATGGGCAGCTCAGGTCACATGGTAACTTGATGGCTCATGTCAAGTGTTCAGTCTCTACTCAGGCCCAGTAGCAGACCAAGGGCTGTTCCTTAGAAGGACAGTTGTTATCTATGGATGATGGTAGGGTCTTGCTCTAAAATTCTAAAAGCATGATCTGTGATTCACCTATAGGGCCTTGACAAAGTCTCCAAATAACATCCCTATCTGCCACTGACTCTGCAAGCACCACTGGATCTGCAGATCATATGGCCTAAGTAGCACAGCAGCCTGCACAGAAGCCTAGACCTATTACAGAGTCTTTTCTTGTTCTGGGCTCTGCTCAAAACTAGCAGTTCTTTGGGTAATTTGGTTAAATGGGCCAGAGTAACACACCCAAGTGAGGGATATGTTGCCTCCAAAATCCAAAGATACCTACTAGGTGCTTTTCCTCTTTCTTGGTTGTAGGAGGGACCACGTGCAACAATTTATCCTTTACCTTAGAAGGGATATCGTGACATGCCTGACACTCTGGACTCCTATAGAAATGTGACTGAGAGAGAAGGCCCATAAATTTTAGTTGGATTTATTTCCCACCTTATGACACACAAATGTCTTACCAATAAGTCTGGAATAGTTACTACTTATTTCTCACTAGGTCCAATCAGCATCATGTGATCAATGTAATGAACCAGTGTGATATCTTGTGGAAGAGAAAGTGATCAATATCCCTGTGAAGTAAATTATGACATGGGGCTGAAGAACTGATATGCCCTTGAGGCAGGACAGTGAAGGTGTATTGCTGGGCTTGTCAGCTGAAAGCAAACTGCTTCTGGTAGGCTTTATGGACAAGAATGGAGAGAGGGCGTTTGCAAGACCAGTAGCTACATATCAGGTACCAGGGGATATGTTAATTTGCTCAAGCAATTAAACATCTGGTACAGCAGCTACAATTAGTGTCACCGCCTGGTTAAGCTTACAATAATCCACTGTCATTTTCAAGCACCTGTCTTCTCTACAAGTCAAATAGGAAAGTTGAATGGGGATGTGGTGGGAAACAACACCCCTGCAATTTTCAAGTCCTTGTAGTGGCATTAACCTCTGAAATCCCTCTAGGAATGTAGTATAGTATAATTTACTTTCTAGGTAGATGCAGTTCTAATGGCTTCCACTTGGCTTTTCTCATCATAATAACACTCACTCTACAGGTCAAGAAATCAACGTGGGGATTCTTCCAGTGGTTCTGCCTATTTCAATTATGTATTCTGGAACTGGGGAAATAACCACAGGATGGGTTCAAGGATCCACTGAACCCACTGTGAGATGGACCTGAGCTAGAACTCTATTGACCACCTGACCCTTCACAAGCCTCTACTCTGACTGGTGGGCCACAGTAAAGTTTTGAGTTTCCTGGAATTAGTGTCAGTTCGGAGCCAGTGTCCAGTAGTCCCCAAAAGGTCTGATTATTTCTTTTCCCCAAATGCACAGTCACCCAGGTAAAGAGTCCTATGTTCTTTTGGGAAAGGCTTGGAGAAAGATTAACAGAATAAATTTTTTGTAGTATTCTAAGGTCTTTCTTCAAGGGGCCTGGCGTCCTCTACCTTCAAGGGGTTCTGGGTCTGTAAACTGGCTCAAGTCTGGGAATTGATTGAGGGGCCCTGACACTCAGTTTTTATTATTTGAATTAGACTTCTATTCACTTAGCCTAGAACTTTTCTGCTAATACAGATCAAACAAGAATTTAGTAGACTTCCTATCTACTTCACTTCTGGGAACACGATAATCAACTAGACAATGTCACAGTCTGTGTGAATCAGACTATTCTGATTGCTGCTTCAACTCTGCTGTCCATTATGGTAACAACACTCACCTTGACTTGGTGGTTAAGTCCTGCCACTTAGCTCCTGCCACCCCAGGATATAATTACTGTATGCATTTAGGTTTCCAGATTTAGTGATTCCAGTTCCCACTGTAAGTTCTGTCCTACAGAGAAGAGTAATCACAGAGATCTTCGAAGATGTTGGGCTCCTCTCATAAATTTATTTCTCATGGTAGTGGTGAAAGTCATGTCTTCTGAATCCTCTGAGTATGGCTGAGTATATCTTAAATGATAGTTCTGCTGTAACATCCCAATCTGCCTAAGCCTTGAATCCCTTCCTCTATGTTAAACCAAGGCATGTCCAGCATTTCTAGTTTGCTCACTGTGGGCCATCTTCTGATCCATATTTCAGCCAACCAACCAAAATGTTAGTGCCATTTCTAGCCCTCAGAGGTGCAACATTAAATGTAGACTCTTTGCTTAGTGGGACCATATCAATAACTTTGGCCTGATCTAACTTATGAAAGTTGTCATGTTCAGAATGGATTCACTTATGTTACAAAACAAAATAAAACAAAACAAAATGAAATCAAAACAACTCTGACAAATAGCGTGGAGAAGCCCATGAAGAGAAGGGTTCTCATGTACAAATGCCCAATAGCAAAAACTATCAAAAAGGCTCTGCGAAAAGTGCAACCTTGCACAAAGGCTACCATGACATTACACAAAAAATACTTCTATGAGAACATCTGTCCAGCCACTGCCTGTCCAACCTTGGACTGATGTTACCCCTTGTTATTGATCCTGGTAACCAAGTATAATCATATCAAAACACTTATGTAATCCTTTTCATTTTTCCTTTAAAAACCTTTGTCTTCCTTTACCTCCCTGAATACACACATAGTTTATTATGGCTCATGTATTCACAATGCAATGTTCTATTCCTGAATAAATATCATTTTCTTTTAGAGAGCCTTTCTCTGTTTGTTATTTCAGGTTGACAGTCTATTATGTTACTTTCACCATTATCCTACCCCCCTAATATCCATCCCCACACAAGTTCCCCAGATTTCTGCTCATATGAATTGGAAAACTCAAGTAGTTCTTTTGTAGTGTGGCAAACCTCCTCATGGGTCATACTGGTACCTCACCTTTAGGGACCTGCTTGAGTCTAGTTATAGGTCTAGAAGCAAAGCTGGGGTGGTGGGGGTGGGTCCTGAGGAGAATCAACGTTGTCTTGCATTCTTCCATGGCAACTGTCCTGGGGGAAGCCATTACCATTTCCTCAGGCAATGAAGGGTTAATCCCCTCACATTGAGGTGGAAAGACTGATACACTGGGGGAAGAGAGGCCAATACCACTGGAGTGGAGAGACCCTGCCACTGGGTGGGGGTGTGTGCTGCCACTGAGTTTGAGAAGGCCACTTCTGCTGGGAGTGGTGAGGCCAATTTCACTGGTAAAGACTCATCAGCATTTAGGAGCTCAATGTCTTCAGCTTCATCAGGTTCTTCCCACACATCCCCATCACAACTATAGATCCAATTCCTTCCAAACCAATGCCCCCACTTTAACAGTAGTCACCCTGCAAGGATAGGAGTTTAACTTGCATTGCAATTCAGCCTATCACAGGATCAGGTTCTGCATTTGATTTTCAGCAATTTCAGTCCTGTGTCTATAGGAGATAAGGGACTCCCTCACGGCACATATAGGAGGTCTTAGGTCATTTATACAGAGATCAACCTAGGAATTCAAATCCCTGAGCTCATCCTTTTCACTCATCATTTTGTCCAGCAACATTAGGAGCAATCAACCAACATCACTGTATTCATTAATTTTAAAAAAATGTTTAAAAATATATACAGGGTCACCTAGTTACTTGCTTCTTAAAAGTGGTTGATTAGAGTTTCCAATTGAAGATACTTTGCATGTTTTTATAAGCAGTTCACACTGTGGACTATCAGTGCTGTCTTTACTACTGGAAATAGCATCATTAGCATCTTTAAATCTAAGCAGATTAGAGAGCCAATTACAGAAATCCTAGAACTAACTTAGAAAACTCATCCTTAAAATTCTTTTTTTTCTTGAACTATTCTCAGTACCACACTCTATATTAATCAGGGTTCTCCAGAGAAAAAGAACCAAAAGGTTCTATATAGATTTATAGAAAGAGAAGTATTATGAGAGACTGACTCAAGTGATTATCAGGGCTGAGAAGTTCTGCAATTTACCACCAGCAAGCTGGAGGCCTAGGAAAGCCCGTGGTATACTTCCAATTCAAATCCCAAAGCCTGAGAACCCAAGGAGCCAGTGGTGTAAGTCCCAGTCCAAGTCCAAAGGCTCAAGAACTGGGGAGACAATGGTGTAAGTCCCAGTCTGGGTCTGAAGGCCTGAGAAACAAGAGCACTGCTCTCTGAGGGCAGGAGAAGATGGATGTCCCAGTGAAAGAGATAGCAAATTCATCTTTCCTTGCTTTTTGTTCTATTCAGGTCCTTAACAGATAGGATGATGCCCAGCCGCATTGGTGAGGGTGATCTTTACTCACTCTACTGATTCAAATGTTAACCTCTTTTGGAAACACCCTCACAGATACACCAAGAAATAGTGTTCTACCAGCTGTCTGGACAATCCTTATCCCACTCAATTTGACACCTAGAATTAATCACCACAGTGGTCTGTAGTTTTTATCAGGTTTGAAAAAATTTTGTCTACTATTTCTTCAAATTTTTTTTCCTCTAGCTTCTCCACTGAGGGATTCAACTTGAAACTTTCCCACAGCTCACTGATGCTGTGTTCATATTTTAAAATTCACTTTTCTCTCTGTGTTTGATTCTGGATAGTTTCTATTTAGTTGTTTTCAAGCTCACTAAACCTTTTCTTCTGTGATGTCTAATTTGCCATTAATTTCATCCAGTGCATTTTTCATCTCAGACATTGCAATACACATCTATAGACATTCAGTTTGAATCTTGTCAGATCTTCACTTCTCTACTTAACGTTTTGAACATATGGAATACAGTTATAATAACTTTTAAATGCCGTGTCAGCTAATTCTAACGTATATGTCAATTTTGGCTTGGTTTTGATGGATTGTTCTTTTTCTTCATTTTTGGTTGTATTTTCCTAGTTCTTTTCCTGTCTGGTAAATTTTTTTCACGGGAAAGAAAATATTGTGACTTTTTCCTTGTTGGGTGCTGGATATCTTTTTATTCTTATTAATATTCTTGAGTTTTGTTTATTGGCAAAGTTAAGTTACTTGAAAACATTTGGTATTTTTTGGTCTTGCTTTTAAGGCTTGTTTTCAGGTATGGAGAAGTATTTAGTCTAGGGCTAACTATTCCACACTGTTGATGAAAGTCCCTTCTGTGTATATGTTACCCAGTGCCCTGAGAATCATAAGGTTTTTCTGTCTGGCTGGTAAAAATAGGCACCAATCCCACCATGTGTAAGTTCCAGACACAGTTACCTTTAATCCTTTCAGGTGATCTTTCCCTGGCAACCCAGGCAGTTTCTTCACACACATACAATGATCAGTACTCAGCTGAGTACTAGGGGGGGACCAATTGCAGATATCTGGAATTATGTCTCTCTGCATCACTCTCCCTTCCAATGCTCTGTCCCTCAAACTCCAGCTGCCTCAGTCTCCCCACATGTCTAGCTCTGTCTGCTTATCTAAGGGAGTCTGCTAGGCTCTGTTCAGATTCCCCATCCCAGTGCTGGGGCCTGGAAACTCTTTCAGGCAGTGAGTTGGAGCACTCACATGTTTCATCTCAATGTCTTCTTTCAGTGACCAGTGTCCTTTGTTGCCTTATGTCCCATGTCTTAAAAAATTTAATTCCACATTCTTGTCAATTTTTGGAGTTATTTTAAGTGGGAAGGTAAATCCGGTCTCTGCTATCTAATCTTGGCCAGCAGTTGGAGTCTCTGAGGAGTGTTTTAAAACATGAACTTTCTTCATTAGCCTTGTCACCAAACCTGAAGACTAAGTTACATGTAGCTCCTAAGTAGACCTTTTCTTCTCACAACATACTAATCCATTAATTTTTTACTTTTATCACTTGACATCCATGATTATCCTGATATTTTCCTGTCTTTATTAAATCAATTTGCTCTTTAGCAGGGGGCCAGTTGAGTGGATTCTACCTTTAATTGAAAAGATATTATTGTGGCCATTTTGAGAAGAAAAAAATTACTCTCTTTTTTGGAAGAACATCAATGTTTCACTTCCATTTAATATGTGGGAGTGAAAATCTATTCAGTGTACTGTCCTGAGTTGAAAGAGTTCACCTGTCACTAGAGAGTGGGAAATTATCCACTGGTTTAACTGAGCCCCCAGTTTTTCTCACTTTGTCTTTCTTGAATATTTCCCTCCATTTCTGAGAAGATAAAATATTATTTTTATCATACATTTGTTGTGACAGAATGATATAAAAGAAAAAGCATCAGAGTGAGACTCGGGAGAGCTGATTCCTATACCCAGTTTTGCCCATAATTAACCATTTAACCTTGGGCAAGCTAACAAACTTCTCTAAGTCTCACATTCTTAATCTGTAAAATAAGGTTGACCACTAATTTCTAACATTCTAGGACATATCAATGACTTTTGGGACCTATGGTTCAGAGTACAGATTTTTAAGAACACATACAAAAGAATAAGTCTTTTGACACACCATGAAGGTGAACTAATTCCTTGGATGAAGCTGAATTAATTCCTTGGACGATGTGAAGATAGCCACATGGTCAGCACCCTACTCAAGAGGCAAACAGGAAATTTGCCTCTTTCCAGGCAGTTTCTACTCCACTTCTCTTGAACTTTATACAAATGTAATCATACAGTGCATTTGCTTTTGGGCCTGGCTTTGTTCACTGAATGCAATCCTGCTGTTGTATGTATTAATAGTGCTTTCTTTTAAAAATTGCTGTTAGTGTTCCTTTGTGTGAACATACAATGATCTATTTACCTATTTACCAGTCTATCAGCTTTTGGGTTGTTTCTAGCTTTTGGCTATCATGGTTATGAACATTCTTTTGTGTGTCTTTTGGTGGACATTTGTACTCATTTCTCTTGGGTAAATACTCAGGGATGCAATTGCCAGGCCATAGGGAAGGTTCATGTTTGGCTTTAGTAAATGCTGGCCTGGGCCTGATTTGAGGTTTTAAGTAACTTTGGCATTCTCATTTTCCAAGAAAAGAATCACTTTGAAGGAATCACAGAAGCAGAGGGTTAGAAAGTAAGACCTAAAGAAGAGAAGTACAGAGTGATTCTGTTTAGGCTTAATGTATGCTTGCTTGTTAGATGATGACAGGTGAGAGGTCTAGGTCAGATGGGTAGGAGAGATCGAACTTGTGGAAAGCATAGGCTTGGATCCCCAGAGAGAGCCCGGGACATAAGCAGGGGCTGTGGCAGTGCCGAGTGCATCTGAGAAGTCCTTGCATAGGTTGAGGGGTGTGACTGTGCAAGGACAGAGATGTGGGTGGATGCAGGGGATAGCCACACAGGCCCTGTTTAGTCTCCCAGGAGGAGAGTGATATGGTTTGGTTGTGTCCCCACCCAAATCTCATCTTGAATTGTAGCTCCCATAATTCCCACATGTTGTGGGAGGAACCCAGTGGAAGATAATTGAATCATGGGGCAGTTTTCCCCATACTATTCTCATGGTAGTGAATAAGTCTCACAAGATCTGAGGTTTTATAAGGGGTTTCCTCTTTCCCTTGGCTCTCATTTTCTCTTGCCTGCCGCCACATAAGATGTGCTTTTGCCTTCTGCCATGATTGTGAGGCCTCCCATGCCATGTGCAACTGGCCACGTGCGTCCATTAAACCTCTTTTTCTTTATAAATTACCCAGTCTCAAGTATGTCTTTATAAGCAGTGTGAAAACGGACTAACACGGAAAGATATGGGGAATGGAGTTCAAGTCAGAAACTGGAGCCACATTTCAGTGTCCACAGCAGGGAGGCTGCCTCACACAGAACAGCTGGCTGCTCTGTGTTCTGCCTTGGTTTTTTATGGGGTATAGAAGTTATGCAGCTTTAATATGCAAAGGTGCAGGGTCTGTCCATCAGTATTTTTTGAAATCCAAGGATACTTAAAAGAAGAGGAAGAGAGATCAGAGCACTCTCCACTAGCTGAGAACAGTGTGAAGGCAGCCATGTGCAAGCCAGGAAGAGAACTCTCACCAAAACCTGACCGTATTGGCAACTTCATTTCGGACTTGTAGCCTCCAGAGCTGTGAGATAACTTCTGTGGTTTAAGCCACGTAGTCTGTGGTACTTTGTTACAGCACTGCCAATGAACATAGTCAGGGCTGAGAACTGCTGAGATGAGTGTCAGTTGCATACTCCGAGAGACACAGGGTTTGGCATAGAACCTCCAAACTGGTTTGCCAAAGCTCTCCAATTTGTCCCAAGGATTTAAAAATATGCCCTGAGTTGGTTCTAGGTGTGCCAAGGTATTGAGTTTCCTCTTAACCCTGGAGGTGGCTGAATTGCCAGAGTAGTTATTAATAACGTCGTAAATAATGTTCTCTGTTTATTTTCAGTGTATCAGACAAATGTTATCATTTTCTTTAGGTCCTATGAAAGTGAAAAAGGGTGGAAGAAGTGAGAGCACTCACCCTTGCTGCTGCTTAATGCGGAGCTTAGCCCTGTCACACAGGATTTCTAGCTGAGCACCAGGCCTGGTTATGTGTGTGTTGGCTGAGGTGGGGGAGTGAAGATCCCATTTCTATAATAAGAAGCCAGAAGAATAATTGTATTTAGACTTTGTACATTGGGTTGCTAAATGATGAGAGATGGGAAGTAGATGAAATTAGAAGTATCAGTCAGCTAAAAATGGTCAGCTTAGGTTAAGAAATGAGTTAGTCTTTCCAAACCATTTCTCCTTGATACTTGTATCAGACAAGTAGGCTTACAGATGATTGTAAATGCAATTCATTAAGAAATTAGGTCTACAACTTATTATCTCTAAAAGATATCCCAAGGAGTAAAATGACTAAAAAAATTGCTTGCATAATTCTCTCTGTTCTATGAATATCATTAAAATGGAGAGGAGGAATTCCCTAGGGAAAAATCCATCAGTTTTCAACCATTACCAATCATGACAGTGCAGATTTCATGACCCCTTCCTATCCATTCTCTTCCACCTGCCACTCTCAAAGAGAAAGCTCCAAGCAAGGATGGATTCCTGGGTGGTCTGGACTTTGCACCTGGTGCATCCAGGAGGCAGGTTATTCATCATGAAGGGAAGGATAGGAGCTCAGTGTGGAGAGGTTTTACCAAGAGAAAAATACCATAGGTTCTTTCCTTCTCAGATTCGTGGCACACAGTGGGAGAAATGCATGGGCAAACATGAAAAATTGTTTTGGGAAATATTCTTAGGTAGAATATGCCTGGCACTAGAAAGAATTTTTTCTAAAGTGAGTCCTGAGAAACACTTGTTTCATTCTTCTCAGAATGTTAATAGGTGTTCTATGAAAAATATGTGTTTAAGATGGGTGCACAGTATTAGCCCTTTCCAAACTTGCTTAACTACAGAACCATGTTCAGTGCTTCATGGAGTGCATGTTAAGAAACCATGTGTTAGAGACACATGAAAATGGTGAAGACTTTAGATTGTTTTCTAGAACACTCCACTTAACGCCTCTCAAACGCTAGCGGTGGAAAAGATCTGAGTTATTCCGAGTTACTCCAAGTTACCAGCCGCGAATTCTTATGGGTCTGCAGCAACTTCAGCTCTTCGCCCCCTCAGAAGAAAGAATTCAACTGAGGGGTATAAGGCAGGAGAGACCGAGGCAGGCTTCAGAGCAGGAGTGAAAGTTTATTGAAAAGCTTTAGAAAAGTAACAAAAGGAAGGAAAGAAAACAAGGAAAGTACAACTTGGAAGAGGGTCAAGCAGACGACTTGAGGAACCAAGTGCACAGTTTGACCTCTTGACTTGGGGTTTTATATATATTGGCATACTTACGGGATCTTGCCTTACTTCTCACCTACTCCTGAGATCTTATTGGAAAGCTGCTGGTCAGTTTCAGGTGTTTTCTATCTAGTAGGAGCCTGCCTTTCCCTGGTGCCGGCTGTGAGCAATTATTATTTTAGAGAAACAGTTAACCACAGCCTGACCATCACCTGATTGTCATCCAACACTCCTGGCATGTGTGTGTGGGGAGCCCTCTCCTTTTCTGCTGATACCTGACTAGCTACCTATTGTAACAAAATCAGGACACAGGAAACTTCCTTTTCTTCCCAGTTTTCTTTTCTAATTTCTTTCTTCCAGTCCTTACCAAACAGAAGTTCTTTTTTTTTTTTTTTCTTATAGAGAAAAGGTTTTTCTCTGTCACCCAGGCTGGAGTGCAGTGGCAGGATCCTAGCTCAACTGCAATCTAGAACTCCTGGGCTAAAGTGATCCTCCTGCCTTAGCCTTCCAACTCTCTGGGACTATAGGCTCATGCCACCATGCCTGGCTAAATTTTATTTTTTTTTCTTTTTGATAGAGACAGGGTCTTGCTCTCTTGCTTAGGCTGGTCTTGAACTCCTGCTTTGAAGTGATCCTTGAGTTTCGGCCTTCCAAAATGCTGGGATTACAGACTGAACCACCACACCTGCCCGTGAACACTTCTGAGTCAAGTCATTGTAATGTACCATGGCACTTAAAGAGAAATAAGACAAGTTATTTGTTTGGTCTGGATCTCAGTTTATTCATTTGTGAAACAGGAAGATTGAATTATGATTACTATTGTCTCTCCCACATCTTTAATTCTACGCTTTTTTAATTTAAAAAGCATGATCCCTGACCCCAAGGTGATAACTGCCTAGATTGGGGTACAAGCCTATTGCAAACGACATAACTAGCCAGCAATTGAAATGGCACATATCTGTGTGTCAAATTGTGTGGTGCAGATTAGAGGGGCTATACAAGTGCAGAGAGGGGAAACCAATGAGGCTGGTGCACTTCTAGCTCTCTATTTTTTCTTGCTACATTAGGCACTCAATAGAGCCCCTAAAATAATGATTTAATGAGAATGCATTTGGCTATAGAGATTTAAAATGCATTTACTACATGGAAGGACTTGTTCTGTCTACTTAAGCTCCCTTAATAACATTGCAGAGGTTAGCTACAACGTGAGATTAATGAAAACATCTCCGTCAATGTAAGCATTTAATACTTATTGAAATAATCATTAGATTACTAATGCCTTTGCAGAACTTGAAGACTTGAACAAAAAAGTGTTTCAGGCTGAAGGCATGAATAGGATCCTAGCATGTTAGAGCTAGAAGAGTCCTAAGGGATCATTTAAGTCTAGGGTCAGCAAACTTTTTCTGTAAAGGGCCAGATAGTAAATATTTTAGGCTTTGGGGGCCATTAGATCATGCTGCAACTATTCAACTCTGCTGTTGTAGCACAAAAGCAGCGTAGACAATATGTAAATAACTGGATGCGGCTGTGTTCCAATACAACTTTATGTACAAAAACAGGAGGCAGGCTGGATTTGGCTGGTGGGCTGCAGTTGTTGAACCTCGATGTGAATGCAATCCAGGTTAGTGAAGGGGGTTGATCAAGGTCACACAGAGCTATGGACTGAATTGTGTCTCCCAAAAAACCACGTTGAAGCCCTACCCCACAATGTGGCAGTATTTAGAGATAGGGCCTACCAAGAGGTAATTTAAGTTAAATGAAGGTGTAAGAGCAGAGCCCTGATATGATAGAATTGTGTAGTTAGAAGAAGAGACACCAGAGCGCTCTTTGTCTCTTTCTGCCATGTGAGCACACAGTGAGAAGGTGGCCATCAACAAGCCAGGAAGAGAGCCCTCCCCAGACTATGCTGGCACACTGACCTCAGACTTCCAGCCTCCAGTACTGTGAAAAAATAAATTTCCGTTGTTTAAGCCACCCAGTCTATGGCATTTTGTTATGGCCACCTGAGCTAACACCCACAGCAAGTTAGGGGCAAAGTGAGCTCTGGCATCCAGATCTTCTGAAGGCATTTCAAACAGCATTGGGTGGGAAAAGAATGAGAATATTGGCTTACATTTAAAAAGGAAAGCATTTAATTTTTCCCATTTCACTTCTTAATACTTTGGCCCAATATATAGGTTAATAGATCAAATAATTAGATCTTCATTTTGGAAAGCTGAAATGTTGAGTTGGATATAAAATAAAACCCTTTAGGAGATTAAGCAAGGGATAGATAAAAGTTGGGGACTTAGACCACATTTCTAACTTTGCCTCCATCTCCTTTGGGGACTTAATCTCTCTTTGGCTACTTCTATTATCCATGTGCTTCTCATTTCCTGCCCTTTGCTACATGTCCGTCTTCATCTTTAAAGCTTCATGAGAGTAGAGTCACATTTTGTTTACATAAACTACAGTGCTTAGCTTGTGCCATGCATTGCATGTGAATGGAATTTAACAGTCATGGATGTTACAAGTCATTCATTCTGTCACCAAATATTTGTTAAGCATCTATTAGGTGCCTGGCTCTGTGCTAGATGCTGAGGATAATGGCAAACTAAAAAGAGACCACCCTTGCCCTCTTGGAGCTCATAGACTGGTGGGGAAGACTGATTCAATAACATAATCATTCAATTGAAAATTCATTTACAAATTACAGTAAATGATATAAAGAAAAGGTACTGATATAATGAAGGTGTAAAATAGGGAAACCCAAGAAGGTTTTCCTAAGCAAGTGATGTTTGTGGCAAGATATATATAAAAAAAGTGTTAATCAGGTGAAAGAAAGATGGGGGGTGGAGGGAAGAACATGGCCAGAGTCATGAGATGAAAGAAAGCGGATGCACTTGAGGAATTGGTAGGGGCCAGGAGGGCTGGAACACAGATACACAAATGAGTCTGGAGAGAATGACAAAGGCCTGGCTACTTGGAACCTTGTAGACCAGATTTGGGGTTGTTCTAAGCATAATGAGAAGCCATTGCAGAGCTTTAAGCATCTTTAATGTAACTCAGGTTGCATGCAACATATTGTGGAGAACAAAAGTGATTGGAAGAAGGCCAGTTCAGAGATTCTTGCTGTATGATGGTTGTTTGAATCAGGGATCTCAGCGTTAGTTGAGATTGAGAGAAGAAAATGGAGTTGAGACACTTTGAGGAGAACTTGGTGAGGATTGGATACAGGGGTGAAGGAGTGCAAGGTGTAGATAATTCCCCAATACTTGGCTTGTGAAACTAGAGATGTAGGGTGTTTTTTCCGCAGGTTGGCAACACTAGAGGAGAACTGGGTTTCAGATAGGAGCAGGTGGGAGTGGGTTGTGGTTGAGTCTGAGGTACCCACAGAGATGCTGAGTAGGTAGTTGGGCAAATGGGCCTTTGTTAGGCTCTACCTTAACCATAATTAAAATTTGTAGTATCTTCAAAGGGTAAAGAGAAAGCAGAAACATTTTCGGTGAAAAATGAGTACAGTAAAACTAATCCATGTGCCTCTGATTCATGATCCTGGGGAGCTGTGTCTGATAGAAAACCCCAGTGCTGGGGTTGGCTTGAAGTAAAATAATAGAGACCATGACTCTTCAATGCCCTCCTACTGAAGGAGAGATCATCCTTCTAAAATCTTATAAAATC
Organism: Pan troglodytes; assembly: GCF_028858775.2. Taxonomy (NCBI): domain Eukaryota; kingdom Metazoa; phylum Chordata; class Mammalia; order Primates; family Hominidae; genus Pan; species Pan troglodytes. The sequence continues at coordinate 37,864,362 of NC_072408.2, read as the reverse complement.
TTATAGATCTAATGGTAGCTTCTTCAGGCTGTAATACTGCATCCTTCAGTATTTTCCTATTCACATTTAAAAGATCCAAACTTCCTTCTCACAAGATCTTGCATGATTTGGTCTCAGCCAACCTCCCTAATGTCATCTGGCACTCTTCTTCCTAGATTCCAGCTAGGCTGGCTTCCTCCTGGTTCCTCTCACAATCCGGACTTGCTTCTGCCTCAGGCCTTTTTAACTTGAAGCCCTCTTCCTGATGTGCTCGTCCCTTGCACTCTTTTTGGCAGCTTTGTGTGAGGTTTGTGCTTAAATCTCACTTCATCAGTGGGACCTTCCCTGTTCACCCAATTTAAGTATTCAGCCCCATTCCATTCCATTCCATTACTTTCCTTTATTTTTACCAAAGGCCGTGGGAGCCCACCTTTTCCATCAGTGCACCCTGGATGTGAGACATGGAGTCAAAGGAGATTATTTTGGAGCTTTAAGATTTAATGACTGCCCTGTTGGATTTCAGACTTGCATGAGGCCTTTAGCGCCTTTGTTTTGGCCAGTTTCTCCCATGTGGAATGGGAGCATTTATCCAATGCCTGTACCCCCATTTGTATCTTGGAAGTAACTAACTTACTTTTGATTTTACGGGCTCCTAGGTGGAAGGGGCTTGCTCTGTCTCAGATGAGACTTTGGACTTGGACTTTTGGGTTAATGCTGGAAAGAGTTAAGACTTTGGGGGACTGTTGAAAAGGCATGAGATTTGGGAGGGGGCAGGGATGAAATGATATGGTTTGGCTCTGGGTCCCCACCCAAATCTTATCTCAAATTGTAATCCCCACATGTGGAGGGAGGTAGGTAACTGAATCATGGGGGTGGCTTCTCCCATGCTGTTCTCATGATAGTGAGTGAGTTCTCATGAGAGCTGATGGTTTTATAGGCATCTGGCATTTCCCCTGCTTTCAATTCTATCTCCTGCCACCATGTGAAGAAGGTCCTTGCTTCCCTTTCCTCCATGATTGTAAGTTTCCTGAGGCCTCAGCAGCCATGTGGAACTGTGAGTCAATTATACCTCTTTCCTTTATAAATTACCCAGTTTTGGGCATTTCTTTATAGCAGTGTGAGAATGAACTAATACAATTTTTTTATTGATCTTTTACCAGGTGAAATTGAGTTTGTATGTTTATTCATCTATTTCTCCCTATTGAATGAAAGTTTCATGAGAATGGGAACCGAGTCTGTCTTGTTCAGTGCCTTATCACCAGCACCTGTTCCAGTACCTGTTCAGTTGGAGGTGCTCATAAAGCTTTTGTTTAATGAATGAGGTTTCTATTAGGCACTGGGAAAACACAGATAAATATTGAGAGGAATGCTAAGCCTCGCAGGCTGCAAATGTCAGACAATGGAGAAATGTCAGTGCTTTGGAGAGGAGTAGGGTGTGGGGGACAATTTCTGGGCAGAGATGTTACCGGTGGAAGGCATACTTAGTTATCAGTGGCAAATCCATACGGGTCTATAGCAACCTCAATTCTTGTCTCCTCAGAAGAAAGAATTCAACTGAAGGACATAAAGCAGAAAAAGAGACTGAAGCAAGTTTCAGAGCAGGAGTGAAAGTTTATTTAAAAAGGCCAAGTGGTCACCTTGAATAAAAGCATGATGTTTAACCATGATTCAGCACTTTACAGGCTGGCCTTTTTCCCGTGATTCTTCCCTTAGCGTGGGCTGCTTGCATGCACAGTGCCCTCCTTACCCTTGGCAAGTGAACACGTGCAATGTGTTTAGGAAGTTGTACACTTGCCCATCTGAGGCGTTCTTCCCTTTTCCGGTGAACTGCCCCTGGAAGGTCTAGTCTGCCATTTTGTCTCTTTTTTTTTTTTTTTTTTTTTTTGAGACGGAGTCTCGCTCTGTCGCCCAGGCTAGAGTGCAGTGGCGCGATCTCGGCTCACTGCAAGCTCCGCCTCCCGGGTTCACGCCATTCTCCTGCCTCAGCCTCCCGAGTAGCTGGGACTACAGGTGCCCGCTACCACGCCCGGCTAATTTTTTGTATTTTTAGTAGAGACGGGGGTTTCACCGTGTTAGCCAGGGTGGTCTCGATCTCCTGACCTCGTGATCCGCCCGCCTCGGCCTCCCAAAGTGCTGGGATTACAGGCGTGAGCCACCGCGCCCGGCCGCCATTTTGTCTCTTAATGCACATGCCCAGGAAGTTGCTTCTCACTGGCATCTGCATTCAATTAACAGTTTAGTGCAACAGGTGTAGACCATCAGGAAATGGCCTCTTCCTGATGCTGGCTGCCAATTTATCACTTTTAGAGAGGCAATGTGATAATTGCAGAACCATCAGTCATTCCTAGTGAGTGGGAGAGCCCTCCTGCCCCACTTATACCTATCTGTGACAAAGATGCTGAGGACAAATAGTTCAAATAATCCCACGATTCAATACTCAGCATGTCATAGTCCTGGCCACTAGTTGACAAAAGCTTTCAACTCTATTAGGAAGTTTAGAGAAAACTCTCAATTTTATCATGGCATTCAAGAGGAAAATGGGATGGATTTTTTAAATATTTAAAGTAAACTTTGGGGAGAAAACCTGTAAGTGAAGGATTTTGAATTCAAAATGGACAATCTTACAAGGTTTCAGAAGATGACTTCATTTAAATAAGGATTCTGACTACATTACCAGGAGTTTTCTGCCCTTCGAAGAGGTCTGGAAATCTGTGTAAAGAATCCCACTTCCTTGGAAATCAGTGGTTTTACTGTCTGAATGATCACTATGTAGTTCTACAGTCCACATTCAAGCCTCACTCCAGTGAAGCTCACTGTCATGTGTTGTAAAGTGTAACCTGTTGTTCATGAACCCCAAACAATGCAGGGGCTATTTATTAGTGATTTGAAGGAAGTGCATACAGCTCATTCCTCAGTGTGTGAAGCTGCTGCTGTTGCATATTGAAACTTGCTTTTGGGGGCAGGTGGATTTTAAATATGAAAGCTGATCTCTATGCAGGTGGCTAACTGTAGTGAAGCCCTTGCCACACAGCTGTGCTGGAACTGCATTTAAATAAGCCAGACTTAGGGGCCTGAATTACTAATTGCCCCCCACTAATTGTGGCAAAAGAAATGAGGAATTTTGAAGAGCATTACATTCAAAATGGTAGGTAAGAGTTTAGTCCATTTCTGGTTTTCCACCTAAGTAGCCACACAGTGTTGAATGAGATCAAGTCCCTGCCATTATGGAGGAAACATCACCACCACCAACAGTAATTATAACAATAATAAATATTTATTGAAGAATTCCTACGCACTAGGAACCCCTCCAACTGATACAAATGAACTATCTCACTTAATTCTCCTAATAACTTCGAGGTAGATTCTGTTATTATGATTATTTTCCAGATGAAGAAACTGAGACACAGAGCTGTTATATAACTTGTCTAAAGTTATGTGACTTGGAAGTAGCAAAGCCAGGTTTTGAACTCAGATGTCATGGTGCACTCTCTTAGCCACATACCCTAATGGGTAATTACAATATGTAAGTGCTACAGGATAAGTACAGTGGAAGCATTCTTAAACCTCCCTACCTAATTGACCTACTGCATTAGCCAACACTCTCCTTCCTCGTGTAAAACATACTTAACAGTTGTCTCCAGCACCTTGAAAACTACAACTGGAAGGCTACTGTATAGCACACTTGAACACTGTTATTGCCAACAGGTAAGCTGTTTGTAGAGACAATATAAGCTCCCTCTTGGAGAAATAAAACATACAATTAAAAACATGAATCTCTTCTAAGAAGGACATCATCTTAAATTAAAGGGAAACTAGCAAACCATCTATTGGACCTATATTACTTAGTTTCTGTGTGCTATTAAATTTGATTTGTGACTTGGTAAACCAAACAAAGAGTTTTGGGTAGTGCAATAATTAAGTGAGATGAAGATTTTTGAGGAAGATTGAAATTTGATTATAATTACTGTCCTCTACCATAGGGTCAATTTTCTTCACTGGGTTTTTCTTCCATGTAATATAAAGAGATAAGGACTGTCCTGCTGTCAGATTGTCTTGTTACAAGACTAAACTTCTATGCTTGTAAAGCCTATTTTAATCATTGCAGAAATCATAAAACATGGCTGGGGTAGAAGATAATTAATTATAGGTTATAAATTTACCCATTTTAATCAAGTCAGATACAACTGAACCTACAATGAACTTTCTAGCAATGAAGTAAAGAATGAACCAAAAAATGGAGAGTTTGTTATAATCTGAATCCTTAATAACCTCAGGTCGTGATAGTCTGCTGTGGTGTTCCCTAGTACCAGACAGGCAAGCTCTTAAGCTGAGGCCATTTCACCCCAGATGGCACCTGGGAGGTCACTTTCAATGTTTGTCTCTTTGATCTGTTTATATGCTTCAATCCTTGACCAACTCTCTATGATTGTACTCTTTTAAAAATACCATCTTTTGTTTTGAATATAAAAGTTACATGTATGCATTGTAGAAAATACAGACAAACATAAAGATGTTAAACATTTCCGTAACGTATGTTCAAGAAAAAAAGTTAACACTGGGGATATTTTAACCCAGGCTAAGTTGCTTTCTTTTTAGAAAATTTGTATTATAATGTTTTTGTTTCACTTAATATATCATGAACATTTCCCCTGACATCTTTGGGGTTTTTCTTGTGAAAATGATTTATAATGGCCCTACAACATTCCATTATTTAGATGACCTAATTCCCCTACTTTTGTGCAAGTGAATTGCTTCCAATCTCTTTCCTTTCCTTCTTTCTTTGAATTTTGTAAACCTCAATTCAGTTATTCCTTATTTTCAAGATGGCAGATTGGGTTACAAATTTAAATTGTAACTTGAAAATCTTTAATAACAAGACATTTAGTTAAAATCAATTTATTCATAAGTAATCATGGAAAAAACAAAAAATATAGAGTGAGGAGGGGTAGGAGAGACACTTGAGTAAGTATTGTCAAAGTCTACATTTTCATTTTTAGGAAAGTTAAAGTTTAGTTTCAGTCCCAACATTATACAACATTATACAGAGAAAGATTTTATTGTCATACAGTCTAGTTTCTAATTAGTCCACAAACTACTTCCTGCTCTCTTGGGTAGGCTGAGATGCATTTACAGAACCTTCTTTGTTTGCAGCTTTAAATCTGAATTGCTCTTGTCATTTGTCTCCTTTCCTGCCAAGCTGAGACAATGCATTTTTCTCTACCCATTGGCCATGTGATTCTGTTCCTTTTGGTACGTCATATTCTGCACCGAGTTCTGGTAGCTCAGGCAATTCTGTGCTTTCTTGTATTCTTTATTATGCAGCCATTTTTGGCAAGAATCCTTCAAGAACAGGAGAAATATTTTTCTTATGGACATCAAACAGTGAGCATCTGAAGCAAGGCCTGCTGTCTTTTCCAAAATGACTAAATCCTGGATGTGTTTGATTGAAGCTTGTGTCACTCTGCTAGCTAGGTGAATTGTTGCTGACCGATTTTATCAGTGAATTCTAGATAGGATCCCTATTTTTTCAGCTACATCAATGAGCAACAAAATGTTACTGTGGTAGAGAAAGTCATCAAAATAACCACAGAAATTTCTTCGATTAGAAAATACATGATAAACCCAGTACAAAGCACGTAAGGTGCTGGACTTCAGTTTTAGGATGAAGCTGGAAGAAATCCTCAGGGATCTCCTTTCTTGTTATTATTCATCTACTTTTCCTCCATGTTCAGGAAGAGGTGATAACAGGTGAGATATGACAGCCTGGTGTAGCAGAGCCTTAGTCTTTGATATAGTTTGGCTGTATTCCCACCCAAATCTCATCTTGAATTGTAGCTCCCATAATTCCCACCTCATGGGAGGGACCTGGTGGGAGGTAATTGAATCATGGGGGCGGGTTTTCCCTGTGCTGTTCTTGTGATAGTGAGATCCGATGGTTTGTAAAGGGGGGTTCCCCTGCAAACGCTCTCTTGCCTGCTTTCACGTAGGACATGACATTGCTTCTTATTTGCCTTCCACTATGTTTGTGAGGCCTCCCCAGCCACCTGGAACTGTGAGTCCATTAAACCTCTTTCCTTCAGAAATTACCCAGTCTCTGGTATGTCTTTATTAGCAGTGAGAGAACAGACTAATACAGTCTTCTTTACTCCCCTTTCAGGGAGAGCTGTGCTTTTCAGGGAGGAAGCTGCAATGATGGTAGCAGACACCAGACACGTGGGACAAAGTATTGAGAGGCCGGGCAGTGCAGTGGCTGCAGTACCCTTGTGGCCCAGATGGCACAACTAGTCAGCTGTGGTGCTAAGATGGCAGCTTCTCACTTTTTTAATCAATAATTTTTATGAATTTACGTGATAGGTTAGAGTTCTAGAAGTATTTAGCAAGACATAAGTGTTCAATCTATTTTTCATATGAAAACTTAGCTTATTCTGTGTTGGTGGAAGCCCCGTGGTCAGTCCTTGGGAAGAGCCCTGTAGAAGTCAGGTGAGAGGCCTGAGCTCACAGCACCTGTAACCAACGGTGCAATACTAGGCCGAGGGCAGGGCTCTGCCTGTAGCCAAAATTTCCCTGTAGAAAACATTTTTCCTTGCTCAGGCCTCATTTTTTAACATTGCTGCAAGTTCAAGATGCAACCAGGATGGAAACGGGTCCTTTGGGCCTGCATCAGGAGTGAAGAGGAGTGGAGGGTGTGTATGATTACTGGTGGTGGCATCCTCACAGGATTGACTTTGTATATTGATGGAAGTCCTTCCTGACCATGTTATTATTCACTGCAACAATTTTAGTTAGTTAATTATTTATTACATTGTTCCCCCTAGTAGATGTAATGGAACAAGAATCTTTATACAAGGACTATACAAATGCTGTCCTTCTACCTTATATAATGGAAGGCACTTTTGCCAGTTCAAGATAATTGCTATCATTAAATATTGATAGAGCATAGCTGTTTTTTTTTTAATTTCTAGAAGTAGAAATAGAGGAAAGAACTCTGGGAAATATAATCAATGTGTCCTGGACTTATCATCCAACGGGCACCAGGTCTCAGGGAGGAAGAAAATTATTTGGGAGAAGAATGCTTTTCTTTTTGATTTTCAATAAGAGACCTCCCAGGTGCTATTGTCTGAGCTGTGAGAGAAAGGAGACATTTTACAAGGCAGAAGGGAAGAAAGAACAAGCACTTTTAAAGATCAAGCCAGAGTACAACTGTGTGTGTTCTTTAACCTTGGGCATGCTGCCCAGAAAAGAATGCAGAAGGAAAATATAAGTTGGCTTCTGCAATTGGAGTAAGACTAATTAGAAGAAGGAGGCAGAGGTCTTTGACATCACTATACGGAATGGAGTCTCAGGCCGAACGATTAAATCTGAAACAACAGCAGGCCTTGGACAGATGAAAGCAAATCAAATTGTGAGTGGGAGTCAACTTTGCCTCAAGCAGGCTAAAGAACAGAGAAGGCAAGTCATAGGGTCCTCTCCAGCAGGGCCCTAGCCCGCCTGGAAAAGGCAGAGTTATGCCTTCTTCCTCCTTTCCCAGAGCAATTGGAGTGGTTTTATTCTCATAAAAATAAAATAAATGTATTCATTCACTTTCTCTTTCCAAAAACGGTTTGAAGAGTTAATAGAACATTAAGGGCAAGCTTAAACGAAGGCAAATAACTCACAAAGGGACAATGCGGGGGTCTCAAGTAGGAGTTTCTGCCCTAGGACCGGTGGAGGGGATGGATTTGCCTCGTTGCTTTGGTGATAGCGTGCGATGGCGGCGGTGGGAACAGGAGCTGTTTAACACGTGATCGCTGTGTGTGTGCGTGTTTGTGTGTAGGAGCGGTTTGCCTTAACCACCTATCACTAGGCTTCACAGATTTGGAAGGGAATATGTGTTTCACTTAGGACCCAGAGAATGGGGATATATGGGGTACTTCCCTAACATTTAGACGCCCTGCTGGCTCCTAGTCTGGTCATGAATGCTTCTGCGGAGGTCTCAGGACGCTTGACGCCATCAGGTGGAACCGCGCACGCGCACTTCCTCTCTCTGCCAGTTCTCAAGTCAGCACAGCCCCGGGACCCCACGGTGTGGAAACACCACCCCACTGGTTCTCCTAGGGCAGTGTGGACATTGTTTGGCTATCTTTTTCCAGCTCTCAATTTTTTTTCTCAGGTGCATCTCGATGAGATGAGACCCAGCAAAAGAAAAGAAATCTTAACTTGGGATCGAAAAAAAGCATTTGAAATAAAATCAATCATCTTAGAATCAGGGCGTGGCAAAGGAACACTCAGGACTGTGGGTAGTGGTAGGACACACTCACATGTCTCACACAGATGTGCAAAGGAAACAGAGTTGGTTTGTTTCTTAAAACTTACGCGATCTTCCTTACCGACCGCACTCTCCTGGATGGTAGTAGTTAGGGAAAGACGCGGAAACCAACTTTAAACTTGCCAATTAACGCTATTCCAGAACCTTGGGATTTAAACAGTCGCTCTCGGATGATTTAGTTTCTTTTGGGTAAGTGTTTAGTCGTTTATATTTCCACCTCATTCCCCTCCCCCTCTAGGATGGCCCCTGGATAGATCAGGGTGTGGGGCATGTGTGACCTCACATTAGCAGGGTAGATACGGGAGTTTCCGATGCATGCGGGGCCCTTTGCATCCTCACTGGTCTTTACTGCGTGATAGCTGAACTAGTCTGTTCCCTGAGCTGCTGTTGGAGATGGGCCTATCTGGCTACTTGGAGATCAGGTACCTAGCACCGAGTTCATGCTTTTGCCTCTGGCCATGCAGTTCTTGGATGCTGTAACCGTTTTATCCTGATTGCAATCCTCCACAGGCCCTCCTGTCCTGGAACACCTGATCCAGGGCCGACAGGAGGTCCCAGATCTCTTGTGAACCTTCCTGGGCCTTGGGAAGCCAGGAGCGCTGCCAGGGCTCTTCTGTTCAGCCTCCTCTACCAGTCTGAACTTTTGTTCCCATGCTATTTGGGATGAGGCCCTGGGTATGTTTACTCTTGTGCCTTGCAGGCTCCCCAAACTATGCCGAGGGGAGCTTGCCAGTAGAAATCCCACTAACAGCTCATGTGCTCGCCCATATCTACCTGGATGCTTCTACCGTGTCTTTTCCTCCCAGGGTTTCGCTTCAGAGGCGATAAGTGAAATCATGAGTATTTTATCTGTTATTGCTTCTCTCTCCTCCCCATATTCCACTGGGGTTTGAAACACGAAGACCTTCCATTTTCTCTTCCTGTCTGGTCGGAACTTTCTTGACCCTATACTCTCCTTCTTCTTGAGGTGGCATGTACTTTCCCTCCCACCACAGCATAATGATGAAATGACTGCCAGGGAACCCTCACCATACATCAGTAATGGTTTCACAAATATTTTTCCCATTATGTGTATCAGGAGACAGTGGTGAGCCCCTTTGTCCTTAACAATTGTTATGGAAGTTTTCTTTTGTAACAGTTGTCCAGGAATGGAATAGGACTGGTGATTGCTCAAATACTATTTATGGTTTACTATTTAAACATTAAAACTATGAATGTGGAAACAGAAACCTTTGCCTCTGTAAATTGAGCATCTGCAATTTTTATGTTACAAACTACCATTAACCCTGTTTGTTTTCAGAGCTTGGGATGTTGCAAAGGTCCTGAAAAAAATTTTTGCAGTTTGGCTGGAAATGTTCATGCTTGATTTCAACACATTTACAGAGCATTCACAGGAAATAATTGCAAGTTCACACAATATGCTCTGTGGGTGTGATTCGGATCAGCTCTCAAGAGCACGGAATGAAGGCTTCCAGCCATTTAGGCAAAGAAACATTAAAATAATGATAAAAGGATCCCATTGCAATTGAAGGGAGTGAAAAAGAATTAGATAGTAAGGCACACATTTTATCTTCCTTGGGATCAAAAGCTGCTGGGCACACCAGTGGATCTGAATTCTATTATATTGAGAAGTATTCTTAGGGTTTTAAGGATTTGAGCCATGTTAGTTTTGTTTGTTGAATCCTGGTCATAGTAACATTTCACTTCATGGGGGAATAATAGGAGGTAGCAGGGAAGGCTCACAGAATGGAGCTTACTCTTTATGAGAAAAAAATGTGCTAAAGATTTGAGACTTTATTGTTACCAAATGTGGAAGAAAGTATTTTTATGAAGCCAGTCTTGTCTCCTGAGACCTCTGAGTTGCTAAACATTGATCTAAACACTGTGAGGGCTGAACAGGAAAATGCGAGATGGGACCCTTACCTTAACATTCATATGAGCTGTTTTGGGGGGTAAAACATGCTTCTGTGGAAGGACTAAATGCAAGTTAACACAAATTAAAGTGTGCCCAGCCTAAGAAACAGAAATCTGAAAACCTGAACACAGAAGACCAAAATCTTAGAGTATATAAAACAGTGATTTGCATAGCCAATGGTCAAATATAGGATATACTAAAAATGTAAATATATGCTTCAATTTATTAATAATGATAGCTTGCATCTGTGTTGCCCTTGACTGTTTTCACAGCATTTTCACATACTTATTTTCACACTTCTCACTACTGTTGACCTATTGACCCATTTTTCTGGGATGCAGATATAAGGCAATTGTTAAAGTGTCATACAATTATTACGCCATAGAATCATCACTACTATTTCCTTTTCAGTTGGTTTTTAAAACAATTTTTTCTTTTGGTAGAGACATCTCACTCTGTTACCCTGGCTGGTCTTGAACTCTTGGCCTCAAGCAATCCTTCCGCCTTGGCCTCCCAAAGTGCTGAAATTATAAGCTTGAGCTACCATGTCTGGTCTGATTTAACTTAGTAAGAATATTGCTTTTACCATAACACTGTATTCCAAAAATCCTATGTCTACTACAAAAGTTTTTAGTTTCACTGTTGAATTTTTTCATGAGATAGACAGAAATATTGGAAATACTGGAGCTATTTTTGGAATTAACTGATATTGTATTTGAAACTTCAGTGATGACAATGATATAAAACTGACAGTTTTTAACTTTTGAAGTTTTTTTCTGCTTATGGAGTCACTCCACATGGCTTTCACTTTACCTTTTGTATATGCACAGAAATATTTGGAATAAAAAGTAAGTGAAATTTATTTAGAAGAACAGTCATTTGATATAAATAAAAAGTCATGCCTCACAGAATAATACATAAACACATGTTCTGCAGCTGAAAGTGCTAAATCTTCATCTCTGGGCACAGTCATCTTAAAATAATTAACTTTTGAAGTAGATGAGGATGCTTCTCAGGTTTGTCTTCAGGTTTTCACGTGGTCAGTGATATCAGGATGGCCCTCATGGTGGATGGTAAGTAAGTCTTAACAAATGTTCTTGAGACATAGAAATTCAGTACTTAATTTTTTATTAATAGGCACTTTTAAAAAGATCATTGCAGCTGAAGAGTTTATTACAAAATAAAAAAATTACTGAACACCATATTATAAATGACAAAATCACTTTGGTAAGAGCTTTCAGACTACTTTCTATGATACATTCTATGGTGAAACTGTTCAGACTGTACTCTGATATGTAATGTAATTTCCCACATTTCCCACTCAATGGTTAGCTGGGAGCCTGGCGTCTCTATGCATTTAGGCATTTCACACAGGCTGGTCCACCTGGCTTATTCATGAAATCGCCAGCAGAGGGAGGAATGATGACTAGTCTCCTACCACCCGACACTGGAAGTTCGCGAGTGCTTGGATCTGAGTATCTTTTGTCATGTGGGCTTGTATCTGAGTATCTTTTGTCATGTGGGCAAGCATGCACCCTGCATGCTGTTCTTGAAAGTGAGCTATTAATCACGTTGCTCTGAAAAGGGCTGGGAAAAGAGAGATGGATTGTTGATCATCTTTTGGTTTTAAACCACGTGTTAAAGTTAGATCTCTGTTCACTGCCCTGTGTGCCTTACACAAAGCCAAGTAAGAATTATGGCAGAAGCTGGAAGTACAAAGTGGAAGTCTACCAGACCTATCCTGACTTATTTTAATGCAGCTTTAATAAAAATTCCTCAAATGGGACAAATGCTAAACTAGTCCTGGGTCAACAGGCATAAGCCAGTGCTGGCCCAGGGATGAGGAGAATGATATTCACTCTAGTTAAGGACAAGTAACCTCTTTTCTTTACCACATCTTATCCCTTCACATTTGAAACTTTCTTCTCTGCCCCAGATGGATCTCTTCTCTAAGTCAAGCATCCTTATTTCTTTCCTCTGTTCATCATATGAGGTGGATCCCTGCATTGTCCCCTTTCTGGGTGAAGGGTAGGACTACTCAGTGTCCAGACTTTGACTTCATGTTTGATGAACTGTTCAACTAGTTGTTTCTACCTGTGTGGATTAGCTTCTCTGGCTCTGCCCTTTGACATGACGGGCTTAAGAGGGGTTTATAGGAAAAGAAACCGAGGGACCAAATAGGCAACCATTTCGCGTTCCCAGTTCTACCTGAAGAACAAGTGTGATCCCATCCTGTTCATTTTACCTCTGTCCTGTACTGTCTTCTTCACCTGCTTCCTTCATGACATTTCAGAGCTCTCTGTGCATCTGGGTCTGTCTCACGTTATGCAAAAGCAGGTGTAGAGGCCACTGAGTCTGCTTTCTTTATCTAATCACAGTGGTCTAGCTCACCTTCATGCTTCCTTTAACCTGGGGGATAGATATGCTTACCACATCCTGTATTTTTTTTCCCCAAGACTTGACCTCCCAGGCTCAAGTGAGTTTACCGCCTCAGCTTTCCAAGCAGCTGGCACTACAGGTGTGCACCAGGATGTCTGGCTAATTTTTTGTATTTTTGTAGAGACAGAGTTTTGCCATGTTGCCCAGGCTGGTCTCAAACTCCTAGGCTCAAGCCATCCATCTGCCTCAGCCTCCCAAAGTGCTGGGACTACAGGCATGAGCCACCATGCCTGGCCCTTTGTTGTTCTTATAGAACTCATGTATTACTGTAAATGAGCACCCTTCTAATGATAAAGATATACTTTGTTCTAGAAACAGAATTAAAATAATTTCTTAGATTTCTTCTGTGGCTTATTTCCACAAAATGTGATCCATGCCCTTATGGAACTACTGGTTGCTCTTTAACTTAGATACCTGTTGTGTGAACCATCAGGCATGAGGAACACACTAGTTCTCTAATCTCCTGCTAGAGATGCTTCCCTAGATCTCCTTTCCCTACCTCATCTGTGTTCATTACATTCTCCCCACATTGCTCCAGGCAGAAGGTGAAAACATCGGGGCAGGAGATAGCAAGGAGGTGAGCGCAAGACTGGACAACTTCACAAAGTGATTAGACAGAGCAGAGGACTGTAGAAGGTGGTGAAAGTGATTCCTGTCTCACTGTTCACCCATAAAAATGGTGCAGAACTTAGATTTGTCAGTAGGATCGTAGAATGCTGCTATTACTGATCAGAATCTTTGCAATCATATGGTTCCAATCCCTTCATTTCATAAAAGAGAAATAAGAAGTTGAAGGAGGCGTCAGTCTGGGAGTAGAATATGGGTCTCTTAATTCTGTTCATCACGATATCTTCTTATTCATGGGGCAGAGGAGAAAAGACTAGGAGTATTGGAAAGAGTATTGTTTTGGGAGTCAGAAAATTTATGTTCTAGTACCAGTTCTGCCATCAAATATCTGTGTAATTTTAGGGAGTCAATTTGCCTTTCTAAACATTAGTGTTCTCATTTATAAATTGATAATATCTAAAGTCTCTTTCATTTCTAAATCTCCACTGAATTGCTGCTTTCCTTCTAGCATTCACTAAGATTTACTTTTAGCTAGATTCTATTCTAAATACATAATCATATTTAACCTTTAAGGAATTCTGAGGTATATTCTGTTATTATTCTATTTTACAGATGAGGAACCTGGAAAGCAGAGAGGTTAAGTAACTTGCTCCAAGTCATGGGACTAATAAATGGAAGACGAAACATGACTCCAAAACCCACTCAGTGGGTGAAAGATAAGTGTGTGTGTGTGTGTGTGTGCGCGCGCACGCACGCACAAATGAAGGAGCTTCTGAATCTGCAATATTCACTGACAGGGGTGTCCAGTAATAAAGAGCTGAGAAACATTGACTTGAGTCCTACAAGCCTATGTAAGATATATATTTTGAATACATTTATGGACTGCCGATGCCAATCGAAGTCTTTGTGCAAATTGTCAAAAATGAAAGCATTTTCTTATTGAGCAACCAGGCACAAGTGGCATAGCTCTTAATTCTTAGATCTCAGAACACTTACCAATCACTCTGGCTTCATAAAATGCCTTTGTTCACCTTGGCTTGCAATCACATTTCCCTGATTCCTTCTTTGAGTTAAAATATTTTTCTCTACTCTTCTGAAACAGAGGCTAAAAATAATAGACAGTATTACAACAGGCAATTCGTAATCAGAGAATTGATTTAAGACCTATTATGACAGGTAAGCAAAAGTGAAATTTTAATGAGGGTTTGGAACAACACTTTTTCCTCTTTGATTCCTCAAACGACTGATGGTTTGTCATTTTTAAAAGGGCTTATATTTTGCACTGTCATTATGCTAGGTATAATGCCATATATTCTCTCCTATGAGGTGGTTTCTCAAATAGAACATACCTGAAGTTTTCCATCTCCCAAGGAAAAATGCTCATAGCATTACTTCTTGAAGTGCATAGTTCTTATAAAACAGTAATCTTCAAAATCTTTTGCTTTATTGAGAAATAATTTACATACAGTAAAATGCACAGACCTTAAGTTCAATGACTTCTGACAAATATATGCACCCATATATCATTATTGAAATTGAGATACAAAACATTTTTATTATCCTCAAAATTTTCTGTGTGGCCTTTTTAGTCAAATTCTCTCACTAAAGACAACCACTATAGATATGGTGGTTTTTTTTTTTTTTTTTTTTTTTTTGCGTTGTCTTCAACTTCACTTAAATGAAAGAATACAATATTTACTTTTTTTACTGACTATTTTTTCCCATTCAACATACTGTTTTGAGCTTCACACAGGTAACACATCATAAGGTGGTGAGTTATCACAGTCATGGACATGGTGCCAGAGAAGCAGCAGACGGTCCACAAAAAAACCTGTGTGGGTTAGGCAAGGTCTCCTAGAGGAAGTGATGCTGAGTTGATCCCTGAAGACAGGTAGTACTTCAGGAGGTGGGCCTTTGGGAAAAATCCTTTATCTGTCTTCTGACCTACACATATATGTCAGCACTGTGGCCTAGGGCAGAAAAGGTGCCATTAAAGGTGGGTAAAATGGGAGAGAGAGCAGATAGGTTTTCCCATCATACACCTGTGCCTGATATTAGCCCAGGTGAAAACGAAGCAGGCTGTCTGAGGTGGGCAGATAATGGCAGATTGTTTTTGAAAGTAAAGATCACAAAGATGCAGAATCCACAGGGTGCCAACTTCCGGTGAGAGGAATTTCAGGGTCCTTGAGGCCTGGGAGGCCCTGACACCACTGAGTGCCATTGCTCTGCACTAGGGCTGCTCTCTGGATTCAGTGCATCTTTGAACATGGCTGCACAGGATCACTGATTATGCCGTTGAAAGGTGTGTTAAGCAATTTTCTAGTTCTCTAATTTTAGAGCAGAAGAAAATGAGTGACTCGCCCAATGCTACACCATTGAGTGGGGACTGGTGTGCATGCTTTCTTGGCTAGCAGTCTGGACTGAGAGTGACAGTGATAAAGGCAAATGACTAGCCATTTGGTCTGTGGCACTTCTGGAGAATGAAGGAGGGTGGGAAAGGGGCTGGATTTTGTCAATACTTAGGTGTTGAGGAGGGTGAATCTGGCAGGGACCACACATCAGCATCAGCAATACATTGCCATTATCTTTCATTTTCACAATTGTGCTTAGTGTGGGCAGAGATAGATCTTTGGGATCTTGACTACCCTTTTCATCTGGCTTAAAGCCTCTACCTCCAAATGGTAAACACATCTCTGGAGCCCTATATCAGCCTAGTTCCAGGCTGCTGCAGGTTTCTTCTCCTAGGTATTCCAGGGAGCTAATGCTACATTGAGGAGGCAGTGCTTCTGTGAGCCTTACACCTCCCTGGTAAGGTTTATTGTTTAGACTCTTCCTCTGAGCTGACATTCCGTGGGAGTAACTACATTGGGAAGATAGAATCCTAGCATTTTAGAGCTGGAATCCAGGCCATGTGAAGGTGATATAAATAAAAAGAGAAGAGGCTATATACATTTACAAACTAGGATACTCAAGGTACATTTGGGAAGGACCTGGTTTGCTTTTTGTTTGTTGGGCTATAAATCCCTCTTCTCCCTCCCTTCATTCTTCACCACCCCAATGAGATATATGCTTGGATGGTATTTTATAAACAACAACAACAAATGACAAGAATAGAGTTGTATAGAAAGCCAAAATATAACAGTAAAGTACAGAAGACATAAGCTTATTTCTCTTTCTGATCAAGTCTGGGTAGCTGGTTCAGAGGTATGCCACTCCACGGTGTCAGAGACCCAGGCTTCTGCTATCTTGTTGTTTGACCATGTGTGACTGCAACCTTGAGATCCAAGATGCCAGGCTTGTATTCTAAGTTGCAGGAGAAAGAGACAAAGAACAAGCAAAGGGCACCCTCAGACGCTTTCTCTTAAGGACGGTGAATGACAACTACCGCCTGACTGCTATCTGCTTTCCATGGCCATGATAGTCACCGGCCAAGACTCCACTGAAAGGGAGCCTGGGAAATGCAGCACTTATTTCAGGTAGCCCAGTGCCTAGGTAAAAATTGGGAGCCCTTACAGCAATCATCAGCCACATGTACCTGATGTCACATGATCCTCACATTAGCTCAGTCAGATGGACATTGTTGACCCCTTTTTACAAATAAGGAAAGCAAACATCAAGGAGGCCATGCAGGAGGTGCCTGAAGCTGAGCCCAGGTTTTCTGATTATTAATACTGCATCCATCCCAAATGGGATACATGGCCCCTAATGCTTAGCAGGTGCTTCACACGTAGTAACTATTCAGTAAATGATAGTTACTTTTATTTCTGTAACCATACATGGTATAAAACAGACCTCTTCTCTTGGTTTGGATTATGTTAGGCCTCTTTTTAGTTCCTGGGGTCCCAGTCTTCTGTAGTATGTAACTCTCTCATATCGCAGGGTAATTTCAGCCCTATGACAAGAGCATGTCTCTCCCAGACAGAAGAGTCTACTTAAATATTTGAATTGCTTAGATCTGCATTGCTTTCCAAAGTGAATCAAGCCAATAGTGTATGAAGGGCAACGGATATACCCAAATCTTAATAATTAGATGGGTTTTCTCATTTTGGTCTCGTTAGTCAATTCAGTGCAGTACAATTAAATCAGGAGAGAGGAGACATTCAGGCAAACCGCTTCTCTTCCAGCCTCCAGCCTCTCTCTCCTGCGCTGGAACATTGTGGGATGAGAGATTTTCTTTCTTTCTGCCTGAGGTAGCCAATGTGCAGAAGCTTAATAGAGTTGTATGAGTTTTGTTTTCATGGGACCAAAGGTTATGAGATTGTATTAGGAAAAGGATTAATACAGGTGGTGAAATTATTGAACTAATCGACTGATTAAGTCATGTAAATCTGGCCTTAGAGGTGGCTCATAGCAATTGAGTGTTATGTGAACTATACTATCTCTTTATTTTGCTTTTTAAAATAACCTTTTCCTATGCCTGAGAATGGACCATGGACACCAAATTTAATATTAATTCTCTACAATTCAAATGTATTGTCTTCTACTTGTTAATCTTATGGCCACTTAGATATTATCTGACTAAAAGAAAGGTCTTGCAGTTTGTATATATTTAAAAAGCCATTTTATATGGTTATAAGATTTTTCTCATCATAAGATTTTCTTTCCTCTTTATTGCCCCTTTATGGCTTAGCAAAGAAAATGCAAGTCTAAGAGTGTTTTGAACAAAAAAGAACATGAGTATATGAATGGAATATCTATTTATTGAATTGAATCATTCACCTCTACCTCCCAAAATACTTTGCCAAGAAGTGTGTTATTCCAAACCTCAGTTAGTAAAGCTACTTCTGAAAGCCTCAGCCATTGCTTTACACAGACAGTGGGAATATGCAGATGAGAGCGCAGTCTCTGTGAGAGCTGGTGTAGAATGGTGGTGAAGACTCTGGCCCTGGCCCCAGCCTGGCTGCATTTGAATCTCAGCTCCTCCATTTGAATCTCAGCTCCTCCACTTGCCAGCCATGTCACCTTTACTTAATTTCCCCATGTCTCAAATTACTATCTGTAAATTAGGGTTGACAATAATAATAGTTAACTTGCAGGGTTTTGAGAATTAAAAATAAACCTGTATTATATTTTACAGTGCCTGACACAAAATAAATGCAAACATCAAGAGCTGGCTATAATTATTTGGCATTCTTCTCTAAGGCATGGTTTTTACCTGATGTGAACATTAGTGAAAGACATACAGCACCCCTAAGATGGCCTGAGAGATATACAGCATCCCGCCAAATGGCCTGAAGTAGTCGCTAGTTGTGCCATTTATCTCTCAGGATGGCTCACGTGAATGGAGACTGGGGTGGTGTTGCCACCGATGAGGGCTTTGGAGTCCAACAGCTCAGGAATTGAATCTCAGCTCTGCCTCTTGTAAGCTGCGTGGCCTTGAGCAGATCACTTACCCCTTCTGAGCCATGGAAAGGATCACCTGGGGGATTGAAGAGGGATAGGATAGCACTTTGCACTTTACCTGGTCCATGGTAAAGTGCTCAATAAAAGGTATAAGAACATGAACATTCATGAAGTATAAGAACATGAACATTCATGAAGTATAAGAACATGAACATTCCAGTTCACAGCATGTGCAAAAATATCATTATAGGGCTGTGTCTATGCACATACGATTAAAAAATCTACATTTTCTTAATCACCAGTTTGATGAAATTATTTTGCTTTTCAAACAGTTGATTTGTTATCATGTTACTCAAACTAAGGTATAAATTAAGCTATATACATATTTAAATACAAAAATCACTATTGTGGATAATTTGTCCACAATTTTGTGTGTCACACTGGTAAACTGTCGTGAGGTGAAAACATAATTACATGTACAGTATTGTATACAGCTGTCTTGTAGCTGTAACAACCACTATATTTTGCATATTGTATTACATTAACAAATACTGATTGCATTTAACATGCAAAGTAGCTTGATAAACTCAGAAGGAAGCTTAAGGCAATTCTCCCAAAACTTGCCTTAAATAAATGGCTTTTTATTTTAACCCAGTTCAAACAATTACTCAATAGTGAAATAAACTCTCTCTGATAGTTTTTCACATGATGTGAAAAGGGATGGAGAAAGCAATTGAGCTCCAACAGCCTGAGAACAAAGCTCTGGCCCTCTCCTCTGCCCTTGGCTCCCCTGGGTACCCACAGGCTCTGGGGCTCCATCATTCCTGCTCCAGAAAGTACATCAGCTTCATGGAGAAACCACTTGGTCCCTCTCAGTGGCTCCCTGTGGGTTGCTGGTCATTTGGCACAGACATTAGCGGCAAGATTTTGCCAGTTCATCTAGGCTGTTCAATGAATGCTAACTACCATAAGAAGACTTTATTAGAGAGTTCCTGGTTTTTGTTTCATTGTAAGTCTTTCTACATGAAAATTATAAAAAGAAAACAGATTTAAGAGATTTATTGTAAAAAAATATTAAAAAGTGAATGTAAATAGAACCCACAATCACACCTTTAATTCAAAAATACTATATCATAGTATATATCTTATTATGAGGACTTTAAAAAAACATATGGTCTTGGAACTAAGAGAAAACCTGGAATGGTACCATACTGCTTTAAATGAAAAATGCTGGCCAGGCACAGTGGCTCATGATTGTCATCCCAATAATTTGCAGCATTTTGGGAGGCTGAGGTGGAGGATCTCTTGAACCCAGGAGTTCAAGACAAGCCTAGGCAACATAGTGAGACCCTGTCTCCACAAAAAATAAAAAAATTAGCCAGGCATGGTGGCACACGTGTCTGTGGTCTCAGCTATTCAGGAGGCTGAGGTAGGAGGATAGCTTGAGCCCAGGAGGTCAAGGCTGCAATGAACTGTGATTGCACCACTGCACTCTAGCCTGGACAGCAGAGACAGACCCTATCTCAGTTAAAAAAAAAAAAAAGCTGGAATGAGTTCTTAGGATTAACTAGTTTTCAGTTCCAGCCTTTTCTGTCCAGCCAAGTAGTCCCATGCACTACTTGGCACATATTGCATTCCCCACCTCCCTGTTTCCCAGTCAGCATTTTAAGTTTAAATCTAACTTGCTATCATAACACAATAATAGTTACCATTTATTGTTAGCTAACTATATACTAAGCACTACGTTAGGCTTTCTGACATTTCATTCTTACAACTACTCTACAAGGCAGATACCCTCATTTCACAAATTAACAAAAGATGAGGTGTAGTGAAGCGATGAACTTGTCCAAAGTCACATGTTAAGTGGCAGAGTGAGAAAATCAAACTCATGCCTGATATTTAAGGCCTTTTTCCATATGGATCCTGTTAGGAAACTCCTCACTCTGACCCTATAAGTCTATTTACTGTTCTCCAACCTCTCCATCAGGATTTTGTGTATATACTACCACTCTGTAAGATCCAGTTAAGTCCATCTTCACTCATTTACCCATTCATCCATTCATTTAACACTGCTTGCATATTGCAGGCACTGTGCTAGATGCCACTAGGAATCATTTCCCAGTCTATGCTGTTTCCTGATTGCCATATCATCTACTGTATATTTATCTTCCTCTAGATTATAAACCAATTGTTCTGAACCAGTGGTGGTGCTGTCACTTTAGAGAACAGTGGAAAATGTATGGCAATCTTTGTCATTATAATGACTGTCATGTGTATTATAATGAGGTGCCACTGGCATTTAGTATCCAGAGGCCTGGAGTATTAAATATTGCCCAACGTGTGGGATAGGCCTGCACAATGGAAAATTGTTTCACCCAAAATGGTTATAGTACCCTCCTCGAGAAACACGGTTGCAAACAGATCTAGGGCAAAATCTTTTTATAAACTTTCTGTATCTTTATCAAGCCTGGTATCCTGCTTATAGAGAGTGTTGGTTAGCTGAAATGATGACGTTCTTTTCATTTCGTTCATAAAATGCTTCTTAAAAATTTTAAGCAGCATTTTCAGAGAGAGATTCTTTAATTGGAGATGTGGAATATGATGTGTTTTCTAAGATTTATTTAGATAAAAGAAAATCATGTTTTCTAAAACAAATGGAAACCCCTCTCTGCATATGTGAAATCTTGACATTATAGGAGTACAAAAACTCCTTCCTTGACTCATGAATCATTCCCCCATAATATTCCCATAAATTTCTTAAATAACCTGGTAGAGTTCCCTGCTGTTACTAGAGTTACATCTACTTGTTTTCTAGGCCATGAACCAGAACTACGACCCCTTTAAGATCCATTAACTTTAAGCAGATTAATGAGATGATAAAAGATAGTTAAGAGAAACTATATATTCATCTGTAGTGGACATTTGTTCTTTTTATTTGGTCGTCTAGTATCTAATCTCTTATTTCTGGAGAATCCCTCATTAGATGTAGTCTTGGTGGGAGACAGGATCTCCATTACACCATTCTTGGATGCCAGGACATGAGCACATGAATTAGGCATGGGCAATCAGATACTGTGGCCCAGGACTCTGGCTCTCAAGTAAGTGACTAAAAGGATAAATAGATAGCTAGAATTTATTCACGGCAGTAGGAAGCAATGTATTATGTTAATGACGGTAGTGCTCTTAGGTACCCCAGCTGACTGTTCTTCCTTAAAGATATTGTTTCTTCTTCTTTGTCATCCAGAGCTTCCTTGGTTACTGTGGCAGAGACTGCCAATTCTCCCACATCCATTCCCCTTTTTTTCCTTTTTGAAGTAGACTTCGTACACCCCAAATATTAGCTGGGTATTTAGCTACCTAGCTAGTGGCTAGATTTTTCTGGCTCCCTTGCAGCTAGAGGTGACCATGTGACTATTTTTGGCCAGTTGGCTGTAAGTGGAAGTAATGTGAATAACTTTTAGGTCCCATCTTTAAAAGGAAGTGGTTTACTCTTTACTTCCTCTTCTTCTTTCCGTGGGCTGGAGCCTGGATGTGATGCTGGTGACGCAGCCAGGCAAATGAAAACAACATCTTAGACAATGAAAAGACAGGTGGAAGGGACCCAGGGAAGAACAGCCCACACCCCTTGCACCCTTTCTCCTAACATGATCCAGAAGTGAATCTTCTATCTTGTTTAAGTCACTGTTATTTGGCCTCTGTTGAAGAAGCAGAATTCATATCCTAATTAGTACAGTATCTATTTATTTTCTAAGCCTCGTACTCTAACCTCCTTTTGTTCCATGAGCCCTCAATAACTTTCCAACAATTTCCCTTTTTATTTAGGATTGTCAAAAACTACTTTTGTTGTTTGCAACTGTTAATGTATTTGAAGTGAAGACACCTAAAAATGTGGAATTGTCTGAACCCAGGAAGTTGAGTGAACTGCAGGTCTCACTATTCAAGTCTGGAAAATTATCTATTCTTATATCTAGTAGTAGAATAGCTGATTGGCCTAAGGCTTGCTGTAGTTTGGTGCTTAGATCTTTTGCCCATAAAGGCAGTAGTATGCTTAGCCTGAAATCGAAAAGAAAGGGAAAAAAATCCCACAGCTTTGTGAAGAGAGGCCTTTTATGTGGTAGTCTATAATCCAAAGTGGCTTAAGGTCTAGCAGTCTGAAAAGCTTCCTTTCCAAGCTAAAGTTAGTGCAAGCAAAAGCAAAGAAAGTAAAACACTCAGCTGAAGATAAGGTCAGAGCTGAGAGAAGCCTGATTCCTCCAACTCCTCTCAGGAACCTCTGCTGTGTTCTCCCTGCTGAGAGCTGAAACGGTGATTTCTTTCATGAAGCTGCAGTAGGATGCAACCTTCGGGGATGTCTTTTAGTGGTGCCTTCCCTGCACAGTCTATTTGAAATTGGCCCAAGGTAAAGACCATTAAATAAAGGACTATAGAAGATTGTTAGAAGAGAAAAATTCCCAGTCTTAGACTCAAAGTCTATGACTTGACAAGATCTCTGCCTCGGTTACTAGTCACATTGGTTGGTTCTGGGTTAGG
Source organism: Pan troglodytes (assembly GCF_028858775.2). Taxonomy (NCBI): domain Eukaryota; kingdom Metazoa; phylum Chordata; class Mammalia; order Primates; family Hominidae; genus Pan; species Pan troglodytes. The sequence continues at coordinate 37,841,284 of NC_072408.2, read as the reverse complement.
CACAGGATTCACATCGAGAATTAAAAAGAAGTTTCTGGAATCTTCTGAAAGGGGAATTTACCTGATGTTCTGTGGGTGGTACCTAGAAAGCTGCTGTTTGTCCCTGGGCTTAACTAAGCTAGCATGTAGCCCTAGAAGCTACCTGTGACAATGAGGGAAGCAGGCTTAGGATAAAGTGGACTCTGTGAGAAACAGAGAAGAGAGATGGCAAGAAATTGGATGTTTCGTAATATAGTTGAGCTGCTATATATCAAGCCCAACCTAAGCCCCTGTTTATCTCTGAACTTTCTAGTTAGGTGAGCTAATAAATCCTTGCTATTTAATCCAGGTCCAATTAAATTTTCTGTTAGTTGCAACATAAAGTATCATAAGTGATATATCTTTTTGTCAATCACCTAATTTAGAAGGTGGGCCTTTTAACATTTGAGATTCTGCAAGGTCTATACCAATATTACCCAAACTGATTATGACAAGTCTTATCAATGAGAGATTTTAAGTGCTGAATATCTGACACTAAGTCCAACCTTATCCCCAAAATTCAATATCCTCTTAGTTAAGATCTGAGTGGTTCTTGTAGATATCTCTAAAACCCCAGGTACGTTCTCTTTCACCTTTATAGTTATCCCAGTCAACCCTGTTAATAACAGTCTAATTTCAGGTGCTTCCTGGGGCAATGTCCTCCCCAAAGGTTTGCCTTCAAACATTCCATCTTCCGTGAGAACTTCTGCTACCACTTGTTCCAGGAGCCCTTAGTGAAGTCACCATAAAAATCACCATATTTAATATTTCCCACCTCTTGGGAAAGATTTGGAGCTAACAAACTGTTGTCATATAAGTATCACCAAAATTGGTTTGTTCCTTTTTCAGGAGATATACATCATTGCATCAAATGGCATATATAATACTTGCAAAATTACTGTGAAAAATCTTGTTCCAAAAATGGTGCCAGATTTCTCTTTAACATGGTTAGCAAAGATCAGCGAGGAACATGATTCATTCAATAATTCTTGAATGGGGTGACTGAGTTATGAATGGAGTTCATCACAGCCAGTCATTTCTGTCTAAACAGATTACAAGGGGCATTGGATCAATTTCTTTTTCAAGCAGGCACTTGTCTAACGGCTAAATCCTCTACATCTACTTACCAGGGTGACAGGTTGAAATCTGCTTGTTCATATGAGACAAAGAATCACCTCACAGAGGGCTTAGACAAGGGTGGTAATACCTGAAAGCTGTGTAAGATTATTTTGAGGAAAGAAGTAAGGATAGAATAACTCTTGACTCACCTCCAGGTCTTTTGGTCAGTCCTGAAATTTCTACCTCATTGCTTATTTATTTATTTATTTTTTGAGACAGAGTCTTGCTCTGTTGCCCAGGCTGGAGTGCAGTGGCACTATCTCGGCTTATGGCAACCTCTGCCTCCCAGTTTCAGGTGATTCTCAGGCTTTAGCCAACCGAGTAGCTGGGATTACAGGTGTGTGCCACTACATCTGGCTAAATTTTTTATTTTTCATAGAGAAGGGGTTTTGGCATGTTGGCCAGGCTGGTCTTGAACTCGTGGCCTCAAGCGATCTGCCTGCCTCGGCCTCCCAAAGTGCTGGGATTACAGGTGTGAACCACCACATCTGACCCTCATTGCTTATTTTTAAAGAACCTAAAATTAGGTCTAACCTTAGAAGAGAATCACCAAGTTGTAGCAGGCATCTATTGCATCAGTGAAAATCCTCTGGCAGTGGAGGTGATGTGCCTTCCTAATCTCTAAGAAATAAAGGATACACCACAGGTGTTGTTTACTCTGTTTCAGATCTCAACAAAGTTAGTATTTATCCAGTGATTTTAAAATGACTTGATGAGAATACACTTTGGAGTAAGTCATCCTGTATGCAGAAAGGAAATGCATTTTGCTTCGACACCTCTTCTTCTGCTCAGAAATTATGATCTGTGCCCTAGGCTATCAGACATCAGTACACAAAATTATTCACAAAGGGTTTATGGTTCAAGTGGTAAATCTAGGCATTTGCAAAATGTTGACCCAAGTAAGTCAGCACAGAAAGCTTGATCTTTCAGTTTGATGAAAATGTAATATTATGGATGTCAAGTTGAAGTTCAAAAGTGACATATCGTGTCACACAGATAAATAGTTTTGCCAAAAGCAATGCCATAATTCATAAGCTCTTGTCTGGCCAATGGTAACTATCAGGCTGATTAAGCGAAGTGCTTGCTAATAAATGCAGTTTTTATCCTCTATTATACATTAGTCTTTTCTGAATAATAAAGATTGCCCTATTTAAGAACTGAAATTAGTACTGCAAGCCAATATCCCACACAAAAATACTTATATATGTGCTTCTTTTTCCCTCACAAGATTAATTTTAGAACAATGCTAAGTAACAAAATGTAAGTATCTGATATTATTTCCCTCCTTGGCTCCCCACAGACCAACTGGATAATCATGCTGGAGGTAAAAAAAAAAAAAAAAGAGTAAATACAATCATCATAATAAATTATAAAAAATAAAATAGCTGCTGTTCTTGAAATGCTTTTAGTGCTGAGGAGGAAACAGACTTGAAAAATAAATAATTCTTACATTCTGGCCCAGACCAGCTTTCCTGTAGATCTTCTGTTACCACCCCGCCTCCCCGATAGCTCACGGACATTTCTCCCGGCTCTCCGGCCCAGCCAGCCACACAGAGCTCCCTGCTGCACTCTGGATGCCCCACGCTTTGCAAATTTTGATGGTTGTATGCATGGAATGGCCTTTTCTCCCACTCTTCTGGTGGGACTTTTGTTCCTCTCTCAACACTAAACTTAGTTTCTGCCTTTTGAAAACATCTCTAATTTGCAGGGGAGAACCATTTTTCTCTTTTAATTTGATTACACTGTTACCACCATCATCCCTTTGTTTTTGCATTTTTGTAATGAAAAGAAAATTTCTTTAAAAATTTTTAGTTTTTAATTGCAAGTTGATAAATTATGGTTGTATATATTTATGGCGCACAAAGTGATGATATGATTCATGAATACAGTGTGGAATAATTAAAGTAATTAACATATCCATCACTCCAAATACTTAACATGTTTTGTGATGAGAACATTTGAAATTTATTTTCTTGGGATTTGGAGACATACAATATATTATTATTTGCAATATTCACTACCCTGTGCAATATATCTCAAAATTAAAAAAACCCATACTCCCTCTGGGTAATTGAGGCTTTGGACTATTTGACCACCATCTGCCTCCTCTGCCTCCCATCCCCACCCCGCCCAGTCTCTTGTAACCACCATTCTACTCTCTGCTTCTTTGAGTTTGATTGTTTTAGATTCCACATGTAAGTGAGATGTTATAGTATTTGTCTTTCTGTGCCTGGCTTATTTCACTTAACATAATGTTCTCCAATTCCATCCATGTTGTCATAAATGATAACATTTTTTTCTTTTTAAAGGCTGACTAGTATTCCATTGTGTATATATACCACGTTTTCTTTACCCATTCATCAGTTCATGGACACTTAGGTTTATTCCATAACTTGGCTATAGTGAATAGCATTGCAATACATACAGAAGGGCAGATAGCTCTTTGACACACTGATTTCAAAACTTTTGGGTAAATATCCAAAAGCGAGATTGCTGGATCATATGGTAATCCTATTTTTAGGTTTTTGAGGAACCTCCACACCGTTTTTTACAATGGCTATCCTAATTAACATTCCTGCCATCAGTGTATGATGGCTTCCTTTTCTCCACATCCTCGCCAACTTTTGTTACCTTTTGTTTTTTTCGTGATAGCCATTATGACAGATGTGAGGTGATAGCTCATCGTGGTTTTAATTTGCATTTCCCTAACTATTAGTGATGTTGAGCATTTTTCATATGTCTGTTGACCTTTTGTATGTATTCTTTTGAGAAATGTAAATATCTAATCAGATCTCTAGCCCATTCCTAAATTAAATTATTTGTTTTCTTTCTATAGAGTTGAGTTCCTACTCCTTTGGATATTAACCTCTTATTAGATGTGTGGCTTGCAGATATTTTCTTCCAATCTGTAGGTTGTCTCTTTATCCCATGAATTATTTCCTTTATTGTGCAGAAGCTTTTAATTTTGATTGTCTATTTTTGCTTTTGTTGCCTGTGCTTTTGGGGTTAAATCTAAAATCCAGACCAATGCCTTGTAGTTTCCCCCCTTGTTTTCTTCCAGCAGTTTTACAGATTCCAGTCTTGTATTTAAGTTTTTAATCCATTTTGAGTTGTTTTTGTATGTGATGTGAAATGTGTCCAATTTTGTTTTTCTGTATATGAATATCTAGTTTTCCCAACATCATTTATTGAAGAGACTGTCTTTTCCCCAATATGTATACTTGTCACCTATGTTGAAAATCAAATGACCATACATATGTGGGTTCACTACTGGGCTCTTTATTCTGTTCCATTGGTTGATGAGTCTATTTTTATATTAGTAACATGCTGTTTTAATGATTATCACTTGTGGTATAGTTTGAAATCAGGTAGTGTGGTGCCTGTAGTCTTGTTCTTTTTTGCTCACAATTTCCTTGGCTAGTCAGGTTTTTTTGTGGTTCCATATGAATTTGAGGATTAGTTTTTCTATTTCTATAAAAATGACGTTGGAGTTTTGATAGGGATTGTATTGAATCTGTAGATTGTGTTGGGTAGTATGGACATGTTAGCAATATTAATTCTTCTGATCCATGAACCTGGGATATCTTTTCATTTATTTGTGTTTTCTTCAATTTCTTTCATCATCATTTTATAGTTTTCAGTGTACAAGTCTTTCGTTCTTTGGTTAAATTTATTTCTAAGGTTTTTTTGTAGCTATTATAAATAAGATTGTTCTCTTGGTTTCTTTTTAAGATAGTTCATTTTTAGTGTATAGAAATGTTATTTTGTGTGTTCACTTTGTATCCTGTGACTTAATTTTATTTATTAGCTCTAATAATGAAATCTCTAGGATTTTCTATATGTGAGATAATGTCAGCAAACAATAATAATTTCACTTCTTTATTTCTTTTTTTGGATGCCTTTTATTTCCTTCTCTTGCCTGATTGCTCTGGCAAGAACTTCTAGTACTATATTGAATAGAAAAGGTGAGGGTGGGCATTTTTGTCTTGTTCTGGATCTTGGAGGAAAAAGTTTCAAATTTTAACTGTTGAGTATAATGTTAGCTGTGGGCTTCTTATATATAGCCTTTATTGTGTTGAGATGCGTTCTCTCTGTATCTGATCTATTGAGTGTTTTGTCAAATGCTTTTTTCTGCAGCTGATGAGATGATCATATGGTTTTTGTACTTTATTCTGTTAATGTGATCTATCATGTTTATTGATTTGTGTATGTTGAATCATCCTCATATCCCAGGGATAAACCACATTTGATCATGGTGTATGATCTTTTTAATGTTTTGTAGAATTCAGGTTGCTTGTATTTTGTTGAGGACTTTTTCATCTATATTCATTGTGAATAATGGCCTGTAGTTTTATTTTCTTGTGATGTTCTTGTTTGGCCTTGGTTACAGGGCTTTGTAAAAATAGTTTGAAAGTATTTCCTTCTCTTCAATTTTTTGGAGGAGTTTGTGAAAGATTGATATTTGTTCTTTAAATGTTTGGTAGAATTAAGCTGTAAGACCATTAGGTCCTGGTCTTTATGGGAGACTTTTTATTACTGTTTCAATAACCTTACTTGTTATTAGCCTGTTCATATTTTCTGTTTCTTCATCATTCAGTCTTGGTAGGTTATATGTGTCTTATTTATTTATTTCCAGGCTATCCATTTTTTTGGTATATAATTGTCCATAATAGTCTCTTATGACCCTTTGAATTCTGTGGTATCAGTTGTAATATTTCCTTTTTCATTTCTGGTTTTATTTACTTGAGTCTTCTTTTTTTCTTAGTCTAGCTAATTTTTTTTCTATTTTGTTTATTTTTTCAAGAAGCTAACTCTTCATTGGCTTTTTCCCCCCGATATGTAATTTTATTTATATAAAATGTCCAGTACAGGGAAATGCAGACAAAGTAGGTTATTTGTTCTTAGGTCTGGGGGAGTTGATTGGAGGGAATAGAAGTGTGATACTTAAATAATACAGGCTTCTTTTGAGGTAATAAATATATTCTAAAATTGACTGTGGTGTTACTTGCACATACAAGTGAGTACGTAAAAAACACTGTATTGTATACTTTATATTTTTAACTTTTATTTTAGGTTCAGGGGTCCATGTGAGGGTTTGTTACATAGGTAAACTCCTGTTATGGGGGTATGTTGTACAGATTATTTTATCACCCAGGTGTTAAGCCTAGTATCCAACAGTTACCTTTTCTGCTCCTCTCCCTCCTCCCACCCTCCACCCTCAAATAGAACCCAGTGTTCATTGTTTCCTTCTTTGTGTTCATAAGTTCTCATCATTTAGCTCCCACTTATAAGTGAGAACATGTGGCATTTGATTTTCTGTTCCTGTGTTAGTTTGCTAAGGATAATGGCCTCCAGCTCTATCCACGTTTCTGTAAATAACATGATCTCATTTTTATGGCTGCATACTATTCCGTGGTGTAAATGTACCACGTTTTCTTTATCCAATCTGTCATTGGTGGCATTTAGGTTGATTCCATGTCTTTGTTATTGTGAACAGTGCTGCAATGAACATTGGTGTGCATGTGTCTTTATGGTAGAATGATTTATATTCATCTGGGATGAATGGGATTGTATGGGTCAAATGATAATTCTGCTTTTAGCTCTTTGAGGAATTGCCATATTGCTTTCCTAGGTGGTTGAACTAATTTACACTCTCACCAACAGTATATAAGGTTCCCTTTTCTCCACAACCTTGTGATGTTGAGCTTTTTTTCACATGCTTATTGGCTGCATGTATATCTTCTTTAGAGAAGTGTCTGTTCATGTCCTTTGCCCACTTTTTAATGGGGTTGTTTGTTTCTTTTCTTGTAAATTTGTTTAAGCTCCTTATACATGCTGGATATTAGACCTTTGTCAGATGCATAGTTTGCAAAAAGTTTCTCCTATTCTGTAGGTTGTTTGTTTACTCTGTTGATAGTTTATTTTGCTGTGCAGAAGCTCTTAAGTTTAATTAGATCCTACTTGTCAATTTTTGTTTTTGTTGCAATTACTTTTGGTGTTTTTGCCATGAAGGCTTTGTCCATTCCTGTGTCCAGGATAGTATTGCCTGGTTGTCTTTCAAAGTTTTTATACTTTTGGGTTTTACATTCAAGTCTTTAAGGTATCTTGAGTTGGTTTTTACATATAGTATAAGAAGCGGGTCCAGCTTCAATCTTCTGCATATGGCTAGCCAGTTATCCCAGCACCATTTATTGAATATAGATTCTTTTCTCTATTGCTTGTTTTTGTCTCCTTTATTGAAGTTCAGGTGGTCATAGATGTGTGGCCTTTTTTTCTGGGCTCTCATTTCTGTTCCATTGGTCTATGTGCTTGTTTTTGTACCAGTACCACGCTGTTTTGGTTATTCTAGTCCTGTAGTATAGTTTGAAGTTGAGTAACATGATTCCTCCAGCTTTGTTCCTTTTGCTTAGGACTGCCATAGCTATTCGGGCTCTTTTTGTTGGTTACATATAAATTTTAAAATAGCTTTTTCTCATTCTTTGAATAATGTGGTTGGTAGTTTGATAGGAATAGCATTGAATATGTAAATTGTTTTGGGTAGTATGGCCATTTTAATGATATTGATTCTTCCTATTCATGAACATGGGATGTTTTTCCATTTGTTGGTGTCTTTTCTGATTTCTTTGAGCAATGTTTTGTAGTTCTCATTGTAGAGACCTTTCACCTCTGTGGTTAGCTGTATTCCTAGGTATTTTGTTATTTCTGTGGCAATTGTGAATGGAATTGCCTTTCTGATTTGGTTCTTGGTTTGGCTGTTGTTGGTGCACAGGAGTGCTAGTGGTTTCTATAAATTGATTTTGTACCCTGAAACTTTGTGAAGCTGTTTATAAGCTGGAGGAGCTTTTTGGCCAAGACTATGGAAGGGCCTCAAACTTAGGTGAAGTTACCGATTGGGATGCACAGGACCAGTTGCCTTCTCTGTGGAAATATATTATTGAGGTTTGCCTCCTTGCCTATTTGAAGTCTTAGGGTGGGCTTTGAGGCTAGCTGAAGACTTTAAACTCCTGTGTTTGGTGGACCTATCTCTGCCCTTTGCCAAAATTCTCTGTGATAGTTGTCTCCCTCCCTGGGTGGAGTCTGGGGGTGGACTTTGAGGTTGCATGGGGTGCTATGAAACTCCTGAGTATGGCACAACTAGCTCTTGTTCTTTTCTATAATTTGTTGCAGCAGTCATTTTCTTCCCTGGGCAAGATCCTGAGGTAAGATCTAAGGCTGGTCTTGGAGGCTAGTTGTCTAGGGATTCAAGCAAGGTAGCACTTCCCTCTGCTTCTGGGAGCAACCAGATCAGCTTTGTGGGTGGGCTGTGTTCTTAGCTAGAACTTCTGATTGGGCAGTGTTGCTGTCAGGTACATAGAGCTATCACCAAGATCTGCATGGTACTGTGAGCTCTGCCTCCTTGGTTTGTTTCTACCTGAACCCAGGTGGTCTAGCCATGCTATTTTTTCTTGTGTTTTCTTTGAGGTACAATGGGAGTGGGTTTCCTAGGAAGTATCTTGGAATGCTAGGGAAGCTGGGTGTCCACCTCTGGTTCTCTTTTTTCTTTGTAGAAACCATGGGCCCTAGGGAATTCTTGTGTGTGTGTGTGTGTGTGTGTGTGTGTGTGTGTGTGTGTGTGTGTGTGTGGCACTGTGCTGACTTGGGGGTTGAGATGAGAGAGGTGACATAGTCAAAGTGAGACCATTTCTCCTACACTTTCTCTGTAGTTTTTATTCCATTTTGTGGATCATGCAGGTGATTCAGGGTTATTTCTATTTTTTTTTTAAATTGTTTTCACCAAGGTGTTCTTGTCTTTGGATAGTTACTAGTCGAACTTTCTTTGGGGGTAGTGAAGCCTGGCACTTCCTATTCAACCATCTTGCAGATGTCACTCCCCCACTATCATTACTTTAAATTTAGGAGATTCACTCCTACTTCCCTCTTTGAGGTTAGGATTCAGGTATTTTACTTTCTGTATTTGTATAACCCAGCACAGTAACTGGCACATATTAAGTAGTGAATGAACAAATGAGAGTTAATTTAAAGAGACAATTTAGAAAGGTGAGCAGAAGGTCATAGAAAAGCAAGATTTTGATAAGCTACTCCCCTCTAGACTCAATTTAAAATCTGACTTGTTCAAAAACCTTTCCCAGAATAACAGCCTGCCTGCTCTCTAATTCTACAGAAATCATTCTGTTATTTGTCATTCTCCCAGCTGTTAGAGACACTCTTTGTATCAAATGGTTTTGCCCTTGTAGATATACTACTTTGCACTTTTAACATCATGTTATTAATAATTTTGCCTTCAGAGGCAAGTTCCTAGTACTTCTTAATAAAAATTTTGCTTCCTCAAAGTGAAGCTTTCATTGTATTTTATTTTTCTTAATTCTCCTCCTTCATGTTATATACAGCACAGTGTGCTGCTTTTAGGAGAAACTGCATACACACTTGTTGAAGAGATGAAATTAAAGAGATAATCAGGTATATTGAAATTTATTTCTTTTGTTCTTCTCTCATAGGATTATTTACAAGAAATAAAAATGGTAGTAGGCACACTTTTAATTTTAAAAAGTTGATTTATATTCAAAAAGTTAGTATGGTTATTATCTTGAATTTATAAGGAAAGGTGCTCTTTGAATTTCTGTGAAAAGTAAAGGTCAAACCATAAATAATTAGGTGTATTAATGCTGGCTATTCCTGTCAGACATGAAACAGAGAGGGAATGTATGTCTTTTCTATGAAAGACCTTTTGGTCACAAATCACTCTTTTTAGACATTCTTGACAAATTGATAGCAAGGACTTTTTTTTAAAATAGACTTGCTGAACGTTTTTTTTTAAAAAGAATTATATTTGTTGCATTTCTTGAAATAATACCAGTGAATTTCTTAATTCCTAATTGATTTGATCTTTGAAGGTGTGAAGTAGCTCGTGAAAAAAGGAGGGAGCCATTGTAATATCATCACAGAGAAATGATTTATTTACTTGAATGTAGGCAATTCAATATTATCATATTTCCTTGGCACACTGAAAATACACATCTTATGCATTAATAGCAGATTTGGTGCAATTCTGAGACTTTCTTACAAATAACAGTAAAGACGCTTCTGAAGTACCAAACTCACATTGTGGGAGAGGCTGCCCATTGACAACACAGACTTTGTACTTGACATTTAGTGTCTGCTAGGTAGGTACTGACAGCAGGAAAGATTTCATCTCATTATCCTAATATATATATGTCTTTTTTTTTTTTCAGAGACATGATCTCACTGTCAGATAGGCTGGAGTGCAGTGGTATGATCATAGCTCACTGCAGCCTCCAACTCCTGCGCTCAAGCAATCCTCTTGCTTTAGCCTCTTGAGTAGCTAGGATTACAGGTATGAGCACTATGCTTAGCTGTCCTAATATACCTCTTATGTAGTTCTTTTCCTTTGACCTTTTTCAACCTTTGGAAGCTCATAAAAATGCTCTTCTCTTATTGTCCAAATAGATTACACAGAAGCATTCCCACTTTAAGAGAATATTTTCATTATGCTATATTGTCTGTACTAATTAACTCAACAACTTGTGCTACAAATGTTCCACTGGATCAGTAAGCTCCGGGCTTGGTGAGGGCTATGACATGTCTATAACTCTGGAACCAATCTAGCTTCTCACTAGTTTCATTCATCGCTGACAGAAATATTACTTATTATAAATATGGACATGCTTAAGAGGATCCTTTAGTTTCAGGTGTTTTATCTTATTCACAACCTGCTTTTTGCTTTCAGTTAAACACATGTTATTATATATTGGTTGAAGTTCAACATGTTGACCTTGCCTCATTCTTATTTCCAGAAGTATTGTGTGGGAGATTTCATGGTTTTTTCTTTGCAAAATTTTTCTTGAAACAATTTTCTCCTATTTGAAAAGCCCGATGTGTAGATTTTGCCCTACAAAGCACTTAATAATTTAAGGTATATGTAGGTAGTTCAAGAAGTGGAATTGAAACAGCTAGATTTGTGATGTTTTGTTTTGGGGATTTAAAAAAGTGGTTTTAATTCTATCTGTATCCAGAACCATTTTTTCCCTGACATGTCCTTTCCTTTGTGTGTTTTGGTAAGTTATTTCCTACAAAATACAGAACCACTGTGTTTCATTTCAGCATTCTATTTTATATTATTTACCTCATCACAATGATTGGAGCATGACATCAAGGCTCTCTGGGTTGATCCAAGGAGCAAGCCCTTTTGATCAGGTGGGAAACAGTGTGCTGCTGAGATAATTGCCTCTCCTCCTATGTAGGTCTCTCCCAGTCTAACCTCTAAATGAAGCTGCCTCATGTCTTCAAGGACCTACTGAAGACCCAGTCAGCAATAAAATAGCCAAGAGGCAGATTACACCTAGTTGGGGAATGCAGCGATCTTACAGATCACCAAAATCAGGGGGAAACTATCTTCCCACTATCCCTCCCCATTCAAAAGAGAAGCAAAATAAAGTAAATGCCAAGGAAATGCATAACAGGCCAAAAAAATAGAAAAGCCAAATAAAGCTGACAGAGAAAGAAAAGGTACTTGTTTATTTACCTTAGTCCTCATCATTAAAAGTGTTCATTCGCATTGGGCACCTTAGAGAGTAGGTTCAGAGAGCATGGTTTTTGTCATTTGAGGTTTTAAACATGTAAACAGACAAATAAGAGATTTGCCAACAATTAAACAATAAACATTGAACAAATAAAAGAATAAATATTCATATTTGACGGAATGGTTAACATGCTTATGTAATGCCTCTCATGTGCCTGTCACTATTCTCACCATTATAAATTGTAATTAATTTAATCCTCATAACAACTCTAGAGGTAAGTATAATTATTCTTCTTTCCCTGCATGGGGAAACTGAGACACAAAGCAGTTAAGCCACTTGCTCAGATCACTCACCTTGTAAGGGGCAGAGCCAAGATTGAACCTAGATACTCTGGGACTCAAGAGGCCAACGCTTAATGACTGTGCTGTGCTCCCTCCAGATGTTTCAGAGGCATTCAAATGAGGAGTTCCAAAGCTGACGTGGGCAATGTCAATGACATTGTCTGTGACTTCTTAATGACACCACCCTGATTGTGCTTTATTCCTATCATGGAAAACTTATTTATTCCTATCGGGATATAGCTCATATTGAAATTCGATTTATTATATAAGCTATTTGAGATATTGACAACCTTGCTAAGACAAGAGAGGGGACTGGAGAAGTGAGCGAAACTAGATCATGGTGGACCTTGTGTGCCAAGGCAAGAAATGTTGGCTTTATCCTGAAAATAATTAGAAGTCATTAGAATTGTCTCTCTCTCTCTCTCTCTCTCTCTCTCTGTGTGTGTGTGTGTGTGTGTGTGTGTGTGTATTTATAAATTATAAATACATGTGGAGAGGGACTCTAAGTATATATAGCAGCTAAAGACTACGTATTAGGGTTGATAGTAAGAAAAACTAATTTTCAAATAAATATTTGTACATAGAATTATAAATGTATGCCTTACAAACCACTTAATGTTCCACCAAAATGCATGTTTTGACACAGGTCTCTGCCTTTGAACATTACTCTGTCTCCCTGGAAAAATTTTCCTATTTTTTCCCACCCAGTTAACGTATCTCTCAAGATTCAGTTGTAATAGTTTCTTTGGGAAGAATTCTTTGACTTTACCCTCCCTCTGCCACCTATAGAATAACTCAGGAGCAGCCCATCCTCTGTGTCCCTACAAGACCCTGTGAAGCCCTTTCATTCTACCTGCCACATTCTTTGGCAATCCCTGGATTTCTTGCTTGCTTTATTCCCCACTGGACTGTGATTGGAAGACAGAGATGGAATATTTTAGCTGTGTTTATCTGGGGGCTCCAAGTGTCTGGCAAAGTGGCAATCCTCAATGCATGTTAGTTGAATAGATGGACAAATGGAATACGGAGCTCCTATTTATTCTACAAATTGTGATTAGATATGGGAATCAATCCTCTTCAGCATTAGTTCAGGAACTATTGAGGAGGAAGAATTTCTAGAATGGAGTCAATGGAGGGGGAGAGAAAGAAAGAGAGGAGAGAGAGGAGTGGAGGTGGCGGGGCTGAGACCTGACCTGTCTTATAGAATGAATATCATGTAAAAGAAAACTGAAGAGTTTGAAGAACAATCAATAACCTCTGTTGACTGAAAATTCTTGTTCAGTTGTTACAGCCCAGGCATTATGGAGGATACTGACTAAAAGGAATAAGTTCCAGTTCTCCAAAGCTCTCAAACGTAAGACAAACAATTTTAGGTTGAAGCACCTGAATTTTGGCAGTTTCATTTACTTCAACCTGTTCAAGGCAGGGTAAGAGAGTAAACACAAGAAAGTTTGGGAGTTCAAGGGAGAATGAAATCTTATTCAGGTGGAGAAACCAGAAAGGTCTTCATGGGGTAGACAGCCTTTCAAATGAGGGTGAAAAGAGGGCAGGATATCAGCTGCAGAGACAGCATCAAGAGGGCAGCTTAAGCCAGTTCTGCAGAAGTGAGAACCCCTAGGGCATGTTCTGGAAGAAACAATAAACCATTCTGGCTGGATCTTAGTGGCGACAGGGGTTGCTGATGAGGACTTTGAAAGTGAGGCCAATGGTGGGCAATGTGGAGCCCTTGATAATTTCTGAGCAGAGGAAAGATTTGACCGGAATTTCTTTTGTTTTTCATTTATTAATTTATTTTTTTAAATGGAGATGAAGTCTCACTGTGTTGCCCAGGCTGATCTTGTACTTCTGGGCTCAAGCGATGCTTCTGCCTCAGCCTCCCAAAGTGCTGGGATTACAGGTGCGAGCCACTCTGCCTGGCCTGATTGGAACTTGTTATAGGAAGAATCTGATGTCAGTTTGAGAATGGATCAGTACGCTGTACCTCCCTTTGCCTCTGCTTTTCCCTTTCCTCTCAACTGGGCTCATGAATATGACACATGTTTATTAAGCCTCTGCTGCATGGATACTGTGCTAGGATGTAGGATATCAGGAAGAGAGACATATAATCCTTGTGTTCAAGGAGCTTATTCTGATGCTCACCAGTCACTTCCCAAATTGGTGCCTTCCTCTGGTTTGCCTTCAATACAGTTAGGCAGTATTTATGTGGCATTCTGTGGAGTATATGTATTGGTATCTTTATGCATCTAGAAAGAGATTTATTATAAGGTATTGGCTCACATGATTATGGAGATTGAGAAGTCCCACAACCTGCTGTCTGCAAGCTGGAGACTCCGGAGAGTGGATGGTATAGTTTGAAGGCCTGAGAGCTAGAGAGTCGATGGTGTGAACTCCAGTCTGGATTTGCAGGCCTGAGAACCAGGCACACTGAGAGCAGGAGAAGATAGATGTCCCAGCTGAAGCAGTCAGGCAGAGAACAAATTCAGCCTTCCTCCATCTTTTTGTTCAATTCAGGCCCTCAATGAATTGGATGATACCCGACCACACTGGAGAGGACCGTCTGCTTTAACTTAGTCTACCAATTCAAATGCTCATCTCTTCCAGAAATACTCAGAGACATGCTCCCAAATAATGTTTAACCAGAGATCTGTGCATCCCATAACCCAGTCAAATTGACATATAAGATTAACCATCGGAGGCAGCTATTGACATGGTGCCCCTCAGTGTTGTACAATGCACTGGCAGTGTTCCTAAACCTTGAGAGAGGCAGTTATCTCTGGCTCTGAACCCATTACTGCTGATTTGCTCTTGATGTTGACCTAGAAGTAAATGTGGTATCATCTGAACTAAGAGTTAGATGGTCTGTGTTCTCAGCCTGACTCCACCACTAATTAAAACTCTGACCTCATGTCAATGCCTTAATCTCTCTGAGACTCAGTTTTATCATTCTTAAATGGGCATAATGCCACCAGCTCTGTCTACCTGGCAGAGCTATAGTGAGCTCAAATGAGACGTGTAAGTGTTTGTGTTTTGACTGTTAAAAAGTCCTATGTACTTTTATTGTCACTTTTATATTTACCATCAGAGAAGATTGTCCTGGAACTTATCTGCTGTGTTATTGCATAAAGAATATTGCTTAATTTTAAGGCTTAAAAAATATCTAGTAAACCACCCAGGAAATCTTGAATTCACCTCTAGTGTCAGAGATACAGACTCAAAAAAAAAAAAAAATCAAAGATTTAAATCAAAACTAGGCCAAAGCTTAGCCCTGTAACTGGTGATAGAGCTTGCGCGATAAGGCCACTATAGTCAGTTTTCCTGCATTGAATCTGCTGAAAGCAATTTCCTGTTTTTAACCCAAGTAGACAGCCCTGGTCCCCAAGGGGTTCATTAGCTTGGTGTTCCATGGGCAGTCTCTTTCCTGTTATTTGTTAGCAGCATGAAGGCACAATAGCAGATGGGGGAGGTTCAGCCTCACCTTTGTTGTTAATACTTACAATCTTATTAAAGGTTAAAGAAATACATGATCAGCTAACTCCTGGTATTACTAAAACTGATTTACCAGCATCACATCAAATATTTACCTTGCCCTAAGCTACCAGTAATTACAAGCTGATATTGTTCAGGCTCAAACAAACACAGAGTAATGAATTTCTGCTAATTATTAGGCACTGATGAAAAATGTGATTTGTGCACTCCCAGACTTATTCTGGGCATCTCATCTTTCTGCACAAGGGAACATTTCAATTGATATGATAAATTCTATGCTGCTGGAAAGCACTTCAGTGGTGTCAACCAGAAGTAATTACCAGTGTATCTGGAAAAGTGATTAAAATGGCTTAAAATTAAGATTTTGGTTTTCCATAGTTATTTCTATGCAAATGTGTCATATTTTTCAACTGACATGGGTGTCTTAATTAAAAACAGGCTAAAGTTTTAGAATAACAAGAGATTTTAAAAATCCACTAAACCTTACACTATAAAAATAATGATTCCAGCCTTAGCTGCAAATGAAAGTAATCTTTCTTCTTGTTGTAGATCTTGCTGGGCTTTTAAAAAAGTTACACTGCACCCTGTTATTGAATCATGCATTTCCTGATGAAGTACTCAAATATTTCAGATGCTTTTCTTCACTTTGCAGGAAGAGGAGTGAGTCTGCTCTCTGTCTGTTCTCTCTGTGAGAGCCACGTGATGGCTTCTTATTTTTCCCTATGGTTGGCACCATCAAGGGGCATGCAGAGATGACTGATTTTTTTCCCCTCCTAACTTGAAGGGAGGGTGAAAAGAGTACAGAAACCTACTGTGGGCCCAGACCCCAAAGCTTGAGGCCTTCCTTCTTTCTTTGCAGTGAATATTTCTTGCTTCTGTTTCCCTTAACTCTTCAAGGTGATCATATATAGAGTGTCCGAAAGATACATCAGGGAGTCTTTAATTCTCTGTAATTCCTTTAGGCCCAACCTAGGGAATTAACTATAAACCAAGGGTTTTTAGGGCGGTCACATACTCAATAGGTAGTACCTGTTACCTCATTGCATTTCCCCTCTTTCCTTTTTGGAAGTTATGTGCTCTAAATCCATTCAGTCAGTGGTTATCCTAGCCATTTTAACATGTATATGCAAAATTTAAAATTACATATGTAACATCTGTATTACTTTAAAAAGCCTTGGGTATCTTAACCCAAGGCAGGAGTAATTGCAAGGAACAACAAATTCTAGGAGTTGTTGCAAGATCAGTAGGGAAGAATTTACACTAGAGAGAACTCCACATGAAAACAGCTCCATTCTCCGTCTTCTTCTCTCCTCCTTCTGTACCTGCTTCTTGGACAAATGCAGTAATTCCTAGGGCTTCTGTTATCCCATATCTGTGCACCTTTCAAAACCATTTCTCCAGCCCACACCTCTCTTGCAAGGTTCAGATCCTGTTATCTGCTGGATACTGCCACCTCGGTGTCAAAACATGTCCAGAACTGTATCTGTTTCCCACCCTTGCCTTCCTTGGGACAATCATCAAACTGCTCATATTCTTGATCTTGGTTATTGGTACTACCATTCAGCCAGCTGCTAGAGCCACAAGTCAGAGCACTGTCCCTAACTACCCAACATTTCTCATTCCCAATTTCTCCAAGTTATGCTTCTAACCATAATGTGGTGTCCATCAAATTGTGCCCTCCCACCCCCAGCATCCATTTGCTCTTCTAGTATCAGTAGCACCGTTACTGACTCTCTCTTTATGTAAAATTAGAGCCACAGTGAAGCCAGGTGCAAAAGGAGAGATCAGTAATATGGATCCTGTCTTTATTTAAAATCTTGATATTTTGTTCATCACAGATTTCCTTGCATTAATTTAGATTTAAAAAATATTGCACTAAAATAATATTTATTTTGATTACAGAGTTTTTGGGTGCCCCTTCAAATTTTGTGTATGATGTGGCCAGTGCCTCACTTGCCTTACCCTAGTCCAGGTCCTGGGTGTGATTCTGGAAATTTCTATGTGGAATCTGAAAATGAAGGCAACCCAGACAAAGACTGGGGAGAACTTAAGCCCTGATGCCATCATTTGAACCGTGACTTGAACTGTGCCTGAAGCCTACACTTGGATCTTTCAGTTTCATGAAACGACGAATATCCTCCTTTTAGTTATTTATTTGTATTTTTTGCTTAAACCAGTCTTTTTTACTCACAGCAGAAAAGTTCTTGAATGATAAATTGGGCATTGAAGGTTCCTTATGACATGGCTACTCCTTGTACTTCTCTGGCCTCATCCCTTACTAGTTCATGGGAGTATCCCATGCCTCTGTCACATTGCAAGTCATGCTGGTCACTGAACACACTGTGCTGTCTTGTGCTATCTTCCTCTGTGCACAGCATGCCCTCTCCTGTGGACATTCTGGAATGTTCTTCCTCATCTGGTCTATCTGATGAAAACCTACTTATTTTTAAATACACAGTTTAAATGTCACCTCACAAGTGACTGAATTACATCCATGGTTATTTTCTTTTGTTCCAGGGCTTAATTTTTTTTCCCCAAACATATAACAAGTCATCCAGTTGTAATGCTGTTAAATTCCCTACTCAATCTATTCTCCTTTGCAGAGTTAGACTTTTTCTCCCCAAATGAAATATAATGCAACTTAATTGTGGAAATTAAAAACGTGGAGCACTCTGATAAGTAGTGCCAAATTCTAGATGTCTCTTCAGAGAGGCCCTAAGTGCCTTCTCACTCTCTCTTTCTCTTAATACACACTGGCTCAATAATGGAATTTTTCTTCTTATAAAATAAATATCTATTTAATAACATAAATGGGAAGTGCTGGGTTTTCTATATTTTAGCCCATCCTAAGAGCCTCATTATTAGGAAAAGAAAATGAACAAAAGAAATAGTTTAGTAGACCCCAAACTTCCAAGACTTAAGCACCCTCTTCCATGGTATTTTTTTTGTTTAAGAATCCACAATTAACACAGGTTGTCTTCTCCTTGGAAAAGCATTTTTTCCCTTCTAGCTTCGATTTTACACTGCATGCTTGACAGCTTCAGAACATATGCTACCTCATCTGCTATACGGGGAAAAGAGTCATCACTTTACAAGGTTAGAGCCCAAAGTGCCATTCCAGATATAACGAATCCACCTTCTTTCCTACAGTTCTGAATTTTGCACTTGGATTTCCTAAGCCATGGAAGGGTAATGAGAACAAAAAAGACAAAAGCAAGGCTGGCACTTGAAGATCTTTCCAGAGTTCTTAGCGATTGAAGTTTGAGCATCCAAGTTTCTGCTATATGGTGCATGTGCTCAGTCCTTCAAATCTCCTGTCCCTAGGTGTGAGCCTGTTAGGATCCTGGGCCCCCTTGGGAAAACTTTCCAGGCATGAGTCTCTTTGACCCTTTCCAAGAGCCTCCTGTCATCACAGCTAATGGAATGTGAGGGAAGGCAGGTGATATGGTTTGGCTTTTTGTCCCCACCCGATTCTAATCTTGAATTGTAATCCCCATAATCCCCATGTTTTCAAAGGAGAGACCAGGTGCCGGTAATTGAATCAAGGAGGTGGTTTCCCCCATGCTGTTCTCATAATAGTAAGTGAGTTCTCGGGAGATCTGATGGTTTTATGAGGGGTCTTTCCGCCTTCTCTGGGCAATTCCTCCTGCTGCCTTGTGAAGAAGGTGCCTTTCTTCCCTTTCGCCTTCCCCAGGATGGTAAGTTTCCTGAGGCCTCTCTGCTGCACTGAGTCAATTAAACCTCTTTCCTTTATAAATTACCCAGTCTCAGGTATGTCTTTATTAGCAGTGTGAGAACAGACTAATACAGGGAGCTGGGGAGAAAGGACAGAACTCACCTTAGGGAATATTTTGAAGAAGGCTCCTTCTCAGATCTGTCTCTGTGCCCCCGTTTCCTTGCCACTTAGAGAGCCCCTTTGCCCCATCCTCTCATGCTGTCTCCTGCATATATAAAGCTCCCAATTCCGAGGCTCCCTCAAATCTGCTTTCCTCAAAGAGGCCCATGCTCCAAAATCACCTCCCCTGCTTTCTAGAGCAGCCTTACATATTAGTGCCAAAGGAGATCTAAGGGATCATGTTGTCAATCCACAAACATTTCCCCATTAAGATAGTATTTGCTGTAGGCTTTTCGTCTCTTTATCAGGCCAAGAATGTGGTCTTTGATTACAAATATGTTAGGTGTTTTTTAAAAATCATGGATTGATGTTAAATTTTATCAAATCATTTTCTGCATTTATTAAGAGAGTTATGTGGTATTTCTCCTTTAATGTTGTAAACTCTATGGATTTTCTAAGATGAAAATTGGGAAAACCCTAACTTGATAATGGCATATTGGGGGATATCTTGAAAATATTGCTCTCTTGTCTTATATCCAATGTAACTGTTGAAAAATCAGATATCAATCTTTCTTGACCTTTTCTTATACTGGTTGCTCATTCTTTCTGTAAGATTTAGAGTTTTTTTGTGTGTGTCGACATCCTCAAATTACACTAAAAGAGACCTTTTTTTTCTCTCTCTCTCTCCCCATTGACACCCTACCCTATGGCACTTTCAATCTAAGGTCTTTCTTTTTTTTTTTTTTAATTTCAGAAAATTTATTTTCATTATTTCTTCAAATACTTCTAATCACCTTTGAAAAACATTTTATCTTTGAAACTTCAAACCCACACAAAAATTGAAATATCTTCTTCATTTTCATATTTTTCTCTGTCGGAGATTCCTATTATTTGAATATTAGCACTTCTACTTGTACCTTCCATTTTTCTTAGCTCTATTTGCCATTGCTTTGTCTTTTCTTTTTTGCAGGAGGTTGCCACAATCAATTCTTCCAGCTCTCCAATTGGTCCCCTGGCTGTTTCCATCCTGCCACTTATTTTCCTATTGCATTCTTTATTTCACTATTATGTATTTTATATCTCATATTTCTTCTCGGTTTTATGTTTTCCCCTTACCCACAAAACAACTCGCCAGGTCAGAACTTCACCCTTTTCCCCTCCCGGTATAATAAGCTACCTTAGGAAGACACTCTCCCTCCAGGGTTATTCATAGCCCTGGGGCTGTGTTGGCAAGGATGGGGAAACAACTGCCAGGAGCAGTCAGTCTTCACCCATTTTCCTTCGCTCCTCTTGTAAGCCTAGGGGTTCCATTCGGCATTGATTTTACTCCATTAGACACCTGGGCCAGGTGTGGGGCAGGCACTGCGTCCTAGGGCAGTGGCGAGGAGGGTGTGGGGTAGTCCAGAGCAGGGCTTCTTCCTCTTACCCCAGGGTCTCTCAGGGCTTCTCCATTTTCTCACGGTAGTTGCCGCTCTTCGAGGGCAGGACTAGCAGATGGGCTGGCTCAGCACTTTGGTCCATTAGCTGTTCCTTTGCTCTGCTTCACTGTCTAACTCCAAATGGGCTTGTTCAGAGGTTGAGAAAAGCCCCAGGCCAATTTTTAAAAGATCTTTCTATATTAAGAAGTGAAGAAGTAGCCAAATATGACTAAGAAAATTGGACTAAGAAAACACTTAAAAGTTTTACTTTTAATACATTAACACTTTTCATGTAACAGATACACTGATTATGCTTTAAGCTTAATTTGGAGACTGCATACCAAATTAAATTGGGGCCCTTTCTTAGATATGAAACAGCTCTCTTTTTCTCACCTGTGTTAGCCCTGCCCCTATCTGGCTGGAGTCTGGCATTGGGCCATACAATTAAGTCATTTGGCTCTCCCTTTTTACTGAATCTCAGTTGTTAGCACTTAAAAAAAAATCTGAGCCCCTCCTGATTGATTACAGCCAATTTCTCATTAGGGAGCCTGCAGATTTTCCTTGGGGGTATGAGATGGCTATTTGAAACTGCATGTGCTTTCCTACTGTTACACTTCTTCAGTTGCTGGCAAACAATAGCTACAGACCAAGACTGTTCACTGAACTTTCTCTTCCCTCCGGTTGAGTTCTTTCTGTCCCAGGTACAGCAATCAGGGGACTGCTTCCTGATGGCTTGGGAACCAGAACTTGGTGAATAGCCTTAGTCCAATCTGTCTGGTCATTGTCCCTCCCAGGCGGCTAAAGAGGCTGCATGTTAATACCTAACGTGGCCTGACTCAAGAACTTCCCTGGATTTTCAGTGGGTACTGAATCTAGGCCGGGGATCAAACTCAGATGCCCTAAGGTGCAAAGTTTGAGAAAAGTTGGTAGGTGAAAAAATAGCAATTGTGAAGACGAGATTTGCCCATGCACTGTCAATTTATAATTTCTGAATCTTGTGTTCTACATTAATAAAAAAACGAAAGCTCAGAGAGGTTGCAACAGAAGTGGTAAAACTGTGCTAGGTCTTAAAAGCTGTGAATGAGAAGAAATCACTCAAAATAATTATTTCAGAAGGCCCATCTAATTTTCTCAAATAGATGGAAAAAAGTACAAACAACTCTATATTCCTAAAACTGCTGACCACTAAAATTGTGTCTTGTTTATTTGCTGGTAGAAAAACTCAGGGAATCTTCAGGGAGAAAAATATATTTTTCCTTAGCATCTTAACATTTCTAAATATTCAAGCATGAAAATTTAATGAGCAAGAAACTTGTACATAATTTGTTTTTATTTCTGCATTTAAACAGTGATTTTATGACTATCCTGGATATTTATAAGTCTTTATTCACAAATTTCTCTTAAAAACTCTCTCAATTTTCTTAAAAAATTTCTCAACCCACACATCAATGGTTCCAAGACTTGTTCTCCTTTATCGAAATCCCTCTTGAACTGACATTTTTTATGTAAGAAAATAATCTATAAAACAAATGGAAGCTTCCTTTTTGACTATTACACATGGTGTTTCTGCTTAGCCTAATGAGTCTCTAATGGGTCAAATCTCTATCAAATGGTAAGAGAGGCTGTGTGTGAAAATAGGTAGCCACAGATGCTTGAATTATAGATGGAGGGTTTTAGGAGAGGCATTGGAGCAGGATTTCTCAATCTCAGCACTATTGACATTTTGGGCCAGACCATTCTTTATTGTGGTGGGCTGTCTTGTGCACTGTAGGATGTTTAGCAGCATCTCTGGCCTCTACTCAGTAGGCCAATAGATGCTAGGAGCAGTTTGCCCATGCTCCAGTTGGGACAATAAAAATATAGGCCAAATGTCCTTGCAGGTGTGTGTATATGTATGTGTGTGTGCATGTATGTGTGTGCAAAATCTCCATTGGTTGAGAACCACTACTGCTATTTGTTATAACAACAAAAGAAAACCAGTGGTAGCTGCTTTATGGAATATTTTATTAAATATTTTATTGAATATATTCCATGAGACAGGTGCTACACTAAGAGCTCTCTCTGTGTGTGTGGGTGTGTGTACATAATCTCTGTGGTTCTCAAAGTGTGGTTCCTAATTTAACAGCATTAGTAAATTCTAGGCCCTACCCGCCAAAGCAGAAACTGGAGGTTGGCAGGGAGGAGTGGGCCCAGAAATCTTTTTAGCAAGCCTTCCAGGTGATTCTGATGCTTGATTCAGGTTGAGAGTTTCAGAACCTTTGAGATATATATATATATATATATATATATGAAATATAGTATATAAAATATATAATGTACAATATATAATATTAGTCTGTTCACATACTGCTATAAAGAACTGCCCAAGACTGGGTAATTTATAAAGGAAGGAGGTTTAATTGACTCACAGTTTAGTATGGTTGGGGAGGCCTCAGGAAACTTACAATCATGGCGGGAGGTGAAGCAAACACATCCTTCTCATGGCGGCGAGAAGGGGAAGTGCCGAGCAAAATGGGGAAGCCCCTTATAAAACCATTAGATCTCGTGATAACTCGCTTGCTCTCACGAGAACAGCACGAGAACCCCCATGATTAAATTACCTCCCACCAGGTCTCTCCCATGACACATGGGGTTTGTGGGAACGACAATTCGAGGTGAGATTTGGCTGGAGACAGAGCCACACCATAGCAAATATATAAATCTATTTAAAATCTTGTTTCATGCTTAGGCCTAACCTGAGTGATGTTTTGTATTCTTTATAGATGTTGACACTGAGGCCCAGAGAGATTAAGTAATTTGTCCCATGTTACCAGGTGGATAACCAACTTGTCGAAGGCGACGTTGCTAATATCAGAATTTATACTTAGGAGTGTTTAAGTTCAATAAATAATATTCCTTTTTCCTGCCTGAGTTCCAGATAAGACAAAGGAATGGCAGGTGGAGGCCAGATGATCACCTTAATTACTAATAAGGGCAAGGTTAGGAAATATGGCTTATTGTGAGAGCCAAAGAGACCTGAAGACTGAATGCAGAAATTGGATAGACTAGCCCTTGCAGTCATGGCAGCCATGGGCCTGGAAGACTCAGTGTTTGAGGAAAAGCGGTAGAGAATACTGCATCCTTCCAGCAGCTTGATTCCCATGAGGAAGCAGAGCAGAGCATGCCTTGATTTCCCCCAATTTACCAATCAGAGCCATCCCTTCAGCTCTCCAGAGATGAAGTGAATACAGAGGCACAGAGAGTCCAAGAGTTACACCATTCAGCTCCCTTCCCATAGATAGAATAGCCAGAAATAAAGAAGTGTTTCCCCAGCAGCTGCCTTGACCTAACATACGCTCTTAATATTTATAAGATATCGACTCAGTTTCTGTTTTCTTGCTTTGTTAAGAATCTGCTTCTCTTTCTTTCTTGCCAACTGATATCTCCTGACAGATGTTTGTTTTGGCAACTTTAGATTCTTACCAGCCAGCTGGGGTGTGTGTGTGTGTGTGTGTGTGTGTGTGTGTGCGCGCGTGCGCGCGCGCGCACACACACGTGCAGGTATGCATATTGTGGGTAGTGCTGTGATGTCAAAAGCACATGGGAAGCACCTGAGAACATCTGTTTCGTATCTGACTGATATTTGTAAGCTACTTAGCTTTTATGACTTTTTTAAAAAAAATCTAGAAATAAAGGGTCAATAATAAAGCGACAGCACAAGTTTCTGTGAGAATCAAAATAAGCAAATGCTAATAATATGGCTATCAGTCATTGTGTACATCCTTCCATTTCTAAATAATCACTGTGCTACAGTAACAATTGTTATATTATTAAAATTGTAGAAAAAGCTCTACAGATATGCTGTAGCTTCATTGTGCATGCACTGTAGTTGTTTTCTCAGGATTTAAAACAATTTAGCAGAACTAAGCAAACCTATTGTGAGTGAGACACTGAGGAGAAAAAGATGAATATGAGATCAGAGTCCATCAAAAGAGATACCATGTAAACATAATTCAGTGCATTTTTAGGCATTTGCAGATGACAGGTAAAAGTGAGTGTGTGTTGGGGTCTGGTCATAGGGATGTGTCTCCTGCTCTGAAAGCCCAGAGACTCCCTTAATGATGACAGCACTTCATGAACTTTAGCACTTTTAATCCATTAATCACCCTATATGGAAGAACTAGTGTATATATTTTATCAATGTGTAAAACAAGATGTAGGGAAGTTAAAACTTGCCCAGAATCATAGGCATAGTGAAAGGCAGAACTGGCATTTGAATCTAGCTCTATATGATTTAAAATCTTGTAGTCTTCAGCACTAGGCTCTACCACCTCTCTCTCTAATCAGTACCGGAAGGTCATCAGGCCCTGAGTGGCTGGCATTTATTAATTAGAATGTACCTGGGGCTGATTGGGGCACCAGAATGTCAATTTACTAATTTACAGTGAGAAGGAGCTTCGCAGGAGCCAGAGTGTATGATTAGGTCCATATGAGCAGATCATTCCCCTCCGCCCCCCTGCCCCCCCATTTTTGGGTACCAAATCAGTAAGCAGGTCAAAATGAAAGAAATGTAGTTAATCACAGGGTAACATCCCTTAACGATATTGCTCCAGGGCCTCCCCACCTCTAGAGGCAGCTGTGATGTGGGCCAAGGTACTTCAGGTCAGCGTCTGCTCTTTTTTTTTTTTTTTTTCTATGGGGCAGTTCTGAATGTTTTCTATGGAGTTTTTCTCTATTTCTCTCTCTTTCTGGACTTTAGATATTCCACAGCTTTAACATAATAATAAACTTTTTTGAGTTACCCTCCAATTACTTAATTTGAGGAAGTTCTCCAGCTACTATGACAGATAATTTCTCCCAGCAAAAGTTGATTTCGTAGTTTAACCCTCAGAGGCAGATCTTATTTCTCTTATTTCAAATTCTTGGGAGATAGCTTTCTGCAGTCTTCCAGTATCAATGAGACTAGCAGATAAAATATAAATACATTTAAATATTGTATTACTTTTAATGGCCAAAACTGCAATTACTTTTGCACCAAACTGTAACTCAATTAAAATGCATATTTATTATTATAATGTCTTATAAATATTAAATTTATTTTGACAAACTGTGAATAAAGGCACACATAAAAATTCCAAACATTTATTGAGCTTTTATTAATAACAATTTAGGCAGTATGCTGTGGTATAATCCTAAAATTTTATTGCTGGTCTGTGTTCTGATTGATAGGTGACTATGCCATATTGATGGTAAAATATTTTGAATGTCACCCCTGGCTTCTATCAGGTTCTGGGCACTGTTCTAAGTGCTTTCACAAAAGTTAATCATTTGGGTTTCAGTATTAAATTATATTTTCTCCTACAATCCTGATGGCTATAGCTCTGGCACTTTTGAAAGTTTAGGATCTACTCAAAATCTATAGTAGTGTTTTGTTGTTGTTTCCAACTTTTATTTTGGGTTCAAAGGGTACATGTGCAGGTTCGTTGCATGGGTAAATTGCGTGTTGTAGGGGTTTGAGGTACTGATACTTTTGTCACTCAGGTAATCAGCATAATACCTCATAGGGAGTTTTTCAGTCCTCACCCTCCTCCTACCCTCCACCCTCAAATAGGCCCTAGTGTCTGTTGTTCCCTTCTTTGTGTCCGTGTGTACTCAATATTTAGCTCCCACTTATAAGTGAAAACATGTGGTGTTTGGTTTTTTGTCCCTGTGTTGGTTTGCTAAGGATTATGGACTGTGTCTCCATCCATGTTGCTGCAAAGGTCACGATCTCATTTTTTCTTATAGCTGCATAGTATTCCATATTGTATATGTACTACGTTTTCTTTATCCAGTCCACCATTGATGGCCATCTAGGTTGCCTCCATGTCTTCGCTATTGTGAATAGTGCTATGATGAACATATATGTGCAGGTGTCTTTATGGTAGAGTGATTTGTATTCCTTTGGGTATATCCCCAGTAATGGAATTGCTGGGTGAAATGGTAATTCTATTTTGAGTTCTTTGAGAAATCTCTGGACTGCTTTCCACAGTGGCTGAACTAATTTACATTCCCACCAGCAGCGTATAAGTCTTCCCTTTTCTCTGCAAGGTGGCCAGCGTCTGCAATTTTTTGACTCTTTAATTATAGCCATTCTGACTGGTATGAGATAGTATCTCATTGTGGTTTTGATTGGCATTTTCTTAATGATTAGTGATATTGAGCAGTTTTTCATATGCTCGTTGGTCATGTGTGTGTCTTCTTTTGAGAAGTGTCAGTTCATGTCCTTTGCCCATTTTTTTTTAGTGGGGTTGTTTTTTGCTTGATTTGAGTTTCTTATAGATTCTGGATATCAGACCTTTGTCAGATGCATAGTTGGCAAGTATTTTCTCCCATTCTGTAGGTTGTCTGTTTACTATGTCAATAGTTTCTTTTGCTGTACAGAAGCTCTTTATTTTAATTAGGTCCCACCTGTCATTTTTTGTTTTTTGTTGCAGTTGCTTTTGGAGTCTTCATTATAGAATCTTTGCCTGGGCTGATGACTGGAATGGTATTTCCTAGATTTTCTTCTATGGTCTTCATAGTTTTAGGTTTTAAAGTCTTTAATCCATCTTGAGCTGATTTTTGTAAATGGTGAAAGATAGGGGTCCAGTTTTCACCTTCTGAAAGACAGGGATCCAGTTTTGACCAGCTGCATATGGCTAGCTAGTTATTCCAGCACCATTTATTGAATAGAGAATCCTTTCCCTGTTGCTTGTTTGTGTTGGATTTGTCAAAAATCAGATGGTTTTAGGTGTGTGGCTTTATTTCTGGATTCTCTAAAGTGTTCCATTGGTCTATGTGTCTGTTTTTGTATCAGTACCATGCTGTTTTAGTTACTGTAGACTGGTAGTACAGTTTGTATTTTAGTTACTGTTTGTGTTTTAGTTACTGTAGCCTTGTAGCATAGTTTGAAGTTAGGTAGTGTCATGCCTCCAGCTTTGTTCTTTTTCTTAGAATTGCTTTGGTTATTCAGGCTCTTTTTTGGTTCCAGATGAATTTTAGAATAGTTTTTTTCTAATTATGTGAAAAAGGTCATTGGTAGTTCAATAGAAATAGCACTGAATCTGTAAATTGTTTTGGGCAGTATGGCCATTTTAACAATATTGAGTCTTCCTATCCATGATCATGGAATGATTTTCCATTTATATGTGTTGTCTCTGATTTCTTTCTGCAGTGTTTCCTAATTCTCATTGTAGAAATCTTTCACCTCCCTAGTTAGCCATATTCCTAGGTATTTTATTCTTTCTGTGGCTATTGTGAATGGGATTATATTCTTGATTTGGCTCTCAGCTTGGATGTTGTTGGTGTATAGAAATGTTACTAATTTTTTACATTGATTTTGTATCTTGAAACTTTGAAGTTCTTTATTGGATCTAGGAGCCTTTGGGCAGAGACTATGGGGTTTTCTAGGAATAGCATCATATTGTCTATGAAAAGAGATAGTTTGAGTTCCTCTTTTCCTATTTGGATGCCTTTTATTTCTTTCTCTTGATTGATTGCTCTGGCCAGGACTTCTTACAGTAGTTGGAGGTTAAAAGTCAGGAATCGTGATGGTTAATCTTACGTGTCAACTTGATAGGGCTGAGGGATGTCCACATAGCCAATAAAACATTATTTCTGGGTGTATTTGTAACGGTGTTTCTGGAAGAGATTAGCATTTGAGTTCATGGACTGAGTAACTCAGGCTGCCCTCCCCAACGTGGGTGGGCATCATCCAGTCTCTTTAGGGCCCGCATAGAGCAAAAAGGCAGAAAAAGAGCAGCTTCTCACTCTGCTGGAGCTGGGATATCCATCTTCTCCTGCCCTTGGACAGCAGTGTTCTGGGTTCTTGAGCCTTTGGACTCAGATCAGAACTTGCACATCGTTTCCCCTGATTCTCAGCCTGCAGACATGGGACCAAATTACACCACTGGCTTCATGGTTCTTCAGTTTGCAGGTGGCATATCTTGGGACCTCTTGTCCTCCATCATCATGTGAGCCAATTCCTATAATAAATCTTCTCACATATATCTCTATATATGCCACTGGTTCTGTTTCTCTGGAGAACCCTGAGTAAGACAGGGGTAAATATGTGTATGTGTGTAAGTGTGTGTGTGTGTGTGTGTGTGTGTATGGGAGTACAAAATACATGATAGATTTAAATAGAACCTAAAGTTTAAGGGGCCCTCCAGAGAGCATCCATGTCACCTCTCTGACTATAGAAAGGAAAAACTTGACTTATTTTATTTTATGTGGTGACCTGCCCTAGGTCAAAACACTTGACGGATTAACATCCCACCTGGAGACACATTAAGAAGCATTTCTTTACATCTGGACCAAATGCTTTTGCTAAACTTTTTTTATTCAAAGGGCATTCAAAATACATAGTGGAATTTACATTTTGGGCTCTAGCTCTGGAAATAAGATTGACATTTGGTTGCACAAGAATTTGTTCCCTCAATTTACAATGCAAAACCTGTCATCTAATTTAAATACAGTATTCAAAACAAGAAATCAGACTTTCAGAGATGGTAGAGATGGGTTGTACCATGTAGTGGAATTGCTTGACAGCCTCTCAATTTTCTCTGGAGACAAAACAGCTCTTCTACCGGCAAGAAAGTTTCAATGGAGATGGTAATATCCATAGCTATATTTCAAATTATGGTTGATAGAGTTATTTTTCTCAAACTGAATTTAAAATCATATATTTGTTGATTTAAATTGTCCTCATTCTCATATTATTTGAATTAAATGATGAGCTTTTCAAAACCTGGGAGACAGATAAAGTCTAGGAAACCTAAATAAGAAATCACAATGTGAAGGAAACAATGTCATTTGAACTGATATGTGAGCCAGTCAGTCACAGACAAACACCTCTGCTTCAACACAGCTTACTGAGTTGAAGAGGGGTAGTCGGGGAGAATGATTCAAGACATTCTTATTGACACTTATATTATTTTACAATAATTTATAAAGGTAATATATGAACATTATAGAAAATTAATGCCTTGAAGGGATATATGAAGTAAAATAAAAAGTGATCCCTGCTTCTCTTTTATTCCTTCACTCATGAGGGTAAGCATTGTTAATAATTTGGTATATATCATTTCTGTTTATTTTCAATGCACTTAGAAATATATGTGCACATTTATTAGTATGTATGTATTTATGCATGTATATTGTATATAAAAATGAAATTATACAATATATTTAGCACATTCTCATTTACATTAAGTGTGTTAGAAACATATGTGGGTCAGCTTTCAAGACTGGACATCAGACAGCAAAGTTCAGGGATCCTGGAAAAACAGGGAAAAGATGAAGTAAATTCTGTTTTGGTTTGTTTGTTTGAGGTAGGGTCTCACTCTGTTGCCCAGGTTGGAGCACAGTGGTGTGATCATGGCTCATGGAAGCCTCAAACTCCTGAGCTCAAGTGATCTTCCTGCCTCAGCCTCTCGAGTAGCTAGGACTACAGGTGACCACTACCACATTGGATTATTATTATTATTTTTCGTAGAGATGATCTTGCTATGTTGCCCAGGCTAGTTTTGAACTCTTGGTCTCAAGCGATCCTCCTGCCTTGGCCTCCCAGTGTTGGCATTACAGGTCTGAGCCACTGCACCCACCCCAGATGGGGTGAATTCTATAGTTGCTCCAACTTTTTGTCTTTGGTATCTGTTCAGATCTTTGGCTCACTTACTGTGTCACAGATATACATATAAATATGGGAAGATGAAAGAGAAATACTTTTCTTATATTGAATGAAGAAGGCTTGGCATGGCATTAAAAGTAGAAGCATGAAAGAATGATTTAAAACTTTTGTAGAATGACATATTTCACAAGCAAAATTAAGGTCCAAAAGAAGACTTTAAAACAATATTTGCAAAAGCTATTAGAAATATAAGAAGATTCATATTAGAACACTTTAATACATCTTGTTCAGAAATTAATGGATTAAATAAATTAAAAAGAAGTGGGCTATACATGCCTGGAATGATCAAATAATCAATTTTTATACAATTTATGTATTTGTCCAATAAATTAAGAATAAATATTTTCAGATGCCTATGAAGCATTTTGCATTGTCCATGAGAAATGATACTGATGATAATGATTATTGTGATAGGCAATATTTATTGAGTGCTGACTATGGGCCAGCCACTGGGTTAAGCCTGTTACATGTACTTCTATTCCTCATGAACTGAGGTAAATATTGTTATTATTCCCATTTTATAGATGAGGAAATCAAGGATTAAAAAGATTAAATAATTTCCAAAGACAACATGGCATCACAGTTTTCCTTTCTGTATAATAAAATATCGAGTAAAGAATAATGTTCCATTTTCATTCTCTTTCACAGGAATTCTCTGTGAAAATCTAATGTTTAAATTCTCCCACATTCTTAAGCAAATGGCCATTTCGTTGCTGACTACGCCTTTACATCTCATCTCAGGCTCTTCTGTCCTCAAATTCCTTGAGTAGCTTTGAACAGCTATGAACGTATTCTGTTTAAGTGCTGGGTCTAATATGTCTTAGCCAATTCCATTCCATAAATAATTGCTTACTGTGAGCAAGTCTGTTATCCAGTGTCCGGTAAAAGGCCCTTGGTTCACCTCTTAATGCTTCCGGGCTTGGATCTTGGCTCTCTTCTCCTAGTTCCATGGCTTTCAACACCATCTATGTGCTTATGACTCCCAGATCTGTATCTCCATTCCAAACTTATATAAACAATTTTACTTGGTACTCATCTTGGACACTTGGATACCTTACAGGCGTATTGGACTTAACCCATCCAAAATGGAATACTTGATTCCTAATGCCTCACCCCCATCCCTAAAGCTTTCGTCCTCCACCGCACTGCATCTTCATCTGAGTAAATGGTACATCTTCCACTTAAGTGCTCCGCTAAAATATCTAATGGTCATTTTTGATTTTTCTCTCTCCTCATGCCCTACAGTCGATCATTCAGCAAGTCCCATTGGTTCTACTTTCAAGACATATCTCAAATCCAACTCCATTTTTTTGTCTTCACTGTCCAAGTGGCATCTTCACCTATTAGAATTATGGTAATAGCATTGAATTATTCTACCAGCTTCAACTCTCTTGCTCCATTTTCCATTCTCTGCAGAGCAGCCACAGCAATTGTCTCCATGTTAATTCAAGTCACTCCACTTGCTTGAAAACTTTTAGTGACTTCCCATCACATTTTTAATAAAATAGAAACTGCTCTCCTTGGCTACTGAGCTCCTCTATGCTATGGCTTCTGCCTACCTCTTCCTCTTCATTCCTCACCACTTGGCCCTCCTCTCTAAGCTCCAGCTGTGCTGAGCTCCTTTCTGTTCTCAAACACTCTGAGTGCATTCCAGTTTCAGCACCTTGGCACTGGCTATTGCAGCTTCCTGGAACTCTTTCCCCAGGCTTGTGTCATGGTTGAATCCTTTCATCTTTCTTGTCTCAGCTCAAACATTACCCCTTTGAGGGTTCTTCCCTGACCATCCTATTTAACATAGGATTATTCATTCCCACTTACTTACCTTCAAATCATCTTCATTATTTCCTTTTCAACACCCCAATTTGAAACTTTTGTCTTGTTTTTCATTTACTTGATTTTTAAACTTGATTTTTGTTTTTAGTAAATATGCACACATAGTTTAAAAAGCTAAACAGAAATACAAGATCTAGGTCAAAAAATGGTAATCCTCTCATTCTCTCCTCCATTCTTCCTCATGCCTTTTCCTTAGAGGCATATACTTAGATTTCTTGTATTTTCTTTCAAAATTCTAAATAATCTTACCTGATGATTTTGTAAATATTGTTTCATAACTGATCTTCAAAATGTAAAGACCAGATTTCCTTTCTTACAGAACCATGAGCTTTGCTTTTTTTTTTCATTTGATTTATCCCCTCATTTAGCCTCTAAATGTCTGGGGGAAAAAACAAAACAAAACAAAGCAAAACCTACAAATGTCCTCTCAGAATAGGCAAATACATCAGGCACTCTCTTAACTCATTTTTTTTTCTCTCCCCAGCTTGGAACTCTCCATGATGGAGTCCTCTCTTTTCCTGCCCAGTCTGTGTTGTTGGTCAGTTGTGGTTCTGGGACTGCCTTTCCTATCATTCTGGATATTTCCTTTACTTCTTTCCTAGGTTGGAATTTTTGTTTTCTAAATTCCATTGCCATCTTTATTGTTTATGTCTTCATTTCAGCGAAGCACATCTTTTAATATCTTAAGAACAGTGTATGAAAGGCACTATTATATCTGTGATGTTACATGTCTGTAATGTACCTTCATTCTTGATGCTTTAGTTAGTCATAAAATTCTAGATTGGATGTACTGCCCCTCAGAACTCTGAAGTTACTGAGTTCCGGTATGGCTGTTGAAATTCTGTCATCTGGATTCCTGACCTTTTATAAATAACTCCCCTTCTTCCCTTATGTTCTGAAACTTCATGCATGTGCCTTAATGGAGGTCTTTTCTACTAATTGCACAACGCATTTGCTGGGCCTTTTCAATCTGGTTATTTATGTTGTTCAGTTCTTAGAATATCTTTTACGTAACTTATTTCTCAAATACTTTCCTTTCTGCCATTTTCTCTGCTTGCTCTGTCTACAACTTCTGTTAGTCCTGGATTGATTCACTAATTTCTTTATCTTTTATCAGCTATTTTCCATCTCTTCAGCTTTTGTTTTTCTTTCAGGGAGAGTTTCCTAATGTTGTCTTCAAATCTTTGATATTTTAACGTTTTAGCTTTAATATATGTAATTTCTAAAGAACACTTTCTTATTCCCTGAATGTTTTTCTGTAGTGATTTGTTCTATTAATGGATGTGATATCTTCCCTTATTTCTTTGAAGCTATTCATTATGAATTTTTTTAAAAAGTTTTTTTCTGTCCCCTGAATTGTTTAAACTTCTTCCAGGTTTTCCCTGTTTCGTGTTTGATTTCTGTCTTCTATGATAGACAATTTACTTAAATATCCTATGATCTTTGGCTATCTATTTATGCCTAAGATTTCTGTATCATTACTTTAGGGGTGAGGCACTAAAACTCAAATTGGCAGTTATGCTTGTATGGGCAGAGTTTGCTAATTGATGGATTACCTATGGTTTTATTGGGACACTCACTAATGACAGTATCTGTAGTTCTTTTCTATTGGTGGGCTCATTTTCCCCAGAAAGGAATCATCCAGCCTTTGCCTGGGATGTTTGAGGCCAACTGCCAAGGTTCTGGGGGCTGATCAGGGGAAGAGAACTGGGACCTCGCTGTTCAGTATGCCTACTTTTACTCAACACCCATTTTCGATATAGTATCTCTGCCCTGCTCCAGATTTTGTCCCTAAGTCCAGACTCTCTCTGCTTCAACCTCTGCAAAGCGTAAACTCCTGTTTCCTGGCCAGAGGAGGAGAAGTGGAAGCCTGGGGAATGAAATCTAGAGATGGCTGTCTCACTGCTCCTTCAGCTTTCAACCCAGCTCCTGTTTTCAGTACCCCCCTGAAACTCAACCTTAAGAGATGCCCTGTGCTTCCATCCCAAGACTTTCTGGGGCTTTGAAACTTGCTTCTTATTACTTTTCACACTGTAAGCAATTGGGTTTCATATTTCTCAGCTCTTCTAAATCAGATACTATTTGTCTATCAGTTTTCCATAGTTAAAATTTTTGTTGTCATGGCTTTTCTGGGGTTATTTTCTGTTTTGTTCTGTTTGTCTCTTCTTTTTAGACCTTTTAAGTCCTTGGCAGTCACTTTACTGGAATTTGGGAGAGGGTGGCATACCAAAGGGCCTGTGTTAAATTCACTGTGTTTATCTAGTTCCTTGAGATTTTACTTATTGTCTGTTCCCCATCTCCTTAAAGTATAAATGCCTTGAGAGCAGGCAGGAATTTTGTTGCGTTTATCATTTTGTACAGGCCTCTAACATACTTGGCACAGAGTAGGGACTTAAAATATTTGTTGAATAAATGGGTAAAGGAATTTCATAGGTATAGTAACTTTGTGACTTTTAAAAAAAGTTCATTAAAATGTAATTTACATACCATAGAGTTCACCATTTAAAGTGTAGTGTTGGATGGTTTATAGTATAGTCACAGAGTCATATAACCACCACCATGATTAAGTTTAGAACATTTCATTATCCCCCAAAGAAACCCTGTACTCATTAGCAGTCATTTTCCATTTCCCCCAAACCCCCGGCCCTAGGCAAACACTAATCTACTTTCTGTCTCTAAAGATTTTCCTATTCTGGATATTTCATATAAATGAAATCATACCATATATGATCTGTAACTTGCTTCTTTGACTTAACATTTTCAGGTTCATCTAAGTGGTAGCATGTATCAGTACTTCATTCTTTTTAATGGTCTAATGATATTATGTTGTATAGATAAACCACATTTCATTTATCCATTCATTAGTTGATGGGCATTTGGTTGTTTCCACTTTTTGGCTATTTTAAATAATGCTACTAAGAGCATTGAGGTACACATTTTTATTTTTATTTCTTTTGGATATATTTATAGGAGTGGAATTGCTGGGTCATTTGGTAACTCTCTGTGTAACATTTTGGGGAAGTGAAAAACTGTTTTCCAAAGAGCCCACACCACTTTACATTCCCACCAGCAGTGTATGACGGTCCCACTTTTTCCATATCCCCTTATACTCACACTTGTTATTATCTGTCTTTTTGATTACAGCCAACCTTGTGGGTGTGGAGTAGTATCTCACTGTGGAATCTTATGACTTTTAACTCAAACAAATAAACATTTGCTGAATACTAATACATGCTGCACACTGTGCTCTGGAAGATTAAACTATAAACGAATGAAGAACCTGGCTTCCTGCAGAGAGGGCAAATGCATGGTATCTGAGCTGGGTGGTCCTGTCTTCTTTTCAGTTCTTCCTCAGTTACCTTTTCTTCTTTTGCTCCTTTTTTCCCCTTTCATTCATAGCTAAGTACAACCTTTGTTATGACTGAGGAGCATGAACAATGCTGGTGAAATATCTGTAAGAAGCAAAAAGGGAAGCTCTGCATTCTCAAGTGAAATGAGAAATAATTAGTCCCCGAGAGTACTCCAATTCTCATCAGAATAACTTCAACATGTTT
The DNA here is from genome assembly GCF_028858775.2 of Pan troglodytes. Lineage (NCBI taxonomy): Eukaryota > Metazoa > Chordata > Mammalia > Primates > Hominidae > Pan > Pan troglodytes. The sequence continues at coordinate 37,805,451 of NC_072408.2, read as the reverse complement.
CTGTCTCCTGTCTGGGGTGATATTCCTTTCTTCATTTTGTAGAATTAGAAGTCACCTCGACTTCTTTAGTGGTTAGGGCATATCTCTAGGCTTCTCATTCTGTTTTCTTGTCATCCCCCCACCCCTCCAGGCTTCTGTAGCTTCTTGGTGGCAGGCTGTCAATCTGGTGGAAACCAGGATATTCTTGTTAAATGAATACTTATTAAAACTGTTTTTCTTTAACTATCCACATTCAAGATAACGGAAATCTGAAAGTTTTCTTTGGAATAGATTGTTTTTCTGTTTTCTCTGAATTGTTAATCATGAGAATTGCAAAAATATTGCTTTTTACTATATTTTCTGTAATATAGTAAATTTTATTGCAGTTTTATAGTAATTTAAATATATTTCTATGAGTTGTCTTGGCACCAGCCCTCCACTTCTAACTTGTTTCTATGGGAACAATGACATTCAAATTCTAACCCACTGCTTTGCCAAGATTGTGAGCACAACTTGGTTGTAATGCAGAAGTCCTTAACAGGTAAACCAGGGTATGAGCATAGTAGCTCTTTATAGAAAAATGTGAAGCCAATATGTCAGAGCCTGTGGTCATTTAGTACCAACAGTAAAGGGGTGCCCTGGGAATGGCATTTTACTTAGGAAATTTCAATCTGAAGTCCCTGTTGTGTACTGGAAAGAGCGTCTCTAAGGAAAGAAGTGACCTTGGGCAAGTCGTCAATGCTCCTTGGATCCCACCTTCCTCATCTGTAAAATGAAAGAACTGGATGAGATGATTTCAAAGGACTCTTTTAGCTTTAACAGGCTTCAGTATATAAAATCCAAAATCACTATGTTAAGTTGTGATTTTTCATTCCAAGTTTAAGATCTTTTAATAATTGATTCTTCATTCCTCAAACAGACTCATAAAAACAGCACTGAAGGTAAAATCTGACTCCAGCTGAATTGAGGTCATACCCTACTAGAGTAAGTCAGAGCTGCTGGATATTTTCCATTTATTTGCTATAGATGTCTCTTCCAGCTTTATCCTTGAAGTCATTGGACTGCTGACCAAAGTAATTAAATCCAAGTGTACAATTCACCAAGTCTGCTTTTCCATAATAAAAATATAATAAAAATCAATAGTTTCTTCTCATGGATGGACTACACTGATATATTCACCTTGTCTGGGAAAGGGTATGTTAGGAATGTTAACTAAGTAAATCATGAATTCAAACCACAGACTAAGGTTCTGGAGAAGAGCAAAGTTGCTGTGTATTGAATGGGGATGTGGGCTGTCAGTATTCCTCTGATATGGCAGGTGTTTCCAGGACCTGTTAGAAACTTCCCTTTAATATTGTGACCTCAATATTAGGGACCCTTGGGATGTTTTTTGTTGCATTCTTTTTTTTCTCTGTTGAAAGCCTAAGGGGATTAGAATTAAGGTACTTTCTGTATTGCAGCTGTGTTTTGTTAAGCTGCTAATTGTGTCCAACTTCTTCCCTGAGGAAGTTCTTGGACTTTGGCTTGGCAGATGACAGTTAATTTGTCAAAATGTTTGAATGCTTTATGTAAACAAGACCAAAGCTCTGTCTACACACAGATAAAATTTCTTGAAAAATATAGCATTCAAGGCTAGGCTCTTTGGAGAAATACTTGTTAGTGACCATTTGCATTTTAGTTATTTGAGTACAACTGTTTCTGAAGAGTAGCCTGAAGTAGCGTTTTTGAATTTTCATGGGTAGTCATTCTTGGGTTATTTAAATTTTCTAAAGTGCTTTAGCCGTGGGTACTTTAAAAAGAAAAAAAGCCAAGACACAGTGAGATTCAAACTCTAGGTACTGAGCTCCTCAAGTCATGGCCAGAGGTGTTTGTGAAGGAACCTATGAGTTAAATGGGGCCTAATACAAAGCCCCTTAGGCCTCCATCTATAGGAATGGGTTCTAGACCCATAGTCCTAGTTTGCTCTAAACAGAGTTGTTGCCCCGACTTCCCAAGGTGAATTGCCCAGCCCTGATCCTCCTATGCAGCCTTGATACCATCATACCGCCACTCCTGTGACTGGTGGTCTCTCTGTACTCCTCCTGCACATTTGGTCTTCTTAGTGCTCTCTGGCCTCACTTGGTGCATTCTGGAGACCCACGACATCTGGTATTCCAAATAATATTAGGTTGGTGAAAAAGTAATTGCAGTTTTTGTCATTGAAAGTAATGGCAAAAGTGATACATTGAACTACAAAGTGTTACATTGAAATACAAAGTAATACATTGAAACACAAAGTAATACAGTGAAAGTAATACAATGAACAGGTGTGAGCTGGATATGGGCCTCTGTGTGTGTGTGTGTGTGTGTGTGTGTGTGTGAGAGAGAGAGAGAGACTGTGTGTGGTGAAAGCACATATTGGTTGTAAACGTAGAGGTCCTTAAGAGTTAAACCAGGGTACTGAGCATAGTGCCTCTTTAGCAGAAAAGAGTGCATATCCACTTTTCACATCCTGAGAATTCTACTTCTGTCAACTTAGCTTTTACTATTCCTGTGCTTTGGATGCCATATTTCCACAAGAATAAATTCTTAATTTTTTTCTATCTCCTTTTTTTTTTTTTTTTTTTTTAAACTAAGTGGTGGTTTTATTTTGAACTCTTCTCCAGAATGACATTAAGGTGCTTGTGGCTCTGGGGAGTGTTTTCTCTTTTTCTTTTTCTTTCTTTCTTATTATACTTTAAGTTTTAGGGTACACGTGCACAATGTGCAGGTTTGTTACATATGTATACAAGTGCCATGTTGGTGTGCTGCACCCATTAACTCATCATCTAACGTTAGATATATCTCCTAATGCTATCCCTCCCCCCTCCCCCCACCCCACAACAGTCCCCGGTGTGTGATGTTCCCCTTCCTGTGTCCATGTGTTCTCATTGTTCAATTCCCACCTATGGGTGAGAACATGTGGTGTTTGGTTTTTTGTCCTTGCTATAGTTTGCTGAGAATGATGGTTTCCAGCTTCATGCATGTCCCTACAAAGGACATGAGCTCATCCTTTTTCATGGCTGCATAGTATTCCATGGTGTATATGTGCCACATTTTCTTAATCCAGTCTATCATTGTTGGACATTTGGATGGTTCCAAGTCTTTGCTATTGTGAATAGTGCCGCAATAAACATATGTGTGCATGTGTCTTTATAGCAGCATGATTTATAATCCTTTGGGTATATACCCAGTAATAGGATGGCTGGGTCAAATGGTATTTCTAGTTCTAGATCCCTGAGGAATCGCCACACCAACTTACACAATGGTTGAACTAGTTTACAGTCCCACCAACAGTGTAAAAGTGTTCCTATTTCTCCACATCCTTTCCAGCACCTGTTGTTTCCTGACTTTTTAATGATTGCCATTCTAACTGGTGTGAGATGGTATCTCATTGTGGTTTTGATTTGCATTTCTCTGATGGCCAGTGATGATGAGCATTTTTTCATGTGTCTTTTGGCTGCATAAATGTCTTCTTTTGAGAAGTGTCTGTTCATATCCTTTGCCCACTTGTCGATGGGGTTGTTTGTTTTTTTCTTGTGAATTTGTTTGAGTTCATTGTAGATTCTGGATGTTAGCCCTGTGTCAGATGAGTAGATGGCAAAAATTTTCTCCCATTTTCTAGGTTGCCTGTTCACTCTGATGGTGGTTTCTTTTGCTGTGCAGAAGCTCTTTAGTTTAAATAGCTCCCATTTGTCAATTTTGGCTTTTGCTGCCATTGCTTTTGGTGTTTTAGACATGAAGTCCTTGCTCATGCTAGTGTCCTGAATGGTATTGCCTAGGTCTTCTTCTAGGGTTTTTATGGTTTTAGGTCTAACATGTAAGTCTTTAATCCATCTTGAATTAATTTTTGTATAAGGTGTAAGGAAGGGATCCAGTTTCAGCTTTCTACATATGGCTAGCCAGTTTTCCCAGCACCATTTATTAAATAGGGAATCCTTTCCCCATTTCTTGATTTTGTCAGTTTTGTCAAAGATCAGATAGTTGTAGATATGTGGCATTATTTCTGAGGGCTCTGTTCTGTTCCGTTGGTCTATATCTCTGTTTTGGTACCAGTATCATGCTGTTTTGGTTACTGTAGCCTTGTAGTATAGTTTGAAGTCAGGTAGCGTGATGCCTCCAGCTTTGTTCTTTTGACTTAAGATTGACTTGGCAATGCGGGCTCTTTTTTGGTTCCATATGAACTTTAAAGTAGTTTTTTCCAATTCTGTGAAGAAAGTCCTTGGTAGCTTGATGGGGATGGCATTGAATCTATAAATTACCTTGGACAGTATGGCCATTTTCACGATATTGATTCTTCCTACCCATGAGCATGGAATGTTCTTCCATTTGTTTGTATCCTCTTTTATTTCATTGATCAGTGGTTTGTAGTTCTCCTTGAAGAGGTCCTTCACATCCCTTGTAAGTTGGATTCCTAGGTATTTTATTCTCTTTGAAGCAATTGTGAATGGGAGTTCACTCATGATTTGGCTCTCTGTTTGTCTGTTATTGGTGTATAAGAATGCTTGTGATTTTTGCACATTGATTTTGTATCCTGAGACTTTGCTGAAGTTGCTTATCAGCTTAAGGAGATTTTGGGCTGAGACGATGGGGTTTTCTAGATATACAATCATGTCATCTGCAAACAGGGACAATTTGACTTCATGTTTTCCTAATTGAATACCTTTTATTTCCTTCTCCTGCCTGATTGCCCTGGCCAGAACTTCCAGCACTATGTTGAATAGGAGTGGTGAGAGAGGGCATCCCTGTCTTGTGCCAGTTTTCAAAGGGAATGCTTCCAGTTTTTGCCCATTCAGTATGATATTGGCTGTGGGTTTGTCATAGATAGCTCTTATTGTTTTGAGATACGTCCCATGAATACCTAATTTATTGAGAGTTTTTAGCATGAAGCATTGTTGAATTTTGTCAAGGGCCTTTTCTGCATCTATTGAGATAATCATGTGGTTATTGTCATTGGTTCTGTTTGTATGCTGGATTACATTTATTGATTTGTGTATGTTGAACCAGCCTTGCATCCCAGGGATGAAGCCCACTTGATCATGGTTGATAAGCTTTTTGATATGCTGCTGGATTCGGTTGCCAGTATTTTATTGAGAGTTTTTGCATCGATGTTCATCAGGGATATTGGTCTAAAATTCTCTTTTTTTATTGTGTCTCTGCCAGTCTTTGGTATCAGGATGATGCTGGCCTCATAAAATGAGTTAGGGAGGATTCCCTCTTTTTCTATTGATTGGAATAGTTTCAGAAGGAATGGTACCAGCTCCTCCTTGTACCTCTGGTAGAATTCAGCTGTGAATCCATCTGGTCCTGGAATTTTTTTTTTGGTTGGTAAGCTATTAATTATTGCCTCAATTTCATAGCCTGTTATTGGCCTATTCAGAGATTCAACTTCCTGGTTTAGTCTTGGGAGGATGTATATGTCGAGGAATTCTTCTAGATTTTCTAGTTTATTTGCGTAGAGGTGTTTATAGTATTCTCTGATGGTAGTTTGTATTTCTGTGGGATAGGTGGTGATATCCCCTTTATCATTTTTCATTGCATCTATTTGATTCTTCTCTCTTTTCTTCTTTATTATTTGCTAGAAGTCTATCAATTTTGTTGATGTTTTCAAAAAACCAGCTCCTGGATTCATTGATTTTTTGAAGGTTTTTTTGTGTCTCTATTTCCTTCAGTTATGCTCTGATCTTAGTTATTTCTTGCCTTCTGCCAGCTTTTGAATGTATTTGCTCTTGCTTCTCTAGTTCTTTTAATTGTGATGTTAGGGTGTCAATTTTGGATCTTTCCTGCTTTCTCTTGTGGGCATTTAGTGCTATAAATTTCCCTCTACACACTGCTTTGAATGTGTCCCAGAGATTCTGGTATGTTGTGTCTTTCTTCTCGTTGGTTTCAAAGAACATCTTTATTTCTGCCTTCATTTCGTTATGTACCCAGTAGTCATTCAGGAGCACGTTGTTCAGTTTCCATGTAGTTGAGTGGTTTTGAGTGAGTTTCTTAATACTGAGTTCTAGTTTGATTGCACTGTGGTCTGAGAGACAGTTTGTTATAATTTCTGTTCTTTTACATTTGCTGAGGACTGCTTTACTTCCAACTATATGGTCAATTTTGGAATAGGTGTGGTGTGGTGCTGAAAAGAATGTATATTCTGTTGATTTGGGGTGGAGAGTTCTGTAGATGTTTATTAGGTCCGCTTGGTGCAGAGCTGAGTTCAATTCCTGGGTATCCTTGTTGACTTTCTGTCTCGTTGATCTGTCTAATGTTGACAGTGGGGTGTTAAAGTCTCCCATTATTATTGTGTGGGAGTCTAAGTCTCTTTGTAGGTCTCTAAGAACTTGCTTTATGAATCTGGGTGGTTCTGTATTAGGTGCATATATATTTAGGATAGTTAGCTCTTCTTGTTGAATTGATCCCTTTACCATTATGTAATGGCCTTCTTTGTCTCTTTTGATCTTTGTTGGTTTAAAGTCTGTTTTATCAGAGACTGGGATTGCAATCCCTGCCTTTTTTTGTTTTCCACTTGCTTGGTAGATCTTCCTCCATCCCTTTATTTTGAGCCTATGTGTGTCTCTTCAGGTGAGATGGATTTCCTGAATACAGCACACTGATGGGTCTTGACACTTTACCCAATTTGCCAGCCTGTGTCTTTTAATTGGAGCATTTAGCCCATTTACAATTAAGGTTATTATTGTTATGTGTAAATTTGATCCTGTCATTATGATGCTAGCTGGTTATTTTGCTCGTTAGTTGATGCAGTTTCTTCCTAGCCTTGATGGTCTTTACAATTTGGCATGTTTTTGCAGTGGCTGGTACCAGTTGTTCCTTTCCATGTTTAGTGCTTCCTTCAGGAGCTCTTTTAGGGCAGGCCTGGTGGTGACAAAATCTCTCAGCATTTGCTTGTCTGTAAAGTATTTTATTCCTCCTTCACTTATGAAGCTTAGTTTGGCTGGATATGAAATTCTGGGTTGAAAATTCTTTTCTTTAAGAATGTTGAATATTGGCCCCCACTCTCTTCTGGTTTGTAGAGTTTCTGCCGAGAGATCAGCTGTTAGTCTGATGGGCTTCCCTTTGTGGGTAACCCGACCTTTCTCTCTGGCTGCCCTTAACATTTTTTCCTTCATTTCAACTTTGGTGAATCTGACAATTATGTGTCTTGGAGTTGCTCTTCTCGAGGAGTATCTTTGTGGCATTCTCTGCATTTCCTGAATTTGAATGTTGGCCTGCCTTGCTAGATTGTGGAAGTTCTCCTGGATAATATCCTGCAGAATGTTTTCCAACTTGGTTCCATTCTCCCGTCACTTTCAGGTACACCAATCAGAAGTAGATTTGGTCTTTTCACGTAGTCCCATATTTCTTGGAGGCTTTGTTCGTTTCTTTTTATTCTTTTTTCTCTAAACTTCTCTTCTCGCTTCATTTCATTCACTTGCTCTTCCATCACTGATACCCTTTCTTCCAGTTGATTGAATCGGCTACTGAGGCTTGTGCATTCATCACGTAGTTCTCGTGCCATGGTTTTCAGCTCCATCAGGTCCTTTAAGGACTTCTCTGCATTGGTTATTCTAGTTAGCCATTCATCTAATCTTTTTTCAAGGTTTTTAAGTTCTTTGCCATGGGTTTGAACTTCCTCCCTTAGCTCGGAGTAGTTTGATCGTCTGAAGCCTTCTTCTCTCAACTCGTCAAAGTCATTCTGCGTCCAGCTTTGTTCCGTTGCTGGTGAGGAGCTGCGTTCCTTTGGAGGAGGAGAGGTGCTCTGGTTTTTAGAATTTTCAGTTTTTCTGCTCTGTTTTTTCCCCATCTTTGTGGTTTTATCTACCTTTAGTCTTTGATGATGGTGACGTACAGATGTGTTTTTGGTGTGGATGTCCTTTCTGTTTGTTAGTTTTCCTTCTAACAGAGAGGACCCTCAGCTGCAGGTCTGTTGGAGTTTGCTGGAGGTCCACTCCAGACCCTGTTTGCCTGGGTATCAGCAGTGGAGGCTGCAGAACAGTGGCTATTGGTGAACAGCAAATGTTGTTGCCTGATCGTTCCTCTGGAAGTTTTGTCTCAGAGGAGTACCCAGCCGTGTGAGGTGTCAGTCTGCCCCTACTGGGGGGTTTCTCCCAGTTAGGCTACTTGGGGGACAGGGACCCACTTGAGGAGGCAGTCTGCCCGTTCTCAGATCTCAAGCTGCGTGCTGGGAGAACCACTACTCTATTCAAAGCTGTCAGACAGGGACATTTAAGTCTGCAGAGGTTTCTGCTGCCTTTTGTTTGGCTATGCCCTGCCCCAGGAGGTGGAGCCTACAGAGGCAGGCAGGCCTCCTTGAGCTGCAGTGGGCTCCACCCAGTTTGAGCTTCCTGGCCACTTTGTTTACCTACTCAAGCCTTGGCAATGGCAGGCGCCCACCCCCCAGCCCCTCTGCTGCCTTGCAGTTTGATCTCAGCCTGCTATGCTATCAATGAGCAAGGCTCTGTGGGTGTAGGACCCTCCGAGCCAGGCGTGGGATACAATCTCCTGGTGTGCCGTTTGCTAAGACCACTGGAAAAGCGCAGTATTAGGGTGGGAGTGACCCAATTTTCCAGGTGCCGTCTGTCACCCCTTTTCTTGACTAGGAAAGGGAATTCCCTGACCCCTTGCACTTCCCATGTGAGGCAATGCCTCGCCCTGCTTCGGCTCATGCTCAGTGCACTGCACCCACTGTCCTGCACCCACTGTCCGGCAATCCCCAGTTAGATGAACCCGGTACCTCGGTTGGAAATGCAGAAATCATTCATCTTCTGCGTTGCTCAGCTGGGAGCTGTAGACTGGAGCTGTTCCTATTCGGCCATCTTGGCTCCACCTCCGCGTTTTGTCTTATAAGAAAACAATAATCAGTTTGAGAATGGAATTTTTCTACTTATACACACACTGGCATGCATGCACACACTGGGGTTGGGAGGGTTTGTGTCTTCCATTATCTGAATGCAGTAGAGGATTGGGTAGCTGACCTCTGTTTTCATCTAGAGTTCCAGCTAATAATAGAAGTCCACCACAGGGCTCACTGGGCCAGGCTCTTTTTCTTTCATCATCTCTTTTCTTCTTTCCAACAACCCTGTAAGGATGGTACTGGTAGTCTCTCTATTTTATAGGCAAAAAAGCAAGGATCAGAGAAGTTGTGACTTGCTGAGGTTCACATAGCCAGTAAGTGGATATCTATCTGTCTGACTTCAAATTGAGGCTTTGAACTATTGTGCTCACTGCCTGTGACTTCCTAAGAAGCCTGGAACATCTTTTTTTTTTTTCACTGGTTGATTCTCACTTTCTGCAGGGAAGTATGAAGGGTGGGGGTGGGCAGGAATGGCTTGGCATACAGACTTTTCCTTCTCATCCTCAAGATCCATTGATTTCTTCCCTTGGCTAATCTTCTGCTACTGACACTTCCTGACACTACTTTAATTTCTCTCTTTATTGCTCTGTTTATTCTACTTTGAATGTATCTCTAATTAAATCTTCCAAGGGGCGTGAGGAGTAAGGAAATGACTTTCAAGGTGTTGAATGAAACTTCAGATATTGGCAGCAGCTGACAAGAGAAAAGGAGAGAGTGGGAGTCTTGGTCATTGGATTCATAAATGCAAATCACACTTTGTAGTTTAATTTTAGACCTTTCCTTTCTATAGAAACAGCTCTTTCAAAGGCCATCAGTTTGATACAGAATCCTTACTGCCATGTGCTAGGCCCTGCCCAGTGTGGAACTAATTAACTGCATTGCAGATCTATTGCAGCTTGCGGCCCAGGAAGCCAAATGCCAGATCTGGAAGACAGCGGCCCTTTTCTTCCTTTGCTGGGGCCCCACCTCCACCTGTTGATATACTCACCACCTGTTGATATACTCACCATGGGGTCATCATTACTTTTGAACACTTATATATCTTTATGACATGTATGTTGCTTTATCTACAATTGCAGTGGTTAGTGTAATTGATCTATCTCTCTTATTGGACTGTGGGATCTTGGAAGGCCAGGACTGTCTGAGTCCACTCCAGATCTCCAGTGTGTTATATAGGGCCTAGTTCTTGGCAACTACTCCGGAGACTGGAGACAGATATTGAATTGGGAAAAGCCACATTGTAACAGGTGTCTGATTGTGCTGATGAATGTGTTGTTTATTCTAGGATCACAACCCTTCATTCTCTATATCTTTCCTTTCTACTGGTTTTAGGTAAAAGTACAGGCATGCACAGTAAAGGAATGTTGCCTCTAAACTTTAATGTTTGGTTTACCTTCACAAGGAAGATAGCCCTACATCACCATCAACAGAGACTTATTTTATTTTTAGATGGTTTTAATAGTAGTTGCTTTGAGTGGGGTCTTGTTCTGGAAAATACTCTAGAGTTCATCATGTAATATATGGTTAGATGAAGAAGTATTATAAATCATTTTGTGATGCTGTAATTCCATGGTAAACTAGATAATTTGCAAGTTTTAATTTATGGCCTCATAATTGGGTTGAAATCTCCCAGGGTTTTTGTGGACTAAATATTTGGGAAAAACATTGATTATCTCCTCTTAGGTTCTCCTTGTCTCCTCCTAGGTATCACATTATATCTGTCCTCACAGGCTTATGACAAGAAAGGCTCAATTGAAGCAGGCCACATGGTGTAGTGAAAAGATCATCACCTTTGGGGTCAGACTAAATGCAAACTTTGGTTCAACAACTTAGGGATGTCACTCTGATCCTCAATTTTTAAATCTGTAAAATGTAGAGTGAAATATTCATTGCAGATGGTTATGCAATGAGATAATATGTTAAAAGTGACTGACAAGCTCCAGTCAGTGCCCAATTAATGTAAATCCTCTTCCTCCTCATTAGAACTAATATTATTCGGTATCTAAAATGTAAGAAATTCATCTGCTGTATTTAAATGGCAACATTTACATGATCCACCATAATGATGAGAAGGATTTATATGAGTATAACAAAAGCTCTTTTTAAAATCTGGGTTTATTTTATGAAGATAGTGTTTAAACCTTTTATAAACTTTACTATGGATGTACATAAATTCGTGAATATGCTCTTCTTTCCTTTACAAAAGGTTGAGTATCATGAGTTCCTTATTCTTAATGTAGTTTATGTTTTTATATTGTCATTTTTATCTTTAAAGCTTTAGCATTTTTTATTTCTTTTTCAGATTAATATTGTCAATGAAAACACGTAACCATTAAGAAGCGTAGTAGTAGGAATCGAAGACTTGAAAAAACTGTGAAAAGCAAAAAGCCAATTTAATTGCCTGGCTAGTGGGAATATAAATAATGAGCTAACATACTGAATTCCTCATTTTGGATGCTTTTGAAGGTGAACACTGTACACATTAGTCATATAATAGATTATAGGTAGGAAACACCTAATTCCTTAGAGCTGAACCAAATCAGAAACATTTAAAAAGTGATTATCTTGCTACCCAAAAAATACTGTATTGTGGAAATAGTATTTAATTATTTTCATTTAATAACTACATACAAATCTGAAGTGAATTTTTAAGGAAAAATATAGAAAATTATCTACCTTATCTCTTTCATTTGAAAGATCTGGTAGTAGGCTAATGAAAGAGAAAATAGCAGAACTGGCATATAAAGTGAAGTGAAAGCAATATAACCACAGAGAAGAGCAACCATAGAGAAGATATATATTCCCAATTATAAGGAAGCAGTCTCATTTTAATTTTGGCAAAAATTATTTGCTATGATTAGCTCAAGGCTAAAGTAACTTTGTTTAGAACTGTATGATATCAGGATTCTAGAAAGCCATTCCTTGCAGAATTGGTCAGAGCTAGCTGTCTGTACTAGCATGTATTGAATGTCCTGCTGTGGGTTATTGTTGGAACTGAGATGGGGCATATTCAATGTTCTGCTGGTCCAGCCAATCTGCATCCAGAATTTAGATGACAGGAGAATTCTGTGCAGGTTTGATGATGATCCTTCCCCTTTACACTTTGGGTCTTAAATGATGGGCACTATTTAGCGAAGCTATTATGGTTGGAGTGGCCTTTATTGCAGAATGAACACAATCAGCAGAGGTAGAAAGATGAGAAAACACGTGGCTATTTGGGAAAAAATATATTTAGAAGTGAAAAAGCTATGTTATAAACTAAGAAGATTACCTGTTTGAATTTGGGAGTTGAGTACTAAAAGGGGTGTAGTGACACAACTCAAAATTGTTTTGGAGTGATGGTTGGAAAAGCCCTGAAGCAGGCACGTAGAAGGCAGCAGTTTCCATGTTTACCACGTGCATATCCAAAGATTCCTGATGCTATTCTCATCACCCTTCCAGATCTCAGAACTGCAGGTTCAGGGAGAAGTTATAGAGTAGGATAAATTTATCTTTAGTCAACCCCGTGTCGTGTCCTTCCTTTTTGCTTCCTCCCTCAGCAGACACCCATTGTTCTGTGCTGGCCATCCAGACCCTTTCACTGGCGTGTCCACCTAACTTTGTCCTTACTAGCAGTGCGATGTCTTGAATGTTTGGTTATGGGAAAAGCTGTCTCAAAGAGTGTCTCATGTGTGGCAGGCCATCAGGGGAGGCAGCTTTGGCTGAGGGGGAGGAAGAACGTGGGCTCCTCCTCTTAGAGCCACTTATGCATTCAGGGGAGTGTTGGGCATCTCCCCAGGAGGAGTCATGGTCACAGTGGGTGGTACATTTGTCTCCATATCACAGGAAAGAGGCTGTTCATTCTGTAGGGTGAAGTTCATCACTTGCATGAGCATGGCTATTTTTTTGTCTGTGATGTACTGTCCTCTGAGCCTTATGGTGGGAGGGTGAAGCTAAGAGCCTGGAATAGAACTTGTCACCTTGAATACCCAATAGTAATTGGTAGCCAGAGTGTATTTTGTGTTTGAGACCTATTTGATATTTGAGAGATTTTGGAATATAAGTGTTTTTCAGCTCTTTGTCTTGACAGACTGAGATGATTAATGATATGTGATGTTTAAGGAGATAAAATGAACAAGGCTAGAATGTGTGTAGTTTTCCTGACAGGGGACTTTTAGAAGGCATTGGAGAAGCATGAATATGTTTTTCTAAGTGACACCTTGGTGATTGTGATTTGTCTTTCATCCTGACTGACAAATAAGAGACCTCCCAATCTCCTCACGAGGGCATTCTCTGGAGAATAAACCGATTGCACGTTGCAATAGGCATGGCTCAGATTTAGGATTCTACTTACTTTTAAATCAAGTGGAGCTTTAGTTTCAGTTATTTCACTGTGAAAACCGAAAAACTGTGTTTGGAAAAGATTTCCTCCCTTCTATTTAAATGTCCTTTTTTCCTTGAAAGTTAAGCTTATTTTGAAAGAAAAAAATGTTTAACCCTCATGATAAAGAAATTTTTCTGTAATTCTATGACTACTTTGCTGGAGATTAAAACCTCTTATTTGCAAGGAAACTTCATTAACCAAGGTAACAATCTTGGTGGAAAGCTTTTGAGGCACTCATGGAGTTAATAATTATTAGCATGCAAGTTCCTTTCAGGTGATCATCAGTCATTTTGGGTATAGCTGGGAAGATGAACAACATCATCTGCTAATTGGGAGTTTCTCCCAGTTACAAACTGTGCCATTATTCTTAAGTTAGGAAGAATACTAAAATATCCTATTTTAATTTGTTGCCTCTGAGTGGAATAAATGAGATTCTTGAGGGGTCCCTGTTCATCATGTTTCTTGGTTATACTAGTTATTCCACTCTCACCCCTCGGAAAAAGAATGTTTCTGTGATAGTATCCTGGGGAAAGGATAACGCTCTTATGGGAAATTTCACATAATCATCTATTCACACACACACGAATTATCAGGTGCTTCTACTTTGCAGGGCACCATGTTAAGTGTTGGGGGGAATAAAGAGGAAGGAATTAAGTTAGAAGCTGGGGGCTCTGGGTCAAGTTTATACAAAGAGATCACACTTAGCTTTTGTTACTTTACCAAGTCTCATTTCAAATATGTAATCCTTTCCTCTTTCCATATGTATATATATTTTACATCCTACATTTTTGTCCTTAGAGATTGAATTGGTAAGAAGATTGGAGATGTCAGTTTCAGGGCCTGCCAGCCTTGCTACTAAAGCTAATTATTTTACAGTGTGCAAATAATATGATTGGGGCGGGGGAGTGAAGAGAGAAAATGGAAAAGCATCTCAAGATGTGCAAGTATTCTTGGTCATCTCCATGTATCTTTTGCCTTTAATTAAAAATCAGGTTAACTTTATTTCTGGTATAAAATCAATCTTTTTTATTGGGCAGTTATTGCTGAATTCTCCAATTTCAACTTATTCTTTTTACAGGCATCACGGTTAGACTGATGCTAGACTAACGTGTGTGAAATAGATTTCTGGCAACTGAAATACCTAGGCCCATTTGGGAGAATATATTTTCAGTATATGTATGTTTCCCCAAATGTAACGCAGACTTCCATATTTAGAATACATAAAAGGCAGTTCCAAAAGCACGTTGCAAAAGTGGAAAGGGGGAAAAAGCCAACACTCTATTTGTTAGCTATAACATTGCACAGAATTTCTGTTCATAGATAAGAAAAAAAATTCCTGCCTTTGGCACAAAAAAATTAAGAAGAACAATAACAAAATTAAAAAAAAGAAAAAATCCCTCTTTGATTTTTTATCTTTTGTCAAAATAAATAACTAGCTTTGCTTTAAAATAATTTCCCTTCTTCCACATGTAAGTTGTTAAGTCTTTAAAAATGCATACAAAATGATAAAACAGTAAAAAAAAATTAACACCATCAATAAATTGCAATTATTGTGTGCTGCAGTTTTTTAAATTAATTATCTACTACTGTCTGTGGAATAAAAAGCAGATCTTAAGTGAACACATTAAATTCAACACAACTTTGCTATTCAAGAAATTAATATTATAAGGGGTACATTTCTTTCATTGTCAAAAGAAAGTGGCTATTCAAATTTGAGGAAAAGGGTGTCCAGAGAATATTGTGAAATTATTGGCTAAATAGGCTTTTGCTTCTTTCTGTCTTAATTCAAGTTGCCTCCATAAAGAAGGATGTAGATTTGGACATGTGCTGTGTAGGGAAGGGCTCCTTCTCATGCAGCATTAAATCCGCTTCCATTTATCCCATGCCTTTTCTTTCCTTCTGCTCTCTTTTTTTCCAGGTGTTACTTAGATTAGCAGAGTGGTTGCACTGGGTGAAGAAGGAGAAACAGAGGGAACAACTGATGGTTCTTCTTGCCTTTGGCTTTTTAGCCGGGAGAAACTAGCGAAGGAGATCTTCTGAAATTCATTATAAACTTCGAGAAACTTAGTAGTTTGCTGTCAAGGCAAATAACTAAGGCATATTTATATATTTTATGTTTCATATTTGACAATTTGGTGAAATAAGTATTTTAAATAGTCACATTTTGCCTTTGGTAATGTCTTTCCTGTTAATACATTCCAAAATGTATAGAAATTGGAGCAAAGTCCATGGATGACTAAGATCTATCTTAGGTCTTGGTTGGACCATCTGGATGGCCCTAATGAGCTTTCTGAAAGTCTTATAAGAGGACACAGGTGCATAAGACTGGCCAGGGGTACCCTTATTTCAGACCATGCCTGAGTACGTAGTAAACCCCATGGCAGGAAAAGAGGTGACACCCTCACTGCCAGGACAAGCTAGCTAATCGGTAATTCCCAAACATCTTGGTTCCGTTCTAACTATTGCAGGAGGAAAAAAGAACACATGATAAGAAATATTTAAAATGATATAAATGCTTTATATTGTGAGGGGGAAAAACCAGCAAAAATATTCTTAAAGCACTAATGTCTTATTTTTTTCTTTGAGTGGAGATTTGTTATTGGGACTATTTTATTCATTGGCAATGACAGAAAAAGTACTTAATGAACAAGTACTTTTCAAGGGTCTAAAGCTTAAATAAGCTTTTCAAGAGCCTAGAAAAAAACGTTTAAAAATTTAAATTCCTTTGTTGGCTCCAAAATTAAAACAACAATATCCTGAAAAATTGAGATTAATTGATATTTAATTTAAATATCTTTAAAATATAAAATTATATCAGTCTACTGCAATTCAACTTGTAAAATTATAAATAATTTCATAAATTATTTTAATACATTTGATATATTATGGGGGTGGTACTTCCAAAGTAAGAAGCACTAGATCTTTCAAATAGCTTAAAATTTGGTGTGTGTGTGGGGATAGGGGTTGGGGGTGGCATAGGGTGCAGGGAGGAGAGGAAAAAGTTCTTAAAAGCTTTTGGCCAAAATTAAAAGCAGTATTGTTCAATAGGATAATTTTCAAGAAACTCATATGCAATTTCCAAAAGTGCTGCTAAAGACCAAATTGTTTCTTTTTGAACAAAGACCACAACTTAACTTTGAAATGATACATGGGATTAAATAGAAGTCGTGATGTACAACTCAAATAAGTTTCAGAGTTGGTAGTCATCATTCCCCAAGCAATGAGTTACAAAATCTATTCTAATAATCATCATGAACATATGTGCAGATGTGCTTTCCTTGAAAATCAGATACATTGAAATTGGAATTCACAAAATAGCTATGTTAAAGAGTTGCTTTATCAAACAATTCTTTGCTTTATAAAAGGGGTTTCTTGAAAATTAAGTCATTTTAAAGGAGCACACATGCTTGAAGCATTTGTTTAGAAGCCACTGTCTAATTGGAGGGGGAAGAGATGGGGAGATGATTAGAGAATCACAAAGTCCAGGCTGGGGGTGGTGTGGCTCACCCCTGTAATCCCAGAACTTTGGGAGGCTGAGGTGAGCAGATCGCTTGAGCCCAGTGGTTTGAGACCAGCCTGGGCAACATGGCGAAATCCTGTCTCTACAACAAACACAAAAATTAGCCAAGCCTGTTGATGCACACCTGTACTCCCGGCTACTCTAGAAGCTGAGGTGGGAAGATCAGCTGAGCTCAGGGAGGTTGAGGCTGCAGTGAGTCAAGATCACGCCACTGCACTCCAGCCTGGCCGACAGAGTAAGACCCTGTCTCAAAATGAAAACAAAACAACCACCACAATGAAGAGAATCACAAAGTCCAAACCCAACATGTCTAAAATTCAACCTGTTACCATCCAAAGCTGAACCTGTTGCCATCCTTCCTCACATCCTCTACTCATCCTATCCTCTTCCTTGCTTACCTCAGTGCAAGACACTTTTGTTCACTCAGAGCCTAAGTCGCAAGACCCTCCCCCATCTCCCAGAAGTTCTCTTTGCTACTTCTTGCACAGTTGCCAATGAATTCTATTACCTGTGCCTCTTCCACTTGTCTTAAGTCTTGGGAGGAGATCTTTTTGCTATGTAGTTTTATTTCAGCAATCCTTTTTCCTATGGAAGGATTTTTGCAATGAATCAGATGCTCCCAATATTTTCTTGCATTATCCTATAATTAATTCTTCCAGTTTTCTTGTAATGCAGATTATTCAGATTAGGAGCCAAGGCAGAGAGATTAGGGGCAGTGAAGGTTGGGATGTGTGAAGAGGTAATACACTAACATTTACTGAGTACCAGTTATGGTTGTGGCACTCTACTTGGTGCTTTGTATATTTTATTTGGTTTAATTCTTACAACCACTCTCAAGGTAGAAATTATATCCCCTTTTACCAATGAGGAGGAAACTGAGCTTTAGGGGTTAAGACATGGGCTCAAAGTTGTATAAGCAGTAGCTGGTGAGGTTGGACTTGGGAGCCAGGCTGGTTTCTCTTCATCGCATGGTCCTTCCTTCACTGTATTCCCTGTCAAGGAAACCAATGCTTAACATTAAAGTCTTTTGATTTCACTTCTAGTTTCCAAATGCCTTTATACAAGTATATACTTTTAATGAGTTAATATGTCTGGCAACAATTAGTAGAACGCATGTTTATAACTAGTAATTGTTCTATTGATAGAGAACTCTATTTCAACATAAGGAATTTTGAAATGACTGTTTGCTTTAATTTGTTAAAATATTTCCTATTTCTTTGTTAAGGAGTATTGCTTCTCCAAAAAGGGCTCTAACAACCTCAGAGATTGCAATTCCTTACATGCAATGGAATGCCAATGGATTTTCAGTGGAACTTTTAAACACAGGCATTAAATACATGAGGACACAGCCAATGGTGAGTAGCCTGGAAGCTTTCATTGTAAGGTCATAACACTAAACACCTACATAGAAATGCTCAGATTTATAACTATAGAGAATGTTAACAGAGCCAAGAACTTATTAACAGTGGAATTCACATAGTATGCATATAAACAAAAAGTAGATAAATACCAAGAAATGGATTAGGCCATAATAAGTGCTCAAAAATTGATTAACTGGATATTTATACATCGTTTAGGAGCTCTTGTTAAGTGCATTTAAAAAAACAATCACATAAAAGAAAGACTCTTGAATGTTTAAAAAAATTGGAATTAGGGGAAAATTTGCCCCTTTTGTGGGTAAGTGAAAAGGTCCTAATTTTGGGAGCCTGGAGGTCTGTACCATCTTTGCCATTAACTCACCACATAAAGGTGAATGAGTCCCTTGAAAATGTTGATTCTCAATTGCCTTTTGGTAATTAGAAGGGGTTAGACTAATTCTCTGAGGCTCTTCCAGCTCTCACATTCCAATATACACCAAGATTCAAATTTATTGTGACAGTTCTCTTCACCTCATAAAGAAAAAGATAATAATTCCCTTCTTTCCATATTCATGAAGATTAATGTCGTAACAGTTCTCAGTCTTCACGTTCATTGTCCTTATGAATTGCAACCCCAGAACTTGTGCTATGCTGTATTCATGGAAAAACAAATGACTTCATGCATAATGAGGCTCATATCTTGCTAATCTGTCTTGTATAAACTAAGTCCCTAAGGTATAACAATCATTTTTAACTACACATTTGTTTAGATTTTCTGACACGCAACTGTAGTCATTTAAAAAGAGGCTTATGCTTTTATAATACTGAAATAAGACATTGATTTGTTATTATTACTTTTCCAGAAATGATTCCATCTATTTGCAAAACCACAATTGAACTGAATCACCTTAAATAATATAAATAGGTATCATGAATAAGGTAAAAATTCAGCTGCCCCTTAAAACATGCCTTATTTTCTAGTAAATTTATGTTTATATGCCAATTAAGATGTGAGGTCAAAATTTATTTCATAACCCCAGAAAAGAGCTGAGGAATTGTAGCTAGGAGTGCAAACTGCCAAACATAAGCTCTGACAGCTAAATGTAACCTCCTTCCCCTCCCTCCCATCCTCCCCATTCTGTTCTCTGTGCTTGATCATGCAGAGCTCCATGGGGGAGGAAATGAAAGCTCTCAAGTCCCAGGCAGCCCCATTGAGACTGCTTCACAGGACATTTCTGAGGAGATTTTGTTTGTGAGCCACAGAATTGGATTCATAACAAGATCCATAAGCAGGTCACTGAGGGGGAAACAGAAGCCAGGGACTTGTAGGACAGACTAAAGTGCTTGAAAATTCTTTATGGAGGAAAGACTTCATGGAGATGAATGAAGCAAGAAATAGGAGAGTGGACCAAGCAAAAAGATTGAGGTACAACTTGGCCTTATTTGATTTTTAAAATAGATCAATCCCTGTAAGTGTTGGGCAACTAAAAATAAAAGTTCTCTTCAGAAAGATCAGCCATTAGCAATTCCATTCCAGTAGGGCTAAAGCTGGGTCTCTCAGGTGAGATTTCAGTTGGGCTTCCCATTATGGGATCCTCTGTTTTGCTCCCTTAGGGCTACTTCTCATCGTAAACCTTTCACATTGTCCCTAACTTCCCTATTTTTCAATATTCTCTTCCGTGTTGTCCACTGTGGAGGCCAAAGCAACTCCATCTTGGAAGCTAATCTGTCCACCATGTTGGCTTCTGACTAATTCTTGTTCCGGGAAGGCCTTTAAAACTTCCAGTTTGTCTACTGTTCCTTGTGTAAGAGCAGGTACTGTAAATCCTTCCCTTAGGTAAAATAATCTTGACGTTATCATTATCATACTTCAATTGTCCTATAAATCCCTTCTGGGTTATTCTTTTCCCTGTGGTCTATAATCCCTGGGTCTAGGGGGTAGTTGGGGGGATCCATCATCTTGTCTTGCAGCTGCCTGAGACCAGACATGGCCTCTGTTCATAAATCCCTATTAAATGTTTCTTCCTAAGAAACTGGAGGCCGGAATGGTCATCTTCCAGTAATTCACCAAAATGACGAACACAAAGGAAAAGAGAAAAGGCATCTGTATATGTTCTGTATAACATGGAGTTGTTTAGAAACATGGAGTTGTTTGTTTGGCCACGTATATGTGAATTTCTAAGAAAGACGATATTGTAGACGTAAGGGAATGGGTACTGTTCAAAAAGGAATGCCCCACTAATGCTGCCATGGCAAAACTGGAACACTCTATAGTGCTACCCAGCATGCTGTTGGCAGTGTTGTATAAAAAACAAGTAAGGGCAAGATTCTTGTGAAGAGAATTAATGTGCATATTAAGCACATTAAGCACTCTAAGAAATGAGATACCTTCCTGAAATGCATGAAGGAAAATGATCAGAAAAAGAAGGAAGCCAAAGAGAAAGGTACCTGGGTTCAACCAAAGCACCAGCGTGTTCCACCTAGAGAAATGCATTCTGAAAGAACCAATGGGAAGGAGCCTGAGCTGCTGGAACCTATTCCTTATGAATTCATGACATAGTAGGTGTAAAAAATAATAATAATAAAAGACCTCTGGACTGCAAAAACGTTTCTCTTCATTAAGTAGAAGTGTGGTGTTCCATCCCCCAAATAAATATTTAAAGCAAATTTTAATTGTGTTCTAATTCATTAATGTCTTTACCATTCAAATTTAATGTATTTCTCACTGAAAGATGTGAGGTGGCTTATTGTGCAACAAATTACTCAATTGGTTAGAAAATGGCCAGATATTATTTATGAAATATTTATACTGGTTTGAAGATAGTCCCTCTTGGGACTAAATCATCATGGAAGAAATAAAATAATTACAGAAAAACCCCTAAAAAACAAAAAAACTGAATTTGTCAGCTTCTTTCTTTGGCCCCTCAGCTTCCTCAGACTTTTGGGGGTAGGTTTGCATAGACCTCCCCACTGCAGAACACCCTCTATGAACATTAGTAATATTTCACATTTTATCAAAGACCTCTTTATCATTTTGCCTGAAGATTCTGACTACCCATCAGCCATGTCACTTAACAAGAGAACCTATTATACCCTAATTGTTTCCCCATGAATATGAATGCAGTATGCAATTTGTGGAATAGAAGATAAATGTCCCTCAAAACTGAGCTCAAGAAGCCTTCTTAGAAAGTTTTTCTGACCAGTGTGGCTGCGGGCTCGAGGCCATGTCGGCTCCACCTGCCCAGAACCCATCTGCCACCAGTGCTGGCTTGGAAGACAGGCTTGCTGTCTTCTCTGGGTCTTGGGAAACCTGTACGTCTTAGGACTCGTTCAGGATGAGCATGTTCTGCCCAAGGACTTCTTCAGGAAAGGCACTCCCTCCCAACTAAAGGAACGTTCCTCAAAGCAATCTGAGAAGCGTATCCCACCCGCTTCCAGCTGGGTGGCCGCAGACACCTCAGGCTCCCGCCTCCCTGCATTTTCATGCCCCACAGCAAAAAACATGGGGGGTATTTCTTTCCAGTTATGCCCTGAGCCAAATGTTGAGCTTTTCTGCCCAAGAAGGGCAAAATTCTAGCACCAGCAGGGGTGCAACCCAAGGGGTGGCTAGGGTTCTCACTGCCCTTGGCCATGGGGCAGGCTGGCCTAGACAGAAGGAGGATGTTTTCAGGGTGGAAGTTTCCCCCCACCTAGTCCTGAAGACATAAGGTGCTGTAGCACCTGTGTTCCCATGAGGCCACCGTGGGCCACTCATGACTTCAAAAGGCCCTCAAGGCTCAACTAAGTGTGCTGGTTTCATTCTGAACATGCTGCTCTAAAACACATCCCTGCTGAGCCACAGGAGGATCAGATACTGTGAGCTTCTGGTCTGTTGATGCTCAAGAGCCAGGGCATGTGGGGAAGACTCCAGAACTCCTAACTCTTGCTAACCTTACATCTGGGATTCTTACGCCCTCAGCTGAAGAACTCGATGAATTTCAACTTCGAAGAGGTTCTTCTAACAACTTGGCCATTTCAACCAGGCTTTGCTAAAGTCCTCTGAAATTGGGGGACTGAAAGCCAATTACTTGGATCACAAGTTGCCTGTGAAATCTGCAAGGACCTGCTGTCAGGGCTCATTAAACCCCAAAGTATGGCATCTTGGCATGCAGACTACTCTGACCCAGAGAAGACTGGAAGGCCTTAGTAGCCAGGTTTTGTCCTTCCCTCCTGGTTCCTGCCCCTTTTACTCCCCCAAAGTGAGTCACAGAAACCAGAATTATTTTTCCCCAAGGCAGGTCATAGAAACTAGAACTCCTCTCTCCCAAAGCCAGCCATAAAACATAGCAAGGTCACTCTCTCCCTTCTCCCTGGAAGACCTTCATTCCCAAGGGGTCCTGCCCCATACCCAGGGGAAGGGGAATTGTACAGAACAGCCTTGCTGGGATTCCTCACTCCGTCCGTCACTGTTAGGCCAGATCCTTTGTGTCCAATCACATTTCTGCATGGCTATTCATTCATCAAACCTAAACATAAAAATAAAGGTTTTCCTTTTGGGGGAGGGGGTGGTGGGGGGGGGTGGGAGGGGGTGGGGAAGTTTCTCTGACCTCTTCAGGGAGTGTAATTGTAAGAGCTACATTTATTAAGGTACTTACAGTGTTCTAGTCACCAAAATTTTGATGCATTAAGTCACTGAAAACTTAGAATGGCCTCATGAGAGTAGTACTATTATTGTTTCCATTTTATAGATGGGGAGGCTGAGGTACAGGGAGGTTAAGAAATGTGATCAAACTCACATAGCTGGTAGGGGTAGGGCCTGGCTTTCCAACTACACTGGTTTAGAGCCCGGCTTTCCAACTACACTGGTTTAGAGCCCTTTCTTCTCCTCTGCCACTTGGGTGCTAGACTTAACTCTTGATTTTGGCCTGGTGTCACCTGACTTGTCATTGGAAACTCTTCTCAGTTTTGGTGACCTAGCTTTTGCGTGAACCACTTGGCTCATGGATTCCATGTACATTTGGATTTGTTTTCAGATTATTTTCTTGGCTTGGTGATATAGCATTGCCATTGGCTAAAATTAAACATGACCCCTTTTTTTCTCTTTCCTCCCTTAGCTTTATATTATTGCCTGGCCCAACTGTATAAGGGAGCAAATTTGGATAGGATCCATTCATTCCCACTTTCTAGGGCAGAATGCTGGCAAGAACATGATCAGAGTTGGGTCAGATGATTTGATTTCAGTGTTGAGCCAAATGACTTAGGATTGAGGATGGAGTTCTAGAACCTGTCCGCCTAACTGAAGGCACCATGAGGACATGTACTGTCTCAGCTTTGTTTACCTTTATATCCCCAGCACTGGCATGGTACTTGGCACATACTGAGTGCTCAATAAATGTTTATTGAATGAAGACATGAATTAATGACTGAAGAGTAGGAGGCAATGGTATTGGGCGGACTATGGGGTGAGGTGTCAAAATAAGGCCACTTAGATGCTTAGGCTCAGTGCCTTATCAACCAGGTGCCAGGTCTGTTGGATAAATCTGGCAGATTATCCAGCACTGTGCAGTGAAAAGCACCATCAGATGGCGGAAGACCCTGGATATACTTCCTGCTCCTGGTGTCGTCTAGTGTAACCGAGAGCAAACGGGTTTGTGGGTAGACTTTGTAGAAAAGACAAAGTTAGGAGAACTGGTCAAAATTCCCCAGTCTGCCATTCTTAGAAGCAGAAGTCTGAGGCAGGTCTCTTGTAGCTGTTTTATAGTCTCCCTTTAGCTTCTTTACAGGCAAGGCTAATCATTTGCTTCAGCCTTGCATGGAAGCCTAGACTCTACACACATGCAGGGCATTAGCTGTGGACACATTTGCCCTATTTCCTTTTTTTTTTTTTTTGAGACAGAGTCTCGCTCTGTCGCCGAGGCTGGAGTGGAGTGCAGTGGCATGATCTCAGCTCACTGCAAGCTCTGCCTCCCGGGTTCACACCATTCTCCTGCCTCAGACTCCCGAGTAGCTGGGACTACAGGTGCTCGCCACCACGCCCGGCTAATTTTTTGTATTTTTAGTAGAGATGGGGTTTCACCGTGTTAGCTAGAATGGTCTTGCTCTCCTGACCTCGTGATCCGCCCACCTCGGCCTCCCAAAGTGCTGGGATTACAGGCATGAGCCACCATGCCTGGTGGCCCCATTTCTTTAACTCAACAAGGCACTGTGTACTGAGGTAGCTGGGAATCTTCCTTAATCAGCTTCTATCATCATGCTACTGAAAACCATCACTGCTATCACTTATTGCCTTCTGTGGCCTCTCACACTCTCGCTAGAGATCATGTCTGTATTAGTCTGTTCTCACACTGCTGTGAAGACACACCTGAAACTGGGTAATTTGTGAAGAAAAGAGGCTTAATTGACTCACAGTTCCACAGGCTGTATAGGAAGCATGTTTGGGGAGGCCTCAGGAAACTTACAATCATGGCAGAAGAAGGGGAAGCCAGCACACTGTCTTACATAACAGGAGCAGGAAGAAGAGACTGAAGGGGGAAGTGCTGCACACTTTTAAACAACATCTCGTGAGAACTCACTATCACAAGAATAGCAAGGGGGAAATCCACTCCCATGATCCAATCACTTCCCACCAGGTCCCTCCCCCAACATTGGGAATTACACTTCAACATGAGATTTGGGTGAGGATGCAAATACAAACCATATCAATGTCTTATTTCATATCTGTATCCTCAGTGCCTAGCGAAGTGCCCGGCTTTGGATAGAGTTGATGTTCAAGAAATGCTTATTTCTTGAATAAATGAATGCATGGGAGACATACGACGTGGGCACATACTGATAGGGTCAATAGGGAAAGTGCTAAGCATTGTGTGTCTCTGACACCAACTTTTTTTTTTTTCATGCAAACATATCACCATTTCTATTTTTATTCTCCATTTTATGTTTTGTAAATTGAGTTCTCAGGACTTTTTATTTCATTCTTGTATTTTATTACTATGGATATATTTTGTGCTTGAATAAAGGCAGGCATTAAAGATATTGAGAATTTTAACTACAAATTTTTTAATAAATAGGGAAATTTTGCATTTCACCCTTAGAAATACAAATCTCGAGAGAAAACCTGGGGTGAATAAGTAGAATGGATCATCTTGATCCTTCCAAAAATAAAAAATTAAAAAAACTTTTAAGCCTTATTCGTTTGACTTATGATGTTGAAATTATGACCCAAAATATTAACTTTTGTTATTACCATATATATTTTTTCAGTTAATTCAGCCTGAACAATGAATTTGGATGATTAAATTTGCATGCCTGAATATGAGGCCTGCTCTTGAATGTGAAAAATACCGAGGGACAGGAATAGCAGAGGTAATTAAAATGATCCCCAGACCTATACCTCTAATTTCAATAATTTATCTCAGTATCTCACACTAAGATTTTTAGTAACAGGTAAGCAGTCAACTGACTTGAGTGCCGTCTTCCCTAGTCCCCGTTCACCCTCCCACAGAGGTCCTGACCTGCAGTGCAGTGGTCACAGCTTGGCAGCGGGAGCTACAACAGGAAACAGATTCCAGTTAGTTCACACATTTCCCAGTCAGCTCCTGGAATAACTGAGAGTCAGCTGTAACAAATCTGGCTTTTATCTCAGAGGCAAATAATGCCAGGCATCAACTCTGTATTTATTTTCTCTCTCAAGACCATCCCCCACTATAATATTTCATTTCTATTACTTTAAAAATAATCAAATAAAAATAAAGCTTTATTTTTTCTGGCCCCAAATACCTTGCCTTTTATCCAGAGAAATAAAAATCTTAAGAGCAGTTTGGCAATAGAGCATATTTTTTGGATTTAAGTGTGACACCTGGGATGACTATATTTATCTTTTTTTCTGACTTGTTTTGCATTTAAGAAATGAAAGAACTGGTTCTGATTCATTACTTGCAAATACACTGGAGATTTACTGCTCTGTCAGGGTAAATTATTTTACATAATGAGTATTTGCAATTGTACCTTCCCCTTGCCATCCATGGAGGAGGGACTTTTTTGTTCTCTTGGCCTGAAACTGGGCCTCGGTTGTGCCGAATGAAGGGCGGGGAGGCGAATGGTAGCAGCCAAGTTGAAAACAGGGCAGATTACTCTAAGTTAGAAAAGATGAGGGAGGAGAAGGGTGGACAAGGAGATTCAAGGGCAGAGATGCAGGAAGGGAGGAGAAATATGGGGAGGGGAAGAGGATGATGAAGAGTTGCTGATAGTGAGACTTTGGATGCATCATGTGCTGAGGCTGGATTCCAGGAAGTCCAGCTTTATGCAGGTTATGCTACTAAACATAGAGGGTTCAGCATTTATAAGAGTATGACCATTCTCACTATAAATATATACAAAATCTTCATGACTTTTTTACTCATGTCTTTTCTTTAGTGTATTTTTGCATTTTTAAAATTCTGTTGAGCAACTCAAGCAACTTAAACAACAATGATAGATATATTGCCTTTATAACATACAATTCTATTGAGGGTGAAATTTAATTTTTATAGTCTGGCATTAGAGTGGCTTCTTTCAGGAACTAAGTATACTTTCTCCTTTAACATATTTATATATTTATAAATTTTTATAAGTCGAGAAATCTTCGTTAAAAAAATCAGCTAAGTCCCAGTCTGTACTCTGAAGGTACTATTACACAACAACATTAACATAATTTTGATACTATTCTAACGTGAATATCTTTTCCTTTTCCTTTTTTTAATTAAAAAAACAGATTCCAGGGTTATTTTTTTTTTTGCACTGGTTTCTAACATAATTTTAAAAGTCTGTTTTTATCGTAGTTTTAAATTCGTCCCTCCTTGTCATTAATTTGTTTGTTTCAGGGAGGGTATTTTTGCTCTTGCTACTGCTTGTTATTACATTCTGTAGGTTTCTATGCAATAAGGTAGCTTTTGTCTAGTGCGCAGCATAGGGCTTTGTTTACAGCAGAATAAATGTTAGTGTACTAACAGCGTTCCCTAACTACTTCTAGGGGACAATGGGTTTGATGGCTTTTTCATATGTCAACTTGGTGAGGCTGAATTATAGTCCCTAGTTATTCAATCAAACACTAATTTAGGTGCCACCATGAAGGGATTTTGCACATTAAAGCCTCTAATCAGTTGACTTTAAATTAATCAAGAGATTATCCTGGGTGACCTAATTAGGTGAGCCCTGTCAAAGAAGCCATCCCTTGTGCTTAGAGACTGCAAATGGCTGCTGGGTCCACAATTCCTCTCCCCCTACTCTGAATCATGGGGTTCTGGTCTGCTTATCACTTTCCCTACCTGATGGCCAATAAGCCTCAGCTGTGCCTGTGGAGTTCCAACTTACTTAGGATCTTTCCTTCCCAACTGCCTGTGGAAGGAGCTTTAGCCTGTGCCCGTGGGTAACTGCTTTCTCATTTCTTCTCTAAATGTCTAGCCTATAAACTTTTATAAACTTTAGACTTGTTTAACCACCCTCATGATGGGGTAAACCAATTCCTTGTAACAAATACATATACATGTGCGCACACACACACACACACACACACAAACACCCCTACTGGTTCTGCTTGCTTGGTTGAACCCTGACTCAGAGAGTGGGTATCTGATTCCTTCTCTTTTCTCCCCAGTGACTCTCATTAAGTTTAGTTCTCAGTAAACTTAACTGAGAGTGAATGATTTCTGGAATCTTCAAGGTCTAAAATGCAGTCTGCCTACCTGAAGTATAATTTTAATAAACTTATAGGCTTTGGCCAAACTGGTGTACCTTGAGAGTTCAGTGTTTCCTTTTTCATTTCAAATGTTTTCCTTTTTAATTTTTTTGTTTCCCCCCTTCTTTCGATAAAAGGAAAACAGCTAAAGATTTTGAACATATTTGTCCTAGTTTCCCTCTCATGTGAGCAAGGAGACTGTGGACCTAGAAGGGACTGCTCCTGTTGGAGCTCCAAACAGCTCCATCTCAGCCAGTGAAAGATGCTTGGGGGTTGAGGGCTGATCTTATCCGAGGGTGCTGGGACAGGAGGGTCTGTGTCATGTAGTCCCATCTTTAGTGGGAGGTCAACATTCTCTCCAGCCCCCTCACTTGTCCTGTTGAGGAGATAAGGATAAAGGGCAAATAATAAAGTCACTAAATGGGTGGTATGGAAAGTAAGAAATATAGCTTTTAATTGGAGGAATGGAGAAATTGGAAATAGTAACAATATCTTTCTGCCTGTCTGCTTTCTTTCCGTCCCTCCTCCTTCCCTCCCTGCCTATTCTTCCTTCCTTCCTTCCTTTCTTTTTCTCCCTCTCATATTTTTCCCTCCATGCAGCAGTTATGGTGAGGTAAGTTGTGATAAGATGGGTTGGAAAATACTTCTCAATGTCAGGTTATCAGAAACTTGGAGGGCCAAGCAATATGTGGTCAGGATGAAGGTTGGGTTGGGGATTGACTGACATGTGAGGAAAGGAAGCAGGAAGTGGACAGTTTGAGCCTACTTTGATCAGTGACTTGGCTAAAGACATTTGCTTATGTTTATTTCTGCTTGTTTCTATGTTGGGAGGCTGATGCTGGGAATACCCCCAACCTAGAGGCACCTTTGGGAAGAAGTAAGACCACAGTGGGACCCAGATGGGAGGGGACAAAAGCTGGCCATCATCCAGACCAGTGTCAAAAGGCAAGAGAGATCCTGAGCCTCATAGCTAGCTCCCACTCAGTTCACTGGGGTGGGATGCAAGCAGACTCAGGCACCAGGACCCAGAGCACATTTTCCTGGAGTGTCTTCTTACGTGGATCTCTGGGAGAACACGGGGTGGGTGAACTGCCATGGTGCTGGAGGAAGTGGCTGGCCATGGTCATGACAGACAGATGGTCTTGGATTTAGAGACTCAGGATCCTGTCTGTCTCTTGGTTGCATGACTAATGGGAAGGTGTTCTACTTCTGGCAGATTGGCTGGCTGGGACAACAGGAAAGTCACTCCAAAGATGTCTTATTTTACTTAGTGCTAATCCTACTGCATTTACTTTATAGGAGCAAAGTAAATAGAGAAATAAGAGGTATAGAAGATTACCTAGACTTCTTTTGGGGTGCCTATTTAGTTTGGCTTGTGGTGAAGAATAATTCTGAGGAACAATCTGCTAGAGAGATTTCAGAGAGATTAAGGGGATTATTAAAATGTTCTTCCTTGGTTATAGCAGAGGTTTGTAACACTTTTAAATCACTGTCAAGAAAACAAAGGGATGTCTTACTAGGTAATGTTGTATGGAATACATAGAGCAGGACATTTTAATATTAATCTCTGTTTTACCTCCAGGAACACCAAATGATGGAGCAATTGTATTATGCACCCAAAAATTATAGTTTATCGTAAAAGGGTCACATGCTCCATTGCCTTACAAGAGAAATTGTATTTGAATTATAAGGCATTTCTAAACCTTGTGAATGATTGGTAGGAGGTGTAGTCTTTTGTAACACAAAAAGCCGCTGACTAGAATTACAGTTCCCATTAACAGGAATGTAAGTGAAATAATTTTGTTTCAACAGTCATATCCTCAGGGCGAATGGGTCATAGGAAGTGATTAAACTGAAAACATGAACCCAGTAATAATCACTATATATGTATCCCCTGTGGATGACCTCCCTTTTTTTTCCCTCAGAACTTTAGCATTCTCTGACATTTACCATTGTATAAAGATATACTGATAACAATAATAAGGTGATTGAATATGCCATTAGATTTTTTCACTATAAAAGTATTCTCAGCACAGGAAACTGCACATTGATATTCTTTTCTAAATTGAAATATTATACACAGGGCAAAAGGATTAGATAGATGTAGCAAATAATTTGATGGCAAGAAAAATACCATACATCAGCAACAATGAACTTTTGTAGTAAAAATACAAGTATGGTAATAATAAAAACAATGCTTTGCAAAGTTATAGGGCATATATTTGAATCAGAACAGCTCTTCAAACACAAAATAATGGAAATGTTATGAATGTTTATTTAAACTAGTTATTCTGACCTGATAATCCTGAACAATTGGCAAAAATTGGAATTTATGCTTTAGCTCATAAAAAGGAGGTTCTACTTCAGAAAATTATATATGTCTTCAGAGCAATATGACTCTCCAAAGCTGCTTATTTCTAGTGTATTTTCGGAGTTGCTTTAGCTTGGGCTACAATGCCACTCTGGATTTTTATCGCTAGGATTAATCCCAACATTATCTGCTCTCTATTGTACCCTCCTTGCAGCTGGGTGCGGAGAAACACCTCCTCTGACAGATGTAACTAGCTGATTTGTATACATTACACATGTGCCAACAGTTGCCTACAGCCTTGTGTACATTTCAGGGTCAACACAGGTGTTGAGTGAGGAACAAGAGCAGGGAGCTAGGCATGGATGGAGATACAGAGATGCAGAGGCAAGCACAGCAGGCAGCTAATCTGGAAATGGCCATTCAGATGCAAGGAGAAACCAAAGGCATGAGATATATCAGAATCAAGCCCCAGTGATGGAATAGAGAGGAGAGCTGTGCTAGGGGGAGAGGGTGGTGAAAGCCAGTCAGGAAACTTCCACTAGGAATCCCTTCTCCTCCACCAAACAAATTCTTGCATAATGTAGAAGGGAGAGGTTGCTTAATTCAAGATGTTTGTTGAATAAATGAATGAGTGAATGACTTGTCCTCTCCTCCTGCTCATTCCATTTAGGCATTTCTAAACTTCTGTTCTAAGCTGTCATCCTTTATCTTTCCCTCAGGTAATCACCTCTTCTTCCTGGATTGAACTTTGTGATACCATGTGTATAGCTTCCAGAACTTGTTCTTCAGAACTTATTTCTCTCTTTTGAACTTCAGATCTGAATTTCCATTTGTTTGTTGTATGTCCTAAAAGTCCTTCCAATTCATCATGCCCAAGAGGGAATTAATTTCCTTCCTCAAGTCTGATCTTCCTTTTCCTTTGTTCTGTATCTTAAATTTCATGGTCCTGCCTTTCCTTGATTAACTCAACCTTGAAATGTTGTTGTTATCTCCCTTACTTCTTGCATCCAGTTAGTAAGAAACCATGTTCATTTTCCCTCTTCAAGATTTCTTGACTCATTCCCTCTGTGCCATTCCCATGGATAATGCCCTAGTTCAGAACTTTATTATCTCTACATTGTTATTTGAATTATCTCCTGAAACACCCATGGCCATGTCATTCCCCACACGAAGTGCTCAGCAGAGCTACATGAGGATGCTGGCTTACCAATTCTCTGCAAAGTCCAAAAGAACCCAGTCTCTCAGGGTGAGACAGGACTCACATTTGAGGATGTTTTACAAAACTTACTACTGCAAAATCCTTTTAAAAGTTCAATATATTCTAGAGATGGAGGTGCTTCTGACTTGATTTAGCCATGACCTAATTGTCTTGGTGAAAGCTATTAATATGCTGGAAGGAATTCCTTCAGGTCCCTTCCTTCCCATAATGAATTTTTTAAGGGCAACGTTCAAAATCAAGGTCAGCACACAAAGGCATCAGTTGCCTTATGGTACTAGTTAGAGGTTTTAAGCCAATTTGACTCTGGGTTAATTTTTTTTTCATGTAAAAACTAGCTGTAGCTAATTTCATTAAAAAAATCACAGTACGCATAATACAGGAGACCTAATGACATTTCCCCCCTCAAAGCAGTACCCAATAGATGGCCATAAATGTCTGAAGTGGTCGTCCTAAGGCACTGGGCACTGGGCACAGAAGGGGTTTCTGGACCATGAACGAGCTGTCTTCTGCCTTTATAATATGTAACACTTTGTCTACTTTTCTCCATTACCGCCTTGGTTTCTTTTTCTTTATCTTTTATTTTTTTGAGATGGAGTCTCGCTCTGTCACCCAGGCTGGAGTGCATTCGTGCGATCTCAGCTCACTGCAACCTCTACCTCCCAAGTCCAAGCAATTCTCGTGCCTCAGTCTCCCGAGTAGCTGGGATTACAGGTGTGCACCACCACATCTGGCTATTTTTTTTTCCTATTTTTACTAGAGGCAAGGTTTCACCATTTTGGCCAGGCTGATTTTGAACTCCTGACCTCAAGTGATCCACCCGCCTTGGCCTCCCAAAGTGCTGGGATTACAGGTGTGAGCCACTGCACTCAGCCAGTTTCTTTTTCTTTAGTGACATTTTCTCCCTTTTGGACTATCTAGCTTAGGTTAGCTTTTAAAATGTGTTTGTCTCAGTAAATTAAAACATTGAATTATATTGACTAGGGCTCTTAAGTGCGTATTATTGTATTCTAATTTTAAGAATACTGTATACATATACACAATATATTCTGGCAATTCAGCCAGGTACCTCATTCTCAAACCAACAAGCATTACAAAATGTGTGCTTTGTTCCTAGTGAAGAGTAGGCATAAGTTTTTTTTTTTTTTTTTTTGTTTATGAAAGGATATTTGGGTTTGGTAAGGTGCTTGTTTTCTTTAATAATTGGAAATAGAAACTTAAGAGTAGTAAAGAAACTGATTTAAAACAAGAAAGGAGGTGGAAGGGTCCCAGTGGAGTGAGGTTAATTCCCTGTTGTGGAATTTGGGTTTCAGGTGCCTAAGGCACAGGGAAGCAGAAATGTTTGTGTAGTTTTCTACAAGTACTTGACAGTCCCTAGGCAAAGTGGGATTGAAGGAGGGAAACACCAGGCCACCATCTCTCTGCCCTTAGACATGTAAAATGCACCTGCTTAATTCAAGGCATGAGGATGCATATCTCATGGAGTCATGAGTATTAACACTTGCAGTCTCAGAACTTTTCTAGGAAACACACTTTATGAAGCAGAATTGTAGATTTATCCCACTTTAAACATGTCACATATCAAAATCCGATTTTTACAAAACAAATTAAGCATTAATAACTTGCTTTATAAAAAGATTCACCATATGATTATTTAAAATGCAGACTCTCCTAGCATATTTCATATGTGCTACCTTTTAAATTTTATTTTATTTTACTTTATTTAAGTTCTGGGATACATGTGCTGAATGTGCAGGTTTGTTACACAGGTATACATGTGCCATGGTGGTTTGCTGCACCTATCAGCCCGTCATCTAGGTTTTAAGCCCCACATGCATTAGGTATTTGTCCCAGTGCTCTCTCTCCCCTTGCTCTCCACCCCACGACAGGACTCAGTGTGTGATGTTCCCCTCCCTGTGTCCATGTGTTCTCATTGTTCAACTCCCACTTATGAGTGAGAACATATGGTGTTTGGTTTTCTGTTCCTGTGTGTGTTTGTGAGGATGATCAGCTTCATCCGTGTCCCTGCAAAGGACATGAACTCATTCTTTTTTATGGCTGCATAGTATTCCCATCAAGCTACCACTGACTTTCTTCACAGAACTAGAAGAAACTACTTTAAATTTCATATGGAACCAAAAAAGAGCCTGTATAGCCAAGACAATCCTAAGCAAAAGAACAAAGCTGGAGGCATTACGCTACCTGACTTCAAACTATACTGCAAGGCTACAGTAACCAAAACAGCATGGTACTGGTATCAAAACAGATATATAGACCAATGGAACAGAACAGAGGCCTCAGAAATAACACCACACATCTACAACCATCTGATCTTTGACAAACCTGACAAAAACAAGCAATGGGGAAAGGATTCTCTATTTAATAAATGATGCTGGGAAAACTGGCTAGCCGTATGCAGAAAACAGAAACTGGAGTCCTTCCTTACACCTTGTACAAAAATTAAGATGGATTAAAGACTTAAATGTAAAACCTAAAACCATAAAAACCCTAGAAGAAAACTTAGGCAATACCATTGAGGATGTAGGCATGGTCAAAGACTTCATGACTAAAACACCAAAAGCAATGGCAATATGTGCTAGCTTTAAATAATGGTAACTACCCAGAACTTTCAGGAGCACCTTGCAGAGAGTGAGGAGGAGCTCTAGTTGCACATATGAACTTGGTACAAACTTGCTTCTATGTGATAATGATCTGGATAAAGGGCATCCTCAGATGATCCTGCAATCCCTGCTGGGCCAAGAGTTTAAGCAAAGTTTTAGAACCTGCAGTTTCTGTAGAGGTGTGATTTCTGCTGTTGCGACAGAACCAAAAACGAGGAGTCAGGCTCTGTCAGCTAGCTTCCTTTCTCTGTCTTTCTCTCTGACACTCAAGAAGGAAATACTATTTTCTCCTGATTTGAACTTTTCTCTAAATCTATTAGTAAAAAAGGGTAAAACAAACGATGTCTTTCCTTTGTCCCCTCTCTAGTAAAGATGGCCTGAAAGGAGGTAAAGTGTAAGAAAATAAGGAAATCAAGGGTATATAATGACTGTATAAATTAATCTGAGAACTTATTTTTTAAGAATCTTAATGGTTTTATCTATGATGCACTTAAAAACTCAGATTTTTTAACTATGTTTTTATTTCTCTTCCTCCTTACATTTTTAGCTCCCCAAACACTTGACCTTTTTATATTTTACTTTTGAAATAACATTTCCTTATAATTTTAATTACAAAATACTTGGGAAACATAAACCCAAAAAGCAAAGGAAAAAACTGTAATCCTGCCATTTAAAGGTAAGCATTTTAATATACACACTTACAATCTTTTTTTTTTTTTTTGAGACGGTCTCACTCTGTTGCCCAGGCTGGAGTGCAGTGGCATGATCTCAGCTCACTGAAACCTTTGCCTCCCAGTTTCAAGTGATTCTCCTGCCTCAGCCTCCTGAGCAGCTGGAACTACAGGCACATGCCATTACATTCGGCTTATTTTTGTATTTTTAGTGGAAATGGGGTTTCGCCATGTTGGCCAGGCTGGTCTTGAACTCCTGACCTCAGGTGATCCGCCTGCCTTGGCCTCCCAAAGTGCTGGGATTACAGGCATGAGCCACTGCCCCTGGCCTACAATCTTTTATTTTTAAAATCATAGAAAAATATATCAGTTAGCTATAATTCAAAAATACTACATAACAAACTACCCTCAAACATAGTGAGATACAATAATAACCCATTTTATTCTCGTGTTCTTGGAAGAGTTCAGGTTAACTGCATATTGGTCAGTTTGGACTTGGCTTGGCTGAAACTCTGCTTCATACTGCAGGTCCAATTATACCTTGGTCCTCACCGAAGCTGGGCTCAGGTATGCTCCATGTATATTCACTTTTGAGTCTAGGCTTAAAGAGCAGTGTATTAGCTCAGGCTGCCATAACAAAATACCATAGACTGGGTGACTTAAATAATAGAATTTATTTTCTCACCATTCTGGAGGGTGGATACCCAAGATCAGCCTGCCAGCATGGTCAGGTTTTGGTGAAGGCTGTCTTCCTGTCTTGCAGATGGCCACCATCTTGCTGTGTGCTCACATAGGGCCTTTCCTCAGTGTGTGCACTCAGGGAGAGAGAGAGCAAACTCACCAGTGTTTCTTCTTATAAGGGCACTAATCTTACCATACCAGGGCCCTACCCTTATGATCTTATCTAAACTTAATTACCCCTAGAGGTCCCATCTCCACCCCCATCACATTGAAGGGTAGGAATTCAATATGTGAATTTGGGGAGCACATAAACAGTCCATAAGAGGCAGCTCATCTAATGGCTATGGCGGAAGCACGCAAGCAATAACTCGAGCATGTTTCGAGTCTTCTTGCATCACATCTGTTAAGATCCCAT
The DNA here is from genome assembly GCF_028858775.2 of Pan troglodytes. NCBI lineage: Eukaryota > Metazoa > Chordata > Mammalia > Primates > Hominidae > Pan > Pan troglodytes. Next base: position 37,769,768 of record NC_072408.2, on the reverse strand, counting down.
TGGCCAAAGCAGATCACAGAGGAGCCAAGAGTCAAGGGGTGGGGAATAGCAAAAGTGGGAGGAGCAGCCTAGTTGCATGGCAAAAAGAGTAGAATAAGGAGGCGTGAAGAACTGGGGCCAATAATTCTATCTACTGTGTATATGTATACATTTTCATTAAAACAATGATAGCAATATTGAGAATTATGGCTAACATTTATATGCTAAGCTCTGTTGAGTGCTTTAAATGAACTCATTTAAACTTCAACCTCAGTCCTATAAACTAGGTAGTATGAATAGTCTCATGTTTATAGATAAGGAAATAGAAGCATAGAGAAATTAAGTAACTTGCTGCAAGTTCAGGGATGTGGACAATGACAGGTTTGCTGTAGACCCTGTGTTCTTAAGTACTATATTAAGTAGTAAAATCTCCCCTTTGCCCTCTTCTCACACCACTAATCCTATTCCACTTCTCACAGGTAACTTTCTGTCAATAGTTTGGGTTATAAACTTTAGATCTGTCCATGTGCAAACTATACGTACATATATTATATGTATATTTGCACATATATGTGCATATATATACAACTAATAATATAACAGTTGTGTGTGTATATATATACACACAACTAGTTATGCACAACTAGTTAGTTGCTGTGTATATATATACACAACTAACATATATACATACATATATATACAACTAACATGTTGTATCTTGTATATATGTATGTTTATACAACTAACATACATACATATACTATATATACAACTAACATGTTAGTTGTATATATAGTATATGTATACATACATCTACTATGTGTGTATATACTATATGTATACATACATCTATGTGTGTATATACTATATGTATACATACATCTACTATGTGTGTATATACTATATGTACACATACATCTACTATGTGTGTATATACTATATACATACATCTACTATGTGTGTATATACTATATACATACATCTACTATGTGTGTATATACATACACACAACTATATACATATATACACACAACTAACATATACACATATATGTTGTGTGTATGTATATTTACATATTATAGATACATATGTACACACATTCAAGTAACAAAATCAGACCATGCTATACATATTAAATATTTTTATTTTGGCAACCTCGTTTTTCATCTCCAAAAACCCTTTCTTGCTCCTTTTTCTTGATAATCTGTTGGGAATACTAATCTTACTTTTCTCGAGTTTTTGTTCTTTTATTCTAGCTTTGGAGTTTACTGCTTATTCTGGCACCCAGGGAAAGCACAGGCGAAGTTATTATTTCTTCTTCTTGGTGCATCTGTTTTTCTCAAAGATTGAAAAGAAATTTATATTATTAAAACAAGCAGCTCTACAAAGTGAAATTCAGAATTTACAAGTATGTTATAAAAGAGGCCTTAAAGAGGGTTAGAAGAGGGGTTGAGTGAGTAGGGAGGGTGGCCTTTGGTGTGTCCCGTCTTCGGAAGCGCTGGGTCCTTCTCTTCATCCTTGCCTCTATGGGCTATTGTAGTCCATGGATCTAAGCATTTGCAGCCAAAACATTTCACTCCCAGGGTGGAAGGACCTGGCCAGCCAAGGAATAGCAGGAGTGTTGTGTGTGTGGGTGGGATGGGTAGAGATGGTCTTCTCCAGCTTCTTGAGGGGCTTTGGAAGCTCCCACAGCAGCACCCAGGACTAGCGAGTCTACAGTCTTTTCTTTGGTGAGCTTGCTCCCACCTTCTGAGACAAAAAGCATGCTCCACTCTCCTCTGAATAAGCCCTTTCCAGAATCCTACAACCATTTAGCCAAACTTCATTTGTTTCCAAGAAAAATATAGGTGTGCTTTTCCCTCTGTCAATATTTGACTTTGTTTTAGAGCTGATTTTACTAGTTTAAGCTTTGGGATTTGGGGGAAATGTTTAAGAAGCAGGGTATATAAAGAATATCTGCCTCTACAGAACAGGCTTAACTTAGAGGTTCAGCTCTCAAGCTTGTCAAACTTTTCTTCAGTGGATTCCAAAGTAGACAATGCAATATCAACATGTAGTTCAGTGTAAAAATTGTTTCTCATTTCCCCAGTCTTTTCATGAAATGTTTAATGATGGAGCATCACATGATTTGTCTCCCTGAGAGTGAATACCCTGGAAAGGAGAGAAAACTATAAGTCCTTCATATTACTTTTGTTTTCATTTGGCCTTTTGAACAGACAAATTAAAATCTTAGGGGATTAATTGAGGTGGGGCTTAAGGAGATGGGTACATGTGGGAGGGAAGGAAATTAACACTCAGTACCTACTGGGTGCCAGGTGTTAAATCAGTGGCTTCATAAGTGTTCACAAGATATCTCAGTCTTTACAAGAGGCAACAAGCATGCAGGTTGCTGGTGTTAATGGCAGGATTCTTAACTCTTTGTCATGTAGCTGTGTAGCACCCTTCCACTTGACTATATATGGGCTCTGTGACTTGCTTTGACCAAGTGAATGCAAGCAAATGTGATGCAAGCAAGGGATGAAAAAATATTGTGTGATTGGTGTGGAAGTTAATCAGACAAATTGGGTCATTCTTGTCATACCCAATTAAAATAGGGGCAAGAGACCAGGGAGAGAAAGCACTCAGGGCATGTAGCATTGATCCAAGAATGTAATTTTCTGCAAGCCTGGCTGCTGAAACTGCCTATTGTAATCTGAAACTGGTTTTATCTAATGTTACTGAAACAACCTGCTGCTGCTCTAAGACTAGTTCTATCTATGGCTGTCACTCACCAATCAGAGCTTGCCTGCTCCCTAAAACTTTACTAATGCCAATGAACTTTCTTTCAAAACAATTCATATTTCTCCTTTTTATAAAACCTCCAACTGCCTCTTTGTTCTTTGGACATATGGAAGACTACCAAGTCTGTGTGTATGCCCCAGATTATAATTTTCTTGCTTTCCAGATAAACTGTTTTAAATTTAGAGATTTGTCTCTATATTTTGACTTTGACACTGGGCTTGTTCTCTTTCAGCATCTTTGCCATGTCATTAGAACAAGCCCAGGCTAGCCAGCTGGAGGTTGGGAGACATACGAAGCAGGACAAAATGGCCCCAATTGTGCAAGCTGAGGCCATCTTAGATCAACTAGCAGGTAGTCTAGCCCTGGCAGAGCCAACCACAGACTCATGAGCAGGCCAGCCACATTGCAGGCACATAGATGTGTACAACTAAGCCTGATTGAGCTCAGCTCGATCACCTGAACCCCACAAACTCATGAGCTAAATAAATGTGAATTGCTGTCTGCCACTGAGGTTTGGTGGTTATTTGTTATGCAGCATTATTGGGGCAATAAATAACCAGTGCTGCAAGGTTTGTGTTATTAATTGTTTTTTTAATAGCTGAAGACAATGAGGCTCAGAAAGGTTAATTAATATACCTAAGGTCACATAAGAAAGTGGCTGGGTCAGAGTGTGATCCAAGGTCTTCTGATGACCCCAAATTACATTCAAGGGATTAGAGCCAGGAAAGATGATATGATAAATTCATAATTTCTAAAACAATAAGCTTATGCTCCTCCTGGTCCCAATGCTGATCCTTTAAAACATAGTCAAATATGAATACAACCTAAAAGTAGATTAGCTTTGAGGGATGTAAAGCTATTAAAAAATGTAGTGTATTTCTTGCATTTACTAAATTTGTTTTTCCTTTTACATACTTTAAGTTGAAATTGCTCCTCACTCAAGTCCTCACCCCTTTCTATTTATGTGATATATGCCATGAAGACTATGTAAAAACATAAAAGGAACTCTTACTTTTCTTAGGTGAAGAAAATAAGAGTGTTATGTAGTTTTCTCTGTTGGCATAAATGAGCAGATTAAGCATAAGTAGGAGATTCAGCATATCTCTATTTCCCTGACACAGAAATAGTGTGTTTGACCACTTTTTTGTGTGTTTTAGTATATTTTTGTCAACAGTCTTTTATTATATATATAAAAAAACCCATCTCTATTCCTTATAGAAGTTTTAAAATCATTTCACAGCTGAGTGGAACCCTAAACAGAGCTATCTTAGTGTAATGAAGCAGAAAACGATTGCTTCTTAACAAGACTGGTATATGGTGACAAACAGCTCATAAAAATCCCATCTGCCACAAAATGCCTCTATTTTAGTTGCCTCAGAATCTAAATAGTATATTTCCCATTTCTTTTCAGAAACAACAGAGGAAATATAAAGCCTTCACCACCATCAAATTGTCCTGTGACAAGAAAAGCACTTAGCTCTTAATGTACTGATGTGGCTCATTCATAGGACCACACATGTCTGGTGATGCCCTTTAAAACTGTGCTGGGATTTTCTCCTTCCAGCTCTTCCATACTTGCCCCCACGCCCCCACCCCCCGACCCCCACCCCTGTCGCCATTGCAGGCTCCAAAAGAGTCATACAATAATACAATGCCATTTTTTGATGTTTTAACATCAAAGAATGCTCTGTATATCAGTCAGCTTTAGATTTTGTTTAGTAAAAACAAAAGACAACTCCAGAGTTTGCAGAGATGAAGAAATGGGACCATTTGCAGAATCAAATGATTTTATGAAAAACCATTTGTATTTTGTGGGGAAGGTGTTGTTGTTGATTTCTACTTACGGCTTTAGATGACAACTATGTGTATGTGTATATGTATATCTGTTTTCCTTGGGTGGCTTTTTCAAAGTGTTTTCCCATCCCCTACTAATTCCACATACTTATCTCAACCAAACAGCTTTGTTTTTGAAACACTGAAGCTCAACTTGATAAAAATATAAAATAAAAATTCCAATGGTTTTGTTGAAAACCAGGCCATTCACCTTTGTACAGAAAATAAATGTACTAGAGATTTTAACAGCTTTTCAAAATGCCATGTATCTATAGGTAATCTAGTATGACTTTTAAAATGTGAATATATTACTTTGTGAAAGATTTGTAAACCAACTTCTTTAGTTAGAATATAAAATACAATAGGTAGTGGCTTATTTAAATACTTATTTACTTTTAAAAGAAGCTGGGAAGTTTTCTTTGAAAGGACCAATGCAAACTGATATTTAAATACATTTAACTTTCAAGTAGAACGGTGTGAAATTTTCTGGTCTTCTGAAGATACTACTGGCTCTCATGAAGTGGCAGTGGCTCAGTTCCCATCTTACTTCACACCAGGTGGAGCTTTTTCCCAAAGGATATAGCACGCTTGGTTTCCATCATGATTGTAATATTCACTGAGTGATTACTATGCCACTGACTCGCAGTATCTCACTTAACCTCACAGGAAATTTCTGAGGTTGGTACTATTACACTCCATGACACAGAGGGAGATATGCAGGTTAAGAGAGGGTGAGGTCACACGGAGGCCACACCGCTGGTCAGTGGCGGAACCAAGGTTTGATTCCCAGTCTCTTTCCATTAAGTTGCATTGCCTCATGGAATAGGCAGAGGGATGAATGCAGCAGAAAGAGCACTGAATTGTGAGTCAGGAAGCCTGGGCTTTTACCTTTTTTTCAGCCAATAGCTGTATAACTCTAGGAATGGAATGTCGTTGTCATTTCACATTGATGAGAGGGCTGGACCAAATGCTGCCAAGGCTCCATAAAACTCATAGGTCTATGACTTAAATGGACATTGCTATATGAAAGCATGCATACTGAAGTCCAGGAGCTCAGTAATTATCTCCTATGTATATCAGCCAAATAAAATGCTCCAGTTCTTCGCCTACTTAAAAAAGACATTAAATATTACTGAAAATCCAAATAGTTTGCTTATTCATTCTCCTGTTGATAGACATTTTGGTCATTTCCAGTTTGGGGCTATTCTGAATAAGGGTGCTAAGAACATTCTCGTGGAAATATTTTGTGAATATGTACACTCATTTCTCTTGGATTTACAACTGGGCGTGATACCTACTCATTCAATACATATTTACTGAGCAACTGCTATGTGCCAGGGACTGCTGTTAGCATTAGCAATAAGATGGCGATTAAGCTGAAAAGATATCTGCGCTCATGAGGCAAACAATCTAATGGGAGCAGGTGATAAACATTATGAAGAAAATGGGGGCGATGTGAGGAAGAGTGAGTAGGTGATGGTGAGGAGGTAGTGAGGAGGGAGCAGAAGATTGTTATTTCACACAGAGTGGTCAAGGAAGCCCTCTCTGAGATGACATTTGTATTAGTTCGTTTTCACACTTCTGTTAAAGACATACCCAAGACTGGGTAAATTATAAAGAAAAAGAGACTTAATGGACTCACAGTTCCACATGGCTGGAGAGGCTTCACAATCATGGTGGAAGGCGAAAGGCATGTCTTACATGGCAGCAAGCAAGAGAGAGAGAGAATGAGAGCCAAGCAAAAGGGATTTCCCCTTATAAAACCATCATATCTTGTGAGACTTATTTGCTCCCATGAAAATAGTATGGGGGAAACTGCCCCTATGATTCAATTATCTCCCACTGAGTTCCTCCCACAACATGTGGGAATTATGGGAGCTACAATTCAAGATGAGATTTGGGTGGGGACACAGCCAAATCATATCAACATTGAACTGAGACCCCAAATACTGGAGGAGCTGGCCTTGTGAAGAGCCCATGGAAGAGCTCTCAGGTGGAGGAAAAAGCATGGTACAATAGGTAGAGTATAATCGGTATTTAGCAAAGATCCATAGAATTTCAGTCCCAACAGGGTCCTTAGACACCACCTAGCCTATGCCTTTTCACTCTGCACATGAGAAAACTTAGGCTGCATTCTCAGTTAATGGTGGGGTCAGGAATAGAGCCACGTTTTCTGGGTCCAACTCCCAGCTCTTCTTCTGTTAGCCTGTACCAGCCACCTCTACTGCCTTTCTTGATTGCTTACTCTGTGCCAGACACTGTATTGAGCCTGTTACTCCATTTTCTCACATAAGCTTTACGATACCTTGTGGTATAAGCATCATCCCAACCATTCTGATTACAAAACAAAGGCTCGGAGAAAGTTTAGTAACTTGTCACGTAAGTTACCAAAGAAAAGTTACTTGGAGAAAATAAAGGTTTGGGGAAGTTTAGTAATTTGTCACATAATTTTAATAAATGGTAGAGCTTAAATTTGATCTCAGATCAGTTCACCCCAAAGTCTGGACCTTTAGCTGCTGGGCCACACAGTCCTGTTAGTGTGTTACAATGCAGGAGTCCACAACCCTCCGGCCACACGGCTGGCGGTGATCAGTGGCCAAGTAGCCAAGCAAGCATTACAGCCTGAGCTCTGCCTCCTGTCAGATCAGTGGTGGTGTCAGAGTCTCATAGGACCATGAACCCTATTGTGAACTGTGCATGCGAGGATCTAGGTTATGTGCTCCTTAACTAATGCTAATGTCTGGTGATCTGAGGTGGAACAGTTGCATCACAAAACCACTACCACCGCCACCCTGCCCTGTGCCAGAAAGGTTGGGGACCACTGTTTTAACGTATTTCTAAACTTGGAAAGTTAGTTGTTTTACACATTTTGTATCTTATTAAGTGAAAAAATACATCCAGAAATACCTTTACCTCTAGAAATTATTTAAAAATTATTTTTAAAAATTGAATGCTCAGACTGTTGAGTAAAATGACAGCTATTGAAGAAGAGAATAGAAAGTGCAAAGGATTATCAAAATTAACTTTCAACAATAGGTTTAGGTACTAAATAGTTGAAAGAAGCCAAGCTGTAAAATATGAACGTATTGATTCTGTTTAGTGTAGTACACATTATTGACACAGAATATTGTATTAGCCTTGCCACAGTAATTAGGCTATAACTTCTAAAATAAATATTATGCATACTGGACAAGAGAAAGAGAAGAAAGTTGTCAAATTACTATAGTCTGAAAATAGAGTGGGGGTGGGGTAGTGATGCTCATTTGAAAGGAATGAGCAGGGGCAAGGTGCTTAGTTTTCTAAGAGCCACCACGTGTTTACCAAGCGGTACCCAGCTATATTCCACATGGGATTGTTTCTTATTTTCTTAAAAAAAAAAATAAAGGAAGGGCTCTTGGTCCACAGGGCTCAAATTCTCATTAAACATTATTTTCTCTTTTGCTATAAGAATCAAACTTTTGTGGGTTTTTTTGCAGATGTAACTATATTAGTTGCTGTTTTTGATAAAAGAGTGGGCAGCTGCTAGCCTCTGTAATTTTAAATGATATGATGGTAAAGGATGCACAATGTGCTGTGTGTCTTAATGTGTTCCAAAGTCAGACTTTATTCCATTTCTCTAAAATGGAAGGTATCATAGGCCAAGACTATCAAAAAATGAGGCATAAGTAAATATCCGCACCAATCATGACAGTTTATGCAGCAACAGCACAGGCTACATCAGGGCTTGGAAGGCAGTGATCTCATTCTTTCAGGAAATGTCTGTGATAGATCTTCCCAGATTTCCTTGCCAGTTTTTCCACCCCCACAACTTCCCCTTTCCCTCTTTCTTCCTTTTTGGTGTGTGAAGGCATATTGTTCTAATTTCCTTTGTAATGAATGTAAGATTATATGATTAAAACCATTCTTTTTAAGAAATGAGAGAAATCAGATTTTCTCCCAATTCTATTCTTCTGTCTGCTGGCTTTCATTTGAGGTTGATTGCGTGTTTCATCTGCCATTGAAATGACAGGTATGTTTGGAAACGCTAACTCTTTTGCAGATGCTGTCATTCTTTATCTTTATGGGTTTCTTTGGTGGCATAAAGATAAAGACAACCATAGTTCATATTCTACAGCTTAAACCTAATGTGTTACATTAGGTGAAGGAAGCATAACATCACATTACATCTCTTGTTGGACCCTAGTATTATTAATTGCCTTACTACACTGCAATACTCTTAGGCTATATGTCTCTCAAAGTTACACAAGTAAAGCAGAAAAATATTCAACTGGGTAAAAATAAGACTTCTTTTATAAGACCATGGACACAGTTTTCTTGCATTCTATAAATGGCCAGGGTTTCCCATATGTGGCAGTAGAGATATAAGCTGACAGCAGGTGTTTCAGGTGTGAGGAAGAAGATGAAAAACAGACCACACTGAATTAATAAAATGAGTTCTTGGCTTTGAAACTTCTCTGACGGGGAGGAAATAGTATGGAATGAATATAAACATGCTGGCACACACAGATAAGATATACAAATGCTGGCTAAACTCTCACTTCCACCAGTCCCGGGGACTTCCTGGCCTCTGGCTATGACATTGGACACTAATTTGTGTTTCACTTAGGAACAACTTAGGGTGAAATAGCTACAAACTCAGAGGTAGATGATGGTAAGGAGATCACTAGCAGGCTGTTTGTACAGGCTTGTTTTGGACTTTAAAATTGGGAAAAGGTTATCTTGATAGAAACAGAAATTCAACGTATCTGGAGATGTTTAATAGCATTAGACTTTTTGAAGCGAGTTAAACAAATAAGAGGTAATAAGATCTTCCCATTCTCCACTCCTAATCTCCACTTTACTCTTACAAATAAAGGTTTTTTTTTTTTTTTTAACATTGCCTGTTACTTACAATGGAATAGGCCATAAGTGTTTCTTTCTTTTCCTCATGCTACCACTTTTATTTCCAGAATGAGGGACAAATAAACAGCAAGCTCAGAATTCAAATATGGGTGACTCTTATGAGAATGTAAATTAGGATGGGAGATGTCCCTTCCCAAGAGGATCTTTAAGTAGTGGGTACAGTGCATAAATAAACTAAAACACAAAATAATGTTCTTCTTAAGAAAAGCCCTATAGGAGCAGCTGGTAAATTTCACATGACATTTAGCTTAAATTGCGCAAAATGCTAAGGCTGATGGAAATAGTTAGCTTAGTTTTTATTTTCTTTCCACAAATGCTGCAAATCATGCATGAGTGAAGACGTGATATAGTATGCATGATGCTATTTAAAATGTAAGCAATGTCCACAAGAGGTAGCACTATGGAGATGTGCAACAGCCAAGGTTATTTAGATGCAGACAACAGAAACTGACTCTGGGTCAAAAGAAAATTTGTTGGAAGGCTATGAAGCAACAGGAATACTGGAAAATGGGGTTCAGAGCAGGAAAAGAACTGAGTGAACTCCAGGAATCCATGGGGCAGGAACTCCTCTTTGAGCTCATCAGAGTGCTCCCACTAGAATGAATGGAGGCTCAGGGGTCAAGTTCCAGGAAGAGGCATCTGAATGGACCACTATGGTCATACCTTCCCTCCACCTCATGGCTCACATGGTTTCTTAATTAATGATCTTACCACATTTTGCCTAGTGGAGGAGAGATGATTTCCTAGTATAAGACCAGAGTGCAGTAACCAAAAGTGGGGGGATGCATGCTCGTCAGCCCAAAGAAATAATTGCCCACTGCACAGTGTAATGTATTCTTGATTTTATATTTTTTATAGCTTTATATTAGTCTGTTCTCACACAGCTAATAAAGACATACCCAAAATGGGTTAATTTATAAAGGAAAGAGGTTTAATGTACTCATAATTCCATATGGCTGGGGATGCCTCACAATCATAGCAGAAGGCAAAGGAGAAGCAAAGTCATGTCTTACATAGCAACAGGCAAGAGACCTTGTGCAGGAGAACTCCCATTTATAAAACCATCAGATCTCATGACTTATTCATTACCATGACAACAGTTGTGGGGAAACTGCCCCCATCATTCAATTATCTCCACTGGCCCCACCCTTGACATGTGGGGATTATTACAATTAAAGGTGAGATTTGGGTGGGGACATGGCCAAACCATATCAAGCTGTTAGTTCACAGTCTATGTAATTTGTCAGAAGATGGGGAGGGCACAGGGAGAGAATGAGAAAATACTTTTATCATTGCATATTAGACAACTCAATGTTGCATAAGTAGCCCACATAAGCACTGGGCATAAAATGGTTAAACTATCAAAACTTTGGACTGCTGTGGTCAGCAAGATGTTGAATTTTAATACAGAGGAAGTAAGATTTCATTGAATTTTTGCCCAATGGGGAATCTGTCTTAGCTGGCATCCAATTTTTAAGATTTCTCTCTCTACCACATGGAGGAGTTAACATAATCTCTCTCCTTGTCAAGGAGTGGGACACAACACAGAAGTAATTGAACCAGAGAACCCTAGACAGCAGAGCCACAGCCCCACAAACTGAAGAGATACAAAATTAGTGCTATGTCTGTCTTGCAAAGCATGCGGTAGGGAAGGAAAGCCTTCTTAGTAATATTGTTGGCAAATATCATGTACTTACAAACGCAGATGTAGAGAATGCTAACTTTGGACAGAAGTACCAAGTCCCAGATACTTGGCTGTGAATGTCCCAGAGCAGGCTGTCAAATGACAAGAGCAGATGAGGCTCAGGAAAACCTGAGCAAAACAAGCAAACAAAAAATCCAGAATATTTCATCATGGAGACAGTTTGGCTTAGGCAGCTGGACAAGAGTTTTCGTGGACTAAGAAATAGGCATTAATTATACTAGTACACTCTATATACTGTTGATAATTTATTGTACTTAATATTGTTTGGACTAAAAGTATAGTAAACAGCTTGAGGTATTCATTCTATAGTGGTGGTTCAGTCTGTCCCACGTTAGTTTCCTGCTATTTTCAGACAATTCCTGGAGGATCAGAGAAGAGCTGGGCAGATCTCCAAATGGATCCAGAGGGCTCTACATTGTAACTTAATGGGGAAGGAGAATATAAGCAGCTGTAACTGCAAAACAGAACATGTTGGAGGATGGCACTGACGTGACACAGAAAGAACAAGATCGATGGAGCCTCTGGCGCTTTGATGCAACTGGCCTTAAATCCAGATTTGCCATTTACCAGCTTTGTGAACTTGGGCAAGTCACTTAATCTCTTTAAGCCTTACTTTCCTCATCTAAAAAGTGGATATGATGAGATAGTCCCTATTCTGTGGGGCTATGGGGAGATGAGGCATATCACTGGTTGGCACAACACATAGTAAGAGTTCAATATATCTGAGCTTTTAGTTTTATACAAAGGCAAGATCCTAGTAATTTATAGGTTAAAATAATGGGAAAGTCAATTTTGGGTAAAAGCTTTGGCTGTAGAGCTGGAGGCTGCTTAAATCATTGATAATTCATACCACATACATAATAATAAAACAGCTGTAAATGCCTTAACATGGATTCACGGTAAGCACTTTGTGAGCTCTGTGCCTGACCTGTGTAATTTGTCTACCTGAGACTCCAATACAATCTTAGGTTGCATCCCCGAAAGCACTATGTCCAGCTTATAAGGTAGTACCTCTATTGTACTTGACTCTCATTATATGATGTCTCAGTTCCGCATTCTGAACAGTTGTGGGGGTAGAACACATTTTAAGAAGATAATTGACCATCTTGGTCAATTTCATGCTGCTATAACAAAATATCTGAGACTGGATAATTTGTAAACAACAGAAATTAACTTTTTTAATGTCTGGAGGCTGCGAAGTCCAAGATCAAGGTACCAGCCAGTTCAGTTGTCTGAAGAGGGCTGCTCTCCACTTCCAAGATGGCACCTTGACATGGCATCATCCAGTGGGGAGGAAGACTGTGTCCTCACATGGCAGTAGGTGGAAGGGGAAAAGTGATGAACCCCCTCTGTCAAGTCTTTTTTATAAGGGTACCTAATCCCATTCATGAGGGGAGGAGCTCTCATGGCCTAATTATCTCTTAAAGGCCCCACCTCTTAATACTATCACATTGAAATGCCTGAATTTGAGAGGAGGCACATTCAAACCATAGCACCGACATATTATAATAGGTTGACAGAATTGGCAGAAGGTCTTGCTATTCATGCCAAATGAGAAATGTTTGAAGGAACTGGGGATTAGTTGGAACATTTGAGACTAAAAGGAGATTTGATTGCTGTCTTCAAAAGTTGAAGGGTTGATAGTGAATGAGAAATTTGCCTGGATGCAATTGTTGAAAATGACAAGGAAGCATATTATGGCTCAGAACGAGGATGCTAATAATTAGAGCTGCTATAAGTTCAGATGGCTTTCTCTATAAGCTAGTTGGACTCCTGTTCCTGGAATATTCACAGGTAAGTTGTAACACAGTAATAACAGATGCTGAGGGCATTTTTTCCTGGAGTTAGAGTTGTTAAGCAGATAACCTTAGTAGGTTATTCCAGCTCTTTAAATCTAAAATTTAATAAACATTCTACAAGGACAGAAATAAAATATGAGCAGTCTTGAAGCAAGTGGAATCCCTAGTGCTTCCAAAAATGAATGAAAAATTTCTGCAAAAGTGTGTCTGCTTCCACTGGATCTCAGGAATAGGTGTCCTTCGACCAAGGAGGCTGTGAAAGGTGTGGCCAGACAGAGGCTCTAAGGATTGGGCGCTCAAAGTAGAAAAAATGCTGTAAAAAAAGTGGCTGCAGTTTTCTCATTGCATCCTGTTGATTGTGAATCCTCCTTTGCTACTATTGACTTCTGAAGTCAAGAGCATTCATGATGCTAGGATCAAGTTTCTTGACGATTGGATCAGACTTGGAAAGGACCCTATGCAGTCATTTAGCCTATTCCCTAGTTTTTTATTTTATTTTTTATTTTTTTAAACAACCATGAGGCATATCTTGTCGTTAAAAATGACTACAGAAGAATTGGGGAGAGCATCCTGTCTGTGTTCTTAACCACCATTCTATCCTGCCTGGGGAGAAGAAAAACGAGGGATTAAAGAGCAATGGCCTTCTGGAGACCAGCTCTGGAGACCCTGGCAAACTCCTCCTGTACAAGGCTCAGTTTCTTCATCTCTCAAATGGGCGCAATAGTAATATCCACTTGATAGGTTAATTATAAGGACTGATTAAGATAATATATAACAAAGTGCTTAGCATAATGTCCAGCACATCGTCAGCCCCCAATGAATGCTACTTATAATGAGCTTTATATCCATTTTTCTGCTCTGTCATGGTAGGAGCAACCCAAATGATCAAAAACTTTAATACAATTTCAAATATTTATTATTTTTACTAAGCATAGTTTAATTACTTGGGGGAAAATTAATTCAGCATCTGGAAATCTTTATTGAAAATATTTACTAAATTTTAGTTCATTTCTAGCCCTCTCAGAGCTCTTTAAGTTGTTAACATCCGTATTAAATTGTAGCACTCTAAGTAGTAAAATGATGAGTAAGGTTTACTAGCAGACTTTCCTAGAGTGTACTGCCATGTTTAGACTTGAGCTGCATATGATAATAATTGAGAAACAGTTATAAATTATTGAAACTAGATTAGTTATAAATAGCTACCCTGATAATTAGTCATGGAAGCCTGAAAGTAAAGTGCTTTAAGAAGTTTGCATATCCTTAAACACTTGTCCTGTAAGTGGGGAAGGAAAGCACAATAGATTTCTGTAATAATTATTGGAAAGTTTGTGTCAGATAGACCTGTCTTTACAAGACTAATGGAAAAGGGGTCCAGCAGATCCGAGTTACATTTATGTTAAAAATTTCTTACTTCCTCTCGATAATATAAATTACTTTTTGTAAATGTGATCAAGCAACTGTTCTCTAGCCCTTAAGTCATTATGTACTTATTTATTACAAAAAGCCATATTTTACAACCAAATGGAAATTTCAAGAATTGCCATGGATTATGTTGTATTTTTTAAAATTTGGTTATTCTAATACTGTAATTTCTAACCTGCCACCAAAAAAGAATAAAATAATACTCATGCCTAATTGAAACTCATCTATAATCAAGCAATATGAGGAATTAAATACAAAAAATGGCAGTGTTATAAAATTTCATGCCCAAAATTACTTTGTGCAGGTCATTAATATTTATAACTAAACTGTCCTTTGATGTGCATTAATAATGTACCTTGGGATTACACAAAGAATAATTCACACATATTCTGGAAATGGGGAAGAGGCTATAATTAAATCACAGTAATTAACATGGATATTGGGTTATGATTTGAATGAATCACATTCTTACTATGTAGGTTGATATGTTGATTTTTACATGAGATTCAGAAGGTTGAGATTCAGCAAATAGAAAGTAGAGATGTATGAAAGTAACTTTCTGGAAAAAGAGCTTTTCCTAAAACCTGTGCTCACAGTTCATATGAACTTGTAAACAAGAACTTGTCACTGAGAAAGTATAGTGGGCAACAAAATTATATTCATTTATTAAATATTTTTAATATTCAGGTTGTCTGTTGCAGAGCACAATGTTAATTTCTTTATTAATTCAACCAAGTTTCACTGATGTTATGCTTTTTAACTGATTTTTTAAATGTAAATTTAAAAACCAGATATTGCCTCGTCTATTAAGAAATTGAAATAGCTTACTTTAATATTTAATTTTGATGATGTTTGGGACTCCTTTAATCTTCAGGCAGAGCAGTTTTGTCAAGATCAACTTTATTAATAATTTAGTTTTTCTTCTAGACTTGAAAGCCTTCATTGTGTGCTGCTGCTATAGAAACTGTATCAAACCACTGGGCTCCCATGAAAGTGTATTATCAACATTCAAACTGTAAATGTGAGCTGGAATTTTAATATAGAGATGTAATTGTTATCTTTTCTGTGACATATTTATACTTATATGAATTAGGTGATTTATCACTAGTGGTTTAGGTGGTCCCCAGATCAGCTTTTTCTTCTCTTTTTCCTGTTTCAGAGAATGGCAATAGCATCTGTCCATCACATGATCCTAATGCCTTGACTCCTTCCTTACTCCCAGTCACACACCTAGTCCTTCTATGACCTCAGTTTTCTGGAAAACATCAATTTCTTTCCATCTTCCCTACCACTGCCTTAGTCTGAATCACCATAATCTCAGGGTTTCAGCAATGGTCTCCCTTTCTCTAGTGCCGATATCTTCCAACCCGTTCTGCTCATGGTAGCTAAAGGAATCTTGCTGAAATACAAAGCTGACCACAGTGTTCCACCTACTCCTTTTCAATTTTGAGTATCTTCAACATCCTGTAGATGGTTTAATGAATATTCTGGTCTTGTGGTACCTTAGCCATTTCATCTGCAATGAATATTTCCTTCACTCCAATTCAGCATTCTCTCCACTGCTCCAAGTTCAAAATCATACATTCATACATTTCATTCCCTGAACAAGATGTCCTATATTTTTAGTTTATTTCCTCAATTATCTAAGAAAACAATTCTTTAAAGACACTGAATGCTTTAATCAATTTTCTTCCTAATCTTCAGCCCTCTCTTGTCTTCACTTTTCTTCCTTATACACTTCGAATCCACCATAATAACTCTACAATTTTTATGCAAATGAGTAATTATAATTGTACTCTGGGAAATCTACACCCCTGTAAGGTCTAGCCTTCCATCTTCTCCAAGCATATGCCCACATATCCAAGTGTTGGACAGAGAAGCCATATGGCAGGCAGGTTGGAGTAAACGTAAATTTGTGATCACCACCTACCTGAATGTTTGTCTTCCTCCAAAACTCACGTTGAAAAAATCCGCATCCAATGTAGTAGTATTAAGAAGTGGGGACTTCGGGAGGTGATTACATCATGAGGGCAGAGCCTTCATGAAAGAGATTAGTGCTTGATATGGTTTGGCCCTATGTTCCCACCCAAATCTCACCTTGAATGGTAATAATCTCCATGTGTCATGGGAGGGACCTGGGGGGAGGTCAGTGACTCATTGGAGTGGGTTTTCTGTTTGCTGTTCTTGTGATAGTGAATAAGTCTCATGAGGTCTGATGGTTTTATAAAGGGCAGATCCCCTGCCCATGCTTTCTATCTTGCCTGCCACCATCTAAGATGTGCCTTTGCTTCTCCTTTGCCTTCCTTCGTGATTGTGAGGCCTCCCCAGCCATGCTGAACTTTGAGTCAATTAAACCTCTTTCTTTTATAGATTACTCAGTCTGTGGTAGTATCTTTGCAGCAACGTGAGAACTGACTAATACAATAAATTGGCACCAGTAGAGTGGGATGCTGCTGTAAAGATACCCAAAAACATGGAAGCAACTTTGGAACTGGGTAACAGGCAGAGGTTGGAACAGTTTGGAGAGCTCAGAAGAAGACAGGAAGATGTGGAAAAGTTTGGAACTGCCTAGAGACTTGTTGAATGGCTTTGACCAAAATGCTGATAGTGATAGGGACAATAAAGTCCAGAACTTGTTGGGAACTAGAGCAAAGGTGACTGTTGCTATGTTTTAGCAAAGAGACTGGAGGCATTTTGCCCCTGCCCTAGAAATCTGTGGAACTTTGAACTTGAGAGAGATGATTTAGGGCATCTGGCAGAAGACATCTCTAAGCAGCAAAGTGTTCAAGAGGTGACTTGGGAACTGTTAAAAGCATTCAGTTTTATGTATTCACAAAGATATGGTTTGGAATTGGAACTTATGTTTAAAAGGGAAGCAGAAGATAACAGTTCAGAAAATTTGCAGCCTGATGATGTGACAGAAAAGAAAACCTGCTTTCTGAGGAGAAATTCAAGCTGGCTGCAGAAATTTGTATAAGTAACAAGGAGCCAAATGTTAATCACTAAGACTATGGGGAAAATGTTCCCATGGATTGTCAGAGGTCTTCTCAGCAGCCCCTCCCATCACAGGCCCAGAGGCCTAGGAGGAAACAATGGTTTCCTGAGCCAGCCCAGGGCTTTGCTTCTTTGTGCAGTCTTGGGAATTGGTGCCCTCTGTCCCAGCCATGGCTAAAAGGGGCCAATGTAGAGCTATGGCCATGACTTTAGAGGGTGCAAGCCCCAAGCTTGTCAGCTTCCATGTGATGTTGAGCTTGAGGGTACACAGAAGTCAAGAATTAGGGTTTGGGAACCTCTGCTTAGATTTCAGAGGATGTATGGAAGCACCTGGGTGTCTACGCAGAAGTTTGTTGCAGGGGTAGGGCCCTCATGGAGTGCCTCTGCTAGGGCAGTACAGAAGGAAAATGTGGGGTCAGAGCCCCCACACAGAGTCCCAACTGGGGCACTGCCTAGTGGAGCTGTGAGAAGAGGGCCACTGTCTTCCAGATCCACTGACAGCTTGCACCATGCACCTAGAAAAGCCACAGAAACTCAATACCCGCTGTTGAAAGCATCTGGGAGGGGGGCTGTACCCTGCAAACTGCCTGAGGCCATGGGAGCCCACCTCTTGTACTGTGACCTGGATGTGAGACATGGAGTCAAAGGAGATCATTTTGAAGCTTTAAGATTTGACTGCCCCGCTGGATTTCAGAATTGCATGGGGCCTGTAGCCCCTTTACTTTGGCCTATTTCTCCCATTTGGAGTGGGTATATTTACCCAACGTCTGTAACCCTGTTGTATCTAGGAAGTAACTAACTTGGCTTTGGTTTTACAGGCTCATAGGCGGAAGGGACTTGCATTGTCTCAGATGAGATTTTGGAATCTTTCAGAACTGTGAGTGATGTATTTCTGTACTTTATAAATTACCAAATCTAAGGTATTTTGTGATAGTAGCCCAAACAGACTAAGACAACACCCTCAGTGTAAAATCAGCACTGGCATGCCATTCTGTTGTTTTTTTCTAGTAAGCTCATGCTTCTATTCATCACATGGACTCTCACATCTTTTCATTTCTCAAACTCCCACTGAAGAACTTGCCTCAGATTCACTGAGAAAACATAAATCAACAATGGGGAAATTCATCAGCCTTTCCTCGCAAACTTCCATATCTATTTTCTCTTTTCCAGAAACAATGAAAGTTTGTTTCTCCTCCACTCAAAGATTTATTTTTCCATGTGTGCCATAGCCCTTTTCTTTTATCCTCATCAAAGACTCTGTCCTTTTGCCATTTCCTCTGTTTCTTGCATTTTCCCCCTTCTTATTTGGTTCATTTTCATTAGTTTATAAACATACTTGACTATCTCCCATTTTAAATAAACTCTCCCTGGACCCCACATATTGCATTAGCTGTAAACCATTTTCCTTTACTTTTCATAGCCAAATTTTTCCAAAGAGTTGTCTATAATGCTTTCTCCAATTTCTCATCTTTTATTTATTACCTTTAGAAATTATCAACTAAAAAATAAAAGCTAACATTTATTTATTGAGTGGCTACAGTGTGCCAGGCACTGTTTTACATGTATTCATTTGTTTAATTCACAAACAGCACCACTGGGTGGGAAATATTAACTAAATTTTACAGATGAGGAAATTGAGAAGCAGAGAGTAGCAAGATCAAGATTTGAACCCAGGCAGTCCAGCCCCAGAGACTGTGCTCTTAATAGTGAAACTACTGCCTCTTGAGAACAGAACATTATATGTAAAGCTTCTCCACAGCTCCAAACATCTTCCTCCATTTTCAAAGCCACTGTTACCATTATTTTAGCACATGTCCTTCCCATAATGTTTTGACATTTTATGGCATATATATTCCACCACAAAAAATAAAGTTTTTTTATGTGTTTTCATATTAACATAAATATCATAGATTTACCATATTTATCATTCAGCCTCATCCACTTAACATTATATTTTGGAGATCTATTTATGTTGACATATAGTTCTAATTAATTTATTTTAGCTTTTCTGTGGTATTCAATTATACTTATATATCATAATTGATTTATTCTACCATTTTTGGACTTTTAAGTTGCTTGCAGTTTTTTATGGCATCACAAAGAACAGTAAACATTTTTAAAACTATTTATTTCTACTTTAATAACATGGTATCAGGGAATTTTTTCATTACAATGAATTCTTTAGAATTTGTTAAAACTTTTTTTTTTTTTTGAGATGGAGTCTTGCTCTGTTGCCCAGGCTTCAGTGCAGTGGCATGATCTCGGCTCACTGCAAGCTCCATCTCCCAGGTTCACGCTATTTTCCTGCCTCAGCCTCCCAAGTAGCTGGGACTACAGGCACCCGCCACCACGCCCAGCTAATTTTTTGTATTTTTAGTAGAGATGGGGTTTCACTGTGTTAGCCAGGATGGTCTTGATCTCCTGACCTTGTGATTTGCCTGCCTCAGTCTTCCAAAGTGCTGGGATTACAGGCATGAGCCACCGTGCCCTGCAAAACTTCTTTTGATTTTTATTACTTGGTCAATTTGTGAACACATCATGTATACCTGAAAAGAATATGTATTTAATAGCCATGGATAAAGAATTCTTTGTTTTCTCCTTTGCTGTTTTGAAAGTTAAATATTCTATTTTTATTTTTATACAGGTTTTCCTTATAATGTATATTTACTCTTAAATTTACAATATTTAAAATTAATCAGCATCTCTGTTTTCTTTTGGAATGACTTAAGGGAGTCTTAGAAAGTTTTAAGCTTTATTCTTCAGCCTCCAGACTAATATTTCATGTGATTTTTGTCTGTTATGTTCAGTTTTGTTTTTTATACCCTTCTCAAAGTAGTCAATTGTTATAATAAGTAATTTAATGTTTATTTACATTTACCCACATGCTTATAAATGTTTTGGTCACTATTGCTTCTTATTCTCTTATCCTTCTTTCTGTTTTCAATTTTATTTTTGCTGAAGTGTATCCTTTAGTATTTCTTTCAGGGAGGGTCTGTGAGTGTAAATGCTCTTAGTCTCTGGTATTTTGAAAATGCTTTTATTTCACATGAATTCCTTTGCCCTAATTTAGAGAAAAATAAAATTCAAGGTTGAGTTATTTCTCATGAGTACTTTATACATATGTTTTTAAAATTGACAAAAGTTTTATATATTATATACAACATGTTTTGAACTATGTACACATTGTAGAATAGCTAAATTGAGCTAATTAACCTATGCATTACTTCACATACTTATTGTTTGTGGTGAGAACACTTAAAATTTACTCTAAGAAACTTTCAAGAATACAATGCCTTGCTACTAACTATAGTTACCACGTTGTACAATAGATCTATTGAAATTATTCCTCCTGTGTAAATGGAATTTTGTATCCTTTGACTAATATCTTCTCAACTGACTACTCTCAGCCCCTTGTAATCACCATTCTACTCTCTATTTCTGTGAGTTCAATGATTTTAGATTCTTTATATAAGTGAGGTCATGCAGTATTTGTCTTGCTGTGCCTGGCTTATTTTACTTCACATAATGTTCTCCAGGTTCATTCACGTTGCCACAGATAACAGAATTTCCTTGTTTTTTTAAGGCTGAATAATATTCGATTGTGTTTATATACCACATTTTCTTTATCCATTCATCTTTTGATGAACACACATGTTGATTTTATATCTTGGCTACTGTGAATAGTGCTGCAATGAACATGGCAGTGCAGATATCTCCTTGACATAGTGATTTCATTTCCTTTGGATATTTCTTTGGATATATACCCAATCGTGGGATGGCTGGCTCACATCTATTTATGATTTTTTGAGGAATCACCACAGTGTTTTCCATAATGCTTGTATCAATTTACATTCTTACCAACAGTGTATAAGAGTTCCCTTTTCCCCACATTCTTGCCAACACTTATTATCTTCTGTCTTTTTGCTAATAGCTATTCTAACAGATGTGAAGGGATATCTCATTGTGGTTTTAATTCACATTTCTCTGATAATTAGTGTGTTCATTTTCACACTGCTATAAATACCTGAGACTGGGTAATTTATGAAAAAAAGAGGTTTAATTGACTCACAGTTTCCTGGACTTAACAGGAATCATGATGGGAGGCCTTAGGAAACTTACAATCATGGCAGAAGGCAAAGGGGAAGCAAGGACTTTCTTCACATGGTGGCAGGAGAGAGTGAGCAAAGGGAGAAGTGCTACACACTCTCAAAACCATCAGTTTTTGTGGAAACTCACTCACTATGACCAGAACAGCATGGGGGAAACCTGCCCCTATGATCCAATCACCTCCCACCAGGCACCTCCTCCAACATGTCGGGATTACAATTCGAGATGAGATGTGGTTGGAGACACAGAGCCAAACCGTATCAAATAGTGATGTTGAACATTTTTTTCATATGCCTGTTGGCTCCCATGAGTACTTTTAAGCTATTATTTTATTGTTTTCTGGTTTTTATTATTGCAGATCTTGAATCTAATTATCATTTCATGATAAGTAATGCTTTTTCTCTCTTTTTTAAAAATTTATTTATTATACTTTAAGTTCTAGGGTACATGTGCACAATGTGCAGGTTTGTTACATATGTATACATGTGCCATGTTGGTGTGCTGCACCCCTTAACTCGTCATTTACATTAGGTATGTCTCCTAATGCTATCCTTCCCCCCTCCCCCTACCCCAGGACAGGCCCCGGTGTGTGATGTTCCCCTTCCTGTGTCCAAGTGTTCTCATTGTTCAATTCCCACCTATGAGTGAGAACATGCGGTGTTTGGTTTTTTGTCCTTGCGATAGTTTGCTGAGAATGATGGTTTCCAGCTTCATCCATGTCCCTGCAAAGGACATGAACTCATCCTTTTTTATGGCTGCATAGTATTCCATGGTGTATATGTGCCACACTTTCTTAATCCAGTCTATCATTGTTGGACATTTGGGTTGGTTCCAAGTCTTTGCTATTGTGAATAGTGCCACAATAAACATATGTGTGCATGTGTCTTTATAGCAGCATGATTTATAATCCTTTGGGTATATACCAAGTAATGGGATGGCTGGGTCAAATGGTATTTCTAGTTCTAGATCCTTGAGGAATTGCCACACTGTCTTCCACAATGGTTGAACTAGTTTATAGTCCCGCCAACAGTGTAAAAGTGTTCCTATTTCTCCACATCCTTTCCAGCACCTGTTGTTTCCTGACTTTTTAATGATTGCCATTCTAACTGGTGTGAGATGGTATCTCATTGTGGTTTTGATTTGCATTTCTCTGATGGCCAGTGATAATGAACATTTTTTCATGTGTCTGTTGGCCGCATAAATGTCTTCTTTTGAGAAGTGTCTGTTCATATCCTTCGCCCACTTTGTGATGGGTTGTTTGTTTTTTTCTTGTAAATTTGTTTGAGTTCTTTGTAGATTCTGGATATTAGCCCTTTGTCAGATGAGTAGATTGCAAAAATTTTCTCCCATTCTGTAGGTTGCCTGCTTTTTCTCTAGAATACTTTTAAGGTCTCTTTATGTCAACTACTGCAGTGCCAGAAGGAGAATTTTAATCTGGATTTGTTTTTCTATTTATCCTATTCAGAACTCAGTATCTTCTTTCAGTTCCTTTGAATATTGTATTTTCTCCATATCCTGTACTATCATTTTTGGAATTCTGATTAGATGTGTGTTGGACCTACTCATTCTGGGTTTCCTCTCAAATTTTCTCTCATACTTTCCATCTCTTTTGCTTCATTCGAAGTTATTTAATCAGGTTTATTTCAACTGATTATTCTTTCCGTAGTTATACCAATCCATTTAGCTCTTTACATGTTTGTCCCATCCCCTGAGGTCTTAATTTAGTGGCTGTATTTTTCAATTCTAAAATGGCAGTACATCATGCCTGTGCCCAGAATCCTGTTGCCTTCTCTGTTTGCATACTCTCTCTCTAGATGATCTTGTTTATTTCCAGTGGTTGATGACTTAGTTTTATATCTTTGGCCTAGACCTTTCTCCTAAGTTTCTGACTTATACAGATACCCAATTCCTTTGTGACTTATATGTTAAATAGACATCTCAGACTTAAAATGTCCAAAATGAAACTCTGTATTTCTCTTGGAAGACTTTCCCCCTGACTCCTCCTCATCTCAGTAAGTGATGCTACTATTCCTCTGGAGATCAAGCCAGAGCCTGAGACTTCATCCTGAATTCCTTTTACTCCCTTTCTGCCTACAACTACCTCTTTTGCCAGCTTTAATGCTTTTAGCTTCTACTTTCTCTCTCTGCTCCCACAAAACCATTTTCATCTCTTACCTGGAAGGCTGCAGTTGGCTCATAACCAGCCTCCCTGTGTCCACTCTTGCCTCTTATAATCAACATGGCCAATGGAACAATTGTCTAAAAATAGAAATTAAATCATACCACTAACATGCTTAAAATTCTTCAATGGCTTGTACTTGAACTGCACTTGGCATACAATTCTCCTCCTTCAGAATTCTTTGGTCTTCAAGGTCCTGTGTGGTCTGTCTCTTGCCCACTTCTTTTCAGCTCTCTTCCCCTTGATCATATGTTCCTGCCCTATTTTAGCCATTTCCCACATTCCCCCTGTGTTACCATGTCACTTGATGCCCTCCTTACCTGAAATACTTCTCCCAAATCTTTACATAGTGGCTGTTTCTCAGCTTTCTTTTCTTTTTTCTCTTTTTGTTTTTTTTTGAGACGGAGTCTCGCTCTGTCGCCCAGGCTGGAGTGCAGTGGCACGATCCAGCTCGCTGCAAGCTCTGCCTCCTGGCTTCACGCCATTCTCCTGCCTCAGCCTCCTGAGTAGCTGGGACTACAGGCGCCCACCACCACGCCCGGCTAACTTTTTGTATTATTATTAGAGACAGGGTTTCACCATGTTAGCCAGGATGGTCTCGATCTCCTGACCTCGTGATCTGCCTGCCTCGGCCTCCCGAAGTGCTGGGATTACAGGCTTGAGTCACCACGCCCGGCCCTCTCAGCTTTCAAATCTCACTTTAAATGCTATGCCACAGTGATGCCTTCCTTAACCATGGAATTATAATAGGTCCCCTCCCAGATCTCCTCTACATCATGTTTTTCTGTGTCAGCAGACTACTTGTTTTCTTCACAGAACCAAGTAACATTTGGTAGTTACTTATTTACTTGCTAGTATCTTTCACCATAGGTTTCAAGTCCTACAAGGGCAAAGCCATTATGTAATTTTTCTCACCACTACACATCCTGTATCTAGCATTGTGTCTGATAGTTTGAGATTCATTCATTTTTCTTTCATTCATACAAGTATTTATTTAGTGCCTATAGCTAGACTCTGCTAGATGTTAGAAATATAACTATGAGCCAAGACAGACATGGTTGCTGCCCTTGCAGAGCCTGTAGTCTTAAGAGTAATACAAGCGATTACAAAGTAGTACAAGTGCTTTAACTGAGGAAGTATGGGGTGGGAGGGAACACATAGATGGAAACTTAAACCAGTCTTGATATTGCAGGGTGGGGGGGTGCATCAGAGAGGGCTTCCTGGAGGAAGTGACATTGCATCTGAGACCTGATGAATCAATAAAAGTTTACCAGATAAAGTTAATAATAAAATCAATAAAAGTTTACCAGATAAAGTAAATTAATAATATACACAAAGATTTGGACGTGGAGGAAACTGTGGCATAGCTGAGGAACATAAATTCAGTATGGCTGGAGCATAAAGGTGAGGAATACTGAGAGGTAAGTTTGTAGGGTTGTCAGTCATGCACTACATTAATACTATGTTAAGAAATTGAAAGTTTTTCTAAGAACAATAAGAAGCATTAAAGGGTTTTTTAGGAGGTGATGGATACGATTATATTTGCATTAAAACTTTCTGAGGCTAAGTTGATTGGGGAGAGATGAGTTTTCTGCTGAGCAATAGGCAAGGTATCATGGGATGAACAATTGGGTAAACATTGTTCTCAGATGAATAGCAAATTTTTAAAAATGCTTATTTCATAATGTAGTTATTCACTGGTATTGTAATACAAGTAATAGATTCACTAAAATAAATTAAATTGTATAATTATGTTCTCTTTTACTGGGAATAAGAATGGAGGAAGGGGGAAAGAATTATAATAGGGGAATAAAGAGAAAGACATAATTTATCGAAATAAAAATTCTGGCTTGTGGCTGTTGATTTCTCAGATTTCAAGTCTCAGTTTAATGTTACCACTTCAGCACAATAGCTTTAAAATTCAAGAAATGTAGATAACCAGTATTTAATTGTAATAATAAAGGTTAGTCTCTATTAACTAATTGATATACCAAGGCAAGGCACCTATGACTAGGAGCTTTCCTGCTACCCATATGCACTCTGGTCCTCTTCTCTGTCTCTAAGCCAGCCTGGCTGTCTTTCGGTGTGGCATGTAGAGACATTTTGGCGGGGGAAGGTCTGTACCACCCATAGTGAGGGATCTGGCTACAGGAGGGAGGGGTGGGAATGTTGATGGCCACAGCGACGTAGTAGAAAATTCCCAAGGAGTGATAGGTTTGAAAGGATGTTCTTGAGGAGCTGAAGTAGGCATGAAAATTCCATTATAACTTTGGAGTTACACAGTGCTTTATAGTTTGAAAGTCCTTTTTTATTCACTATTTATTTGAATGTCACAGTTTGATGAATAGGATTATTCCCATTTCTCTGGCAAGAAAAACAAGAGTCTCATTATGTAAACAACTTGCCCCAATCACACAGTTGTGAATGGAGTAAACCAATGTAAATCATACCTTACCAGTTTCATTTTTTTTTTGCAGAAGTTCATCTCTATCTTTTATTTAGTTAGTGCTAGTAGTCTGTACTCAAATTAACCATAGGTTATAAAATGATCTTGAAAAGAAAAACAGAAAATCACCTTATAAAGCATCATTGTGGGGAAACGACACATTCTCTCAAGCTAATCGTCCAAATAAAGGTATTAAAACATTTCATTTTTAATGGAAAATTTCCAAACATGGACTTTATCATTTTCTTTTATCAGTGGTAACACGGTGCCCATTTTCTTTCATCATTTTCTTTTATCTGTGGTTAATTTATTATTTTATCTGTGGTAACACAATGCCCAGTAGACAGAAGGTAGCCAGTATGTATTGAATTATCATCATAAACAACTGCTATTGTACATGAAACCCTCCTTGATACTTGGAAGCCTCTTTGCGTCTTTCCTCAATGACTCCAAGCCACTGCGCATTTACTGGCTTAGTTATTTCTGTTTTTGCCCTTGTTGGGCTGTCACCCTGTTACATCTTTGCATTTATAACAATATCCTTCTCTCCCCTGCTAACTTGCTATTTGTGATCTTCTGTGGTCTAGGAAACCAAATATTCAAGTGACTTATTTTATTTCTTCTATTTTCACTGTGATTGCTTTTCTAACGCTTAGAGGGAGAGTTTAAATTGTTTGCATGAGTGTTAGGATAAGGTGATCCTGCAACAGACTTACTCAAATTGGATCTTGGTATACAGACTCCCTGATGGATGCTTAATATGCTGGGTCTTGTTTCTCCTCAGGGGCTAAAGTTATGGGACCAGAACATGAGACAAACTTAACCCTAAATTATATGCTGTCTATATATTTTAATCAGAAGCTTAAAATCCCTGCAGAGTTTGCTTCTGCAAGTCACCGATTTTGAACTCTGTTGCTGTGTCTGATTGCTCATGTAATATTAAACCCTAGTTGAGCCTTAATTTAAAGAAATATGAACCAAACTCTGTAAACGCGGATTTCAAGAACTGCTGAACTATGGGAAGTAGTTTTTTTTTTTTACAGTTACTGAAAAATGCAAATAATGAACAGTTTCTGAGAGATGTTTCTGAATTCAGCTGTCATTTTTTAAATGGGCAGGAATTATTAATGGTTGGCATACTATACCACACATTCCATTTAATTTAATGATATCTCCATTTGAATGTCTGATAGACATTTCAAACAACGCCAAAACAGACTCTTAATTTTACCCTCCCTCACCCTGACCTATTTTCCCCAAACTTTATATCTCAGTGGAATCATCACCAGCCACCAGTTACTCATGCCCAAAACTTAGAAGTCCTTTTAAATTTCTTCCTTTCCCTAGCCTCCTGTAAGCAACCCATCAGCAAATCTTACTGTTTCAATCTCAAAAAAAAAAAAAAAAAAATTCGGAGTCTTTCTTTTTCTTTCCAGGTCTTCTGCCACAGCCTTGGAGGAAGTCATCTCCCTGGCCACAGTAGCCCTCTCTTGAATTATTCTCCCCACCCTAGAGTATATGCTTCTAACAGCTGCAGGAGGTGATATGTTAAAATTTTCTGAGGATATGTTGGTTGGGGAGAGATTGATGAGTTTTTTCTGTTGAGCAGTTGAGTAAGATATCATGGGATGAACAATTGGGTAAACGTTGTTCTGGCCTCTCTCTGCTTCTCACTGCACTTAGAATAAAATAAACACTCCTTACCATCACCATTGGCCTTGGCAACATGGAGCTCATTAGAAGCTCCTATGAGACATTTTAGTGGAGTTGTGCCAGTGGGCAGCAGCATGCTGAGGGTAGAGGAGCTAATAGCAGTTGTAAGTTGTGGCTAACAAGTCATTACTTCAGAAAGCCGGATATGAAAAGGAGGAGAGAGATAGGAGGCAACAAGAGAGGTTGTAGGGGTTAAGGCAGTGGGTTTTTTGAAAAGACCTAAAGACATAAGCAAACTTAAGTAGAGAAGGAGAAAGAATAGGAAAACTTCACACATGAGGACAAGGAGATGATTGAGTAATGTCACTGAGGGGGCAAGAAGTGGTGAGTGATTTAGTCTTAGGCTCTGCAATAGCTATCTCTTGTTATGTAACAAATTACCTGAAAATTAAGCAGTTTAAAACAATATGATCTCACACAATTTCTGGAGATCAGGAATCTGGGAGGTGCTTAGTTGGGCTGTTGTGGCTCAGGAGCTCTTGGGAGGTTGCAGTCAGGCTGTTGGCTGAGTTACGGTCTCTGAAAACTGGGCTGGAGCCAGAGCATCTGCTTGCAAGCTGTTGGCAAGAAGCTTCCTCACCCCACGGGCAGAGCTCCCCATAAGGGCTGCTTATGAGACGGTTTAACCTAGAGCACGTGACTCAAGAGACAGTGAGAGAGCCAATTTTTTTTTTTTTTTTTTTTTTTTTTAAGATGGAGTCTAGCTCTGTGGCCCGGGCTAGAGTGCAGTGGCGCAATCTCGACTCACTGCAAGCTCCGCCTCCCGGGTTCACGCCATTCTCCTGCCTCAGCCTCCCGAGTAGCTAGGATTACAGGCACCCGCCACCACGCCCGGCTAATTGTTTTGTATTTTTTTCAGTAGAGACAGGGTTTCACCGTGTTAGCCAGGATGGTCTCATCTATTGACCTCGTGATCCGCCCGCCTTGGCCTCCCAAAGTGCTGAGATTACAGGCATGAGCCACCACGCCCGGCCTGCAGTGGCGTCTCTTATAACCCAGTCATGGAGTAACCGCCATCAGTTCTGTCATGTTCTGTTGTTCACTCAGATTCACTTTGCTACAATGTGAGAAGTGGCTATAGAGTATGAATCCCAGGAGACAGGGATCACTGGGGTTCATCTCAGAGACTGCCTACCCCAGAACTCAAAAAGAATATCTTTGCTTTGTATGAAAGGAGTGTGAAAGGGGAGAAAGTTGAGAGAGACGCTGGCCAGTGGCCCCAGTTTTCTCAGTGAAGTGGAAAGTAAAGTGATGCCCTGAAAGTGAGAAGGCGGGAGAGGCAGACTGGGGAGGGAGAGTGAGGTTTGGAGTCACCATTCAGGAGCATGGGAAAGGTGGCCCTTTTATGTGTAGAATGGTCAGGTAGAATGGAGAGCTCAGCTGAAGTGGGAAATCAAAAATGTGCAGAAGCACCAGTGTGCCTCGTTGTGTGATTTTTCTCTCTCGGGTGTAATGAAGCAGAAATGAGGACACTGGATGATTGGTGTGATCCAGGATAGGGCTTTTGTTAAAAGGATGTGGACCAGGCAAAAACAGCCAGGATAGTCCTAAAAAATATTGGGGAAATGATTGAGGTAATGTATCGTGGAGCTGGAAGGAAGGACTTGAAACCCAAAGAAGCTGAAAGATGGTGAGAAAATGGACAGCTGGAGGAACTGAAGGTTTTGATATGGTTGAAGTGAAGGTGAAATTAGAGGAGAGAAGAAGGGCTGGGAGGCAGTAGGTGGTGATTTTGGAGTCAAAACATCCCATACAATGGGTGCAGGAAAATGTTTCAGGAAAACGTGTTTAAAGTAAACTGGGTTTATAAAAACCAAAATCTGTATCTTCCATACAAAATGGAATTATGCAATTTTTATGTGTCCATAAATGTGTTCCATGGGTGATAAAATCAATAAAAGTACACTTTCTTCCACTGAGGACTCTACAATGATTTTTTGATTTACTAAAAGATTTTTCACTTTTCACACAAATCCATCATACATTTTATAAAATAATAAACACTTTCTCATATGGGCGTATGATGATGACATTTGACACATACAAATGGGTCTTGTACACCAATTTTACAGAGGTATTAAATGTGGATTTTTTCTCAGCGTTCCCAGTTTAGAAAATATTTCAGGAAATTACGTTCTTATAATAAATTTTTGGCAACTGTACAGAACAGTGGTTCTCAAAGTGCGTCCCCTGACGAGCAGTATAGGCACCTCCTGGGAACTTGTTAGAAATGCAAACCGAGGGTCCCACCCAGCTCCACTGTGTCAGAAACACTGGGGGCGACGCCAATCAAGCAATGTGCTCTAACGACCCTTCAGGTGATTCTGATGCCCACTGAAGTTTGAAAACTAGCGTAAAAGATAATAAAACAACCAAACCAAACCAAACCAAAACTCAATAGGCCTCTTCCCCCTTCCAGTTTTTAGCGTTTACTTCAGAATTACTGACAAAAGCCATTTTTAACTTTGCAGTAGACAGCTCAGTGTTTTAATGCTACCATTAATTACTGGTATATTTAAAAATCTTTATAGTCAGCTTCTTATAACTTTCTTCCAGACACGTTTTACTAAAATTTCTTGGTGTAAAGTTCACCAAAGTAAACACCTTATGCTGCAAGAAACAATTTCTCTTTATAAGACATATTTGTAATAGTTGAAATTAAGATTCAGGGCCCTTCTAGATAGTGGGTTTGGTCATTCTATTGTCCATAGCAATTTACTTACCAAAGCTTAGCCCATAAAACACAGTTCAAAGAAGATATAGTTCAAACACACAATTATTAACCATGCACTGTATTGATAATAGTAACTATTTGAGTGTACTGCCCTAGATATAATTGCTGGATAAACTATTTTTCCTAAAACCTTGTGTAAATAACAAGTGTCAAATTTCAGTTTCCTGAAGTAGAGAAATTATTTATTCAGCAATGTTGAGGAAGGGTCTTCCATACAAATGAATTTTCTAGGAACCTAGCCTATATTTGTGTATTTTTGGCTATTTCTTTTTACATTTTTATCAATAAAATCAGAAGATAATTTGCTTAGGTTACCAGAGTTTGATTTTTCTCGATTGCAGCTCTGTTTTGAATACATTTTATAGTCTTCTTTTACTGTAATTAAATACATGTTTGTTGAGCACCTACTATTTTCATGAATAGTACTGAGTGGTAAGATGAATAAAAAGATGAATGAGCTATGGTCCCTGCCCTCAAAGAGTTTATAATCTAATGGAAGAGTTGGCTGTGAAAACAACTATCTATAATGCAAGTCCCTAGATTTAAACCCATATTCTTAAGGATTATTGGCAATCCTAGCTTCATTTTTATTCCTGTTAACATATTTCATACTATGTTAGTTGGAATTCAATTGATTGTATGTGACAGGAAGCCAAAACCTACCGGCTTAAGCAAAAAGAGGATTTGTCACTAACATGAGAGAAGGTTCAGAGACAGGGCTGACTTCAAACATGTCCGAGTTCAGAGATCAAAGGATATTTATGAGAAGGTGATTTCCCTTCATCTCTCAGCTCTGCCTTCTGTTGTGCTAGCTTCATACAGCTGCAACCATGTGCAATGAATCCAAACCTACCATCCTTTCAGGTTCAGGCCTAGAGGGAAAAAATGAAGATCCCAAAATCCTAGGGAAAAAAATTATGTTTGTATTATTGGCTTTGGCTGGGTAAAACATGCTGATTGGTATAGGCCTGGGTAATCAGCTCCACTCCTGCAGAAACCACTTGGACTGAGGTGAGCAAAAGGAGTGATTCTTAAGTAGGAAACAAAAGCACCATTTCCAGAGGAAGATTGAATAGGTGCTGAGAGCAAAAACAAGGGCATGCACCCGACATTCTAACCAAGATGTGACAGTTTCCAAGTATATGTTCTTGTAACTTGTCAGCCTCTACATGACCAAAACACTTTTTTCCCATTTATTCCCTATAGTTTTTAGTGCTTTAACATTTTAAGTCTTCTTGTCTCAGGCCATTTCTATAAAGTATTGGAACCCTGAATAAAACAATTTAAAAATGTATTGTTATTTTGGAATTTCTAAATGACTATATATTTGATGATATAGAGATGAATTTTTACTAAGTCAAATTTTTAAAAAATCTCAATAAATTACATAGCCATAGTTTTATCTACTGACTATTGTTACAGGTTCTACCTATAGTACTTTGACCTCTTTACCATTTACTTTACATGTAAATATTCTCAGCTGGGAGGACCTATCCCTAACATTTTTTCCTCAAGTGCATTACTTTGCAATGTTCCCTCTCTATCATTCTAATATAAAGTATATAATGACACCTACATAACAGTTGCACTGGGTTTGTATTTGCTGAATAGCAATTGTTCACAATACTGAATTTGAAATTGTATATTTGGGTCTTTACAGATGACATTCATTTGTAAGCCGCATTCTACATAAATGACTGTAAAAGACCCTATCCCTATTTATCTGCTTAGCTTCAATGCTCCCTTCATTAATATTAGCTCGAGATAACCTAATTTTCTTGAACTTACCCCAAACAATTTGCAGAGCTTTTTATTTTTTGCAAATTTGCATGATTAGTAAGACTTGCTAGACCTCAAATGGAAATGGCAAATGCTGTGCTCCAGGGAAGCTGGGAAAAGCCAAATTTCAATCCCTTTATCACCAAAGAAAATGAACCTTATTCCAGGGAAGGGCTGAGCTGATATTGTCAGTGGTGAGGTGAGAGAGAAATGAACTATGGAATTAGAATTTAAAATTCACAACATGAATCCAAATATTAGAGAATAACTTATACGTCGACCCTTCTGATGTTTAACAGAGAGAAGCATTCAATTTGCATTTCATTAAATATTAGAAATCAGATGGGATACTAGTGTTTTTCTTATTAAAAAACTTATGAAATTACCTTTCAATCATCTATTTAAGAAATTCCAGTACATTCTCCAAATTTATAAAATTATATAGAATATTTCTTATTTACAAGGGCTATAGGAATTGATGATTATAAAGGATCAGTGAATCTTAAAACTAGTTTAGTGGTAAAGTTATTCAGCTTTCATCAATGGTAACAGAAATATTATACCTTATCTTTAGCTCATGAACATGGAAGACTCATGAGACACAGTTCTAATTTATATATACACATTTTTAAAAAGTCATGTTGCTTATGATGTGCAAGTAGAATATTAACTAATATAATTTATTTGTGCTTTTCTTATGTTTTTTTTTCTTTTCTGTTACCCATAGCTATTTTTTAAAAATAAAATATGATTTAGGGGTCACAGGAGTTGTTCTAAATAATTGAGTGATAAAACACTACTATTCTTGTAACTCCAATTTTTGTTTCTGTGTTTACAACTTGGTACCATTAATGAGCTGACACACTGATACATATTATAATTTTATATTTAATTGACTATCAGAATCTAGTTAAATTTGGGAAATTTAATAATAGTATTTTACTTTTATTATATTTATACTATATACTTACTGTATTTGGTAATTTCTTTCATTGAAACTCACTTTTTTGGTATACCTTAGCATACCTTCTTTGTCAATTGAAGGTAATACAATATAATAAACAAATTCAGTTCATATTACCTCATTAAAGGCCTGGAGTTGCTTACTCATTCATCTCACATAGCATATGGACACTTTAATACTATCCTTTAAGAAAAAATGACCTAGTTTTGTTGCACAATCCAAAGTATGTCTACAGTAGGATTTTAAAGACTAGTAGAAATGTGGGCTCATAACATTGCTGATTGATATGGGACATGTTTTTGTGCAGGGGTTTTGAAATACCTATAAGATTACATTATAATAAAGACTTGAGAATTATACCAGTTCTTAGGAGAATATTTGATAAATTCTTAGAAGTTATATAATTCAATGCCCTTGCTTTATAAATAAGAAAACAGATATGCAGGGAGGTTAAAATGCTCATAAGTACAGAGCTGAATCAGCAAAAATCCTGAGTTTTTAATTTTCCTTTTTGATAGGGTTATTAAATCTATGGATTGATATCTTCATCTGTTTGGAAATTTTTTGCCATTAAATCTTAAATATTGCTTCTGTCCTATTCACTCTTTTCTTTCTGAGATTACAACTAAGTGTGTGTTAGACATATGTATCCTCTATCTATGTCTTTTACTCTCTCATCTGTATTTTTCATTCTTTTATCTCTCTATGCTTTATTCTGGTTAGTTTCTTCTGACTTACAGTACAGTTCACTAATTTTTGTTTGCTGATATTTAATAGGCTATTAATTACCATTTTGCTAACTGCATGATATACTCATTGGATATACTTCAGTTCATGTAACAATTGTCTTATATTTTTTCATTTAGATTGCATTCAATTTTTCACTATTATAAACACAATGCTAGTAACACATATTTGTGCTCAAATTATTTCATTTGAAAATCAGGACTATTAATTTAGTATGCATTCTTAGAAGCTAAATTGCTGGGTGAAGGACATGAATATTTTTAAGTCTCCTGAAACATATTGCTAAATTACCTTTCCTAAGACAAGTTAGATGTTTTAATTCCATATTCAAAATTCTCCCCACTTCTTTGCCATCTTGTTTCCTGTCCAAAATGTTTGTGTCAAGGTAAATATTGCCTTTGGAATAGTCTAATATAGTTAAGAATGACAGTGAAAGACGAATTTTTAACCGTACTGTGAGTGTGACTATAATTGAATAGTTTTTCTTAGGATGAAAGAAATAATTAGGTCTTATAACGTCTTGCAATGACATTTGCAAGATGTAAACGTCATTGCAAGATGTTATAGGACCTAATTATGTCTTGAATTTACTGATGATCCTCTTGATAGCATTTTATAGAATGTGTTTTATTCACATCAGAATTCCCAGGGATTTGGTTTTTTTTAGAAATAATTATTGTTTTTGTATTTTTATATTTTTGGCTATTTGACTAAATTGAGGAGGGGACTTAAATGATTAAAAGAGCTTTGGAGTAGGAAGTAGGGGATCTGCTAAGCCTTTCTTAGCCATGTAACTGTATTATAGAAAGTTCATTTCTTCTCTTCAATCCTCAATTTCCTCCTTTGTGAAATAGAGACAAACAGTTTTTCTGTGCTTATAGTTGTCTGACATTGTTTAGCCATGGGCAAACTTCTGTTCATGTTTGAAGGGGGGAAAAACTAAAATAAAACAGCAAGAATAGCAAAAATATCCTAGTCTTTTCTTTACAGTAATATGGGGAAACTAAAGTATCTTAAAGTCGTGAAAGTACTTTAAATTCCTAGGATGAGAGGAAGCATTTAATAAAAAATAAAGACAGATGAAACTATTTTTAAAGTGCATAATTGCAGTAAATGCAGATTCAGACATATTAATTATCAAAGTCAAGAATATTAAGTTATTGAGTGGAATTTAATGGCACTATTTGAAAGTCACGACATTTTGTTTGATGTGCTGGGCCTAATTTATATGTAAATATAGGCTCTGTAGTATTGCCTAGATATTTAAGTACTGTCTTAATGGTTTATTCTGGGAAACTGATGTATATCTCTGCTTGAACATTGTACTTAAACTCTGTAAAACTATTTTAGCATGTATATGAAAAATAAAAAGAAGATGCACAGTGGTTTTGGAAATGCTCTGGTTGAAATAGGTTCTAAAAATGCTGAGGTATGTAATGATAATTACTTTTCAGTAAAGTTACTTTTGCACCAACTCTGGAGTTTTGTAAGAGAATTGGCAGCTGAAATGAGCACACGAGAGAGTTTTATGGTGACCTGCAGTAGTTAAGATTCCCCTGGCCAATGACAGAGTACAGAAAATGCAACCCCAAAGTGTGGGCTTCTTGGCATATTGAGTATTTTAAGCTGAAGGGTATTTAGAAAATCTCAGAGTAGAAAAGTCTCTCTGAACTTCTCTCTTATAGACCCTTATGTGACAGGGTCCCGCCCTGTCCACAGAGGGAAGGAGTGTTACACAGAGAGGCCAAGAAGAATCTGAACAAACAGGCCTTGCTAAGCTCCCTTCAGTTGATCATCAGTAGGTCATACCCTCTTTTTGTCTAGTCATACCTCTACATGACTTTCCATTCTTCATCAAACCCAAACATTAAAATACATCAATACACATTGAAAGAGGCCACATATAAATATGAAATTGAGTTGTCTGTTTTCACTGGCTCTTTGGGTCTTCATCTGTGAAGGCTCCCGTGTCATGGGAAAAATTGTTCAGATAAATTTGTTATGCTTTTCTCTTATTAATCTGTGTTTGTCACAGGGGTGTCAGCCATGACCCTTGTGATGGGTGAGGAGAAGAAATTACTTTTTCTCCTCTCTACCTACATGGGGGTACGTAATTCTATACCCTAACTCCAAAATCTCTTGGGGGTATACTTGACATTCAACTGAATTCTGACCAATTTATAATAGAAAAAATAGAAAAATAGAGTAATAGAATTTATCATCTGTGATTACTTGATCAGACCCTTGTATTTCCCCAAATATAAAGATTCAGATCCATAGACATAGAATGGCATTTGCTTAGTTTAATGTTTCTGAACCATCTTTGTTGTGTAATAAGCCTGTGCTCTTGCTGGTGTTCTAATGATTTCATTACTCATCACAGCTAGTTATCAATTCACCCCCCATTGCCAAAAGCATCTGCTTTTTGCAGTAGTAAAAAGCAAGATTACAAGAGGGGCATTTGGGGTAACTGACATTTGTCATTCAGCTGAGGGTGGTTCTTCAAGGGCTTTGAAAGAGCCCAGGACAAGAAAACCTTTGTTTGGGATACACATACCTGCAATTGTAATTCCCAGAAATGTAACTCTATGCTGATGGACCACTGACTTTTGTATTTTTAATAAATGGAGCATAATATTAACCACAAATCTTTGTTCCAGTAACCATGTCATGAACAAACGCATCAATACACAGTGAAAGAGGTCACATATAAAGTTGAAATTAAAGTTGTCTTTGTATAGTCAAAAAATCTAAACCTGGGGATAAAAATGACACCTGTGCCCTACATATCACTCAAAAGAAAGAAGTAAGTTTCAGAAGTTAGGGGGATAAAGACGGGTATTTCAAAAATAAAGTTTGGCTGAAAACATAAAAAGCCACAGGGACATCACGACCTGGGATGGCTGTAATTAACATGTAAAGCCTTCCACAGTGACTTCTGAGGGCCGTTCTTTTATCTGCAGTCTGCAGGCTGAAGGCAGACAGTTTTGGAATGCAGATCTAATCACACAGGTCTGTAATTTTGGGGATGATTGAGGTGTTAATTGCTCTAGGATTTTGATTGCCAAATGTGGTTTAACCAGGATTGTTAACTATGCTCTCATAAGACACTCTTCTCTTTTTAGTAGAGTTGAAATTTCCTTGGGAAACTCGAAGTCAGAAATTGCTAATGAAATTCCAGTCTCTGATAAATGTCCACACAGGGGTGTAGCAACTTAAAAAATTCCAAATGGAACAAGCAGACAACTGAGGGCTGATTATTATTAAAAGATTATTTAGTTTTATGAAAGTTTTACTATGGAGCTTCTTGGATCCTCTAACAATTATCAGATACTAGGGGAGGTAGGGTAAAGACAGAGAAACTTAACCTAAAGTGTTAGAAATTATTCACATCGGGTGATCTATTGCAGATGAAAACAAAATATGCCTGAAATTAAGTGGAAGAATCAGGTTTGACATGTGCTCAATTTCCAGTAGCTAATTTATGATGTTGAGCGCTTCCTGTAGGACAGGCAATGTATAACTGACCACATGATGGCACCTCTTGGTACCTTCTTTGGCCAATGTAGGTGATTGTGTGTGTTACATGATTGTGATTACATGATTGATTGTAATTGTTACATGATTGTGATTGGCCAGGGCGATTGTGATCGCTACATGAAGACTACTGTTTGGATTCAGATTTTGATTTTGGCCTGAGTTACTTTGGGGTAATAATTAATTATTTTAAATTGCTTTTATGTGAATCAGTGGTAGACTTGGCTTTGTTGGTTTGGTTGCCCACCACAACCTTTGGTTGGAAAAATCTAACAAATCATACGTAATTTCTTTTGAAAGACCCAAATTGGTGAAGACAAATTTTTGGTAAAATCTAACAGGAGTTAAATTCATAAATTTTTCAACCTAAGAAGTATTTGCTTTTTCCGGAGGACTTCCATATCTCTCTCATTTGAGGGCAAATAATAATCAATACTGTTTGTGTGGGGAAGAGGAATGGCTGGTGGAAAATTCTTTGGCTTTGATTTTGTTCAAGATAAGCAAAAGTCAGAAAAATTTTAAATTAATACCGTGTTCACTTCATGCAAACAAACAAACAAAACATCCTTAAGCAAATATAAAGAAAAATCCCCATGCATTTCTGTTTCCCTCACAAATATTGAAACTACAAAAAAAGTTTGAATTTTTTAATTTGACCACATTCTCTTCACTACTCCTAAGAATATGTCATCTTTCCATTCCTTCTTTTATCTTTTCATCTATGAGTAGTAAAATAAGCTTCTCATACTTGGTTCTGAGAAAGGTCCCTGCTTACAGGAAGCAGTATAGAAAAGTTAATATACAGGTTCAATTCTTTGAAGGATGCTATAGGTTAGAAAAGACAAAAACTTGTTCATTATTCAACATAGACCTCCTTCATTTTAAACAAAATTTCTTGGTTATATATCAGTTTTACTAATGTTTATTTTTTGTAGTTCAGAGTATTACCCATAACACAATATACCCATTTTAATCAGACCAATTAATTCCTCTATGTCTTGTCCATTGAAAACAGAATCACTGTCTTGGATGTTACAGAACAAAGTTGTGCCCCAATAGCCAGCAAGTCCTAGGGTGATGGGAGTAAGTATTGTTTAGAGTTTCACAGTGCTGTTTTCGAAGTTGTATTTTGAGGCTCTTAAACTTGGGTACTCTGTCTTACTGTTTCCAAAGATGGACCTGGTGTGCATGTTCATAATGTTAAATAGCACAGTGGTGTTAAACATCAATGCACAGTGTTGCCGGATGCCAGGGCAGGACCGCCTGCTAAATATCGCTTTAGGAAAAATGTATTTACACCCATGCTGACAGTTCATTTCCAGGTGGGAGCCTCATGTCTGCCCCATACACTGCAACTTCAATCTTCCCACTGTGAAATTTTAGACAGCTTGTCTGCAGAGGCTCTGCCAGACCTATTAATATTTATACATTCCATTCACACTCCAGTCAGAGCGTATAAGTTGCAGATCTTTCTGATTTGGAAGCTATTAAGATTCATGACCCCTTTAGTTATTTACTTCTCACGGTCTAGGAGCCTTTGCAATCAGCTTACATTTAAGAAGAAAGCACAAATCATTACTGTTCAAATATTGTCCTGTATTGTGACCATTTGCAGTCCATCAAAAGAGTGTTAAGAACTTTAATGCATTCATTTATCTCAAGACACAGGTTATTAGATGAGGCATTCTTCTCCCGGAAAGGGATAGAATAGCAGTGTTTCTTACACCAGAAATTGCTTTTTTAATTCCAAATTAGGGACTCTCACTGAAGCTTCATATGTTATTAAGAAGCAATAGCTAATCAATTTTTTCTTCTTGAGAGCAGACATTGATTGAACAAATGATACAGATGATGTACCAGATAGAACAGAACAAAAGACAATCAGATTTTTAGGTGCACATTAGGCCTGTCTCTGGAGAAGTTCTATTTTCTTAACGTAGTAAGTCTTATGTGTCTCTGGTTTACAACGTGTTGTGAAATTTGAGATAGGTCTTATATTTAAATAACTTGTGGGATTATGTGGTATGTTTTATTAGTAGCTATAAGTCATTTAATCCTATTCTATAAAAATAGTCTTATTCTATTGGAAGAAAAGACTGAGAACATTAGAAGAAAATGTGTGGAGAGGAAAAAGAGGAAATTAATATTTGTTCAGTGTTTACTGTGGATTAAGCATTTTACATTTATTAATTATTTTGAACCTTACAACAGCCCATGAGGTGGGTATTATGATCCCATTTGCTGACCAGAAATGGAATCTTAAAAAAGTCAAGAGGCTTACCCAAAATCACACATTTAGTAGGATTTGTGGGGGAGCTGCAGCTCCACAGTGGCTGAGCTGGTTTTTCTTTCGGAAGAACTGGAGAAAAACAATTTTCCCACAATAGGCACAAGGCCTTAGCACCGGCCTTCTCAACTATCTCAACTAAAATAGGACACTATGGTGATTCATGTTTAAATTTATTCAGTGTTTAGTAAATTTTGTAACACATTGAAATGGGTGAGATAAACTTGAGGGAAAAAGGCTCAACAAAACAATTCCTTTTATATTAAAAATAAACAAATCAAGAACAACAAAAGAAAGCACGAAAATAATTACATATCAAAGTCAGAGGAGGCTTTGAAATGCTGTTTATTTGGGCACGTGACAAGTTTTTAATTTTTTGTTGCTTTTCAAGATTACCATCTTCTTGTCCATCTGGTTTTCTGAAGAGTGGGCAGAGGATGAAGAACTGACAAGATTAAATACAAGTTTACAGCCTCGATTTTACTTTCTATTTGTGTTTTTTCTCTGGCATCACCTGGCTTAATGAGAAGTAGCCATTTGATGAGGACAGGCTTTATTCTTGAGGAGCACTCTCTTTCCTTCCAAGGTTAAGTTTAAAGACAAAATACTTCTGTTTCATTCAAGTTCTGGCATTCACAGCCTGTGAGGTCACTTTAAGACATCTCAGATTTTGTTGTGACAAAGAAAAATAACCCAGGTTTTGTGCACCCAGGTACAAACCTAATTTGGTGATTCCTAAAATTTTCTGTCAGCTTTCTGTAGGCAGGAGGTTAAAAAAGGTAGCTGTTTAATCTCTGTTTAATCCTCAAAGTATGTGCCAAAAAAGGATTTTTCATATGATAGTGAAAATAGCTCTTTCATGCATATTTTCACCAGCAAAAGGTTTAAGTAGGATTTTGAAATATCTTCAATCACCCCTTTACCTATCTGAGTTATTCTTATTTCAGTGATGCCATTGGCACCTTGTCAGAGATGTTCGGGGACAGAGGCATTCTAGTAGGAAATTTAAAACTAAAAGAGAGATGAGACAACTTTGTTACCCAACTGAATCATAATTGTGTTTTAAGAAGCTGATGGTACTTCAGGAACACTAAAATACAGATAGCATATTATTATTATTAGGATTATTAACCATTATAATATTGTTAATTGCTGTCACCGAGCTACCGTACAACAAAGCCTTAAACCCAACTCCCGTCTTTCTGAGCCCAGAGCCCAAGCTTTCCTAACCACCGTATTATATTGTTTCTTTGACCCTCCTTCTCCACCCACCCAGCACTCACTCCAGGCCAGCTAATTGCCGCTTCTTGCAGAATTTCCTCATCATGACACATCTGTTCTGATTTGTAGCTCTCTGTATATGTGATGGTCCCACCTGCTGGGCTGTCACGTCTTTGAAAATATGGTCAATGCCTTATATATTACTGTATTTTAAGCCATGAATGTAACAGAAATGCAGATTCAGTCACTTGTTACTTGCACAGTCGGATTAACAGCAAGGTCTGACATAAAGAGACTTTTGGCCAGTGCGGTGGCTCGTGCCTGTAATTTGAGCATTTTAGGAGGCCAGGATGGGCAGATTGCTTGAGGCTAGAAATTCAAGAGCAACCTGGGCAACATGGTGAAACCTCATCTCTACCCAAAATAAATAAATAAATAAATAAATAAATAAATAAATAAGCCAGGTGTGATGGTGTGCACCTGTAGTCCCAGATACTCAGAAGGATCATGTGAGCCTGGGAGATGGATCGAGGCTGCAGTGAGCCATGATCATGCTACTGCACTCCAGTCTGAGTCTGGGCAACAGAGTGTGACCCTATCTCAAAAAACAAAACAAAACAAAACAAAAAAAAACAAGAACAAAATTAAAAACAAAGCAATTATTTATTCCAAAGCTAGCTTAGGGGAAGAAGTACAGGCTACCTGCCTTAAAGGTATTGCTTCTCTTCTGGGGCAGAAAGCAAGGGCTTTTAAAGGGGAACTTGGCACGAACGGCACACAGGGAGGGATGCAACAGGTGGGGATCTCTGTGACTTCGTGCCTTATCCACCGAGTGGTCAGCCTGGCATCATTGAGGACAGAACTAGATTGTAAAGTGGCCATTGTTTCAAGATGCTCTACCAGTGGGAAAGAGTTTCATAGCAGGCTTACTTTAAGTGTAAATTGCTCAAGGCAATCTCCTGGTGGGAGAGGTCTCAGTTCTGAAGCTTCTAAGCACACAGTTAGATGAACTTGCCTTGCAGCGGGTGTCTGGTGAAGGGAAGGTAGAAGGTTATAATTACATTTCTAAAGAGCCAAGTAGGAAGTGGGGAACAGGGGAAGAGGAGGAAAGAGGAAGAAAAAAAAATTAAAAAATAACTCATTCTTTTTTTCCTAGAAAAATGGGGGGTCCTTGATTACGTTAGTGGGTAGTTTCCATTTTCTTGGCACAGAATTGTCTCTTCATAAACGTTTGTTTAGTGAATGATTACTCTCCTGAATAGTTACTATTTTATAACTTTATTCTTTAATGCACATTTTTGGAGTACAAAACTTCAGAAATAGAATCAACATTTTTAATAATTGTCAGGCTTCACACAGAAAGAGGAGACAAGTTAAATAAACTCATCTTTGAAAAGGTCTTTTAAGACTCTCCCCCAGCCATCACAAAACACAGGAAGAGGAAGCAGTAAAGCAAACCTGTGGCTTTGGGAGACACCTACTGCCAGAAAGGATTGCAGTTTGGGGTGGAAATATTTTTGATACCCAGGTTGGTGTTGTGCCAATTGTGACAGTTGGCAAATACAACAGTTTTTATTGTATTCACTTTTAAGAAAATATTCACATCCCTTTGAGTACAGGTTCCCTGTAGTATCTAAATCAATAGTGCCTTTAGACTCCATGTGACATTAATCCAACAAAAAAATCAGGTTCTCGTGCACCCAGATTTCCACTTGTACCTGTCAAAATCAATTAAATTGATAGTGATTACAGAGAGATTACTTGGCTTGCTGAAGACCACATGGCCAGGAAGAAGGTTCAAGGCCAGAGCCCAGGCCTTTTGCTCCAGTGTACTTTACATTTACCAGCTGCCTCTGGGCTAGAAAAACTGCAGTTGTGTTTTCTGCTCTTACTTCAAGAGGTTGTTATATATCATGAGGTTAAGTACCTGATAGTTGTAGGCAGACTGTAATATATACAAATGAAGAGTACTAATATTAAATCTAGCAGATTAACCACAAGCTTTCCTCTCTGT
Source organism: Pan troglodytes (assembly GCF_028858775.2). Lineage (NCBI taxonomy): Eukaryota > Metazoa > Chordata > Mammalia > Primates > Hominidae > Pan > Pan troglodytes. The sequence continues at coordinate 37,726,625 of NC_072408.2, read as the reverse complement.
AGACTCAACCAGGCAAATCTGGCCTCTTTAAGTTTGCTGAACTGTCTAATTCCAGGAAAAATCTGCCTTGAAAAATCTGCCTTAAAGAATCTCAAGCACCCAAACTGTGAAAATAAAAATTAAAAGAACTTATGTCCCATTGATGTTTAAGAATAAAGAGACTTTAGAAAACTCAGTGTTACGGCAAAAAAGAGACTGAAGAAAGATATCTGTGAAGTTCAAAATTTTGGGAGTAGTTTTTTCTTTTACCTTTTCATTTTATCGGCCTGCCTCTATCCACAATGGTAATTCTTTATTTTTTTCCCCTAGGTTTAACTTTTTTCCTCCCAACTCAAGAAAGTCCTACTGAGAGAAAATGCTTTGCAGAATTGTTTAATTATCACTAGATTTCTCAAAAAAAATTGTGACAGGGACTAATAATTCAGATTCAATGTTCAGTCTCTTTTTTCTACCACAATAGAACCACTGGTTTTTAGCTGTGCACCTGGCTTCTAGAACAAAAACTCTTATTTACAAACCTACCTTTTAGCCAGGTGTGACCATGTGACTAATCACTGGCCAATGAGATATGAGGAGCAGAGACGTGTTGGACTTCTGAAACTCTTACCTCCTGAAAGCGGGTGGGAATAATGTTCCCCCTTTTCCCACCCTCTTTCTTTATCCTGCTGCTCAAAATGTGGATTAAGATGAGCTACTTTGCACCAGGTAGATGAGAACAGAAACCTGAGGCTGTTGGAACCTGGGTCTTTTTTTGCATGTGACGGGGTTTTGCTCTGTTGCCCAGGCTGGAGTACAGTGGCATGATCATAGCTCACTGCAGCCCTGAACTCCTGGGCTCAAGTTTTCCATCCTGCCTCAGTTTTCCAAAGTGTGAGGACTACAGGTGTGAGACACTACATCCGGATGAGCCTAGATCTTTTAATACATTTGCAAAACAGGGCTGTCCTACCAGCTTTCATGACTGGAAAGAAATGAACTTCTGTCTTAAGACACTGCTATTTTGGGCCTATTAAACATATAGCCAAATTGATATATACCCAATATAAATGCAGAGAAGGTGGCAGATTATTTTCAGATCAGAAATGAGTTTGAGGGCTGGGCACGGTGGCTCATGCCTGTAATCACAGCACTTTGGGAGGCCGAGGCAGGTGGATCACGAGGTCAGGAGATTGAGACCATTCTGGCTAACACGGTGAAACCCCATCTGTACTAAAAATACAAAGTATTAGCCGGGCGTGGTGGCCTGTCCCTGTAGTTCCAGTTATTCAGGAGGCTGAGGCAGGAGAATCACTTGAACCAGGGAGGCAGAGGTTGTGGTGAGCCAAGATTGTGCCACTGCACTCCAGCCTGGGTGACAGAGTGAGACTCCGTCTCAAAAAAAAAAAAAAAAAAAAAAAAAAAAAAAAAAAAGTAAAGAAACGAGTTTGAAATAAAATAATGATAAAATAGAATAAGAAAATTATCTTGTCCATATACTGACTATTCTATGGTGGCTAAACTTACAATAATGACTTGAATATCTGTTGGTGGACAAAAGCAAAGAGAGAATTCAAAACTCTGTGAATCAAGATTTATTTTATTACATATTAGCACCAAAAAACTAGGTATTCAAGTCTTCCAGAATAATTTCATTCAGGTCAGGTCTATATTTCAAACAATGGGCATTACTGATGAACTGTTTCATCGGACAACAACAATCAACTATCTAATTTATCTCGTGTTTGAGAGAAGAATGCTTGCTGTTAATGAGGAATTCTATCTTCTCAAGATGAGGGCTTTAGAAGGAATATCTGACCTGTTAATAGTTTGAAAAGACTTTAAGCCAATCTCAAGTCGCAGTAAATCTCAAACTTTGTAATTAAAATTAAGCAAATGTTCATGCATCATTTTTAATTTGTGTTGTATTGAAAAGCTTAGGAAAAGAAAACTATGTGAGGAGATTAGGAGCCAGAGTGGGCAAGCCTGAATCTCACAGCGAGGAAGGAGGAACCAAAGTGTAATGAATCTTACAGAGTGTGATGATAAAGTTATGAGATAGACACCCATGAGAATAAATGAACATTGACTTGCAGACTAGATGGTTGCAACTTCATAGCTTCCTAGGGAATTTTACTATGTGTACTATCTTACTTACATAGTTTGTTTTTAGCCTATGTCAACCATATAGGCTATCAAACATGTGGCAAAGCTAGACGTTTTAATTTCCTGCCTTTCCCAAAGTAACAAGTTAGTTCTTTTCCAGTCTGTATGATGGTTTGGAAAATACAATAAACTAAACATACTCTTGCAGACACATGTGTGTGTACACACACACACACTTGCTCATCTATAGTAAATGTCTCTTGATTTTGATGAAGCACTGGATGCCGTGCTTGTATATTTCCTTACACATTCACTAATGTGGTTCCCACCACTATCTGTGAGGTGGGTATTTTATTATCCCCAACTTATAGATGAAGAAACAGCGACCATTTTTTGAGTGCTCTCTATGTGTAGAGTGCTTCAAATACATCATTCCATTATTTATGTATGTATTTTGATGTATTTAGTTTTTAATCTTTAAAGCCAGGTACACTGAGTGCTTTTTTTTTGAGACAGAGTCTCGCTGTGTGGCCTGGGCTGGAGTGCAGTGGCACGATCTTGGCTCACTGCAACATCCGCCTCCTGGGTTCAAGTGATTCTCCTGCCTCAGCCTCCTGAGTAGCTGGGATTACAGGCCCGCATCACCATGCCCAGCTAATTTTTGTATTTTTAGTAGAGATGGGGTTTTACCATGTTGGCTAGGCTGGTCTTGAACTCCTGACCTTGGGTGATCTGCCCGCCTCGGCCTCCCATAGTGCTGGAATTACAGGCAGGAGCCACTGCACTCGGACAATTTTTGGTTTTTATGAAGGTGATTTTTGGGTGTAGATAGTTGTTAAATTGGTGTCCTTGTTGGGGAATGATTGGTAGAGACTTCTATTCCTCTATCTTGCCAAAAATCTCCTAATTTTTAAATTGTATATGTTTAAGGCATACAACATGATGTTTTGACATAGTGAAATAATTACTACAGTCAAGCCAATTACTATATCCGTTGTCTCACATAATTACCTTTTTTAATGTCGTAAGAGCACCTAAAATCTACTCTTTTAGGAAATTTGCAGTATACAGCACAATATGATTAACCATAGTCTTCATGCTGGACAGGTATATCTTGTTTTATTGCACTTCACAGATATTATGTTTTTTACAAATTAAAGGTTTGTGTGGCAACCCTGCTTCAAGCAAGTCAATGGGCACCATTTTTCCAACAGCATGTGCTCACTTCATGTCTCTGTTTCACATTTTGGTAATTCTGGCAATATTTTAAACTTTTTCACTATTATTATATCTGTTATGGTGATCTGTGATTAGTCATCTTTGATGTTACTATGGTAATTGTTTTGAGGCTGCATGAACTATGCCCATTTAAGATGACAAACTTACTCAGTAAATATGTGTGTTTTGACTGCTCCATCAGCTTGTGCCCCCATCTCTCTCCCTCTCCTTGGGTCTCCCTATTCCCTGAGACACAGCAATATTGAAATTAAGCCAGTTAATAACCCTACAATATCCTCTAAGTGTTGAAGTGAAAGAAAGAGCTGTATGTCTTTAAATGAAAAGCTAGAAATTATTAAGCTTAGCTTGGAAGACATGTTGAAAGCTGAGATAGGCTGAAAGCTAGACGTCTGTGCCAAGCAGTTAGCCAAGTTGTGAATGTAAAGGGAAAGTTCTTGGAGGAAACTAAAAATTCTATTCCAGGAAACACACAAGAAAGCAAAACAGCCTTATTGCCTATATGGAGAAAAGTTTGAGTGGTCTGAATAGAAGATCCACCCAGCTACAACATTTTCTTAATACAAAGCCTAATTCAGAGAAAGGCTTTAACTCTCTCCAATTCTGTGAAGGCTGAGTGAGGCGAGGAAGCTGCAGAAGAAAAGTTTGAAGCTAGTAGCAGTTGTTTCGTGAAGTTTAAGGAAAGAAGCCATCTCTATAACATAAAAGTGCAAGGTGAAGCACCAAATGCTGATGTAGAAGCTGCAGCAAGCTCTCTAGAAGATCTAGCTAGGATCATTGATGAAAGTGGCTACATTAGACAGCAGATTTTCGATGAAGATGAAACACCCTTTTATTGAAAGAAGATGCCATCTAGGACTTTCATCACTAGAGAGGAGAAGGCAATGCCTGACTTCAAAGTGACAAAGGACAGGCTGACTCTCTTGTTAGGGACTAATGCAGCTGGTGACTTTAAGTTGAAGCCTGTGTTCATTTATCATTCTGAAAATTCTAGGGCTCTTAGGAAGTATATTAAATATACTCTCCCTGAGCTTTCTGAATGGAACAACAAAGCCTGAATGATAGCCCATCTCTTGACAGCATGGTTTACTGAACATTTTAGGCCCATTGTTGAGACCTACTGTTCAGAAAAAAGATTCCTTTCAAAATGTTACTGCTCATTGACAATGCACCTAAGTTGCCCAACAGCTCTGATTGAGATATACAAGGAGATTAATGTTTTCATGCCTGCTAACACAACATCCATTCTGTAGCTCATGAACTAAGAAGTAATTCTGACTTTCAAGTCTTATCATTTAAGGGATACATTTTAAAAGACTATAGCTGCCATAAACAGTGATTCCTCTAATAAATCTGAGTGGTGTAATTAAAAATCTTCTGGAAAGGATTCAGCATTTTAAATGTCATTAAGAACATACTTTGTGATTCACGAGAGGAGGTCCAAATATCAACTTTAACAGGAGTTTGGAAGAAGCTGATTTTTAACTCTCATGGATTAATTTGATGGGTTCAGGACTACAGTGGAGGAAGTACTGCAGATGCGGAAATACAGAGCTAGAATTAAACAGAGCCCAAGCATATGACTGAATTGCTGCAATCTCATGATAAAACAAACAATTGAGGAGTCACTTCTTATGGATGAACAAAGATTTCTTGAGGTGCAATCTGCTTCTGGTGAAGATGCTGTGAACATTGTTCAAATGACCATAAAGGATTTAGAGTATTACATAAAGTTAGTTGATAAAGCAGTGGTTTGAAAGGGTTGACTCTAATTCTGAAAGAAGTTCTACTGTGGGTAAAATGCTATCAAATAGCATTGAATGCTACAGAGAAAACTTTCATGACAGGGAGAGTCAATCCATATGGCAAACTTCATTGTCTTGTTTTAAAAAATTGCCCCAGCCACCTGAACCTTCAGCAGTCCCCACCCTCATTGGTCAGCAGCCATTAACACTGAGGCAAAACTCTCCATCAGCAAAAAGATTACAACTTGCTGTTGAAAGACTCAGATGATCATTAGCATTTTTTAGCAATACAGTATTTTAAAATTAAGGTGTGGACATTGGTTTGTGTAGACATAATGCCATTGCACACTTAATAGGCTAAAGTATAGTGTAAATGATTTTATATGCACTAGGAAACCAAAAAATTCATGTGACTTGCTTTATTGCCACATTTGCTTTATCGCAATGATCTGAAATCAAACCTGCAGTGTCTTCAAGGTATGCCTGTAGTTTAGAGCCCTAGATTTATTCATTCTACATAACTACAACTTTGTAATCTTTCACCCACCTTTTCCTATCTGTTCTTTTCTTCCCTGCCACCTCTAGTAAGCACTGTTCTACTCCATTTTTGTGTATTTGACTTAAAAAAAAAATCCACATATAAAAGAGATCGTGCAGTATTTTTCTTTCTGTGTCTGGCTTATTTTTATTAACTTAACCTGTCCTCCAATTTCATCTATATTGTTACAAATAGCAGGATCTCCTTTTTAAAACCTGAATAATATTCGTTTTAAATATTTATTTATTTTTTAATTTCAATAGCTTTTGAGGTATAAGTGGATTTTGGTTACATGGATGAATTGTATAGTGGTGAATTCTGAGATTTTAGTGCACCCATCACCAGAGTAGTGTACATTGTACCTAAAGTGTATTTTTTTTAATCCTTGGAAAGCTGAATAGTATTTTAATATATACATGTATACACACCACAGTTTCTTTATCTAGTTATCCATTGGTGGGCATTTAAGTTGTTCACATATCTTGGCCTACATAAGACCTGGACTGTAAAACTCCTAGAAGAAAACATAGAAAAAAGTTCTGTGATATTAGTTTTGGCAATGATTTTTAAAATATAATACCAGAAGCACAGGCAACAAATGCAAAAATAAACAAATGGGACTACATCAAACTAAAAAGCTTCTGTCCAGCAAAAGCAACAATCAATAATATGAAAAGGCACCCTATGGACAGGGAGAAAATATTTGTGAACCATATATCTGATAAGTGGTTAATACCAAAATATACAAGCAACTCACACAGCTCAGTAACATAAAGACAATCCAATTAAAAATTAAGCAAAGGACCTGAATAGGCATTTCTTTAGAGAAGACATATAAATGGCCAAAAGGTATATGAAAAGATGACCAACATCCTTAATCATCCGGGAGATGCAAACTGGATATCACCTCACACATGTTAGGATGACTGTTACCAAATGACACGAGATAACAAGTGTTAGCAAAGGCATGGAGAAAAGGGAACCCTAGTACACTGTTGATGGAATGTAAATTGGTATGGCCATTATGGAACACACTATGGAGGCATTAAAAAGTAAACATAGAATTACTATATGATCCAGCAATTCTACTTCTGGGTATATACCCAAAGGAAGTGAAATCAGCACCTTGTAAAGATATTTGCACTTCTGGGGCAGCATTGTTCACAACAGCCAAGACACGGATACTTTATCCCGTTTAGTATTTACCTCTGCAGTAGCATTTACACCCTTTTTACAGATGAAAGAACACTGAGTCCGAGAGAGGGGAAGTAATGTGCCCAAGGGTGCACAATGGGATTCATCTCTGTCATCACCCAGTCTGATGCCTCTTCACAAGCCTGCTCCTGCCTCTCCGTCATGCCTCACTACCTCACCACCCCACACAAACAGCCTCAAGAGGTTAAGGAACCAACCTGTCTCAGAATTATCTGACAGTTGAATGAAGAATTCTGACTTTGACCTCTATCTACTTTTAAAGACTGCGTTGGTTATTATGTGCTAACTGAAAGCAAGATTCGACTATTATTTTTAATGGTAGATTAAAATAGAGGATGGAAATAAATAAGAAGTAAACACTTTGGTAAATTTTGCTTGCCAACATTTATTCTGAGCTGAGAATTTCACGCACAATTGATGTCTAATAATATACACACTCAAAAGAAATAAATGAAATAAGGAATAAATGAAAAGAGCAAAATACGCATTTAACCCTGCCCAGCCATTCTTTTGGACACCAGTGGTGTGGATGCAAATATGGATCTACATGTTTCAGTGGAGTTACATTTAGGGTTCACTTATTATTTAATTTAGTATATATTAGAATTGAGCACATATTTCATAAATCACATTACATAAACATGTGAGGCTAGGACCCCTGTATGACTCATCATTGTAGTTACTAGAATGCCCAGCAGAGAACCTTGCAGGCTTGTATAATAATGAGCGAAGAAGAATGCATCTTCAACTTTCTAAATCCTGGCTCAGTTTTTTTGTTACATTTAGTTATACATGCGGTGTAAAGGAGGCATTTGAGATAATCATCAAAAAATAAATAATAACTGTTTCTACTCCCAATTTTTTGTAACATCTACATTATTAAAGCAAAAAATTATTTCAGGTTTTTAGTTTTTATAGAAGAAAATGTTCTTAGGGTTCTGCTTTGGTTTTATTTAGTCATTGTGAAAATTGCCTCATGTTTACTTTGTGTAGATGTCCCAGATAATTGTGAATATTTCTTTAACCAGGTCATCTGGCCAGTGGTAATGTTGAGTGATAAGGAGAGGTCATGAGAGTTAAAGAATGCTGAGTCATTGTCTTTTTTGCAATCCAGTGAATATGTTCTTAAGGATTATTATTATTTTTTGAACCTATGTTGAAAGCAGTAATATAAGACCTCTAGCTATTTCTTGCTCTGAATCATGTTTGGCAAAGCCAGACATTGTGAGGATAAACACTATGCTCTATTTGTGGCTTTCAGTTCTCATCTGAAAAATTATTGAGGATTCCAGTCACGGCACATCCCAGAGCAGAAATTGTCAGACACACTATTGTCAATGTGCCAAATATTCCTAGGAAGTCTGCAAGTTTTTTATGCTGGAAAATTACATTGTGAAGAACAAATTCATCTTTTTTTTTTTTCTACTGTGGACAGTAGTTTAATTGAACCAAGAGAATCTTGTCAGGGATTTCTTGATAAAGGGCTGCACTGCTTCCACATCTAGGCTTAAGCCCTTGGAGAACATCCTTGATAGATTTATGCAGAAAATGCAGGCATGCTAATGAGGTGAAACTGCAAGACACACTCAATAGAAACACAGTGAATTCTTGAGCTAATTGCTACCAGTCTGACTTAAGTAAGTTAAGTGAGAGGCATGGTAGGTGCTCTTCTACCCTGAAAATCCTGTTTGCTCTTCCAAAAGATGCCAAAGTCACGAGATTACAATTTTTTTTTTAAAGCCCCAGCAGTGTGTCTCAAAACAGGAGGGAGTGTTCTAATTGGAATAATTTTTTCTTTTAAAATAATTTTATTTCAGGTGCCATGTTAATGACTTTCCAGTAGTAAAATCCCAAAACAATGAATAAAATTTCAGTAAGCTTATTCTAACTCTATCCCCTTTTGCATGAAAAATGGAAAACATTCTATGGAAGAAAGTAATAGTTAAGCACAGTAATTTGTTATGCAGCAAGAAAAAAACCAGTGCAACCTACTGTAGACCAAATTTTTTTTCTTGCTAAAGAGAAAATTATTTGATGATACTTATTAAAGCATGGATAAGGCAGACTTTGATCAGGACCATCATGATTGGTATAGGGACCATAGCAATAGGATTTTACAGACAGGGAGAGAGATTGGGCTTAACTCTGAATACAGGATGGGCAAGTGGGAATTTATAGCCAAGAAGCAGAGTGGGGAGTTGCTGGATGGTAAATTTCTTTCTTTCTTTTTTTGAGATGGAGTCTCACTCGGTCACCTAGGCTGGAATACAGTGGTGGGATCTCAGCTCACTGCAGCCTCTGCCTCCTGGGTTCAAGCAATTCTCCTGCCTCAGCCTCCCAAGTAGCTGAGACTACAGGTGCGCACCACCATGCCCGGCTAATTTTTGTATTTTTAGTAGAGACGGTGTTTCACCATGTTGGCCAGGATGGTCTTGATCTCCTGACCTCATGATCCACCTGCCTCGGCCTCCCAAAGTGCTGGGATTACAGGCATGAGCCACTGCGCCCGCCCAGTTGGATGGTAAATTTCTAAGAGGTAACACCAGGAGTAGGGGAGATTCTGGCTAACCTAATAGGATTTTGGCTAAAGACAGGCCAGGTTGACCAGAAACCACCTGGGGGATAGTGGAGGATGAGGAACCTTGATCAGACATGGAGGGTGTCAGATACTGAGGGTGAGGAGTTCTTGTTAAAACTGGATTTTATGAGGAATTTCATAGATAGGCCTACAAGAAGATTGAGAAACCCAACTAAGGTTTGGTGAAGCAAAAAAATCCTACTCAATCTACAGCATATTAATTCTCTGCCCTTAGTAACAAGTATAATAAATTTGTTACTTGTCTTGGGAGGATTAATTGTCAAAGGGGTTGACTGAATTTTTAAATTTTCAATAAATAGTTTGCATTTATGTAGTCATAGTTTAAGGCCACTCATTTGAATGCCAAATAGATATTTCAGAGTCATTCAAATAACTGATGGCCATTGTGAACCCCAAATATCTAAGACAGGTATCAGTCAATTTAGAAAGTTTATTTTGCCAAGGTTAGGGGCACACCAATGACACAGCCTCAGGACATCCTGTTGATATGTGCCCAAGGAGGTTAGGGTACAGCTTGCTTTTATACATTTTAAAGAGAGGTAATACATCAATCATTATGTGTATGATTCACACTGGTTTGATTTGGAAGGGTGGGACAACTCAAAGAGTAGGGGCAGGGCATCTGGGTCACAGGTAGATTTAAACACATTCTGCTTTCAATTTCAATTTCAATTGGTTGAAAGAGTTATTATCAGTAGAAAGGAATGTCTGGGTTTTATCATGCGGATGAAGCCTCTAAGTAGAGAGAAGACTGTAAATATTTCTTATCAGACTTAAGGTTTGTGTTGATGTTAGTGGTGGAGGGGTATGATAATGCATGTCCAACCCCTACTTCCTGACATGGCCTGACCAGTCTTTTGGATTAAATTTTATGGTGCCATGACTGAGGAGGGAGTCCATTCAGATGGTTGTGGAGGGCCTTTGAATTTTATTTTTGGTTTACACCATCAATGCATTTGTGACATTCATAGGAGGCATGGAATCTGTAAGGGACAAAGTTTGGGTAGGCCAGCATTTTGTTGAGGAAGGAAAGTTTTTAAGTGATGTGTAGCAGTTGTAATGGGAATCCAGAAACAACCACACAGGAAAGGACATTTAAATACCATCACTTGGCTGAAAGCAATTCTTTTCTCCACTTAACATTCACCATGCTAGAAGGCATTCTTGGAGTGTTCTGAGTCACAGGGAGCCTCTTGGACAATTAGGTCATATTTCCCCAATGTAAGAGTATGTTTAAGAACATACAGGAACAGAAATAATAAGAGTATTAGATTTAGAATTACTAAATGCTTTATATAAGAAAGAGGAGAATTTGAACTAAAACAGCACAGTCATTAAGATCACTGATTTTTGGAGAGCTAAGATTGAACCATGAGAGAAGTTTTTTTAAAGTACATTATAACATCATTTTAAGACAGTTAAAATATCAGCTAAAACATTTTAAGTCTTTGGAAAGGATTCATACTAATATAATTCATAACACTAATGGGAGTTTTATTATCCATTATGAAATTATTTGACACTGTTACCAATCTAAAGGCAGGAAAAGGTTACTTCTGAAATATAATTAACCTGTTTTCACTTGGGAAGAATAGGGAGTTAAAAATAGAGTTATGATCTTCATCTGTATCTTTGGGCAGATTCCCCTCATGAGTGAACAGAAATTTCATAGAACAATGGAGGCTGCCACATTACTAATTTTCTAGTAGAGCTGTTCAAATATAGATGGTCTGAAGTTCTCTTTTAATAGAGCATACATAATAGAATTAGAGTCCATGTCTAATTTGAAAGTTATTATTTTGACTCAACTTCATTAAGGGTATTCAGGGTATTGGCTTCAAGAGAGGGCATAGAGCAAATACTTGACAAACACTTCCTGGGTACAATGACAACAGACAGTGAGGAGAAAGTGGATAGGGTGGCTGCTTCCAATTCATCTCCACAGATCTTGAAATTGGGAGTTTCCTGACACTCTTCAATTTCTACCCTAAGGCCACAGAGATCTTTTAAAAATCCCAATTATTAAATGGAAGCTCAGACTTTTTTGTTAAAGTTCACATCAAGTGCGCATGCCTGGCCTGTCAACATCTGTCCCCTGTTGGGCCCTCTGGCCTCAGCTCCTCCTGCAGCTGCGCTCAGTCTTTGGTCATCCCTCTGGCCATTTCCAGACGTCTGCCTCCAGGCCTTCTCAGTGTTGCTGCCTCTGGCTCCAACGAACAACATTTTTCGTCAGAGCGTGGTTGGTTCAGTTGACCCTATAGGATTGACTCCTATAGGAAGCCTACCCAGAGTGTCAGTCTAATTGAAACATCTTGTTCTGTCTGTGCTACCCTTTCCAGTGGTACTTAGGCTGTGAGTAATTGACTCATGAACTGCTTTCCTTATTAGACAGTGATTTCCCTGAGAGCAGGATTACTCACTCAACTTTGTGTCCCTGAGACTAGTGTGCCTGATGCTATCCTAAAAGACTTATATTAATTTCATAATTCTTAAAATACCCTAGTGAGGCAGGTATTAATTTAATCTCCATTATATCAGTGAGGAAACTGAGGCCCAGAGAGGTTAAGCAACTTACTCAAGGCCACAGAGCTAGTAACGGGTAGAACTAAGATATGAACACCCAGGCAGCCTGGCTTCAGAGCCTGTTCCCTAATCTTATGCTCTACTGCCTTACTAGTGCTTGGCATAGTGAGTCCTCAGTGCATTATGGTTGGGTGAATGACTGGATGATAGAGGAGGGTAACACTGAGGCAGAGAGGCCCCCCTGATTGTGGGCTGGTGTATAGGCTCAGAGAGCAATTACACAAGTTTCCATTAGAATAGAGATGGTTGGAATGAAGAGGAGATTTTCTGGGGAAGCTATTTTACTATCTCTACCAAATTCATGATTTTAGTTTCCTGTAGTTCATCATGGACTGTCCTTGAGGTCAGGAGATCCTCTGATATGTGTAAGGACATGAATTAAACAGTTTGAAGAAAAAAACACGCCAAGTCAAAAAAATCACTAGTTTTTCAGGTGCAGAATGTTTTTACTAATATACACACTTGGAAGCATGTAGTCGAGTAAAAAGAAAATATTAACACCTTCTTTGCACCTATTGCTCTTCCAAGTCCTGTGGAAGATGCACAAAACAGCAGAGGCAGTGCCTGAGTTTGACTGCAATGTGTTTCAGTGCATAAAACAAATCATTTTCACATAGAAAAAAACCATGCTGTAATTGGATATGTGCTTCATATTCAGCTCTGAGTACCATAGCGTTATAAACATTATTAACAATATGATAAAGCTACAGCTACCATAAATACTTATAATCATTTCAAATAATAAAATTATAATCCAAAATGCTGTAAAAATGAGCATAAATGTACCATATACTGTGATGGTAGTTGAGGCTCTAATATAGTATCAAGTATATACATAACACTTAAAAATATAATCCTCTTCTATCATAAATTTGACTGAAAACTAATATGACAGCTTTGATTAACATTAAATATTTAATTAGCAATAATTTTCTGTGCCTTCTAGGAGTGTAGAAGGGCTCTGCTGGAATAATTGGGATGACCCATGTTCTTAAAAGCCCTGTCCAAGGAAGTTCTTCTAATGCCATCTTTTTTCCTTCCTGAATTTTGGTGTAGCAAGCAGAGACATTGGAAATAATTCTACTCCCTTATATTGGCCTCAAAGTACTGCAGTAGTTACTGAAATGTTGTTGAAGATTTTAAGGTAATAAGGCTGCAGTTTGTCCCACTGCAAAGCATTTAAGAAATAGTTACAATTAACCCTCACATTCTCCGCTTCCCCGCTTTCACTGCTTCTACCTTTTCAAACTAATAAGTGTATTTGCTTTGATTCAGACCCTCTTAAAGCAACAGTGAGAGCTTAGTCTCTTCGCAGTATCTTGATGCTAGTGAATGAATAACATCAGGTGATAAGAGTGGGTGGGAGTGAGGTGAAAGGTAGAGAATTCTTATAAAATCATGGCTTCTGCTCCCAAAGTGCTTAGGGAGATTAAACATATTCCTGGTTAACAGTCATGAACTCTGTGGTATGGAATTCAATGCAATAGGTATTGAGAAAAGGCAGGGAGGCATGTTGTTGCTGGAGTAGTCTGAAAAGGTTTTGGGAAGAAATTGAACACTGACCTGGACCATGAAAGATGAATAAAGTCTGCACATTGACACAGGTAGAAGAAAGGCAGATAGAATTTCCAGAGCAGGACATGGCCTAAGCAGAGAAAGAGCTGCCTCAAATTTTCACTACGTGAGCTGACATTCACAAATAGTGGCGGGATCCCATTAGAATGAACCACATCTCAGGGTCTAGCTGCAACACCAGAGAGATTTTATTTCTTGTCTGCCTTTGACTATGACCAGTTTTGTCTATAATTATTGCAAATGGTTACAATCTGTTTTTATGGAAACCAATTTAAGTATTAGATATTTGTTAATCTCTATTTAATTTTCTAGAATATGTTACTAATTACCATAATGCCTAGAATATTACAGCAACAAATATCTATTATCTCACGTCGTTTATAAGGGTCAGGAATCCAGAAGCAGTGTGGCTGGCTGGTTCTGGCTCTGGGTCCCTGATGAGGTCACAGTGAAGCTGTTGACCAGGCTGTAGTCTTCTGATGGCATGAAGGATCCACTTTCAAGCTCATTCATATAGATGTTGGCAGGAGGCTTCAGTTCCTCACCATGTGGGCCCCTTCATAGGGAAGGTCATGACTTGGCAGTTGAACATGCTGAGCATGTGATCTGAGAGAGTGAAAGCAAGACAGAGCAACCAAGATGGAAACTGTAGTGTCTTTTATAATTTAATTTCAGAAGTCACATAACCTCACCTATGCTTTATTTTGTTGGTCACACAGACCAACCCTGGTACAACGTGATAAGAAACTATACTGGGGGTGGGGTTTATCAGAGACCATATTGGAGACTGGCTACCACAGTCTGTATAACTTCCATATAAATTAGCATTGATACATATGTAGTGTTTCAGTAGGAAAGAGTTAGGATAGCTCATCCAACAACTGCAGACCCATAGAGAGTCTTTGAAACTGTGTTCTAGTCTTGTGATTCTAATGTTCTAGGAATTTTAGGATTATAACAGAAAGCACTCATGGGTTATATTAGTCCCTTTTCATGCTGCTGGGAAGAAAAAGAGGTTTAATGGACTTACACATGGCTGGGGAGGCCTCACAATCATGGTGAAAGGCAAGGAGGAGCAAGTCACATCTTACATGGATGGTGGTGGGCAAAGAGAGCTTGTGCAGGAGAACTCCCATTTTCAAAACCATCAGATCTCGTGAGACTTATTCACTATCATGAGAACAACACAGGAAAGACTCATCACCATGATTCAATTACCTCCTACCAAGTTCCTCCCACAACATGTGGGAATTGTGGAAGTTACAATTCAAGATGAGATTTGGGGGGAGGCACAGCCAAATTATATCATTCTGCCCCTGGCCCCTCCCAAATCTCATGTCCTCACATTTCAAAGCCAATCATGCCCTCTCAACTGTCCCCCAAAGTCTCAACTCATTTCAGCACTAACTCAAAAGTCCACAGTCTAAAGTCTCATCCGAGAAAAGCCAAGTCCCTTCAGCTTATGAGCCTATAAAATCAAAAGCACGTTAGTTATTCCCTAGATAAAATGGGGGTACAGGCATTGGGTAAATACAGCCATTCCAAATGGGAGACAGTGGTCAAAATAAAGGGGCTACAGGCCCCAGGCAAGTCCAAAATCCAGCAGGGCAGTCAAATCTTAAAGCTTCAAAATGATCTCCTTTGACTCCGTGTCTCACATCCAGGTCATGCTGATGCAAGAGCTGGGTTCCCATGGTCTTGGGGAGCTCTGCCTCTGTGGCTTTGCAGGGTACAGCCTCCCACCCAGCTGCCTTCACGGGCTGGCATTGAGTGTCTGCAGCTTTTCCAGGTGCACAGTGTAAGCTGTTGGTGCGTCTACCATTCTGGGGTCTGGATGATGGTGGCCCTCTTCTCACAGCTCCACTAGGTGGTGCCCCAGTAGGGACTCTGTGTGGGGGCTCCAATCACACATTTCCCTTCTGCACTGCCCTAGCAGAGGTTCTCCATGAGGGTTCCACCCCTGCAGCAAACTTCTGCCTGGGCATCCAGGTGTTTCCATACATCTTTTGAAATTTAGGTGGAACTTCCCAAACCCTAATTCTTGACTTCTGTGCACTCGCAGGGTCAACATCACATGGGAGCTTCTAAGGCTTGGGGGCTGCACCCTCTGAAGACACGGCCCGAGCTCTATGTTGGCCCCTTTCAGCCTTGGCTGGAGCCAAGGATGCAGGGCACCAAGTCCCTAGGCAGCACACAGCACGGGGACCCTCAGCCCAGCCCAAGAAACCACTTTTTCCTCCTGGGCCTCCAGGCCTGTGATGGGAGGGGCTGCTGTGAAGACCTCTGATATGCCCTGGAGACATTTTCCCCATTGTCTTGGGGATTAACATTCGGCTCCTTGTTACTTATGTGAATTTCTGCAGCTGACTTGAATTTCTTCTCAGAAAATGGGATTTTCTTTTCTATTGCATTGTCAGGCTGCAAATCTTCTAAACCTTTATGCTCTGTCTCCCTTTTAAAACTGAATGCCTTTAACAGCACCCAAGTCACCTCTTAAATGCTTTGCTGCTTAAAAATTTCTTCTGCCGGATACCCTAAATCATCTCTCTCGAGTTCAGAGTTCCACAACTGTCTAGGGCAGGGTAAAATGCCTCCAGGTCTCTTTGCTAAAACATAACAAGAGTCTCCTTTACTCCAGTTTCCAAAAAGTTCCTCATCTCTCTCTGAGACCACCTCAGCCTGGATTTCATTGTCCATACTGCTATCAGCATTTTGGGCAAAGCCATTCAACAAGTCTCTAGAAAGTTCCAAACTTTCTCACATTTTCCTGTCTTCTGAGCCCTCCAAATTGTTCCATCCCCTGCCTGTTACTCAGTCCCAAAGTTGTTTCCACATTTTCAGGTATCTTTTCAGCAGTGCCCCACTCTACTGGTACCAATTTACTGTATTAGTCTGTTTTCATGCTGCTGATAAAGACATACCTGAGAGTGGGAAGAAAAAGAGGTTAAATGGCCTTACAGTTCCACATGGCTGGGAAGGTCTCATGAACATGGTGGAAGGCAAGGAGGAGCAAGTCACATCTCACATGGATGACAGCAGGCAAAGAGAGCTTGTGCAGGAAAACTCCCATTTTCAAAACCATCAGATTTCATGAGACTTATTCACTATCACAAGAACAGCACAGGAAAGACCTTTCCCCTATGATTCAATTGCCTCCCACCAGGATCCTCCCACGATATGTGGGAACTGTGGGAGTTACAATTCAAGATGAGATTTGGGTGGGGACACAGCCAAACCATATCACTGATATTTCAAGTCCTTACCAATGGGTTACTGAAATGTGAATATATGTTTTATAATCTCTAAATATTATTTCTGACATCTCTACTTACAAGCTAATAATATTTTGTAATTGAACAAAAGGGGAAATTGTAACCTGTAGGTAAATTCCCAAAGCTTGGAGATCTGTTTTAACTGTAGCAATAATCTTTTGTTGTTCTGGCAGATGATATCATAAACACATATTTTCTTTGAATGAGCCTTTTTGCTTGGTATAAGGCATTATTTGGGAATATATATATATATGTGTGTATATATATACACATATACATGTATACACACAAGGCATTATTTGGGAATATATATGTGTGTGTATATATACACATATACATATATGCACATATACATATATACATATACATATATACACACATATGTATACATACATATACATATGTATGTATATATGTATAAATGTATGTGTATACACACATGTACATATGTATGTATATGTATACACCTACATGTACATATGTATGTATATGTATACACCTACATGCATGTACATATGTGTGTATATGTATACACACACACATGTACATATGTGTATATATGTATACACACACATGTACATATGTGTATATATGTATACACAGACATGTATATATACATATGTATATGTATATATGTATATATGTGTATATATACATATATGTGTATATGTATGTATATGCATACATGTATATATGTGTATATGTATGTATACACATACATGTATATATGTATATATACATACACGTATATGTATATACGTGTATGTATATATACATACATATATACATTCCCAAATAATGCCTTGTACCAAGGCAAATATATATATATGTGTATATATATATTTCCTAGTACATTGTACACTGTTTGGTAGAACTATTATATTTATTATACATATTATACTAATGTTCCTTATTTAAGAATCCCACTTCTGAAATTTTAATTTATCCAGAATTTATAAAGTAAGGAATGAATTCAGTGTTTGTTCTCTGAAGACTTAGAGTTTTGTATGTGCAGAAGAATAAGGCCTGAGCATTAGAGCAGGGCCAACAACCTATAGTCTGTGGGCCAAATCC
Source organism: Pan troglodytes (assembly GCF_028858775.2). NCBI lineage: Eukaryota > Metazoa > Chordata > Mammalia > Primates > Hominidae > Pan > Pan troglodytes. The sequence goes on along the minus strand of NC_072408.2, from coordinate 37,708,706 downwards.
AGCCTGTCACCTCTTTTTGTAAATAATGTTTTATTAAAACACAGCTGGCTCATGCCTGTAATCTCAGGACTTTGGGAGGCCAAGGTGGGCGGATCACCTGAGGTTGGGAGTTCAAGACCAGCCTGGCCAACATGACAAAACCCCATGTTTACTAAAAAAATACAAAAATTAGCCAGGCATGGTGGCAGGTGCCTGTGATCCCAGCTACTTGGGAGGCTGAGGCAGGGAGAATCGTTTGAACCTGGGAGGCAGAGGTTGCAGTGAGACAAGATCGTGCCACCGTACTCCAGCCTGGGTGACAGAGCGAGGCTCTGTCTCAAAAAAACAAACCAATGACAAACAGCTGTGTCTATTTATTTTTATATTTTGTATAGCTACTTTTCAGGTACAATGGCAGAGTTGGGTAGTTATGACAGAAACCTTATGGCTCATAAAGCCTAAAATATTTACTACCTAGCCCTTTATATTGCTAATATCTGCTCTAGAGGTCATTTTGAAGTCCTAAATTTAAAAATCAGGGTAAGTTAGAAAGCTACATTTTACCTATATGTAGTGGTATTTTTTGGGTGAGTTTGATAAGAAAGAGATCTTATTGAATGTATATATTTATGTTTTTAGGTTGGCGCTAAAGTATTTGTGATTTTTACCATTGAAAGTAATGGCAAAAACTGCAATTACTTTTGCACCAACCTCATAATTGACTAGGAATGGGAATATAGAAGAAAGTTCAGTATACTTATTTGGCAGATGGGGAGTGGGTGGGAAAAAATTAATTCCTTTGGTTTTAGGCATTTGGAAGTTTCACAACTTCTTTGTTAGGTGGGTAGAATTCATTTTTACTTATTTAGAATTGAGGAACTGAGAGGTGTGGTGACTTGCAACTGTCATCATCACAAACCAAGCACGAGACATCATTATGCCCAGAACAGGCATCTTCTGACTCCAAGTCTAGGCAAAGGCTCTTGCGTTTGTACAACATGGCCATTCCCTGAGCTGTGTGGTGTGCTCAATATAAGACATACACAACCTAAGATTTTACAAAATTAGTAGAAAATGGTTAGTAGTTCTAGCAGTGGTTTATTGCTTTCTTAAGAATATCTTAGTCTGGTATGGAGAGATTGTTCTCCTTACAATGTAGCCACAGACAGATTTAAGGAGATTTCTGAAAGAGAGTCTAAAGATAGAGACTGAACACTTTCTGGATTATCAAATTCCTAAAGGGAGGCATAAATGTGGCCAGGGTTACCAGGGAAAGCCTTATTAGATCTTAAAATGCCAGTGTAGAAATAATGCATCCTTAAGTTTTAGAAACTAGTCAAAGGAAATATAAGCTGTTACATGGAGGAAACTGAGTCTATAGGCAAGTTGTAATAACAATGCAGACAAAATGACAATGTTTTCAATTCCATAGCAATGAAATGTTGAGAATATCTCACCAAACTACTATGAAGACAGTCACAAATTAAAATCTATAATAATTCCACAAGAGAGTTCCTTACTTTATTTTCTTCTTAAAGAGTCTTTTTCAAGGTTCTTCAGTGATTAATAGAGAAAAACTTAAAAGTTCTCCTTCTAGAATTATTAGAACAATAATAAAAACTTTCTTTTCAAGTTACTCATTTGAGCCCTGCAATGAAGATATTTCTGCAGGAGGACAAACATTGAATGACTAAATTCCATAGGAGTAGGGCCCCCTTAAGTCAAAGGCATCAAAGAACAATCTAGTTCTGGGCGTGAAGAGATACCATGGAAAGTGGACCAGCAAGTAGAAAAGCTTTATAGTAAAGACTGACATTTGTATCTCTAGCCTGAATCTCTTCCCCCAGTTCTAGACCTGCATATCTAGGTCCTTTTACCCAGCAGCATCATTTGGATTAAAGAAGCAACTCAGATTTAACATGTCCCAAATGGAACTTCTGGTCATCAATTCCAAGTTTGCTTCTCTTTTAGTCTTCATTTCAGTTCATCTTTCCAGCTATTCAGGTTCAAAACCTTGAAGACTTAGGCTCCTTTCTTTTATACCCTACATCTAATGTATCTGCCAATCTTATTGTTTCTATCCGCAAATATATCCACAACTCAACATTCTCACAATTGCTACTGCTACTTTCCTGGCCTGGGTCACCATCATCTGTAATAGTTTCCTAACTGATCTTCCTGCTTTTATCTCCACCTACCCACCACACCCTACTGTGGCCTCTCCCTTCAGTCTATTCTCAATACAGCAGCCAGAATAATCCTTTTACAATGTAAGTCAGAGCATGCCACTTCTCTGGTCAAGACTCTGTAATGGCTCCCCTAATTCACTCTAAATAAAAACCCTTACTATGATTTTCAAGGCCCTGCATGTCCTCTCTGTGTCCTTGCTATTCTCTCCTCATTCTCTCTGTTCCAGCCACACTGGCCTGCTTGCAGTTCCTCCAACATGCCAGGTATGCTCCTGCCTAGTGCCTTTGAACTTGCTCTTACCTCAGCTGTTGTTCCAGATAGTTGTCTGGTTTACTCCCTCATCTCCTACAGGCCTTTCCTCAAATGTCACCTTTTTAGAAAGCTTTCCTGGGATACCTTAATCAAAATTCAACCTGTTCTAACTTCCCAACTCTCCGTGTCTCTCCCTTGCTTTATTCTACTTTTCTCCATAGTATTTATCACCCCTCTAATATACTCTACATTTTCTTCACTTTCCTGGCCTGTTCGTTCACTGCTGTATCCTCAGCACCCAGAACAGTGCCTGGTTCAGAGTAGATGATAAATATTTGCTGAACAAATAAATAAATGACCATTGTTGTTACTTTATGTGGTTGGAAATTCCTGAGGTTGGGCTTTGTCATCCTTCTTCCCCCGAGCCCCCTGATTCAGAGAGTTCATTTTAATTCCAGGTACTCCATTTCTGACATTGTGAAGGTCCTTGTCCTCATTTTCTAAAGAGTTTAGCAGACATACCCTGTTGCTCTGAGAAAAGCAAGTCTTTGTTTGGAAAGTGTTGGCCAAGTACCCAAGTGAGGAAAACAACCCACAGGGAACTGTTTCTTCTTTCTGCCCCTTCCTCATGGTAGGACTTCCCCTGATTTGAGTAGACTCTGCTGAGGGTATTGTTGGGATGAGACAGCCCTGAGAAGCTTGTTTTATAGCTGGAATGGGAAACACATGCCCCTGGAATGAAGATACCATGACCCAGAAAGTAGGCATTTTATGCGAAGGGAATGGATACATGTGTGTATCCTGAGATTCATGAGTTTCCATCTCTCTTAATCAGCATATATCCACTACTACTAGAAATCAGACATTGATAGTTTCATTATCTTATAGGTGTTCCTGTGAATTAGGAGGCAGACCCCATCATTTTATCTGTACCTACCCTCCATAGAATTGGCAATATTTTGAAAATCCTAAGTTTTTTTGGGGGGGAATATTTTATAGTTTGACTTTAGATTTACAGCAACTTCTCTTATTCTGAATATAAAAGATCCCACACAGCTTGCTAGAAATTTTGGCATATGCTATTCCTTACTAGGTGACACAAAAGAGGCAACAGATGATATGAAGGCCAATAACAAATAGACTGTGTAAAAGAGAACTAAATGTGGCCTGAGAAGGATTCTGTACTTCTATATTTGAGGCCTTGAGGACGAACTGCAACCTAACTTAATAGGCAGACAAGATTGAAAACCTAACTTAGGAGTTTGCGCCTGTAACAATACCTGAGTCTTGGCCAATCACATCAGCCATACTTCAACCAGTCATATATACTGCTGAGTGTTCAAACTGTTCAAATAAGGCAAATGCCGACCTGTAACCAATTCAGCCATTCCTGTACCTCACTTCCGATTCCTGTACATCACTTTACTTTTTTCTGTCTATAACTTTGTTCTGACCACGAGGTGCCCCTAGAGTCTCTTTGAATCTGCTGTGATTCTGGGGGCTGCCTGATTCATGAATCGTTCATTGCTCAATTAAACACCTTTAAATTTAATTAGGCTGAAGTTTTTCTTTTAACAACTGTCACTAAATGGACTGTCCACAATTATTATATTGGTACCCTACCAAAGGAGTATCATTTAGGAAACCAGTATGGTGTTTGGAAACAGAAAAGCCAAATTGGGCATGCTGTAGAATTCTGATGAAATGGAATAAAATGAATGTTTTGACAATTGAGGGTTTTGGGTATCTGATTAAGTGCAGTTGATGTTATCTGTATTGCTGTTATTATAGCAAAACGCCATGGGACAAATATTCTAATAGCATCCCTCTTCCAAATTGATTACCACATCTCCCCTGGCTTTGGCTTTGGAGAACCTGGGTCTCGTCATGACTGGCCTTTCTTGGTAGCTGGCTTTAGTTCTGGACACCTTCAGTCATCTTGGATAAGACTAAGAGATCTCACAGGTGTGGTTTGGTGGAGAGTGAGATCCAATGGTCTGAGACTGTCACGTAAGTGAACTTCCTGGGGGCTGTAGTTCCTTATACTTTATAGGGTTCTGCCTCTAGCTCAGTCTCTAACTAGTTGTGGTATCCTGGACAAACCACTTCCCCTGATTAGCCCTCATTTTTTCCATTTTTCAAATGATTGGGCTGGATTGATTTTCTCTATTGTCCTCTGCAGTTGTAAAGTGCCAGGCAATCAGTAACCTGCCTAACAATAATGACCACTCACCTTTCTAATTTATCATAATAATATTAATACAATAGCCTTGATCTGTATAATGCTTTATTCATTTTTAACATCCACAGAAACTGTGCAGATAGCTTGAGCTAGGAATCATTCAGCACCTCTACAAATAAATCTCCCTTTTCAGGGAGTGGTGTTTAGGAAAGCTTTACAAATGAAATGATCCCGGAGCAAGTGTTTGTAAGACATTTATAAAGAGAAAGAAAGAAAGAAAGAAAGGCAAGAGGAAAAGGCAAACTGTTTTTCTTCAACAAATAATGAGAATCAGTTTGTTTACATGCTTCTTTACATCCCTAACGCTTTAAGAAAGCTTTGTTGCTTAAACTGTAATTTCACAGTCAATTAATCTACCACATATTGTATGCTGGTATCTGTAGGTTGCTGTTCTAGGCACCCAAATCTCACAAACTGCAAATTTTTTCTTCTTTTTTAGGTTAATTTAAATGTGACTGCTGATTTGCACTGGATTTGTGGGGGAAAACACTTTAAAAACTGAATAAAAAACCAGAAGAGCCTTTTGTCAGATACAGCTCCATGTTAGACATGGCTCATGTTTGGCTCTGGTGTATCAGAATATGAGATTTGGACCTTAGAAAGCAGTTCCTGCTCTCCTTTGCAGTTGTGTTTTTTTGTCAAAGTGCAGCATTATGCCAAAGTGTTCAGAGGAAACAGCATGAAAGAGTCACACGATTCCCTTCATGATTTTCATGAAAATCCACTAGGAAATAAACAAATGGAACATCTATGAGTTGGCTGGCTTCTGAAGGAGACAAGAGGGAAGAGTACTAGACTGCGTTAGGGTTCTCATGTTCGAGTCCCAGCTCTGCTACTTGTTGGAGTGACCTTGGGTGAATCACTGCACCTTGCTGGCTATCAGCTTCTTCTGAAAATTGATTGAGTTGATTGACTGCTATGCCCTCCATGCTTTTAATGTGCATGACTCTATGATTTGAGTCGTTCCAAGAATCTTAATTGTTATTAGAGACTTATCAGAGAGAAGCCATAGAAATAAACACATTTTCATTTCCAAGTATTTTGGAATAAACGTGCAACACATGAACAAAAATTGGTAAGTAACTGTGGTCACTGACAAAATTTTCTGTTGGGGCTGAGGACAGGGTTGTGTTGGCGGTGCTTGTGGCTTCTCCAATCACTTTGGTTGGAAAGAACATTTTAGGGGTCATCATCCAGTGTTTTAGTTTATGTCTGAATGAGACTGTAAACTTCACAGTACAGGAATTCTGTCTTTTGTGCTTTATGTTCCATAAAGTACCGTATAGATTTACACAGCTCTATAAATTATAAGAATAAAAATAAGTGCTGATGCAACACATTCATCCATTTAATATTTAGCAGATTTTAGTGATGCCTTCAATATTTTATCCCCAGATAGTTTATGGTGTTTGGAGTTTTTATGACGGTCTCTCAGAGACAGACTTTAAGTTTAAATTTTGCCTTTTGGAGAGGCATCAATTCTGAATGCTCCTTCTGGGGCCCATTCTTTAGCCATCGAAAGACTCATGGCTGACTTACCTCGGGAGCCTCTTTAAGGCTATCTGCTGTTGCATCAGTGGTTCCCTTTGGGTGACATACAGCACTTTTCATTGCTATGTATACTTTTCCAATTTTACACAATTTATGGACAGCTCTTTTTAGATGAATATTTCTAAAACATTGACTTCATCATACCATTTTCTTGTTAAAAACTCACAATGTTTCTAAACTTAAGTTTTAACCTCCCGGCTTGAAATTCAAGGTTCTCTATCAGCAGAGAAACATATTCTAGTATCTTTCACTTGCCAAGCATGCAAGCAAGCAAGCAAGCAAGCAAGCAAGCAAACAAGCAGACTAATTACCAGAAACTTCTCTTGAAGTCACCTATCCTCTATCACTGCTTTATCTGTTTTCTTTATAGCAAGGTTTATTGGAAAGGTTTTCTATACTCAGTCCCCACTTTCTTACCTTCCAGTCACTCTTCAGCCCACTCCAGTCTGACCCCTGTCACTCTAGTAAAACTACCTTTTTCATGGTTACCAACAATCTCCATGTTGCCAAAACCAGTGGCCACTTCCCTGTCCTCCCTACCTTGACCTCTCACCAGTGGTCAGCACGTTCCTTTGGTTTTCCTTTTTCCTCTCTTACTGCTCCTTTCAGCTTTTTTTTTTTTTTTTTTTTGCTACCTCGTCTACTAGACTTTGGAATGTTGGAAGGTTTCCAAGCTCAGTCCAGAGACCTCTTCTCTTTCTTCACTTTTTATCTGACTAACTGTACTCAGTCCCATGACTTTAAATATCCTTTACAGGCTGATGAGTATTTTTTAAATATCTTTAATGACTCCCCTGGACTCCAGACTTCTGTAGCCAACAGTGTACTTTCAATCTCTACTTGGATATTATAGCTAAACACAGTCAGCTCTCTTCTCAGTATCCACTTTTCCGTACTAGAACCATGAGATTGTTTGGGATAGCAATGGGCATAGCTAAGAACAATATTTTCTAGACTCTCTTCCAGCTATGGGTAGCCATGGGAGATGCCAACCAAAATCTTCTGGGGCTTTCTGGAAATTGTTTAACCTTGATAAAGACACACATCATTACTGATATGGTTTGGCTGTGTCCCCACCGAAATCTCATCTTGAACTATAGCTCCCATAATCCCCACCTATTATGGAAGGGACCTGGTGGGAGGTAATTGAATCATGTGGGTGGGTTTTTCCCATGCTGTCCTCATGATAGTGAATAAGTCTCATGAGATCTGACGGTTTTGCAAGGGACTTTCCCCCCTGTTGCTCTGCGCTTCTTGCTGATGCCATGTGAAGAAGGATGTGTTTGCTTCCTCTTCCGCCATGATTGTAAGTTTCCTGAGGCCTCCCCAGCCATGCTGAACTATGAGTCAATTAAACCTTTTTCCTTTATAAATTGCCCAATCTTTGGCATGTCTTTATTAGCAGCATGAGAACAGACTAATACACTTCCTCATTTTGCTTCCTTCTTATTCCTGCCTGAAACTTGGACCAGAAGTTGGAGATAGAACACATATTGTAATCATGGGGCAGCTGTAGAATGAAAGCCATTATTTTTTTGGTGCTTGAGCAGGAAGAAAAAGGGATCCTTGAGTAGCTCTATCAACCATGATGTGGTTACATCTTCCTGTTTTCTTTTTTGTTTTTTGTTTTTGCCATATGAGAAAAATAAATGCCTTACTGATTAGGCCCTTGCTACCAAGTTTCTGCAGGTAGTTCCTATCCATGAGAGATATAGGTATAAAACAGGCATAAAAAATAATATGTCTAATAAGGAACTCTCTTGATTTTCCCCTGTCCACTGACCAAATTCTTTTTCAGGTCATTGTCATTTCAGTAAGAGGTTTCACCATCTTCCAGACTGCTCAAGTCAAAAGCCTAGATGTCAACCTTGGTTCTTCTCTTTCCCTTCTTCCCTCTTCTATCAAAATCACCAGCATGTCCTGCATGTTCTGCTTCCAAAATACACCTCTAGACTGTTCACTTCTCTCACTCTTGGGGCCACCCCCAAAAGTCCAGCCTATGTCTTTGCTACAGGCTTCTCCTGATCATCTCCCTGCTTCTTTCCTTACCCCTCCCTCCAGTATCCATTCTTCTCATAGCTACCAGTGAGCTTTAAAAAATATAAATTACATCACTTAACTTGCTTACCAGAACTATTTGCCCAAACCTAAAATAATTTAGTGAGTTTCTGTTGCAATTAAAATAAAGGGTAGAAAAGGGCTGACAGTCTGTCCCTGCCTGCTCTGCTGAGGTGGCCCACCACTCTCCCTCTCTCTTTCCCTGTGTGCCTGCCATGTCAGCCTTCTTTCTGTCTTTGAATGTGCGTGTGAATGATTTTTCTCCTCAGGACAAATGCTCTTGCTGTTCCCTCTGCCTGATACCTGCAGGTTGACCCATCCTCATAATTTAAGTCTCAGCTCAAATGTTACCGGAAAGAGGTCCCAATTCAGACTCCAGAGAGGGTTCTTGGATCTCATGCAAAAAAGAATTTGAGGCGAGCCCATAGAGTAAATTGGAAGCAAGTTTATTAAGAAAGTAAAGGAATACAAGAATAGCCATTCCATAGGCAGAGCAGCTCAGAGGGCTGCTGGTTGCCTATTTTTATGGTTATTTCTTGATTATATGCTAAATTAGGGGTGGATTATTCATGCCTCCTCTTTTTAGAACGGATAGGGTAACTTCCGGATGTTGCCATGGCATTTGTAAACTGTCATGGCACTGGTGGGAGTATAGCAGTAAGGACGACCAGAGGTCACTCTCATTGCCATCTTGGTTTTGGTGGGTTTTGGCCGGTTTCTTTACTGCAAACTGTTTTATCAGCAAGGTCTTTATGACCTGTATTTTGTACCGCTCTTCTAGTTCATCCTGTGACTTAGAATGCCTAACCATCCTGGAAGGCAGCCCGGTAGGTGTCAGCCTTATTTTACCCAGCCCCTACTCAAGATGGAGTCGCTCTGGTTCAAATGCCTCTGGCACAAACACCGTCTCCTGAGAGCGGCCTTCCCTCAGCACCCTGATGGAAGCAAGCAGTCTCCTCTGACCTGGAATGCCTATTCTTTTATTTACCTCCAAATCAAATCAAATCTACCTGAAGGCTTATTATCTCTGAAGAGACTTTCCTGGATTACTCTGCTCCACAAAGACTGTTTTTGTTTCCTGATCTCCATAGGACTTACCTGTGCCAACTTTTCCAGAATATGAGTATACTAGACCCAGTCTTGTGCTGCTGTCAAGTTGTTTGGTATGCATGCCTCGTTTTCCTGCAGAGAGAGTAAGCTTTTTTTTTTTTTTTTGACAGGGTCTCTGGTTGCCAAGGCTGGAGTGCAGCGGCACAATCTCAGCTCCCTACAGCCTCGACTTCTTGGGCTCAGGTAATTCTTCCACCTCAGCTTCCTGAGTAGCTGGGATTATGGGCATGTGCCACCATGCTGGCTAATTTTTTGTGTTTATAGTAGAGACGGGGTTTGGCTACGTTGGCCAGGCTGGTCTCGAACTCCTGGACTCAAGAAATTTGCCCTCTTCAGCCTCCCAAAGTGCTGGGTTTACAGGCTTGAGCCACTCACTGTGCGCAGCCTAGTGTAAACTTTTTGAAAATGGCAGGTGTATTAGTCCATTCTCCCATTGCTGTAAAGAACTACCTGAGACTAGGTCAATTGTAAACAAAAGAGGTTTAATTGGCTCATGGTTCCGCAGGCTGTACAGGAAGCATGGTTGGGGAAACCTCAGGAAATTTACAATTATGGCAGAATGCTAAGGGGAAGCCAGCATGTCCTACATGGCTGGAGCAGGAGGAAGACAGAGAGTGAAGGGGAAAGTGCCACACACTTTTAAACAACCAGATCTCATGAGAACTGTATCAGGAGATAGCACCAGGGGCATGGTGCTAACCCATTAGAAACCACCCTATCATCCAATCACCTCCCACCAAGCTCCACCTCCAACACTGGGGATTCCAATTCAAAATGAGATTCGGGTGGAGGCACAGATCCAACCCATATCAGCAGGTTTTGAATTTTCTTTCATAACTTGAGGGCTTGCTAATAACTTGAGTGCTTGGCTCATGGTGGGGGCTTAAAATATATATTAATTTAGTGATGTTCATATTTTCCATAAATGGTGCTTTTATAGAAATCATCTGCTTTTGTCTTTGCCCTGGAGGGCTTTTGAGGTAAATAGTTCCCTGCTGGATTATAAAAAGAATCTACTAACACTTTAATTTTTCATTTTGTCTCTGTGGCTAAAATCAAGCTAGGCTCCCAGTATATTAGAAAATAAAGTATGTTTTGCAACACTTTTCTTCCAGTTGGATTCAGAACTGAAAGTGAAGGTAGTCATGGTATTGATTGACATTTCTTTTTTCCACGAATATGCATACATGTTGGTGGGAAAGGCAGAGCCCAAAATGTGATGGTGAACTTTAGCTTTTAGAAGTTTTGTTCCAATGTAGAGAAAGTTGCATTTGTCTCTTCTATTCAAAATGATGCTATGGATCATTTTCAGTAGGGCTGGAGTTCTGGTTGATTTTTCCAGAAGTGATTAGCAATTATGGATTTGTGCAGATTTGCCCATTCTTCTTTCCTGGTATCCATGGCAACCAAAATGGTACATCTTTGAGAAGCTTAATGGGGACAATCAAGGGAGGTTTTCTTGGTGAAAAGCAAGCTGGTCAGTTTGAGCTTCCAATCCCCACGTCAGGTATCATTAGCACCCAGTCATCATCAAGCCGAATGAACCAGCCCAGGAAATAAACAATTACTCTGTAAGGGTATCTTATTCTCACCTTTTTTTTTTTTTGAGATTTGCAATAACTGAAATTTAGTCAAAATTCAATAAAGCTAGAACTAGCCATCTCTGCAAAATTTGTTCATTTCTTGTGGCAGTGAGGCTGGCAATCCTGCAAATGAACCCTGCTCAATCCTGTCCAGATCTAGCTTTGCTTTGCATTCAGAAAGGTTCAGCTGAAGTTTAAATCCAATCTATAATAAAAGAAATGAATCTTTAATAATATGAAAGATCAAAACCCAGAGAAATTTCATTTGGGTTTATCACAGAACACTCTTTCTCTGATATAGTTACCATATTTTAAGGGGATTGTAAAATTCTCCATATGTTTACAAGCAGGATCTAAGGAGCAATGATCTCAAAACAGGCACTCAGGAAACATTAAGTAAATTTAATACCACTCCTTCTAGTAAAAGTAAAGAAAAGCTTCAAAGTAACAATTTGAAAAGTATGAAGCAAATATGTCCACACTAAATATTGTACATCAATAGGAATTGCTCTAAATGGCACTTTGGCTATAGTTCTTAGAGAAAAGATGTCTTTTTCTTTTTACATCCCACGGCTACATTTTTACCTTTTTGTTTTAATCGAGGTTGTATGAGGAAAATAGTTTTCTCTTTGAAATGTATCCATTGACTTGGCACCTAACTAATCCAGTTTATTCTGTGTGTCTAGGCAATATTCTGTGCATCTCAGTGAAAAGGTTATCTGCACTAATAGATCTTTGGCAAACTTCTGCTGGTGTTCACTGCTTAGGTAGTGGAAGACTAGAGGACAATGTGTATGCATGTTTTGGTGCTGAGAGTTTTCCATGAACAGATGGCAAAGCGATAAACTAAAAACATATGCACTGCATTGTAAACATTTCCTCCTGAGTGATTTGGCAGACTGACAATTATCAGACAAGAAAAGTGAGGTTGTTCAGAGCCATAGGAAAAATTTAATCCTTGAAAATAAGGAACTAGGCAGGAAGTTATTTGCATATTTAACTCTCAAAACGAAGAAGTGAGTTCCTCCAACTAAGATGTTATTTTTTAACTCAACTGTGGGAGACCGATGGTTTGTATCAGTTTGGGGTTTGATATCTTCCTTTAATTACTCCAGAGTCTTCTGCACAGGTTTCTTTAAGAAGTTTGTTAAATAATTTATTTTTAAGTTTTATCTCGTCTCAGAAAATACAGAGTGCTTTAATAGGGGCTGCTTTGGGGGACTCCCAAAGTAGGCCTTTCCTGAAAGAACTTTCTGAAGTAGACTCAGGAAGATCTGAAGAAAGAGACTTAGACGCTGAGTTTCGGTTTTCTAAGGAAAGCTTCACAAAAGATCAAAGGAAGGGACAGGTTCCAAGAAGGATTTCTCTGAACAACCAGTCAGAGCAGCGAGGTCATTTTCCCTGTGGGCTGCCCTTGCCCCTGGTCCTCTTTAGATCTGGCACCTGAGGCTCACATCAGTTCGGAGCTCCTCTTGGCATCCCTCTGGGAAGGTACTGAGCGTTCTGTCTCCTCCATGTCACCACTACTTTCCCATGGAGCAATGTCTACCTCCCAGTGAGCTGTTTCTCCGTGGTGAAGCCCACTTGGTGATGGGTGCACCATCTTGTTCTGGCATCTTCTAAGGCCATGTGGCATCACACAAACCACAGTGTGATGGTGACATGGGCTTAAGAAGAAGCCCGTGTGGAACAAGATGAAAATTAACCTCCAGTAAACAAAATAATGGCAAAGAGGAGAGACAGTGTGTCAAAGAGCATGTGGGCAGATTCTCATGAGAACTGCAGTGAGGAGGATGACACATCTCTCCCAGTCCTCTGGCACCCACAACAGCTGGCTCTAGTGACCACTTCTAAGTGGAGAGGAAAAGAACTTTTTAAAACATTTATAGACTTTGTAGAGCGATTATAGGTTTACAGAAAAAAGATAAACAGAAAGAACAGGGAGTTCCCACATACTGTGTCCCCTCCCTGCAATTTCCCCCTTGTTAACGTTTTGCATTGGTGTGCTACATTTGCTACAATTGATGAGCCAATATTGATAGATTATTATTAAACTAAAATCCACAGTTTACATTAGAGTTCACTGTTTATGTTACAAACTTCTATGGCTTTTGCCAGATGCCTAATGATATGTTTTTACCACTTTAGTATCACATAGAATAGTTTCATTGTCCTAAAAGTCCTTTGTACTCTCTCTATACAATTTGTTCTTCCACCCCTCACCTACCAACCCCTGGCAACCGCGAATCACTGATTCTTTTACTACCTCTATAGCTTTGCTTGTTCCAGAATGCCAGATAGCTGGAATCATACAGTTTCAGACTGGTTTGTTTTACTTAGCAATATGAATTTGGGTTTCATCTGTGTCTTTTTGTGGCTTGATAACTCCTTTCTTTTTATGACTGAATAATATTCAGTTTTATGAATGTACCACATTTTGTTTATCCATTTACCTACTGGAGGTCAACTTGTTTGCTTCTGATTTTGGCAATTATGAATAAACTGCTATTGAGATCGGTATGCAGTTTTTTGTGGATGCAAATTTTCAGCTTATTTGGGTAAGTACCAAGAAATACAATGCTGGATAGTATGTTAAGAATATATTTAGTTTTGTACAAAACTGACAAATTGTCTCCCAAAGTAGCTGTACCATTTTGCATTCTCACGGGCAATGGATGAAGGTTCCCGGTGCTCCACCTCCTCACATCCTCACCAGCATTTGGTGTTGTCGATGTTTTGGGTCTTAGTCATTCCTATAGGTATGTAGTGGTATCTCATTGTTGTTTTAATTCACATTTCCCTGATGTGAAATGTGCTTATTTGCCATCTGTATATCTTCTTTTGTGAGACGTCTGTTCAGATCCTGCCCACTCTTTAATGGGGTTGTTTGTCTTCTTATTGTTGAATTTTAAAGAGTTATCTGTATATTTTATATACAAGCCCTTTATTAGATTTGTGTTTTGCAAATATATGTCCCAGCAGGTATGTTTCTCCTAGCCTATTGCTTGTATTTTTGTTTTCTTAACAGTATCTTTTAGAGCAGGAGTTTTTCATTTGGAAATTTTTTGGGGGGGACGCTTTGAAATAGTAGAGGTGCTAAAGTAGTTGTGGTTGGTGAGGGAAGAAGAGGAGAGAGAAAGAAGGAATTTTAAAAGAGTATTGCTGTGGCCTACATACTTCCTTCAGAATATTTGAGAAATGCAAGTAAAGAACTTGAGTGTGTCTGAACCCACGTTGTGGTTGTTGGACTGTACTTGAATGTGAGGACTCGGCACCTGAACTGCGTGGGCACAGCTTTCCTGTGCTCTGTGACTCTGGGTGGCTGGATATGAGCATCACATAAACATATGTGAAGGGCATAAGGCAATTTGTAGGGGTGCTGTAAATGTGAGTGTGCTCTGTATAGGAACACTGTGGGCACATGGGACTGCCTGAGAGCAGTCCGGACACAACCAAGGCCACTCCAAGGGGCCTCGTTGCTGCTCTTGTTCTGACTCCACCTCTTTCATTCCTCTGCATTGAAAGGGAAAGAGAGGAGTCAGCCTCACTGCAATTTTATTTTATTTCATTTTTTATAATTTCAACTTGTATTTCAGATTCAGGGGGTGCAGGTGCAGATTTGTTACATGGCGTATTGCATGATGCTGAGGTTTGGGGTGTGATTGATCCCATCACCCAGGCTCACTGCAATTTTATCAAGGCTAGTTCAGAAGCTTTATTCTTGGTATCATAGTTTCCAGCTATATGAGTTTCACATACACGAGGAAATTGTGGGTTGAGGAGTCTGAAAGAATTTAAAGCCATTAATTGCGATTGTAATTAATTCAGAGGCCAATATCCTATATTTGTGATCATTAAGACAGAGTCTTGATTGAAGTGCAGTATTGCACTTTCTTTAATAAAAGGATTTTCTTTTTCTAAGTAAGTGAATAGATTAAACATGATGGTAAGGGATAAGATTTTCTCACTTTAGAAAATGCAGTCCACACAGGACAACTGATCAGGTTCAAATCTTGTCTTTTCCACTTACTGGCCAATATTTACCTCCTTTGAGGCTCTCAGGTTTCTCATCTTAAAATGGCATCAGTGACATTACTGCAATTGCAAGGCTGGGCTGAGTAAGTGAAACAAAGCACATGAACCTCCTGACACCATGACTGGGAGGGGGATGATGCTTTGCACCTGTTCTTTTCGCCCCCTTCGTGTTACAAGAAGTGTGCTCTCCCAAGTCCTCTGCTGGAACAATCTACTCTCCATCCTTTAGAGAAAACCCTGTGAACTCCTGCTTCTGTAATTTTGCTTATTATTCCTTCTATCTTGTGTATATCTTCCTTCTCCTCTTCAACTCTCCAATTCTTTGACGGCTTCACTAGTTGCTTTTCTGGAGGGCTGGGATGCTTTCCCCTTTCTCATCTCCTTAGTCAGTCATGGCATTTGGTACCCATTGCAGTGCACTGCCTCGTGTTGTTCATATGCATGTGCCTTTCAATCATCTCGATCATATCCCTCCAGCATCACTTCTTTTGTCAGCATCACCTTTTTTGTTGGGTCCTTCATGGTGTCCTTTTAATATCAGCAAATAGAATGTAGTAGATGCTCATTTAATAATCGATATTTGGATTACAAATCATCTCAATGAGTTTAGTAAGTTGCCCTAGAACCTTCCTTACTATGCAATGCTTTGTTAATTCTATTTGGATTCCTTTGCAAAATGTTTGTTTCTTTTAAAGTTTTTTTTTTAGAAAAAAGAAAGATTAAGTAAACTGTGGCTCATCAAAAAAAATGCTTGGGAAGATTTTTTTTTAATACCATAGGGTAATACTTGTGTTGTCATGTTAAAATTAAATTGGAGCATGTAAAAGTGCATATAGCATGATTACAACCACATATTCTATAGTTTAAAACAACTCTGAAACTGCTAGCAACTAAAAAATCAGGTCCAAGAATAAATATGAATTCTTTTTTGGGACTAGAATAACTATTATTTTCTTTCCATTTTATTTGTAGAAAGAATGTTTTTATGGGCAAAATCATTCTCTGCATGGTTAACTACTTGCTGTGAATGAAGACCTATTCTGCTTCTTTCCACTAGAGGTCACTGTGGTTCTTTAGTTATTTTTTTCCATTTGGCATCCCTGTTAGCAGGGGTAAAAGGATTCTGTCACGGTTATTATTTTTAGCAAAGTTAAGAGAAATGTTAAAATGATAGTCTCCTTTTTTAAATACAAAGAAACATTTTCCGGAGCAATTGTACTTCTTTTCAGATTTCGTTTTCCAGGCCATAACTATCAGAAACATTTCTATTTTACATTGGCGACCCAAATTTAATTTATTAGCGTGAAACATTATCACTATACCATTTATTCTGCTATTAAAACAGAATTGCACCCATGCTTTCTATGTGTGAAAAAATAGAAGACTAACCCTTTCTATTTCTGGTTCAGCTTTATTTTTTCGAAGATTGTTTCCCAGCAGTACAGAAACATGGTTTCTAGAAGAACTTGTTAGTCATGGAGTATTAAAATCGATTAATGACACATGAGATGTGCACATATAAGCACCATTCTGAAGGTGAATGCAGGATATCCAACAAATTCTACCAATAAACTACTGTGTCTTTAAAAGAATTTCTCCCTGGTAAATTCAGTAGGAATACAGGCTATGTTTTTCTGTTTGAAAAATGATTAAATATTAAGAATTAGAAAAAGGAAATATAGCTCCAAATATTAATAGGATGCATGCTGAGTGTAACATCATCCAAAATGTCTAAGCAACATGATAACCAAGGTCCTTGGTTTTCCTACCGGAGTCAAGTCCATTTCACTATAAACCAAGAAGCTCTACATTTTATAATGTTTGGAAAACCCTTATTTTTCCTTCTCATTCTCTTTTTGCTATTTGCAGCCTTGAAAAATGGGGTCCCAATCACCTCACAAGACCACATTTATTTTTCATAGTCTGGGCTATTTGGTTCCTGTTGTGTTCTTATTGCTAGGGCATTCTTGCTAAATTCACAGCAATTTCCCCCAATTCAAATTGTGTCTCAATAAATTTCAAAGTTGATTATGCATTATTTATTATGGACCCTAAATTTAGCAGTACTAGAGAGATTTGGATATGTGTGGCATTTTGGAAACCCACTGACCACTCCAGCAATCTACAATATGCTTTGAAAAATCTGCACAACTTTTGCTCCCGTCTTCTGACTAGAATGCACAGCTCCAATTCCCTAAGTTTGCTGAACATGCTGAGGCCCAGGCTGTAAGCAGCAGATGAGGCTGAGTGCAATGGGGCATCCTGCTGCAGTTTGAAGACTTTCTTTTTCATTTCCCGCAAACCCAATCTCTGTTCTTGCTTTCGGAGGCAACTTTTACAACTGGCTGTCTCTAAAGTGGAATAATTAATAATTGTCTTGATACAATTAACAAAAGATAACTGGCTGGCTATGACTTTTTTTTTGAAAAGCACTTTCTTTTTTTCCTTCAAAGGGTGTTTTCACCTTTCTGTCTTTAATCCAGAGTCCTCCAAGGCTATTTAGAAATATTATTTCCTTGGGGCTCTCTGCCGTTGTGGTTTCTATTACCTAGTCCAGTATTTCTCAAACTTGTAAATAATATACTTGGAAATGCATATTTTTGGCAGGGAAGGAAGTATGTCAGGGTGGTTTTGGAGTCAGAAAAACCTGCTTTTGAGCCTTACTTCTACAACTTACTAGCCATATGACTTTCAAGCTTTATAACCTCATTAAATTAATTTTGGGATCTTTTTTATTAAAATGAAGATACAAACAATGGTAAATAGGATAATGTGTATAAAATGAATAGTACCGTGTCTGACACATGATAAATACTCGACATGTGGTAGGGATTAATAGTAGTTCAGTTGAACCTTGAACAAAAGGGATTTGAACTGTCTGAGTCCATTTATACATGGATTTTTTCAATAAATATGTTGGAAAGTTTTTGGAGATTTGCAATGATTTGAAAAACCTTGCAGATGAGCTGTATAGCCTAGAAATATTGAAAAAAAATTAAGAAAAACTTAAGTATGTGATGAATGCATAGAATATATGTGGATACGAGAATATTTTATCATTTGCTACCATAAAGTACATACAATTTAGTCTATTATAAAAAGTTGAAATTTATCAAAACTTATGCATACAAACTTACAGACTGTACAAGGCACCATTCCAAGTCCAGAGAAATGTAAACAAACGTAAAGATGCAGCATTAAATCACAACTGCATAAAATTAACCATAGTACATACTTTAGAACTGTAATAATTTCGCAGCTCCCTCCTATTGCTGTTGCAGTGGGCTCAAGTGTTGCAAGTATCTGCTTAAAATACTGTGTGGCTAATCATCTTCAGTAAGTTGCATATCACAGTAAAGTGTGACCTGTTACAGTTCTTGTGTATTTTTCATCATGTTTAGTGCAACCTTGTAAACCTTAAGTCACATCGTGGGACCCACACAAAGTGCCACTAATGATGCTGGAGGTGCTCACAAGAAGCAGATAAAAGTTATGACGTTCCAAGAAGAAGCTGGATTTCTTGATATGTACCACAGATTGAGGGCTGCAGCTGCAGTTGATGCTATTTCAAGATAAATGAATCTAGCATAACAATTATTGCAAAAAGTCAAAAAGAAAATTCCTGAAGCCATTACTGTGGCTATGCCAGCAGACACAAAAACCTTGTACATTTTTTGAAATACCTTATAATCTCCTATTAAAAATGGAGCTTTTATGTGGGTGTTAAGATTGCTATAAGAAAGACATACCTATAGAATCTAATGTGATTTGAGAAAAAGCAAAGTTATGTGACAAAGTAAAGGAAGGTGAAAGATCTAAAGATAGAGAATTTAATGCCAGCAAAGGATGGTTTGATAATTTTAGAAAGAGGCATGGCTTTAAAAATGTCAAGATAACAGGAGAAGCAGCTTCTGCCAACCAAGAGGCAACAGACAAGAGTTCCCAGACACAATTGAGAAAATCATTAAGGATAAAGGATAGTTACCTGAACAGGCTTCTAATGCAGACAAAAGTGCCCTATTCTGGGGGGGAAAATGCCACAAAGAACACTTATTAGTAAGGAAGGGAAGTGAGTACCAAGGTTTAAGGCAGGAAGGAATAGGTTAACTTTATTGTTTGTGCAGATGCAGTTGGGTTTATGATAAGGACTGCACTTATCTATAAAGCTGTTAATGTTTGAGCCTTGAAGGGAAGAATAAACACCAGCTGCTGGTCTTTTGGTTGCACAGCAAGAAGGCCTGGACAATGAGAAACCTTTTTCTGAATCAATTGCATCAATGCTTTGTCCCTGAAGTCAGGAAGTACCTTGCCAGTAAGGGCTGCCTTTTAAAGTTCTTTTGATATTGGATAATGCTCTTGGCCTCCCCAAATCCCATGAGTTCATCCCCAAAGGCGTCAAAGTGGTCCGCTTGCCCCCAAACATAACGTCCTAATTCAGCCTCTAGATCAGGGGTCATAAGGACCTTTATGGCTCATTATATGGTACTCTATGGAAAGGAGTGTCAACGCAAGGGAGAGAACCCTGACAGAGAGAACATCATGCAAGTCTGGAAGGATTGTACATCATTGAAGATGCCATTGTCTTATAGAGAAAGCTGTGAAAACGATCAAGCCCCAAACAATAAATTCCTGCTGGAGAAAATTGTGTCCAGATGTTGTGCATGACTTCACAGGATTTGTGACAGAGGCAATCGAGGAACTAATGAACCAGATTGTGGGTATGGCAAAAAAAAGTAGTGGGTGGAAGCTTTCAAAATACGGATCTTGGCGAAATTCAAGAGCTAATAGACACCACACCAGAAGAGTGAACAGAAGATGACTTGATGAAGATGAATGCTTCCAAATCAGCACCAAGAATATGCCTTTTATTTCCTTAAAAATTATTTTTCTTTGTTTTTTAATGGACACATAGGAATTGTACATATTCATGGGTTACAGTATGATATTTCAATACCTGTATACCTGTATACTGTGCATAGTAACCAAATCAGGGTAATTAGCATATCTATCACTTCAAACAATTTTCTTTCTGTTGAAAACTCTCAAAAATTATCTTTGCCAGGTGCAGTGGGACACGCCTATAATCCCAGCTCCGTGGAAGGCTGAGATGGGAGGATTGCTTGAGCTCAGGAGTTTGAGATCAGCCTGGGCAACATAGCAAGACCCTGTCTCAAAAAAATCCTCTCTTCTAGTCATTTGAAAATATAAATTAAATTGTTGTGAACTATAGTTACCCTACAGCGGTATCTAACACTATCTATCTAGCTGTAATTTTGTATCCATTAACTAATTTCTCTCTGTCCCCTACCTGCCACCCACTCCCCTTCTCAGCCTTTAGTTACCACTACTTTTCTCTCCACTTCTATGAAATCCACTTGTTTAGCTTCCTGAGTGAGTTCATTGCAATATTTGTCTTTCTGTGCCTGGCTTATTTCACTTAATATGATGACTTCCAGGTTCACCTATGTCATTGCAAATGACAGAATTTCATTATTTTTTATGGCCAAATAGAATTTCATTGTGCATATATACCACATTTTCTGTTTTCATTCATCTGCTGACAGATACTTAGGTTGATTCCATATCCTGGCTATTGGGAATAGTATTGTAATAAACATGGAAGTGCAGGTAGCTCTTCGACATACTGATTTCCTTTCCATTGGGAAAGGAATACTCAGTAGTGGGATAGTTCTATTTTTGGTTTTGTGAGACAACCCAACACTGTTTTCTAGTAGGTTGGTGCAAAAGTAATCGCAGTTTTTGCCATTACTTTAATGGCTGTATTACATACCCCCACCCCCTACTTTTTGTTTTTTAACCAAGATAAACTATATTCACATAAGAAGTAAAGAAACATATAATAAATGTCAGATGAGTATTATCAACAAAGGGAAGCAAGCACTTCTCACTGGGATGGTCAGTGGAGGTGGTTTCACAAAGGGGTGAAAGCAGAGGTGATTCTTGGAAAAAAGTTCCCTGGCCAGCCTGGGCTTAGAATGCAACAGAAGGAGTGAGCACAGGCTTTTCATTATAGTGACTGGGGTGAGATTCCAGCTCTGTTATTTAGCAGTCTGATCTCAGTAATTTATTAATCAGGAGATTATCAGGGGGATTAAAGAAAATAGCATATGCAACTTAGTTAATATTAGCTAACGTTGATTGCAGATTATGATGAGCTCACCTAATCCTCATAATGGCTCAGTGAGATAAGCATCCTCCTTAGCATCAGTGTGGTGGAGGGGAGAGGAGAGGATGGGTACGTGGCCTTTGGCATTGCGCCTCTCCTGTGAGAAGTGGTCAACAAACGACGGCAATTATTTTCTTGCCGATATTTACTAAAAGTCAACCAGAAATTAACATGCAAATGGTGTCTCAAGAAACTGACCAGCATTTTCCCTCCAGTGGTGCAGTGAAACTACAGCATAAATGTGAAATATCAACTTGTATGTGTGTAGGTAAGAATCAGTGGTGCAGGGGTTAAGTTTGAATTTCTGTTCCCCTAAATGTTTTGGTCACAGAATGCACAAGGAAATCCACCAAATCCACCTTTTCTGTGTTAGCCAGTCTCATTTTTTTGACAACACAAAGAGTACATGATTGCAAAAATTGATATTTATTACTTTTGTGTTATCAAGAAACTATTGGCTATTGGAAAATGGGTTACATCAAAATGAAGTGGATGTTCTGTTTTGGGAGAACATATAATAATTGTATTAGTCCCAAGGGCTAGTACACTGTTTTCAGACCTTAGACTCTACATTGGCCTTTGCAAACCCCACAGTTAGTCTTTGAAAAATGAGTTTTGTCACCTTACGAACAGGTGTTTGTTTAACTTCTAATTAATCAAAATAAAATAAAATAAAAACCTACTGGCTCCACGGGTCATAATTGCACTGGATCAAATATTCTGTTTATGCCTGGAGCAAAATGAAAATGGAGACAACCTATTTTGTTCTAGATATAAATAATTTGACATATTAAACTTCCTTAAAAAGATGAAAATTGACCCAGTGATATTATAGACTAGAAAGTAGCATTCACATATTTAAGATTGAAAAATAAAACAGAACCTTAAATTAAACTTTGGATTTACCTCATTCCCTTTTAGGCTGTTCTCCTAGGATATTAAGGGTTGGGTTTGATCTTTTCTTTCCTCTTAAGTGAACCATTTTAGAAATGACAGCTTTAGGTGTTAAGACATTATTGACCACTAACATCTGAGCTTGTATATCAGCTTATCAGTTTTACAGTACAGAGAGCAGGAATAGAGGCACAGAACTAATGGGTTTGGATGGAGGAAACGTGGGAGCTGGTCAATGCTGAGAAGAGAGGGCCTTCCATGGAGATCTCTCAGCTGCTGGAGGCCAAGGACCAATTGCAGGTATTGAAGAAAGGGGCATGAACAAGGAGATGGCGAGTACTCAAGGCTTACCTTGCAGTTTGGCCACGTACTCATCATATCATCTTTTGCTCAGGGCAGGCCCCCCTCCATAACTGCAGAGTGAATGGGCTCATTTTCATCTCCCTCTGAGTTTTCTTTCCCCGTCCCCTCATGGTGCCCCCTTCCCACCATCATGATCTCATGAAGCTTGTTGCTCCATGATCAGGCACTCAATCTAGGTTCATGGCTTCAAAGATTCTTATGGGTTCTTACAAGCCACCTGGTCCAACCTCCTTATTTTCAGCATGTGATCAAAATAAGGCATCAGGGCCAGCGTCATGGGTGTGTGACCTGTGCAGAAGCACAGGGTCCTACATTTAGAAGTCCCCCACATTTGGTGTTGATGCTCTACTGTTGCCGTCTTTTAACAAAACCTTCACCAAAGTGGAAGAAGAGTAGGCATGGCAAAAAAAAAAAAAAAAAAAAAAAAGTCTTTAGTTTTTGAACAATGGACTCCATATTTTCATTTTATACTGCACCCTACAAATTATGTTTCTGGTCCTATCTAAGTCATACGGATATGTTTGTGACTTAATGAACCACGTGAATATTTGATTTTAGAAAAATGTCTTCAGGACTGTTTTTCAGGAATATGGAAGTGATAATGGTAGAGGAGATTGAGGGCTGGCTAAAGGCAACAAGGGAATTTGGGGGAGGAGAGCAGGAGATTTCCAGGGACTCCAGGAAAACAGATGTACCATGAATTTGTCTCACTTGCAGTTATAGCAGCCCTGTCTTTAGATAGTAATTTATTCCTTATCGCTGTTCTGAATTTCCACATGCCCTCTTAAAACTGATTCCCTTTTGTTCTTTTCTTCCTGCAGTTGCCGACAACTAGCCATTATCTCCTATGTACTTAAAGACCATTATAGTTACCCCTCAACATTTTCCCAGGCTAAGAGATCCTAATTCTTTTATCCATCAGCTTGAATGCTTTTTTCTTTTAATTGATGCTTCCTCAAAGAAGAACAGCTAGCTAGTTCAGGTAGCATTGTTAAAATCAGGGCACAATTAATTTCACATCTAGCTACAATATTGCCAAGGAAAGAAACAGACAAAGACAGAGATGGCACCAATGAAAATCGCTTTTTGGAATTAAGCTAAAATTAGCTAAACATTTTGTAATTACAAAGTAATTTGAAAATCAAGCAGTTAGACTAAAACATTGATCAGGAAAAAGACGACGAGAAAGGAAAGGATGGAAAAATTCATTGAAAACAGCCTCCCCTGCAGACCAGAGGGAGTTTTTGAGAAAAAGTAGATTACTGCTTATAGAAATACCGAAGCCCATTACTTTGGGCAAAGGTTTTGAGAACAGAAAATGTGTCCTTGCAAAGGTGAGAGGACTGAGTTCTACCCAGTAAAGGCTACGTCTTTGCCTGTGTGTGAACAATTTCCATACACATATCCACAAGGAGATGTAAAGAGACCTATTATAGTTTATGTTCCAATTATAGTGTTCAAATATTGAAACAAACAGGCAACATGATTGGATAAACAAAAGGTGTAAGAAAAAGAAAGCAGTCACAAAAGGAATGGGAGCTTGATTTTGTGTAATATCATGTATTCTTCCTGTAATTCACTTCAGAGAGACAGTGACTTAATTTCCACAAAACAGCGGCCTGAATAGATTCAAGGTAGATGCTTCAGAAAGCTTTTATTTATTGTTTTCTAAAAAAAAAGTTACATTTTTCTATGTCTCCGAGGTTGACATTCCAGGGGGTGATTGAGCAGACTGAAGGTGCCTCACTTGAGGTGGACAGTGGGCCCCTGCCAGAGAGGCCAGGTGGGACACTTTCGTCAGTGGCGAGAGGACTGTGACTGTGGTTTGGCTGAGCTGAGAGGTAGGAGGCCAAATCTTCGTTGTCCACTCTTGGGCAGGTCATCTAACTTTTCTGTTTCTCAATTTTCTTGTGTACAAAAAGCACTAAAAACACTAACCTACCTGAATATTGTTATGAAAATAAAGTGGAATAACAGATGGGAAAGTGCCTTGAAAAATTATAACAGATTGTTTTTATACATTGAAAATGGTCCATTAATGTGAAAAGTTTTAAATATCAGCCACTTTATTGGGAGGATGGGCCTTCGCTGTGGCCGTGTGCACTCCTCTGTGGGAGATACAAACGTTTCCTCAGCACTGGCATTTGCCCCCAGAAAGCTTGCAGACTAGTTGAGGGAAACAAGTGCCTATATTTGCATAGCATTTTATATAACTGAAAATTGAACTGACAATACGTATTCAAGGAGAGCATATCACAAGCTCTGAAGTTAGATGGCCTTGTTTGAATCCTAGTTTACAGATGAGAAAATTGAGGCTTATGGGTTGTTAAATAGTTCACTTCATGATAACGGTTAGGCTTTGTGTCCCCACCTAAATCTCATCTTGAATTATAATCCCCACGTGTCAAGGGAGAGACCAGGTGGAGGTAATTGAATCATGGGCATGGTTCCCCCATGCTGTTCTCGTGATAGTGAGTGAATTCTCACGAAATCTGTTGGTTTTATAATTGTTTGGTAATTCCTCCTGCGTTCATTCTCCTTCCTGCAGCCTAGGGAAGAAGATGCCTTGCTTCCCCTTTGCCTTCCACCGTGATTGTAAGTTTCCTGAGGCCTCCCTAGCCATGCGGAACTGTGAGTCAATTAAACCTCTTTCCTTTATAAATTACCTAGTCTTGGGTAGTTCTTTTTAGCAGTATGAAAACAGACTAGTCCGCCTCAGTTTACTGTTTGTAGACTAGGATATGAAGAGTACCACAGGGGGTTGTTGTACAGATTAACTGGAACATCATACACAAAACTAGTGGTTGACCCATACCCTCAATGTGGTAACTATTATCGCTATATGTATGGATGCATATCTCCTAAATTTATTTGACCCCAGAAGATTTTTTGTTCTTTTTGTTTGTTTGTTTTGGTGAGGGGAAATCATAGAAGATTATTTTTCCCTGAAGCAGCCTTTGGGAATGAGTATATGGCTATAGGCAAGAGGTTCACTAGAAGATGGAGTGGGCACTCGGGACTGGGGTTATTAGGAATGTCTTCATAGGGGTGAGGGGTAAGGGGACTTGAACAGGTACCTAGCAAAGTGCAGGATTTGGACAGACACTGTAATGGCAGAAGCCAGGGTCGGGGATATGAGGAGGAGAACATGCCAATGTGGGAAATAAAGCTGGAAAGACAGGATCTGATTTCCTCGACAGGGCACTTGAATTTTATTTTTTATTTAGTTTTTTTTTTTGAGACAGGGTCCCACACTGTGGCCCAGGCTGGAGTTCAGTGGTGCAGGCTGGAGTTCAGTGGCGCAATCCCAGGCTCAAGCAATCCTCCCACCTCAGCCTCTTGAGTAGCCAGGACTACTGGCACACATGGCTATGCCTGGCTAATTTTTTAAATTTTTCATAGAAATGCTTTGTTGCCCAGGCTGGTCTTGAACTCCTGGCCTCAAGCAATCCTCCTCTCTCAGCCTCTCAAACTGTTGGGATTATAGGCATGAGCCACCGTGCCTGGCCTGGCACTTGGATTCTATCTCATGTGTAGAGGGAAGCCATTAGTGGAATTTTTCGAAAGAATACTCTGGTATTTTTATCCACAGTGAATTGACATTAAAATATGCTACAAGTGTGTAGAGGGTGGAACACTGGCTGGGAATTTATCAAATGTGATTCAAGGCTCAGGGTGGATTGACGAGATGGTGATATAAACCAGGAGAGAGAAAGGGACAGGGGAGGAAGAAGCAAAATGAATTGGTGGCTGAATACGGGATTTGAGGGGAGGGGCAACGACTCAGGTTTTGCATTGTGGTGACTTGAGGATCACGTCCCTTAACATTGCTTTATTCTTTCAGTGATTTATTTACAAAATACTTTGAGTGCTTACAAGGGCAGGGCACTGTATAGGTGCTGAGATTGCTAAAAACAAAAATGCTGTTAAACTAGACTCATAAATAAAAGTAACAATGAGGAAAACTTTGAGTTAATGTAGAGTTAGAGTGTAGACAATGAATGCCCTAATGTAGACATGAAAAAAATGAACGAGGCTGGGCTGGGAAGGCCTGTTGGAGGAGGTAGCGTTTGAGCAGGGTCTTGCCTATGGTTAGGGATTCCACAGGGGATGAGAAAGTGTCACTTTAGAAAGAAAGAAGGCAAGAAATTAAGTTGGTGGAGGTTGAGGAGGACATGAATTCTATTTTAGATGGACTAAGTACAAAGTGAGAATGGCACACCATGGTGGAAATGTCCAGCACATGGCTGGAAGATGGAACTGGGATTTTGCAGGACAGTCAGTGCTGGAGGTCAAGATTTGAGAGTCATCGGCTTTGGGGAGAATTTGTGAACCTGGAAGAGCAGATGCGACTTTGAAGGGAGATGACTGAGTCACGTGGTCTTAAAGTTGGAAGGAACCCTCGAGGACCTCTGGTCTAACCTTCTCTTGTGAAAATCTTATTTACAACAGATCTTCCTGACCACTTCCTCTGCCAGAGCTCTCCTTACCTCACAACATATATAGTTCACTGTGTTGACAAACAGTTCCAATGTTCAAGTTTGAACCTTGTCCTTTAGTTGTTTGCAAGTTACTGGAAGTGTTCAAACAAGGGATAACTTGATTAAAAAGCTATTGATTAAAGAATTATTCTGTGACTCCTGTGCAGAATGACTCTGAGAAGAGAGAGCTGGCAGCTGGGCGGTAGGCAGGGAGGTCAGTACTAACAGTTTAATATTTTTTCTAATTCTACATTGACTCAAAGTTTTCCTCACTGTTACTTTTATTTATGAGTCTAGTCTAACCTAATGCGAGTAACACAGAGTATGTCTACTCTCTTTTCCATATGACAAGTTATACATTCTTTCCAGGTCTTTCCTTTTTAAAGAGAACCTTGCCCTGGTTCTTTATATGCACCACGTGACACCATTCACAGACTTTTGTCATCCTGATCCATTCATTCAGGTGTTATGTTTTGCATGCCTGGCTCTCCAGAAAGAAAAGCCAGAGCCAAAGCTTATGTATATGTTTTCTTTTTTATTGGAGAATATGATCTATGGAGCAGGAGTGAGGGATGTGGGGGCCAAGTGGAGAAAGAGGGAGAGGCAATAAAAGATGCATTTTCAGGTTGGCCACTGCTCAGGGTGACAGAGTCCATTCATTGAATAGCAGGGCCAGAGGAGCTGTATGAAATGTATCTCAGAGCTGTCTTTCCAAGGGAAGAATTTATCCATTGGCTCCCATTTCCCATTGGTGAGAAGGTTGCATAGTGGGGTTGCACGTGCGTGAGCAGAAGAGTCCCCCACAACTTTACCACTTTCTCAGTGGAGAAGCCCTGGGGAGGAAGCAACAGGCAGAAGGCTGGGAGCTAAGAGAGGTGCTGACAGGTGTACCTGTAGGGAGCTGATCTGGTCCTATGGTAGTGGCTGAGATAAGAGACAGGTAGTCCTAAGAGATCGGAAATGGGCACAGGAATTATCTGAGGCATCTGCTGTCCACAAGGCTCCCTGCTGGTCTGTGGATGTGTTGCAGTCTCTCCACATCCCTTTCAAGAGCTGGTACTCGTAAT
This sequence comes from Pan troglodytes, assembly GCF_028858775.2. Taxonomy (NCBI): domain Eukaryota; kingdom Metazoa; phylum Chordata; class Mammalia; order Primates; family Hominidae; genus Pan; species Pan troglodytes. Next base: position 37,680,714 of record NC_072408.2, on the reverse strand, counting down.
TAAATAAGCTCTCCAAATAGCTTCTGTCCAGAGAAGATTTTAGGGCAGACAGGAGGGAAAGAGTGACGGCTGTGTTAAACAGATTTAAGATCAACCTATCACAAATATTGGCACATATGCTCTCCTGCATTCTTCAAACACACATTGCTACTAGTGAGGTTCAGCAGCAAGCACCCAGGATTTGGCAGATCCTGTGCTAGGTGCTGGAGGGCGGGGAGCATCCTGATGAATATGGGATAATCTTGACGTTAATGAGGGCTTAGTCTAGTTGGAGAGACTGAAAAAGTAGCCAAATAATTATAATAAAATGGCATGGGCTACAATAGAGATGCCTGGAGGATGAAGAAATGGTCCAGAGACGAATGTCAGGTGGAGAGGTCAGAGAAACCTTCAGAGAGGATGTGAAGCTTACAGAGGATTCTGAGGTACCCTAACTCCTCGATATGTGTGCCTAGATGGAGAGGCAGAGCATATGAGGGATCCACTGTGCCCAGACTGAGGCACAACCTGAATTACCAGCAACATTTAACAGCCTGAGGATTCCTGACAAGTCAGCTATGAAACCACTAGATGCTCCTTATGTTGGAGGCTGCATTCAATGTGTTTTAGTTTAAACAAATATTCCTAGCTTAGAAATTGCAACCTTTTACATACATGTGTATTTGAGCAATTTAAGCCATTGTCACATCTCTTAGGAATCATATCTTTCCCATATGAATGACTGTTTTATATTTTACTCACATACTAAAAGATACCTTGATTGCAAAAGGTTAAATTGAAGATGAAGTAGGGTATTTTATTCCTCTTCTTCCCTTGGCAAGAACACCGCAGAGCCTTTGTAAACAAAAGCCAGAATGCAGACAGTCTAGGAGAGGTTTCAGCTGAAAAAAGTATACTTTTTTTTTTTTTTTAACATGGTGAATTGAAGAATAGTTCAGGAAAATAAGGAGCAGGTGGCTGCCGCAGCCTGCAGGGCAGAAAGCCTGGTATAAAGGCAAAGAGTGCCTCCTAATCAGGCGCTCTCGGGCCGTCACGTGGTCCCGTGTATCACTTTAGCCCTTGGACAGGGGGAAGCTCTGAGCCTCTGTGTCCTCTGCACCCCCAGGCCTGGGCCTCCCGGACTAACATATGGGAAGAATTTAGAGACAAGGGAAAAGCCCAGAAATCAAATGTTGAGAGAAATTACGTGGCTAACAGCTGGAATTCATGAAGTTTTATATTAAGCGAAGAATTGATAGCAAGAAATCCAAAACACCCTTTCCCAAAAGAAAGACAAATTAATAGCTTGAGGACAAAAAAGCCTTCCCAAGATTCTTGGCTTCTCTTTAAATATAACTGTAGTACTTATGTTTGTTTTTATAAGGGATAGCTATGGTTATATTTGTTATGAATCTGGAATTGTTGAATTTAAGGATGAATATATTGAGATGCCCTAAATGCCAAAAAATGAATCTAAAATTGGACTGCATGTCCATTTTAATTTCAAGTCATTATTGAGGTATGTTAATGTTAAATAAAAATAATTTATGAAGATTTTTCACCTAAGTTCTCTGATTTCATCCTTTCCCTACACACTAATAAGTAAGTATTTTATAACCTTCCTCTGCCTAAGAGAAAGTGGTTGCTCAAAGAGATTAATTTGCCCAAGATCACACTGTGGCAGATGAGAATTTAAACCCAAGTCTTCTGCTCCCAGCACCCATGGGCATATTCACTGCACTGGGGTTTGTAACCTGGATGAGCTTCCAAATTAGCCCTGGAGCTTTTAAATTGACCAATTCTTGGAGTGGGCTTTAGAATCTACAAAATTAAGGAATATCTGAAGTGATTCTGATGATCAACCTGGTTTAGGACCCACTGTGCTAAGGTAAACAGAATATCATTCTCTCACCAATCAGTACAAATTCTTCTTTACCCTGGGGATATAGGCAAGTGGGTATTTTGAAGGCCAGCAGAGCCACACCTGGGAAGCGTTAGAATCCACCTAACCATGCAGCCTGCCACAATGTGGGATTAGCTGGTTTGGCTTGATTACTAACTACTGTCTGGAACCGTGTTATGAGAAAAAGCTAGAACATAACAGCACAAAGCAAAGTTTCCCAACCTTTTCCTATGCAATGATATACCTGTAAAAGTGTTGGGACACATCAGGGGGCTGCCAGTGTCAAAGATGTAGAGGCACAGGTTAGGAGTCCCTGAACATACTTCCACCAGCAAATGGATCCAAGCAAAATTGGAGGAACCAGGGAGACTACCACCAAAATATAATACGCTTCATCTTTCAGTTTCTGCATGGGTTGAGTGGTGTAGTAAAGAAGAAAAACAGCCACGTTCCTAACAGAGACCAGGTTAATTCTTCTTCGATATTTGTGAACACAGAAAGGTGATTTACATGCTTTGATATTTGATGGGCCTAATTTTGAATCCTGGCTGTATCACTTCGTGACCTTGGGTAAGTCACTTACCTTCTTTGAGCATCAGTTTCCCTGTACATGTGTGAAGGGTAGTGCTACTTTCATCATAGAGTATTAAAAGGCTTAAAATAAATAATATGTATAAAGTGGTTACTCCAGTGCCTGTAAATAGCAAGCACCATGTAAGTTGCAGTGTTATTTCTGTCTCTTACATCCAAGTAATCTTAAAATTTAATCAGTAAAGGACATAAGAGCTTTAATGATATCTTAAACCAGATTTCAAATGCAGGAAAATTTATTTTAATAAAAAGCAAGGAAATCAGAGAATATATAAGATCCTGTTTTAATCGAGTCCTGCTCCAGCTTTTAGAAACTTGTGGGACAAGAAGCAGCTTGGGGCAGGGCAAGCATTTGAACATCAGAAACTGTTATCTCCACAGTGGGGTGAGAGGACAGCGAAGCCATGAATTTGAAAACAGGGAGAATAAAAGTTCCCTCTGTGCCTAGCAGGCTAGGACAAAGACATGAAAGTCACTTTTGAGAATAACTTTAAACGGAATCAGCAAAACTGGACTGTAACTTGATTAACTATATTAACATATCTAAAAGAAGAACTGATCGTTCAAAACTGCAGTTGGCCAGCAGTGGAAGAACAGAAAATGGAAAGTCAGAGGCAGATGTTGGCAAGTGTCCTCCTCCTAGGACTATCCAGGGAGAAGGAGCCTTAGCTGAAGGACTTGGAATTTTCCTTACCCATTGGCAAGACCATCCATCGCTGTGAGATGTCTCTCTCAGCCCTCTCAGCCCAATGTAATTATACATTCAAAGCTATAACAAATTCATTTTGTATGGATTCTATACATTTCATGAAATATTGTGATCATAATTTAGTTCCCCATATAATTTGCTTATAGAGAAAAAATATATACATGAGACTGAGAATCTTATATTAGATTCTCATCTTCCCTATCCCCTTAGAATTCTTAGGGGTTCCTTGAAGTCCCCTTAGAAGCCACTGAGGGAGTGGAGAAGGAGAAGAGGTAGGTATGAGGGGCTTAGCTCTCCTCCCTGAACTAACTCAACTGCTCCATTTTTACTCTGTGGGTAGAAGATTTTATCTAACTCAGTGATTCACATTGATTTGTATTTATATTAGAATATATTTGACCATAATTCTTCATAATTGGAATTTAGATTAATCTATTCTGAAGTTCAATAAAGAATTATCCATAGCCAATTATGAAAGCAGATATGTACATGATCCCTGAAATATGTAATCTTAAAATAACAGGCATCTCACTGAATCCTTTTACATGCATATACACGCACACACACAGACATACACACATGCACAATTGGCATGGGACAGAGAGGTGGATAAGGTTTTGCTCCATGTACATAAATTTAAGGTTGGGGTAAAAAAGCAACTTTCAGAGCCATTTCTTTAACAAAGAATTCATGGGCTGAAAAATGATTGAAAATATTCAGTCTAGATGATTTGTAAACCTCCTGGTTGGCTATAAAAGCTCATTTCTGGGATTCTACTTTTGAACCATTATTGAGCATCTTTTGAATATATGGAGACACAAACACATATTGGGTTACATCCATCCTTTGCTCTTTACCACAGTTGCCAGTTACCACTACGTTCATTCTTCACCCCAGTGATTCTTTTTTATTTATTTTTTGCTTTTATTTGAGATGGAGTCTTGCTCTGTGGCCAGGCTGAGTGCAGTAGTGCCATCTTGGCTCACTGCAACCTCTGTCTCCCGGGTTCAAGAGATTCTCCTCCCTCAGCCTCCTGAGTAGCTGGGACTACAGGTGTGCACTACCATGCCCAGCTAATTTTTGTATTTTTAGTAGAGACAGGGTTTCACCATGTTGGCCAGGATGATCTTAATCTCTTGACCTTGTGATCCACCTGCCTCGGCCTCCCAAAGTGCTGGGATTACAGGTGTGAGCCACTGTGCTTGGCTACCCCAGTGATTCTTAACCATTGGTGTGTCCTACAGTTATCTGTAGAGCTTATTGAAAACTCATAGGGTTGTCTATACCTCTGACCTCCTATCAGAGTCTTTGGAATTGGGACCCAGGCATGAGTGTTTTGACAAAGTTCTACAGTTGATTTTGATGTTTACCAGCAGCTGAGAACCACAGTTCTATTCTTTTCTTTGCTTGTTAAGAATTGGAAAAAAGAAGAAAAGTATTCCTAATACTAAGAAAGTCTTGTGGACACACTAATTGAGCAGCAGTGCCCTAGACCCCACACAACAGGAGACAACAACAAAATGCTATTAGGTTACAGGTGAACACATTATACATTGTGCAATGGACTTTAGCTATGCTGACAGCTACAAGGAACAATTTGATAAACAGTAGACTTGTGTATTTGTGTTGCATGTCTAAGGTGTCATTATAATAAGGTGTCATTATCCTTAGGAATGAGAAAACCAAGATAATTCAAGCAGGTTCTCTACAGTCAAACAACTGGAAAATGGCAGAGGGAGAATTTGAATGCAGGACTGTCCGATACTAAAGCTCATGTCCTTTTCATATGGCATACGATGGGCCAAGATCAGGTAGATAAATGGCCTTTTGGTAGAGCACAAGCCCACAGACTAGTTATCCTAATCTTGTGGTAGTGTAATTGAGAAGCTGTGACTCCTAATTGGTATTTTATAACCTAGGGCTAGTGCAGTAATAAGACGCTGTGTGTTAGAGCAAGAAAGGTTACCTGGATCTCAGGTGTAGGTTGGGGAGATGTGGCTGGTGGGAAAGCAGTTTTGGTAGGCGTATAAGGAGTTTCAAGGAGCATCTGCAGCCATGGGCTTCCCAGGACATGTCAGGAGCTCCGTCACAAATAGGCTGACCAGTGCTGCAGTGTGGGGGAACTGCAAAAGACATGAGAAGCTGCCCACGGAGACTCCCTAGCTGATGACCTTCTTGACATAGCTTTTCCAAAAATCGATATACTTTATGCCGAATGTGGACGAGTGTAACTGGCACACAACTGCTCAAACTTAGCCTTCTGTTGGGCTCAGAGAAGCAGAAGTTATGACCAGAGTATCTCCAATAGTCTAGAAGGGCAACATAGTATTTTTAAAAGAACTATTCTATTATATGCAATATTTAAAGATTTGTTTATTAAATTTTATTTCTTTATTTACAAATAATAAGTATATATATTCATGGGGTTCATAGTGATATTTTTATACATATCATGCACAGTGATCAGAATAGGGTCATTAGCATATCCATCATCTCAAACATGTGTCATTTCTTTGTGTTGGGAACATTCGACATCCTCCTTCTAGCTATTATTGTTAACTGTAGTCATCCTACAGTGATATAGAATATTATAGTCAAAGAAATTTACTTTCATTTAAAAAACAGTGTCATAAATACTTTGAGATTAACTTTTTGTTTAAGATTAATGATTTGACTATGTGTTGGTTTGGTACAAAGAGCATTAACCTGAAAATCAGGAGACCCGAATTCTAACCCTGATCCAATTACCAAGTAGCTGCATGAACTTGTGGAAAATACTTTACTTCCATGAATTGCTTTTGCTTCACTTGTAAAACAAGAGTGTAGAATTGCTGCTTAGAGAATCCCTAAATTTTCTTTTGGAGTCACAATTTTTAAATTCTTTTATCTGTTTTGTTTACTGCTATACCTCCAGCATCTAGAACCATACCTGGAACAGAGCAGGTGCATAATATATACTTGTAGAATGAAGGAATTAAAGCAGATCTGAGACAGAATTGGAGTTGGAATCCAAGCCTCTCTGATTTCAAAATCCATGCTCTTTGCATGATTATCCTACTGGTTGTTTAATTAACTAAAGACATTTGGATCAGAATTCCCAAGACTCTGGAAACCACAATTCTGGCCAGTTAATCTAAAGTCATTATGCCTTTTCTAAACTTCATATGGCTTGCCCAATTCAATCCCTGACAAAGTGTGTTTGTCAGCCTTAAGTAATAATGAATCTCTGTTAATAGCATATGAAGAGGAACTGGGTAGTGGGCAGGAGGTTAGTACCACCTGGTAAACCACTAATACAAATGGATATGTGTAAAAAAGGAAATACTTGTAGGTTGGAGAAGTGGTACAGAGAGGAGTATAATTTACTTTATGGCAAGTGGAAGGGTCAGACAAGCCTTCAGAGGTGTGGTAAGGCCTGGAAAGGATCCTGAGATGGTACACATTCCTCCCCATGTGTCTAAAATGGGGAGACAGAACACACAAGGGATCCACCTAGACTAAGTTAGAACCTGCATTTCAGGCAGAATTAGGCAGAGCTAAAATTCCTAGTTCCAGTCACCCATGAAACCACTAGATATTCCCTTATGTTAGGAGGTTTATTTCAATGCATTCGTTAAAAATACTTTAAGCTTAATTATTGCAGCCTTTTACTTATGTGTAAGTAAAGTATTATGTGTATTTGGGTATTAAAAGTCACTGTTCTCTTTCTTGGGAATTACATGTTTTCATAAATCATTTTTTGGTGGTGTCCTCCTAGTATGCTAAAGGAGACCTTGGTTGTAAAAGGTTAAATTGAAGATGAAGTAGAATAAACCATCTAGGGTTTCTGCTATGTAAACTTGGTGTAAGTGTTGAGTCAGCTGCCTTTACTGTTGAGTGGAATCTGCAGAGCCTGTTGCTCTGTAGCCTGAATTTGTTCCCAGTGTCTCTGGTTCCCTATTGGTTTATGGCCAATGACTAATGCTTTACCCACGAGTCATTAAACCCATTCTGCGCTTTTCTGGTTCCCTCATCTTCTTGGAATTCATCCTTGTGTCCAGTGGTCCAATGCTCTAACTTGGTATTTGGATGACTGAGTGAACAGAAATGGCAATAAAAATGTATATGTGATATAACAGTTCAAAACGCAATTCCCTTTAGAGAAGTCTTATGAGCAAATAAAATTCCTCCCAAACCATTTCAAATCATTGGAAGTATTTGAAGCTTTTCAGTTTCCTTTGCACCTTCATGAGAGGTCAACACATACAGCAAGGGTATCTGCTAGCTCTGCACACACTTACTTTGCCAGAAAATTCAGACTTCCCGGGGCAACTCTACTTTTTAAGGCTGCTGATTAACTGCACTGATGTAAGAAGGCAGAAGCGTGGATAATCTAATATAGATAGCAGCTGATGAATATGCATGTGTTTGATGTTCTAGAAAACTACTTTAAAAGAACAATGAAATACCATTGATGGCTAAACTTAGGATGAGAAGAAATGATGTCCACCTCCTGGACTACTACTCAATTCTCTGAAATCCGTGTCACTCTAAGAGCTGCTATTTTCACAGAAAAGAGCTAGGAATGGTCCAGTAACTATGCCAGCAATATGGCAGACTAAGTGGGAGAGAAATGGCTTAGAGTGGGGAAGGAAGTGGGTATAAACAAGGCATGGGAATGTTCAGCTCACAGGGGTGGGTGAGGAGTTGGGGAGGGGGGTATAGATTTAGCTGCTTGTGTTGACTGACATTTAGCTTTACCCATCCAAACACAAGATCCAAAGGCTAAAGCCTGGCAGGAAGGCCACCTCAAACTCAAGTAACTGATAAGTATCCCACAGGGAGGTGGAGCACAGAGAAGGAGGACCTGTCAGATGTGGTGTTTGGGAGTTGAGGCAGGCAATGTCCAATCATTCTCTTGTAGATGGACGGTGTAGATAGGGGGCTAATCTGTATGGCTAGGGCTGACAATGACTAGGGTAGAGTGAGACAATGGTAAGTCAGATAAGAGAGTCCAAACTGTCTACAAGTAAAAGTGCTTGATGCCGATATTGGGAACCTGAATGTGAAACCAGAGGAATCATAGCACCAAATATATGGAAGCAAGAAACCATGGGTCCAGACAGGAGGCTGACCCTGGTGTGTCCCTGAGACACAGAGTATGTGACCCAGCTGGATTCTTTGTTTTTTGTTTGTTTGTTTGTTTTTGTTTTGTTTTTTTTGAAATGGAGTCTTGCTCTGTTGCCAGGCTGGAGTGCAGTGGTATGATCTTGGCTCACGACAACCTCCGACTCCATGATTCAAGCGATTTTCCTGCCTCAGCCTCCCGAGTAGCTAGGATTACAGGCATGCACTACCATGCCCACCCAGCTGGATTTTATGTGCTCTCTTTGGAGTAACATCTGGGGTTCTCAGCCACACTTAAAGGGCAGGGGATATGGACAGGCAAGTGATTAATTGTCTCCAGCAAAATCTGTTTTCAGGTTCCAGGGCACTATCTAGAGCATCCAAATGCTGCTGCCTAAACTGAAGTCCCAGGTGCCCAGAAGGTACATGCTCTGGGTGGATTTTTTCTGGTTGGCCTGGAGAGGTCATGGACTACTTCCTAAAGTGGGCCACTAGAGAATTTAGCCTTCGTGAACCCGGGAGGCGGAGGTTGCAGTGAGCGGAGATAGTGCCACTGCACTCCGGCCTGGGTGAAAGAGCAAGACTCCGTCTCAAAAAAAAAAAAAAAAAAAAAAAATAGCCTTCAATGGTTTTTCACACTTGAAACAATAATTACTGCATTTCTTGTATGGAATTTTATGCCACCTTTATGTTTACTAAATGAAGCTCAGTCCTGAAATATTTTCTCCCCACTTTCTGAGGAGAAAATAATAGAGTTGTATCCTTTATAAGTCTATTTCAAAAAGGAGGCTGCAAGTTGCTCCTGGGGAGGCATGGCAAAGACAGGTTCTGTACCTTTGCGGCCACAAGGCCTAAATATTAGTGAGATCCATTTCCAGAGAATGCCAACATTAATACAGAAGAGTTTAAACACCATTTACTGATATCCACCATTGGGAGAAATTAGACTCAGGGCTTAAATACAAAATGTGCTAATGATGAAGGGGCACATAAACAAACAGAGTATATCTTTTGAGATTGGACTTGTCTGGATGACTGCAGTCCTGAGAATTTGAGGGTATGCTTAAGATCTTATGAGTTCAGGGGTGATGTGTTTCTTGCAGGACTTCAAAAAGTCAGGTCACTTCTCTTGAGTGGTGCTCAGTCATTTTGAGCTTCTACAGCTAAATTGCAAAGGGAGCAGTGTTCACACATGGTGAAATCATCGATTCACTCTTTATCCAAAGTTCTCTTTAGTTGTGATTTCTCACCAGCACGTTGATGGTCACTAATCTCCTGCTGTCAAGATCTAGTTTCACAAGTTCCCCAAGCGAATCAATTTCAGGTATTGATCATTTGGCAACTGCTAATTGCTGTAGCTAAGAATTTAATTCAATGGTGAAAAAAAGGTCTATTTGTTCTATCCTTGCTATATATATGTTTTTGTAAGAAGACGCTTGTTTTTGCTTTATTAGCTATCCATTCTTTAATGTAAAATCAGTAGGCAAAACCTTGTAAAAATGGTATGATTTGTTGGCATTAAAGCTGAGGTTGCCTTCAGGCTGCATTAACTTATGTATCTTTAAACATAAGCAAACTTTTACTTAAGTCTTCTGTTTCATTTTAATTTATCAGCTGTCTCTATGTAAGACAGGAGGCCTATTCTTCAAATAAGATTACTTTCTTTGATATTAGGCAACCCATCTTATTCTCTCGAGCACATTTTCATAGAAATAGGATATATTTTTCTTAAAAATCATCAACTGTGTCTCCAATTTCATGATTACTAAGGAAGTATGCAAAGGTAAAGGACAGGAAACTGATTCGCTGATTCAAATTTTGATGAAAAAAAATCCTTCCCTTGTTGGCTAATCTCTTACTAGCAGAAATCTGAAAATGTTTTCATGGGTAGAAAAGAGTAATTTTTCTTGGAAACTTATGAGATCAGGCTTTGTTTGATGCCCAGTGAGACAAGGGACAACAGTTCGGTTCCCTGGTTTGCTCCTGGGAGCAGAGGCAAATTTGTCATCAATTATTCACATGAACCCAGAGCTGCGGTAGGGAAGAGGGAGGTTTGCTCAGGAGAAGCCAATCTTGAATGTGTAAGAGCTGTGGATTTTAAAATACAGCTTTGTGGCCAGGTTTTTGACATCCTGAAATACAAGTTTTTTTTCTTTTTTTTTTGTTTTTGTTTTTGTTTTTTTTTTGGGCCTTAAGATGACACCTACAATATGAGGGTAAACAGTGGCTATAGATTAAGACATCATCTCCTTTGCGAGATGAAATCATCCACAGTTTGGCTAAGTAGTAATGTCTTTAGAGTTCAAAGTTTATAACTCCTATAGCCATTATGAAATATTTTCTTGTATACATACATTTATGACATCTGGGTTTCACACTCTACTCAGCTTCTAAGGTATTGTTGAAGACTATGTTGTCCAGCGTCATGACCATTAGATACATGTGGCTACTGAGCACTTAAACTCTCTCTGGGCTAAATTCGGATATGCTGTAAGTATAAAATACACACTGTATTTCAAATGGAAATGAAATTTCAAAATGGAAATATATTAATATTTTTATAAAATGGAAATATATTAATATTTTAAACATTGAGTACATATTAAAATAGTGATATTTTTGCTGGCCAGGTGCGGTGGCTTACGCCTGTAATCCAGCACTTTGGGAGGCTGAGATGGGTGTATTACATGAGGTCAGGAGTTCGAGACCAGCCTGGTAAACATGGTGAAAGCCTGTCTCACTAAAATACAAAAATTAGCCAGGCATGGTGGTGGGCACCTGTAATCCTAGCTACTTGGGAGGCTGAGGCAGGAGAATCTCTTGAACCCAGGAGGTGGAGGTTGCAGTGAGCCAAGATTGTGCCATTGCACTCTAGCTTGGGCAACAGAGTGAGACTCTGTCTTCAAATATATATATATATATAGGATATATCAGGTTAAAGTTAATTTCATCTTTTTTTTTACTTATTTGATGTCTCTAGAAAATATATATGTATATATGTACATATTACACATATTTCTATTGGACAATGCTGGTTTAAGAATATTCATTGTGACAAATGATCCTTTGATATTCCATGGTGAGCTGTGAAAAGTTATTGGAACCCCAGTCACCAGGTCCTGACATTCAGGGATCCTATCCCAAGTGTCTCCTCTGAGCCATAACTCCTGGCAGTATCCACTCTCCTGTCTTCTTTGCTCCATATTTGCTGTGCCCCTCTTAGCTATAGCTGCTGTTCCTGTCATTGCCTTGAGACAGGGCTTACTTTTGCTCCACTCCTATCGCTGGTAAATGGGAGAGGAAACAGGGTCCCTATCTGTTACAAGCGTCTTTGTGTATTTATTTCTTTAAGGAACCAAATAATTTAACTCTGTTTTTTACAGTTTGCCTGATGCTAGAGGTTGTTCATTAACCTTCCTCTTTAAGTTTGTTATTTTGATTAATTCTTGGAATAAATTCGCTTGGGGCAGGGTTGGAAAACAATACAAACATCCTCACACAGTGGACCATGCTTAGAGAGCTTCCTCTTTGCTTTGACTTGATTCGCTGTTTGTGAATTTCTTACTCTACCACACGTCGCCAAGAAGATGAGACCCAACCACTGGGCTCCAAGGTTTAGTCATATCCTCTCCTCTAGGAGGGGACATGTCCTGACTTTCTGGAATATGCAGATGATATCCAGCTTGGGTTCTTATTTTGGGACTATTATTGCCTGTGATGTTTAAATAATTGATAATGGGTACCAGTTGTCAAATAGGGATTCAAGTACAGTATCAGTTTTATACAAGGAAAGCTGACTTAGAGAATAGTGGTCTGGCCTCTTATATCCCAGCTGAAACTTGCCTGTAAGTCCTCAGCAGAGAAGCTAGAGAATGTTGGGTCTCCTGGTGGAGGCCCAACTGTTTGGGGCAGGAGGCAGAGGTGGAGAGAGCACCCAGCGTAAGAACAAATGAGTCAAGAGAGCAAGGAGCTTGGCTGTGTAAACTTTGATGTTGTGACCTTACTCTTGGTAAAGAAGGTCCCATGGATTTCAGGAGCTCCTTGCCTCACCCATTGGATAAGTTACTCCTTCTTCCCCTGGGAGGAGTGAGTAAGGGGATGGAGACAGGGAACCCAAATATTTGTTCCTGTACTCCCCTTCCTTGGAAGTAGAGAAGTTTCTTATGTCTCTGGAATGTGAGGGAGCAGAAGTAAGCAACCCTTATATCACACACTGTAGAAGTTAAATCATAGTATTATAGATGATCAGAGCTGGCAGGGACATGAAATGCTGTCTGGTCCAACACCATCATTATATGTAAGAAAACAGCCCCACAAAAGTGCATTAACAGAGTCTGGGGGGAGCTCCCCTGTAAAGTCTGCTGCATATTAACACCTCTGAAAAAAAAAACAGGAAAAAAAACAGGCTGCCAGTTTAATATAGCTTATGCCTCAGTAGAAAGTCTGTATGCATGTTTTTGTCTTTAAATATCTGCAAAATTTTTAAATACAATGAATAAGATTGCAAATCTGGCATATGAAAGAATTTACATTTTGGTTTGGCACGTTTGGTGTGGATTTACATGCAACAGCGGAACTAATCCAATTGAAATTAATGTTTTCATTTCACTGCCATAAATTCACACAGACCTTGAGCAACAGATCCCCAAAAGTAGTGGTGTCTGGGACTCAGATTGTGCTGTTCATGGACAGAGAGAATTGGGTTTACAGAATATTTTCACCAAACTCTGTGTGTTGAGTAAGTGACCTGCTGTGAAAAATGTAAAAAGCACTAATACATAGGCCAGGTCTTGTTAGTGAAAAGTCTGATTTAAAGAATTAATAATAAATAAGTCTCTAAACATGAGTATTTCAACTTTAAAGATGGTATACACAGTGACTAGCAAGTAGAATAGTTAGAGGCATGCACCTCTGGACTTCTGCTTCCATTTATTTGTCTACTGTAACAGTTACCACACTGCATTGTAATTATTTGTTTACATGCTCTTCTACTCACTAAACACACATCAATCATCTGCCAGATATCAGGCACCATGTTGGGCACTGGAGAAAATTAATGATCTGCATTTTGTCTATTGGCCTATATAAAGGATTTTAGTCAAGCTGATTGAAATATTTGCATCTTCTGCTTTGTCATCTGTAAAATACTGAGTGGGGATTAACATCCCATCAAGTCCTAAGATATGTATGAAATAGAGGTTTTTGAGGTTTTGAAGGATGCTTGAAAAGTTTATCCTGTCGTACAATCTGAGTCCTCCCTTTGCTTAAGACACTGTCCCAAATTGCAGTCAATGTATTTCTCTCCCGTGCAAAGGAAGTGGGGAGGTAAGGAGATGAGGCTTAATGGCAGTTCCACAAGGTTATCAGGGTCCCTGGCTTGGTCATGCCCCCTCCCTAGCCATTTCTAACACAGAGCTGCTGCAGCAGAAATGCCCACCCCAAGGTGCAGGGAAGGCTGGAGCACCTAGTCTTTTAGCTGGGAGTACTGCTGCCCTCAGTAAAATTGGATTCTGAGAGTAAGAAAGAAGGAAATGATGAACAATGGGATAGCCAACTATTGTCTGTAAAAGAAAAATTGCACCAGGCCAGTTAAACAGACAAGGAAGACTTTATTCAAGACTACTGCAATAGGGGAGAAACTTGAGCTTATCTCTGCTATAAGAAAATGAGGGAAGATTCTTAAATGTAGCAGTGAGCTGGTGGAAAAGTACTGGAGGATGTTAGTGGGGATGTTGGTCAATGTGATTAAACCATCTGTGTTAGGCTCCTACTCTCCCACAGGTACTGGGATATAGAGGCTCCATCTTTCTTGGTGATTTCATTTCAGAAGGATGGCTCCCAGGTCTTTGAGAAAGATGTTCCATTCCTGGGTTACAGAACGCTTATATCTCAAGGGTAAGAGAAAGAATTTACAACTGCAAGTTTTCTAAAGTAAATGCTGTAAGAAAAGGGAGGTCAAGGTCTTATAGTCAGGAAGAAGCCTGTCTAAACTTTAGTCAACCTGGGGAGAATGCTAAGGCTTGGTTATGTCTCTGCCATGGAATTTGTTTATTTTTGCTGCAATTTTGTTTACAACACTAATATCTTATAAATCTTTTTTCCCCATAGGTAAGATAAGCTTCAGCCCAAATTACTTTCTGAAGTGTCCAGAATTCTTTGCTCATGGAATCTGGGTAGATGAAATTGTACACCATGTTGGATAGGGGAGGGTCAGGAATATGGCTCTTTGTAGGTTAACGACCACACGCTGCAATGTTATGAACAGTCTGTGGGACTTTATGACTGTCTAGAGTCAGGTGACAGAAAGTTTCAGGTTCTCAGAGCAATTATGCCACTCACATTATGCATGAAAAACCCCATCACTCTCTGAGCCTAAGAATAGGCTGCCAAGGGCTCCTCTTTCTGGTTATTCTCAATTGAAGATAAAGCAATTCAGGTTGCTGCATGATTTGAGTCTGTTTTCTTCCCCCTAAAGATGACAAGCTCTAATTTTATTTTATTCTTTGTAAACTTGAAAATGAAAGGTCCTGTGCGAGCTGTGTGGGAGATGCAGTGTGTGCCTTTGCATTCAAGGTGAGCAGCACATAAATGTTTTCTTAATGTGCTTCAGACACGTTTGGAGACATAAAGAAGGGAATAGACCTAGCAGGTTATTGAGTCTATGTCCCTTCTTTTGCATTGATTGAAACTGCCTCATTGGAGCATGCCTTTTGGAATTTTGAGCAAACTAATTTTCTATGTCCCCAGGAGCTGATACTTGTCACAATTCCATTTCAGAAAAATTTTTCTAACATGGGAGACCTCATTGTCGAGATATTTCTTTGCATCAGTTCTATCTTATATTTTCTTGGCTAGCAAGGCCAATCCATGAAGTCAGACCCCATCGTAGAGCTGAGGTAGGAGAAGAAAACCCAGAGGATAACTGGGTTACCTTAGGATTTTACTCTATCAAGTTATATTTCAAGAGATGTGATTTAACACTTAATATGTCTCCAAATCCATGTAATAAGAAATTATATTTTTGACTGCATTTGCTACTAATATTTTTAATGTTTCATGTCTAGTATTTCCCCAATAGAATATCTTAAATATTTTGATTACTTTTTATTACACACTCTATTATTTGCTGCATTAAAAACCCAAACAATGTTAAGTCATTTCAATGTAATTTAATTAATATATATACATATATAAAGATACTTAGGTACCATGAGAATTCCTGCTTTCAAAGATTCAAAGAGTTGAGGATGGTAGAATATTCTAAGTTAACTTAATACAGCACAAAACAGGCACAATAGATTACAGGATAAATTTTTACCAAAAGTTGAAAACACTCAAATGTCAATACTGAAATTGTTATACAGTCAAACTTCTAGGAGGCTAAGTCATGGGGAGGGAATATTTTATGTGCTATGGAAGAAATGATATGGTGGGTATATTTTCGTCCAATAGGGGAATCTGTTTTCTGCTTAGAAAATTGATTTTCTGTCCAAAACACCTAAATATAAAACCCCATCTTTCTGCTATGCCATGGTACTGCACCATCATGAGAGAACGAGAAAGGAGTGAGGACAATACTATGACCATAGGCAGAGAAAAAAGCCATTCTCAGGGAAATAAAGAAAGGACATAGTTGCCATTTTCAATATTAATAGAATAATCTCTTTTTACAAGTGCCGTTGACAAAGACTGCATTTATCGTACACATTGAGCAAGTGTGTAAGGAGGAACTGACATTTTTCTGTTATTGGTAACGTAGGCTCTGAAATACTATTTAATAAGAAGCAAGTATTTCTGACCAGAACAATGTGGGACATATTGAAAAGCATCAGCAGAAACTGAGGAGAGAGAATAACTAAAAGGAAAACTGTATTTGCAGCGTCTTTGTTAGAAGATGCTACATATATAATATAAAAACTTATATTTTCCACCATTTCCAATGTAGGGTGCTAGAAATTAATTTAACACTACAGTAAACTATCCATTGTGTTTGGTTATAATTGTTTAACTGGAAGGTAAACTGTTTCTAAAGTTTTCATTGCGTGTTAATAAGATGTTCCCTTATTCACTTATTTCTTATTTTTATTGCTCATTCCTTCACTTGTTCATCCATCCATTCATTCATTTAATAGGTAAAAATTATAGTGTGCATCTAGTCATTATTTATTATTTCACTGTTTTCATAGAAACACAAGTATTTTTCTTTTTCTTATTTATCCGTACTTGGCAGACCTTTCCTGACTGTTCTAGCAAAGACTCTGATAGTCAAAAGTTAGAAAACATGGAAGGCAACACCCCTTACAGAATTCTGGGTTAACAAATGGGTACTACAGGGGACACTGGCAAGGCTGCAAGCAAACAAACACTTCAAGTACTTTTATTTATTCATTTCCAATGATCATATCTACTGCTAATCAGAAACATGACAATAATGGCTGGATCTGGAAAGGAGTAACCAGACACTGTAATTTTTAAAACTATCAGCCACCATAAACATAGGGCAAAGAAAGCTTGTGTTGTAAGGAATTAAATTCAATGTGCTATTATTTCTTCAATTCAAACAAGATAATGAGAAATTTACAACAGGCATAGGCCTGAAAAGTGTTTGCCTGAATGTAATAACAGTGTCACTCTTATCTATGGAGAGAGGATGCTCTCATTCACTCAGACAGATGTGAACACACTAGTCAACTTGGTAATTGTTTTAGTCACTCTATTTAAACAATTTTAACACAAAGTTCCTTAGTGAACCTTATTAGGCAGAACTCTAATAAATTAAGTAACCGTTCAATATGGAGTGAAAATCACATCCTCAGAATGTGCTAAAAATGAATCGACTCAGTCAATTCAGTAAATTACTTTTTATTTGATGTGGAGCAGATTATTTGATTAATAGAATCTTTCACTTTTCCACCATATTGTCATTTGGCGTTTTTGGCTGCTGGAGCAGAGATTGGCTAATGTTGCCTCTGGAAAAAGGAGAATTTGTTTTAAAGATACCTAAGGAGCTGTCAGCTGAGTAGCTCTGGCTGTCACTGCTGACTGACTTCTTCTCATCCTTCCCTTCCCACATATTCTAGAGAGGAAATCAAATTGCTCCAGCTCGTTTTTTCCCAGCAGACCATAAGCAAACCCATGGATCTGTTGACTTTGAGTATCCTGTCCAATCAACTCTGCCGGGGTGCTTGAGAGGGAGGGAAGACAGGACCACATTATGGGCAGAGCACTGGTTCTTTAGTAGAGATTGTAGATGGGCAGCTGGCCTTAGAAGGGGCTTCTGATGTTTGTTCAGTGTGGCACTCAGCAGCATCTAGCTGACAGGGCAAGAATAGGCAAACTTACCATGTTTGTGTGTGTCAAAACAGTCCCCATTATCTAGTTAGTTTTTTTCTATATTTTATAACAATATTGTTTTTATCATTATAAAATTGAAGTATCTTTATTGAAGTACATTTGGAAACTAAAGAAAAGCACAAATAATAAACTCTTATTGGATTTTAAAATCACATCTTAAAGAAGTTTAATCCATTCATATTTATTGTCACAAATGATAGGCTTGTATCACTCTAATTTTATTTTACACTTTTAACATTTTATGCTTACTTTACATTTCTTTTTGCTATATGGAATATTTTTCTTTGCTCCCCTCAGTAATTTAAAAACTTTTAACCCTATTTTTATTCAGTATAGTTACTGTATATGTAGCCCAGTGTCTCTGGGTTTTGGGGTATGCACTGTGAAGAAGTACCCACCTGTAACTGTTGCTCCTTGAGTTCTCGTTTCAAAAAGTTCCAGGAAGGGTCTAGCGATGCCTGAGTTGGGGATGAACTTTGGCAAACTCTCTTCATTACCACACTAAAATCTCCATACAGAAGACTTTTTATAAATATATTCATCATTTTCTATACATGTGATGTATGTAGAAGCATAATCAATGCCTTCACTGCCTTTATGCCACTCCTACATACAACGACTCGGCTAATCAACCCATTAAAAGGCATGTTTCCACCTTTGTTCGAGGAGACACTGCTTTGAGAACCATTCCCATGTCCTCCTTACTTATTGCAAGAAATAAAATCCCTTTGTTAAGTCCTCCTTGGTTGTGGGCATCAGACTGTCACCCAACAAGTGATGAAATCCATCCTCGTGTCTATAACGTAGATGCCATTAATTATAATATATTGAAATCAGTTTTTCTCTCATTTAGTATTCTTTTATTTCCCTCTTCTTTCTACCGTTATTTTCTAGGTTTTCTTGATATAATATGGTATATTAGATGCAGATTTTTATTTTACACTTTTATTTTGACATCATGGCTCTTTCATTTAAAGAAATATTTTTGAAAAATGTATTACGTTTTATGATACTGTTATCTATGGTTATTTAGGTATAACTATATTTAAATGGCCTGATTCAATTATATTTTTTTAAAATACCACAACACATCAATTTTTGAGATTTTTTTTTTTTTTTTTTTGAGATGGAGCCTTGCTCTTGTCACCCAAGTTGGAGTGCAGTGGCACGACCTCAGCTCACTGCAACCTCTGCCTCCTGAGTTCAAGCGATTCTCCTGCCTCAGCCTCCTGAGTAGCTGGGATTATGGGCTCCCACCACCATGCCCAGCTAATTTTTGTATTTTTAATAGCGATGGAGTTTCACCATCTTGACCAGGCTGGTCTTGAACTCATGACCTCACCATCCACCCACCTCTGCCTCCCAAAGTGCTGGGATTACAGGCGTGAGCCACCATGACTGGCACTTTTTGAGATTTTTCTTTTTCTTTTTGAAGCAATTATTTTTGGAAAGAGCACATGGATGTTATATAGTCTATGCTTTTTATTCTTATATTAATCAACTATTTGCATGTCTGCTGTCTGTCACTCGATTGTAAGTTCCTTGGAGGGCGGGACTGTGTATTAGTCACTACTGTATCATTCCACTAGTGTTTAGCGCAGTACTTTGCTAAATCTGAGTATTTAAATATTTGCCCAATAAATTAAAATAACTTGTTATATTGTTCCTGTTCTATTTTGCTTTCTTCTGTGTGTAGTGGACCTTTGCTTTTCCTCTTCTTGCCAGTACCCCTTTTTTATTTGGGTATCCACTTGGTATGGTTTGGATTTGTGTCCTCATGCAAATCTCATGTCCGAACTGTAATCCTCAATGTTGGAGGAGGGGCCTGGTGGGAGGTGATTGGATCATGGGGGCAGACTTTCCCCTTGCTGTTCTCATGATAGTGAATTCTCATGAGATCTGGTTGTTTAAAAGTGTGTAGCACCTCCCACTTTGCTCTTTTTCCTGCTCCTGCCATGTAAGACATGCCTGCTTCCCCTTCACCTTCTGCCATGGCTGTAAATTTCCTGAGGCCTCCCCAGCCATGTTTCCTGTACAGCCTGCTGAACTGTGAGTCAATTAAGCCTCTTTTCTTTGTAAATTACCCAAGTACTTCTCTATGGCAATACGAGAACAAACTAATACACCAGCCTTCTGCTGGTGGCCTGCATGCATCTGGAGAAGGTGATCCTATCCTTGCTTCTGGATTAGGCCCTCACTGTTTTAGGCTAAGCATCACACTGTATAACCTGGCTACAATGTTTGGTTATGGAATGAACAGGAGACCTAGCCCGGACCAACTGCAGTGAATCTCAGGATTATTCTTTGGAAATCTGAGACAGAGATGCCCTTTCTTTCAGGTAGGATATGGGCAACATGTGGAATTTGTTGGCAGTGATATTGCAACCACTGGGGGAGTAGCTTTCATGGTGGGGGCAGATAGTCTGCACTTAGAAACATACCCTCTACATATTACAGAACAACCCAACAATTAATGTTAGTAATGATGACCCTAGGTCAAGAATAAAATATTACACTATAAGTTAATATTAACTATGATTTCATATATTAATAAAATATTAAAACTGTGACTATGAGCATGAGGTAGACATTGTGAAAGGCAGCATAGAGACAGAGTTTGAGTTTCCTCATGGACATTTTTGTGCTGCTGGCTCAAACCAAACCTCAAATCCGCTTTACCCTTAGATTATCCAGGGATGGGAACCAATACATTCCTTTATTGTTTTAGCTTGTTTGTGTTGGATTTCTTTCAACTGCACCCAAAATCCTTATAACTGATGCACTATATTTTCAGCCTATTTAATCATATAAGCATTTTGGCAGTCTGCTTCATTAATTTTTCTCCTTGCCTAATTCTTTACCCTGTTTCAGTTTAAATTGTTTCTTGGCTGGGTGTGGTGGCTCACGCCTGTAATCCCAGCACTTTGTGAGGCAGAGGTGGGTGGATCACGAGGTCAGGAGTTTGAGACCAGCCTGGCCAACACGGCAAAACCCTGTCTCTACTAAAAATACAAAAAAAAAAAAAAAATTAGCCTGGCATAATGGCAGGTGCCTGTAATCCCAGCTACTTGGGAGGCTGAGGCAGAAGAATTGCTTGAACCCAGGAGACGGATGTTGCAGTGAAGAGAGATCATGCCATTGCACTCCAGCCTGGGTGACAAGAGCATGACTCCATCTCAAAAAAATTTTTTTTTCTCTTCAGCTTTCTAGTTTATATTTCAGCTTTCTAGTTTATATTTATATTATATTTATATTTATATTAGTGCTGATCAATTGTTTATAACTGCATAGGATCACGAAATGACCAGAGATCAGTTATTCCTGCCTCCTTATTTTTAGATAATAAAGGTAAACATAATGAGGCTAGATGATACAAGCTAGATTATGTAGTCATAGTTTTAATATTTTATTCATGACTTTGAGTCATCATTATCAACATTAAGCATTAGATTGTCCTGTAATGTGTATGGTAGATTATTAAATGCAGACTATTTGCCCCCACTAATGGAAGTGTTTTTCTAAATAGCTTTCCATCTGTCTTTTCCAGTTAGTTGTTGCTTTTTGCTGCTGCTTTTGGGAGTTCTTTGATCATTCTTGTTGCCTCTAATCTTCTGTCTACTGTATGATAGGAAAGGAATGAGAGTCACTAAGGTTAATCATGCTTTATAAGCTGATAACCTCAACTTTACACACAATATTAAATCCGTTCACTAAGGGGTGAATTAATAGCTATAATGTGACATAGATGACCACTGAAGTTGTTTTCACCAATATTCTTTAGTCTTTTTTAATTTTCACTTGCCTCTGGTTTTTGGTCATATGGGTGTCTGCAGTTGTTGACGGTATAGAAAAGAGTAAGTTTTTTTAAAAAAAGAGAGGAAAGAGAAAGATTAGGAGTGTTAGTACTCTTATAATTTTTGAAGGGTAGTTGTATGTTAAATGTTATCAAACCTCATAAATAAAACAGGTAAACCTGAGTTAAATGATACATTTAGTACATTGTGGTTCTGGTTAATTGAATTTTACAGCTTACTGAAGTTGTATTCTGAAAATCCTTCATCTTCTTAAGATCTTTCCTTACTATAGCATCTGTTTAACTTACATAATAGATATCACATATGAAAGAAAATATTTTTCCTCATAAATTTGCATCTTTCAAGGTCTTCTTATGCATGGCACTAAGTGAAAACCTGGAGGGCGAGGGTTTTGAACTGTTTTGTAGTTTTGACACTGCTAGTTGGCACGTGTCAGACACTATTCCTGCCCACTGCTGTCTTATTCTACTCTCCTTTGGGGCACATAGAAAGATTCTACTTTCTGCCACCTTAAGATTAGGCATGGCTATGTGCAGTCTCTGAGGAAATAGAAACAGAAGTGATGTTTGTTGCTCTAGGTCAAAGCCTTTAATTGTCAGGCTTGAGTATTCCTTCTGTGGTAATCATAGAAGCATGCGTCAAGATGGAGACTCTGCAGCATGGGTGGATAAGGCATACACTTTTATTAAGCCACTGAGATTTTGAGATTTTTGATACCACAACATATCCCAGTCTTGGGAAGGCCCTGGGAGATCCATAGGGCAGAAGTGGCAGAGCTCTGGAATTAACTCCTTTCCCCTACCCTTCCCCTTAACTGGAATAGCTCCTCTTTGTTTTTTTTTTTTTGTTTTGTTTGTTGTTTTTTTTTAAATTTTATTTGACAAAACCCTTTTTATTGCTTAAAAAAAGATTAAAAACCACCCATGTAGGAGTTTGGCCTGAATGTTCTTTGGACCCTAGGATTTAATGGATTTTAAAACATTTGCTCCTTAAGTTTTCTTGTGATTGGCTTCTCTCATAAAAGTAGATTACAGCCAAAATTTAATTGAGGGTTTCAATATATTGTGCTTTTCCCTAATGGTATACCCAAGCTGTGCTTATCAATTGACATGTCTGATGATTGTATGTGGTTTATGAAATGAGGTTCACTGGTTGATAATATATGTTATAAAGCACAGCAGTGAGACATATTAAATATATAATAGACAGTGTGAGTATTTTGTTAACAGTAGCTTATCATTTCATATTATTTTATCATTTAAGACCTCAATCACTGTTCATACTGCCTTTCATTTAAGCCAAACATTTAGTATACTTGTAGAATTTGGACTGAACAATATTATTAGAATTCATTATTGGAAAATATTTTTTGTGAGTCTTTTCTCTCTAGGACTTGAGCATAAAATTCCTGAAAATAGAACCCATTCATATGTTAATGTATATTTAAAAACACATAAGCTCATTGTCAGATGCAGACAATTTTGACTACTCAAATGAAGGGTAAAAGACACATGGATTATACCAAAAAATGGATAATTCTCAAATCATTTATAAAGTAACACAGTGATCAATAAAAAAGGAAAGTACTCTTGGTTAATTAAAAATTTTGCTTGACAAGAGGTTTAAAGAAATAGGTGTTTTTATTTTGAAAGTTTCAAAAATGCTTCTTGATTTAACAAGTAGAGTTTCATGACCAATATTGAATATTTGAAGATTGAAAATCTTGCGTCACTTTGGGTGTCATTAGTCTGTAGAGACAGGATCTTGCTATGTTGCCCAGGCTGGTCTTGAACTTCTGGACACAGGCAATCCTCCCACCTTGGCCTCTTAAAGAGCAGGGATTACAGGTGTGAGCCACCATGGCTGGCCTGGGTGTCACTAATCTGAACATGAATAGTCAATGTAAAAACAGAGAATGTGGAGGAAATTGGGTTGATGTTGCATAGTTTGAGAATGTACTCTCTAATGTATTATTTTAAAAAACTAAATTTCTCCTGTGAGTGTACTTACTGCTTTTGTGCTTAAAGCAATTGCTGGGGTAGACTGTGGGACTGGCAAGTGAAACAAAACTGGTAAGTGAAGGATCATCCAGTTGGGTTTTAGTTAAATGAAATTTTTATATCATCTGCCTCTGTTATACAGATGCGAACATCCCTCCTTAGCTTTCCTCACTCCTAATCCTGAGCAGTGGTCAAGTTGCCCCTTATGTTGAGAGTTCAAGCTAGGCAGTGGTGGGGAGAGAAGTTAAGGGAGCAATTATTTGGAAGTAAGCAATTTATGTTTTTAAATACACATGGTCTGCTTCCTAGTTGCAGCCCTCACAGGGTTAGGCAGTCTGACTGAGCTCCTCTAGCTGCAGCATAAGTGGTGATTTGGGAATCTTATTGGGAAGAGACTGCTTGTCTAGTGAATTTTCAGAGTAAGCATGTTGCCAGATCTCATGTTCCAGCTTCCCCAAGAGAAACTCGAAAGAAATGATGTAGCGAAGGATTCTAAAATAAACATTCAAATTAATGCTCATAGACCTGAGTTGTAATTCGGACTCGCTTCCATCATTATTACGTCTCCCAACCATTTGGTTTTGAAGAACACCTGGCAAAGAGTTATCCTGAAGTCGTGTTGCCTTATTGAACCCAGCATAGACTGAATCTATACCCTTTCTGTCTGCTGGTTCTGTATCATCGTGACTATTGTCCAGCTTCTTGATCTTGTGTATTACTTGCACGTTTCTTTAGTGAATTCATTGGTTCTGACAGGATCCATATTTTTGATCTCTACATGTCCACATGGCATTAAATCTAACTGTGGGAAATGTTATCATCACACTACAGTTATTATATTGACAAGCACATTTCCCTGAGTAGTCAGTCATGGAAATGGAGAGATTACTCATTTTCTGAAATACATGATGGCTATGAAGAGGGCAGTATAGGCTAATGGAAAGAGCTCTAGATGGATGAACATGATTCTTTTTATGACAGAAAACCATTAATTAAATGCCTTTTTCCATGTATTACTGTGCTAATCTCCACACTCAGGGTCGTACTCAGAATTTATTTTTTCCTTTGTAAATTTGCAAACTACCATATAGTAATACAACACAAATATTTATAGATATCAAGAAAAATGTCATTACATTAACACATGGTACAAAAATATAATTGCATAAAGCTGAGGATTTATTTTGGGACTGGTGAGAAATGATGGGGTAGGAGTGAGGGGAGACAAGGTTGGAAAACATTTCAGAAGAGAACCCAGAAAAGTAGCCATCAGGACTCTGTCCCCACTAGGCTGGGGAAGCAGCCAGGCCTTTTCTGGAGAATGCAGAAGGCTTGGCTTTTTGAAATGAATGAAAATGGAGTAAGGGGTGTGTACAGAAACATGTACTTAGTACCTGTTTTATGACTTCACTTTTGTTCTGTGTGCATTAGGTATTTATGTTGCTCTTCACTAGAAGACCCGATCTAAATTTATTGGAACAAATGAAGAAATGTATTCCAGTGATTCAGTGATTCAGGTCTTCATAGGTTGATGGGAGGTGAAGGGACCTGGAGTTAGAAGGAGGAACTCAAGCTCCCACTGAGAAGAGGTTGCTGTCTTTGGTTTGGAGCAGGCAGAAGGAGCAGAAGAGGAGAAAATGTGTTTTAAAATTGTCAATCAGCAAAGTGTCAATGCAGGAAGGGGTACCCTTCTAAGCAATGGCCAGCCACATATTGTTAGATAATTAATGGAAGGTCTCCCCCTCCCCCACATGGCCTATGAGAAGGCATGGAGGAAGTCTGCATAGTTTTTCAGGAATAACCTCAGTGAACACAGAAGTGCCCCTACATTGAAGGGAGTCTGGAACCCGAGGACTTTGTTCTTCAGAAAAGAGAGAACCAAGATTGGATTAAGTTCCACAGTCATTAAAATCAATTTATATTTATATGCTAAGCATATGAGCTACACCTTTGTTATTTTGTTTCTTTAAACTTTAAGTGTTATGCTCTCATAATTGTACATAATTAGTTTTCTATCCATATAGATTTATCATTAGATAATTATACCTAAATTAGTAATTACAGAAATGTCTTCTAGCTGATCCTGGTGCTCTGCAAATAGCTGTTTGGTCCTAGTTCTTAATAGTGGGGATGCAAGCTGGAGACTTGACCCAGGGTTTCCTAGAGGCACATGTCCCAGAGGGGAGAAGAGGAGAAGGAGACCTTCAGGCAGACAGTGCTGCTTGAGGCTCTTGTTTTTAGAATGGTTGGAGAGAATGGAATGGTGGATACAGAGCCTCTTAGCTCAAATAAAAGAGTTAGACATAAATTTTGACACCTACCAGGGAAGGGGGAAAGCATTTCCTCCTTAGCTTTTAAAAAGTCTAGAATTTTTTTTTAAAATTCTTGTTTCCTGATCACCTTTCAAGCAAGTGTCATATGACGTTACATCTGAAAAAATAGTTGTGTCCCTAGGAAAATGGAGTTTAAAAATATTGAAGAAAGATGACTCTTTTGGCCCATCTTTCTCAGGCATAGGAGACTTAAGATATGTCTCTGAATGAAATCTCATGCCATCTTTATGGCCATCCTGTCCCTTCCTATCCTTTGTGGCTGTCTTCACCATCCTCTGGGTCGTAGATGTCAGGGCTTTAATCTTACAGTCACTGCAAAGAAGAAATGTAGTTGGAAATCCTGCCGGGGTAGAATCTGCACAAGGCCAGTGCCTATTAGATGAATAAGGAGCTGAGGCTGCCACTGCCCACTTCCCATCTCCCCTATGCCAGCCACACCCCCAGAGAGACATTGGCCATTATTTCCCCAGACTAAATTCACAGTAAACTCTGGTGGGAGTTTAAGAAGGTTTCAAGTGTGTATTCCAGAGCAATATAGTGCCAGAAATTTGGGAATTGTTTTTCTTTAGCCAACATATTTCTTTGTCCAAGGAATAAGACAGAAACTCACATCTCCCTTGTGCCCTGGCTTTAGCAATTTTCTCTGTAATTGGTCCCATGTTTCTCAGCAAGCTTATCTTTCAGCCCACCCTTTCTTGGTATCTTTGTGCACCCTCCACTCCCACCCTATAAAATGCTTCCTTTCTCCAAATGATAACTGTCCTGCCCTCAGTTCCTTTTTCTGTCTTGTAAACTCTGTCTCCTTAGGCTTTGACTGAGTATAAATGGATTCATTTGATTATGCTTTTATTGTTGTTATAATTTTGGGGTTTTCTTGTTCCACGGAGGGACAGGCAGAAACTCTGGGCTTGTAGTTGAGCTGAATAAGAAGTAGTGCCTTAAGTCCAGTTAACTCCTTACCAGTGATATGGCATGTCTTCATTCATCTACAGTTAAATACGTGATATGGTGAGAATTTATCTTCTTATGGACATTGCATAGTCTGGTCTATATAAGGGATGCATAGTTCCCCTGTGACTTTGAGCCTTCTCTCTAAATAATAAATCTGACTTTATTAAATTAAAGCACATTTTCACCTCCTGACCTGGCTTTCATTAGAAAGGCTTCCCATAGGTTTTACAGAAAATGTCCCAGCTGGAGCCATTTAGACAATAGTGCCCCATACTCCAGTGGTTTTTCTCTTACTCCTTAGCTTCTCCTCTATTATCAGGGATGGGGATTTTTATTCCATCTCTCTATAAAGAAAAAGTCTGAAAGCCCTCAGTCTTGGGAGTGATCAGATCTTTCTGGCATACTGATATGTATCCCGATTGAGTGTTTAGGGTACATTTTTAGAACAGTTCTTCTTTTGTTGACAAAGGGAAATTGAGACTGAAGCAATGACATAAACTATCAGGACCAAAGGAGGAACATTGTATGAATTTTTTTGACTTGTCATTTCTTTGTGGCTGGACATATTTGATCTGGGAGGAAATATGCATGGTTGGATACTATATTAGGGTTATAAATTATGTAATTAATTTTACAGAGTGAGATTGATACTATGAATGTACATTCATCCAAAAT
This sequence comes from Pan troglodytes, assembly GCF_028858775.2. NCBI lineage: Eukaryota > Metazoa > Chordata > Mammalia > Primates > Hominidae > Pan > Pan troglodytes. Next base: position 37,653,298 of record NC_072408.2, on the reverse strand, counting down.
ATTAGGAAGTAAAAGACTAAAAAATATGTGAACGTATTTTTAACTAGATCTTTAAACTAAAGGCCAGCTTTACAGCTTCCTTCCTGCTCTGTATCTCTCTCATGCATGTTTCTTTTCAAAGCTGGCATCTTGTTCAGATCAGCTCCACAGGATACAAGGAGCAAGAGCATGTACATGTGCAGGCACACACACACACACACACACACACACCACCATCATTGTAAAATAGTATAATAGTGAAATGTTTTTCTCTGTATCTGAACTGCTTTCTTCTCCTTGAATTTTTATTTTACACATTTCATCTTGCTTATATAATCCAAAGGGAAATAGTCTATAGCCTATTTCCTATGAACAAATGCTGAAATGATTAAAATCTGACTGACTTCACTAACATATGCAAAGTTATTTCTGATGACAACTGCAATAGAGGCCCTATTGATGGGACTAAATTGACTTTAATTTTTGTGTGATGAATGAATACTATACTGGGCTATGTAGTCGATTTGGTTAAATTTTATTGCTTTAGTTAAATTTTCAAAAAGGAAAACTTAAGCATGCAGGTCAGTCAAGAGGCGTTGAATTGGTGTATACATTAGAGGGTAGGAATTTACTTCCCCCTGCTTCTATAAGGGAAAAGATAATCAATTACTCCTTGTGTATATTTATGAAATCAGAATGCTGGTTACCAGCCAAGGTTTTTCTTTTTCGAAAACTGCAGAGAAGGTTTGCGATGAAAGCCAAAACCCTTTGAAAAGAGGCACTGGATATGTCTCCTTCTATGAATAAGAATAAAAGAAG